>NC_141001.1:66820008-67470833 GCF_052327205.1 Somniosus microcephalus
CCCTCATTTCCTTCCCCCCCTCCCCCTCATTTCCTTCCCCCCCTCATTTCCTTCCCCCCTCATTTCCTTCCCCCTCCTCCCCCTCATTTCCTTCGCCCTCCTCCCCCTCATTTCCTCCCCCTCATTTCCTCCCCCCCTCATTTCCTCCCCCCTAATTTCCTTCCCCCCTTCCCCATTTCCTTCCCCCCCCTCCCCCTCATTTCCTCCCCCCCCTCATTTCCTCCCCCCCTCATTTCCTTCCCCTCCCCCATTTCCTTCCCCCCTCCCCTCATTTCCTTCCCCCCCTCCCCTCATTTCCTTCCCCCCTCCCCCATTTCCTTCCCCCTCCCCCTCATTTCCTTCCCCCCTCCCCCTCATTTCCTTCCCCCCTCCCCCTCATTTCCTTCCCCCCTTCCTCTCCTCCCCCCCTTCCTCTGTTATGTATTGTGTGTTCTCCTCCCACCTGTGGTGGCGCTGTCACAGGAGATAAATGGTTGGGTGTTCTCGGTTAAGTTTAGCTCTCTTTGTTCGGAACTTGCCAGAACTTCCTTTCCTTCCAATAAAGCACTTAATGTTTGAATCTCTGAGTTCTGAGTCCTAAATTGTGTCTAGGTAGAAAGGTTCCGACACAATACCCTCCCCCCTCCCCCCCTCCTCTCCCCCCTCCCCCCTCCTCTCCCCCTCCCCCCTCCTCCTCCTCTCCTCCTCCCCCCCTCCCCTCCCCCCTCCCCTCCCCTCCCCCCTCCCCCCCGCTCCCCCCTCCCCCTCTCCCGCTCCCCCCCCCCGCTCCCCTCTCCCCCCTCCTCTCCCCCTCCCCCTCCCCTCCTCCTCCCCTCCCCCCTCCTCCCCTCCCCTCCCCCCCACCCCTCCCCTCCCTCCCCTCCCCTCCCCCCCACCCCTCCCCTCCCTCCCCCTCCCACCCCTCCCCTCCCACCCCCCTCTCCCTCTCCCCCCTCCCTCTCCTCCCCCTCTCCTCCTCCCCCTCCCTCTCCTCCCCCCCACCCCGCCCCTCCCCCCTCCTCCTCCTCCACCTCCTTCCCTCCCACCCCTCCCCTCCCCCTCCTCCTCCTCCCCTCCCCCTCTCCCTCCCTCTCCCCCCTCCCTCTCCTCCTCCCCCCTCCCTCTCCTCCTCCCCCTCCCTCCCTCTCCTCCCTCTCCTCCTCCCTCTCCTCCCTCTCCTCCCCTCCCCCTCTCTCTCCTCCCCCTCCCCCTCTCTCCTCCCCCTCCCCCCCCTCCCCCTCCCCCTCCCCCTCCCCCCTCTCCTCCCCCCCCTCCCCCCTCTCCTCCTCCCCCCTCTCCTCCTCCCCCTCTCTCCTCCCCCCTCTCTCCTCCCCCTCCTCCCCTCACCCACCTCCTCCCCTCCCCTCCCACCCCTCCCCTCCCCCCTCCTCCCCTCCCCTCCCACCCCTCCCCCCTCCCCTCCCACCCCTCCCCCTCCCTCCCTCTTCTCCTCCCTCCCTCTCCTCCCCCTCCCTCTCCTCCTCCCCCTCCCTCTCCTCCTCCCCCTCCTCTCCTCCTCCCCCTCCCTCTCCTCCTCCCCCCTCCCTCTCCTCCTCCCCCCTCCCTCTCCTCCTCCCCCTCCTCTCCTCCTCTCCCCTCCCTCTCCCTCCCTCCCCCTCCCTCTCCTCCTCCCAATTCACAATTCACAATTCAAATCGCTTTATTGGCATGATAAGTTACATTTTATGTTGCCAAAGCATCAAAATACATTTATGGTTTAGCACATAAACGCAGTTCTATTCATACAGTGTATAAACAGGTATATCCCTAAGTGTATAAATATACATTCGCATTGTTTATATATATTCTTTTCTTAGTTTATTGGTTGTCCCTCTGTTCATGGCAAGCTGTAACATAGTGTGCCGCCAGTGTTACACAGCTTCTCTCCTCTCCCAGTAGGAATGGGAGTTTTTGGTTGTCATTCAGATTTCTGAAATCAGGGCATATTTGTGAGAATTTTTGGTAGAAATTCTCCCTGATGCCCTGATATTTTCTGCAGGCTGTGAGGAAGTGCATCCCTGTCTCCATTACTCCCTGACTGCAGTGAGAGCATATCCTGTCTTCTCTTGGCAGCCTGGTCTGCCTGTGTCTGCCTTTTTCGATCGCTAGGCTATGTTCGCTAAGTCTGTACCGTGTCAAGGTTCTTCTCAGTTTGTTATCCTTTACCATGGTCAGGTAATCAGCTATGTTGTATTGTCTGTTTAGGGCCAAGTAGCAATTGAGTTTGCTTTGGGTTTTTGTTGTTTCTGCCCAATATGTCAGATATTTTTCCTTTTGCTTAGCGACGATTGTGTTGGGTCGAATTCTTTGTGTTACCCTGTCACTGTCCTGGGGCTGGTTATTGTTAGTATTGTTAGTAGTTACTTCACTGAGTCCCAGGACTAGTTGACTGAGGGTATTCTTCTTTATGGTCAGCTCTTGGCATTTCAGGGCGTCGTAGTGATAGCATTGGGGATTGCTCATTTGTAGGTGATTCCAAAATTTGGTGGCTCTTTTTTGGATAGTGATTATTAATGGATATTGGCCTAGTTCCGCCCTGCATGCATTGTTTACTGTTTTCCTTTGAGTCCGGAGGATACTTTTACAGAATTCTGCATGTAGGATCTCAATTGGGTGTTTGTCCCATTTTGCAAATTCTTGTTGAGTTAGCGGTCCCCATACCTCACTGCCATAGAGTGCAATTGGTTCAATTACTGATTTGAAAATTTTGAGCCAAATGCTAATTGGGATTTCTATTTGGATTGATTTTTTGATGGCATAGAAAGCCCTTCTTGCTTTCTCTTTCAGTTCATTCACAGCCAGTTTGAAGTTTCCCGTAGAACTGATTTTTAAGCCCAAGTATGTGTAGTTAGTGGTTTGTTCAATTTTGGTTGTTCCTACTGTGAAATTTATTTTGGGTCCCTGATGTTTGGATCTTTGCTGGAACACAAGGACTTTGGTTTTTTGGAGATTTATTGTCAGGGCCCAAGTCTGGCAGTACGACTCCAGCAGGTCCAGGTTCTGCTGTAGCCCCTCTTTAGTTGGTGACAGCAGAACCAGGTCGTCTGCATAGAGGAGGAATTTAACCTTGGATTCATATAGGGTGAGGCCGGGTGCTGTAGATTGTTCAAGTAGTTTTGCCAATCCATTTATGTAAATATTAAAGAGTGTCGGTGAGATTGGCGAGCCCTGCGTCACCCCCCGCCCCTGTGGGAAGTATTTTGTTTGTTTGTCTCCAATTTTAACTGCACATTTGTTGTTTGTATACATTGATTTAATTACATCATATGTTTTCCCTCCTACCCCGCTTTCGATAAGTTTCAGGAATAAACCGTCATGCCAGATGGAGTCGAAAGCCTTCTGGAAATCTACAAAGCATGCGTAGATTTTGCTTTTGTTATGGTGAACGTGTTTGTCAATTAGGGTCTGTAGGGTGAAGATATAATCGGATGTTCTATAGTTTGGCAGGAATCCAATTTGGCTTTTACTCAAGACATTGTGCTCCTCAAGGAATTTTATAAGTCTTTTGTTTATGATGCTACAGAAAACCTTCCCCAGGTTACTGTTTACACAGATGCCTCGATAGTTGTTTGGGTCGATTTTGTCCCCACTTTTGTATATGGGCGTTATGAGTCCTTTGTTCCAGATATCAGGGAAATAACCGACACTCAGAACCAAGTTGAAGAGTTTTAGGATAGCCAGTTTCATTTTGTTGTCTGTGTATTTAATCATCTCGTTTAGTATGTCGTCTGTCCCGCAGGCTTTTCCTGGTCGCAGGTCCTTGAGTTTTTCAAGAAGTTCTTTTTCTGTTATTATGGCGTCTAGCGGGTTTTGGTTATCTTTTATGGCCATTTCTAGCTTTTCCAGTTTTTTGCATATTTGGTGTTGCTCTGGTCTTAGTGTGTTTTTCTGGTATAATTTTTCAAAGTGGTTTACCCATGTGTCCCCATTTTGAATGGCCAAATCGTCGTGTTGTTTTTTGTGTAGTGTTTTCAAGTTTTCCCAGAAACAATTGGAATCAATGGATTCCTCCATGGAGCTGAGTGTATTCTTAATATATTGCTTTTTTTTGGTTCTGAGTGTGTTTCTGTATTGTGTTAGTGTCTGACAATAAGTAAGGCGTAGTTCCTCGTTTTCTGGATGTCTGTGTTTTTGGTTTGATATTTTTCTAAGTTTTTTCCTCATGTTATGGCAATCTCGGTCAAACCATTTTTCATAGTTTTTTGTTTTGGGTTTGTTCTTGCGAGCTTTCAAGTTTGCATTTGTTGCCAAATTATCAAATTATCAAAAATATTGTTTAGTTTACTAACTGCCCGGTTTACGCCTTCTTTATTGTGAGTGTATATGTTATCCAGAAAGGTGTCTAAGAGAGCTTGAGTTGATGCATTGCTAATTGTTTTCTGGTATTTTTCCCCCTCCCCCTCCCTCTCCCCCTCCCCCTCCCCCTCCCTCTCCTCCCTCTCCTCCCCCTCCCTCCTCTCCTCCTCCTCCCTCCTCTCCTCCTCCCTCTCCTCCTCCCTCTCCTCTCTCTCCTCCCCCTCCCCCTCTCTCCTCCCCCTCCCCCTCTCTCCTCCCCCTCCCCCTCTCTCCTCCCCCTCCCCCCTCCCCCTCTCTCCTCCCCCTCCCCTCCCCCTCCCCCCTCTCCCCTCCCCCTCCCCCCTCCCCCCTCTCCCCTCCCCCTCCCCCCTCCCCCCTCTCCCCTCCCCCCTCTCTCCTCCCCCTTCCCCCCTCTCTCCTCCCCCTCCCCCTCCCCCCTCTCTCCTCCCCCCTCCCCCTCCCCACTCTCTCCTCCCCCCTCCCCCTCCCGCCTCTCTCCTCCCCCCTCCCCCCTCTCTCCTCCCCCCTCTCTCCTCCCCCCTCCCCCTCTCTCCTCCCTCCCCCTCCCCTTCTCTCCTCCCTCCCCCTCCCCCTCTCTCCTCCTCCCCCTCTCGCCTCCCCCTCCCCCTCTCGCCTCCCCCTCCCCCTCTCTCTCTCCCCCCTCCTCCTCTCCCCCCTCCTCTCCCCCCTCCTCTCCCCCCTCCTCCTCCCCCCCCTCCTCCTCCCCCTCTCCCTACTCCTCCTCTCCCCCCTCCTCTCCCCCCTCCCTCCCCCTACTCCTCCTCTCCCCCCTCCTCTCCCCCCTCCTCTCCCCCTCCTCCTCCCCCCTCTCCCTCCCCTCCTCCTCCCCCTCTCCCTCCCCCTCCTCCCCCTACTCCTCCTCCTCCCCCCTACTCCTCCTCTCCCCCTCCTCCCCCCTACTCCTCCTCTCCCCCTCCTCCCCCCCTCCCCTCCCCCACCCCGCCTCCTCCCTCCCCCACCCCTCCTCCTCCCCCCTCCTCCCTCCCCCACCCCCCACCCCTCCCCCTCCTCCCCCCCTCCCTCCCCCCCACCCCTTGCAGGATATGGGAATAATGGTGCAAAAATTAAGCTATTCAATCATTCATCAATTAATATGACTTTGCAATATTGTTCAGCTAATATTGCAAAGGGCTTTAGCTGGTAGGACCTGGGACTGTATCTCCTGCTAACAAATTTTCAGCACTCTACACAAGTATGGAACCAGATGCTAGAGTAGGAGTACGTGCACTACATAGTAACTAGGTCACGATCTTGACAATTTAAGTGCTAAAAAATTCAGTCAATCCAATTAAATCTTATTACATTGAGTCTACTGCCTACCTTTACTGATAGTCATGATTGCAATATGTACTGATTGACGTAATCATATCTGGCTTATGTTAGTCTTGATGTCAAGCAGAATTTGAATTATGCTTTGGTCTAATAACCTTATTAATGTGTCACACAATGATCTCCTTGCCTCTATCCAATTCAAAATCTACTCGTTTTATTTCTTCAGCTGCAATTGATTTTAGCTGAGGTCAGAGGTACCTCTGAAAACATATGGAGCCTGTTGGTTCTCCTCTGCCTTCTAACTAATTTCCAGGATACCTTTTACACTTTCACTGAGTCTCTTTAGCCCATTTAAAATCAGTAATTCATTTTCACCACAACTATGCAGCCAATAATATTAACAGACAGAGACAGAGAAGTCAACTCAAGGATATGTTAAATTAGGCCACACTGTTTCTGTCAAGGGCGATTAATGTACACCGGAGTCTCTTCTACTCAGTTTTTACTGCATGCTGAAAAAACAGACCACTGGAGTCATCAGGAGGGATTTTAGCTCACTCAGCCCGACAAAAACCAGGCAGAACCGGAGTTAAGATCAAATAGCTCTTTTTTCCACACTGTTACCACTACAAGATGCACTGCAGTAACTCACCAAGGCTTCTTCGGCTGCACCTCCCAAACCCACTACCTCTACCACCAGAAGGACAAGGGCAGCAGGTGCATGGAAAACCATCACCTCCAAGTTCCCCCCCAAGTTACACACCATCCTGACTTGGAAGTATATCGCCATTCCTTCATTGTCACTGGGTCAAAATCCTGGAACCCCCTCCCTAACAGCACTGTGGGAGTACTTTCACCACACAGACTGCAGTGGTTCAAGAAGGTGGCTCACCACCACCTTCTCAAGGGCAATTAGGGATGGGCAATAAATGCTGGCCTTGCCAGCAACGCCCATATCCCAGGAATGAATGGGGGAAAAAATGGCTATTTTAATTATGGACCAGTGAAAGCTGCCGGACTTACCTTTGTGAGGTCCGGAGGTGCAGGAGCGCTCCTCCTGACTTCACAAGGAAAGTCTGTGCCTCTGCCACCCCAGGCTCTACTAGGATTGGCAACCCCCCTGGATTGTCCTGTCGTCTGCCCAAAATAAAGGTTAATCTCCTGGATAATGCTGACAGCAATTTGAGATTTGGTTGATTGTTGCCTGCTCCTCTGATATGAACAACTCGTGTGCCACCCAGAGCCTAACCCTGCCAGAGCATTCTCCACCAAACCACATGGAAGGATGCATGAGGCAGATCCAGAACAAGATGGGATGACAACATAAATGTGCTCCTTAACAGCCTGGGGCTTAATTCCGATGAGGCACAAGTGAGAGCCCTTCGCCGTAACTGTAGGAAGAAGTTGGTAGCAGTTGCGCCCTTTTATGGGTAAGCCCCTAGATGATGACGATTGGTGTTAGCGGATTTCCCATGGCTACAGTCGCAACAAAGGGTCGTTACTCCAGCAACAATAACCTCCATTGGATTCAGGCCCGAGTGGTTTTAAACAACAAGCTTTAATATACATTGACTAAAAACAGTATTGCTTTTATACAACTGTTCTACAGTATGACATTAAGAACATAAGAACATAAGAAATAGGAGCAGGAGTAGGCCAATCGGCCCCTCGAGCCTGCTCCGCCATTCAATAAGATCATGGCTGATCTGATCCTAACTGCCAATCTCCTGAATCTAACAGAAGTAGACACATGAAATAGGAGCAGGATCAGACTACGCGGCCCCTGGGCCCGCTCCGCTACCCACAGGGCCATGACCGATCCGAACCTAGACTCATGTCCAAATTCCTGCCCGCTCCCCGTAACCCTTAATTCCCTTTACTTCTAGGAAACTGTCTATTTCTGTTTTAAATTTATGTAATGATGTAGCTTCTACAGCTTTTTGGGGCAGCATATTCCATGGACCTACCACCCTCTGAGTGAAGTAGTTCCTCCTCATCTCAGTTTTGAAAGAGCAGCCCCTTATTCTAAGACTATGCCCCCTAGTTCTAGTTTCACCCATCATCGGGAACATCCTCCCCGCATCCACCCGATCCAACCCCTTCACAATCTTATATGTTTCAATAAGATCGCCTCTCATTCTTCTGAACTCCAATGAGTAGAGTCCCAATCTACTCAACCTCTCCTCATATGTCCATCCCCTCATCCCTGGGATTAACCGAGTGAACCTTCTTTGTACTGACTCGAGAGCAAGTATGTCTTTTCTTAAGTATGGACACCAAAACTGTGTGCAGTATTCCAGGTGCGGTCTCACCAATACCTTGTACAACTGAAGCAATACCTCCCTATTTTTATATTCTATCCCCCTAGCAATGAAAGCCAACATTCCATTGGCCTTCTTAATCACTTGCTGCACCTGCATACTAGCCTTTTGAGTTTCGTGCACCAGGACCCCAAATCCCTTTGTACGTCAGTACTTTCCAGTTTCTTGCCATTAAGATAATAATTTGCTCCACGATTTTTCCTGCCAAAGTGCATAACCTCACACTTTCCAGTATTGTAAGTGAGCAATTAATACAAGCTGTTTCCTCCACGAAGTCCTGTTCAAGCTGATCGGACTTGTTGGGCTGGATTTTCATTGAGAAATCGGGTAGGAGGCGGGACTACAACTTTCGGAGTTGTAGTCCCGCCTCCATCGAGTTGTAGCCAACCCACGTGATTTTGACTTGATTGACCTTGTTGAGCCTGCCCAGTGGGCTCAGCAGGCCAATTAGGGGCCACCCGGCAACAGGTGACATCACAGATTGATATTTCATCTGTCAAGACCTTTTGACAGATGAAATATCAGCGTTTCACAGCTGTTTGAAGCTGTCAAACACTGACAATCTGTATTCTAAGTTAATTCCTTCCTCTCAGGATGAATTAGAGATCGCCCCGGAACAGAAAGCTGAATGCTGCAATTTTTGACAGCTCGCAGCCATTCTGCTTTCTGTGCTGGTGAGATGAGGGACTCCCGAGACCTGAAGGAAGGAAGGCTATAAAGGTAAGTAAAGGTATGTAAAACTTATTTAAACACTTTACACACACCAAACACACTTACCTTTGCACCCATACACCCATCACTCACCTGAACACCGGACATCTCGACCCCTCCAAGCCCTTCATCCCAACGGTCCGCCTCCTCTAACTTGGCGTGGTTTGGAGCCGTCGGGAATCTCACACTTCAACATTAAAAATAGGGATTAAGCTAAAAACTGCCTGTTAACAGGCAGTTAATTGGCACTAATCCCCTTCCCGCCTCGGGGAGGCGGGTCCCAGTGCGGGGCGGGTACCCGAAACTGGCATGGAGGCGGGATGGGTTCGGGACCCCCGATTTTGGGATTTTAACCCCCCGCACGCCTCCAATCCCGCCTCCATGGCCCATTGAAAATCCTGCCCATTATCTTTCATGGGTCACCGTTACAGTGAATGGACTTCTCACTGTCCCAAGAGCGCTCTAACTTTTGGAGGGAACAGGTTGGATTTTTATCCCCTGCCTCAGCTCAATTGCTGCTGAAACCCTCATCCGTGCCTTTGCTACTCTAGACTGGATTATTCCAACAAACTCCTGGCCGGCCTCCCACATTCCACCCTCTAAGCTGAAGCTCATCCAAAACTCTCCTGCCCACGTCCTAACTCGCACTAAGTCCCGTTCACCCATCACCCCTGTGCTCACTGACCTACATTGGCTCCCGGTTAAGCAACGCCTTGATTTTAAAATTCTCACCTTGTTTATAAATACAAGTTGTTGTTGTTTTCAATTCCCGCTATGGCCTCATCCCTCCCTATTTCTGTAACCTCCCTCCAGCCCTACAAACCTCCAAGATATCTCCACTCCTCTAATTCTAGCCTCCTGCACATCCCCAATTTTAATCGCTCTGCTATTGGCGGCCGTGCCTTCAGCTGCCAAGGCCCTAAGCTCTGGAATTCCCTCCCTAAACATCTACCTCTATTTCCTCCTTTAAGATGCTCCTTAAAACCTACCTCTTTGACCAAGCTTCTGCCCTAATATCCCCTTATGTGACTCGGTGTCAAATTTTGTTTGATAACGCTCCTGTGAGG
Source organism: Somniosus microcephalus (assembly GCF_052327205.1). Lineage (NCBI taxonomy): Eukaryota > Metazoa > Chordata > Chondrichthyes > Squaliformes > Somniosidae > Somniosus > Somniosus microcephalus. The sequence continues at coordinate 66,829,676 of NC_141001.1, forward strand.
GCCTTGGGACGTTTTATTACATTAAAGGCACTATATAAATGCAAGTTGTTGTTGTTGTACTATTTGGCTACCTTGGGCTGCACATACTCATACCAGTATCCCGCCAGGCTGAGCGGTTTACACAACGTCTTACTTGTTATTGTTCTCTTCTCTTATTGGTTAGTGTCTGGTTCTTTGCATGTTATCATAATACCTGCCCACGATATGGCCTTGCATGTTAGGTTGTAGGTCTCCTGGCACAGATTCCCTTATCTAGGTATAGTTTTGAATCTTCAGCATTTTCTCCACATAGCCAAAATACTCAATCAAAGCTTGCTGGGAGACTTAGAATATTATAAAGTGGTTTAAATGGTCAAACAATTGGTGATCCCAGGACAGCAATACCTAGAAGCCTTTCTTTAGCAGAATTTAGTCCAGGAGCCATTATGTGTCAATCTATTCACCCCGACTCCTTCTGCACCCCCCCCCCCCGCCGCCTCCTCTACTGCATTGTATTTGTCTGCTTTCCTAACCCTGATGCCCAGGACTACAATTCCCACAAAAAGGTAATTCTTTTCTGATCTCTCCATAAATGAAACTTGTTATTGTTTGACAGTAAGAAGGAGTTAAGAAAAATTGTGATTTTAGTGCACCTACTTTATGGACTGTGTAGACTGTGCCGATGTATTGAAAGACACAATAAGTATGGTCAGTTTTATGCACAATTAAAGCATAATTATGCATGCATTCCAGATTCGTACATTTTATTTACTGAAATGCTGAAAATGTTGTGCAAGTTTTGTTTACAGCAGTTTGCTCTCTTTGGTATATAAATATTATTGTTCAATGAATATGGCTCAGATCTGGCAAGTGGATCGCTGATGTAAGACATGAACATCAGGAGTTTTATTCTTCCAGTCATCGTGCCTACCATTTGGCTAGTGGAACCTGTCTTCTGCCTTCTGCAAACACCTTCTATTAAATGAAAATCACTAACACAGTTCATGATTTCAACAAATACACCAACAAGTGAAAACAACACTGGAGCTAGCCAGTGTAATACATTAAAGCAGACTGTACCCTGTCACACACATGTTTCAGAAGGTCCAGTGTTTGGATACAGGTGCGAGATTGCTCCTAGTGGAGGAGTATCTTGACCTTCACATACTGCTGTACGTCAGGAATTTTCTTGAACCAAGGGCTGGTGATTCAAGCATTCTGTCTAAAGGTGGAAAGCAGGAACAGCTTTTAGATCCTTAGGGATCCTAAGCATTTATAATAATTGTGTAATTCCAACATTCTTGGTTCCTTTATGGAAAATATATAACAGTTCTCTGTAGGGATTAGTACTAACTTTTTATTGTTGAGATCTCTCTGTGAAAGTGCATGACTCCACCCCAGGTTGAAGAGTAGAAGATAAATTTAATGATACCAATCTTGTCATTATTATGTACCTGCCAAATTTTAAAATGTTCTGAGCAGATGTAAATTGGACAATTTTAGAATGGTTTGTATTTGTGATTCAGGTTCAAACTCACTCTTAACACAATACAATTACTCACACAATGATGTAACCCCATCAGCAATTGTCTTATTGTAGATTGCTCTGTTTACAAGTTTGCGGAAATATCTTACAATCCATTTGAACAAATTTAGTCCTTTTGTATTTTCAGTTACAATGGAACCATGAAACTTTGATATATTATTAGTATTATCAGTTAATATGCTTCAATGTCTTCCTGGCCTCTGTTGAGATTTGACTGCATATAGATTTCAGCAAAATACCTTGAGGAGCCAGCTGCTGAAACACAGCTGTAATCATTTTTTCAATTGCAATCACTAAATTGAATCATTCTGTATGAGAGCATGCTCCTGGTTGACATTAGTGAATGATCGTTGTTATTGAAGAACAGGGTAGCCATGGTTCAAGATAAATGGCAATCAAGGTAATGAACAAATTGTACCCCACACATACTTCATGTAATTGTCTCCAAGAACCATTGGAAAGAGTGTCTTTTTAATTTGATCAATGCAGTATATAATGAATGAAATAGGTTTGCTGTTTCTTCCGTGTATTGTTTTATGAATAAAGTACAAATTATTTATATGGAATACAGCAAGTACTTTAATTCAAAAATTAAATGCAGTCATATAATAAAGTGAACTTTATATAGAATCTACAGCACAGAAACAGGCCATTTGGCCCAACTGGTCTATGCCGGCAATTATACTCCACAGGAGTTTCCTCCCATTCTAATTACCATTTTTGTGACCTATAGTAGTCCGCGGCCCATGTCTATGTGCAGTGTGAAAGGTTGCAGCTCCTGTATAGTTACCTGAAGGGGCTGCTCCTCAACTTTATGTTACACTTCAGACAACCCTGCTGATCTCTGGCCACCTGGTGTCGCGGAGGGTGGGTAAGTTGGAGGATCTTCCCGTGGGCATGTTCCTGGGTCTGGCTAAAATGGCAATTTGTAGGTCCAGGACTGGCGGGGCCCATGGGCTGCCTGCCTCTCTTCTGTGGTCTTGTCTGTGCCCGGGTGGCCCTGGAGAGGGAGCATGCAGTGTCCATCATTATGCTTGATGCCTTCTGTGACTAGTACACACTGCAGGATATAGAGTGTCTTGTAGACATTGATAATAACATTTTGATTTAGTTGGGAAGGTATCTCTTTGTTTTTGGTCGGACTTGATGCTTATTTTGGCATCTTTTAGTATGATTGGACCATCCTATATTAGTGGTGCACTAAAAGGGGCACTTGTGATGATTCTTGTTTGGTGTCCCTGGGGCACCAGTGTCAACAACAACATGCATTTATTTAGTGTCTTTAACTTAGTAAAACATCCCAAGGTGCTTCACAGGAGCGATTTATCAAACAAAATTTGACACCAAGCCACATAAGGCGATATTAGGACAGATAAAGAGGTAGGTTTTAAGGAGCGTATTAAAGGAGGAGCGAGAGGAGAGGTTTAGGGAGGGCATTCCAGAGCTTCGGGCCTAGGCAGCTAAAGGCACAGCCGCCAATGGTGGAGTGATTAAAATCAAGAATGCGCAAGTGGCCAGAATTCAAGGAGTACAGAGATCTTGAAGGCTTGTAGGGCTGGAGGAGGTTACAGACATAGGAAGGGGCGAGGCCATGGGGGGAATTGAAAATGATGTGCCATCAATAACTCAAGGACAAGAAGTTAAAGGATTCAACTGTAGGCTTTTAATCGCTAAGAACATTGCACGTCATTCCACATTGGATTCGTCTGGCAGAATGACTCATACAGCTCGTGAGACCTTTATATGACAAAAGACAGGGGCGGAGCCAATACACACAATAGGGGAAAAGGGGGCGGTACACACAATACAATGCAGGTAAAACACAGGGGCTGATGAAGACATATATTTCATCACATTCACCCCTTCTACAGATTTAGTCTGTCCGGGGGTGTGATAGTCCTTCCTGAACGTCGCAACAGTACCTCGGGTTCCAACCGGGAGTCCGTGGTGCCCTCCTGGGCATACCCATGTGCTGGGGGTGTTGCAGGTACTTCTGGGGGTGGTGAGGATACCTCTGGGGATGGTGGAGGTTCTTCTGGGGGTGGTGAGGATGGGTCGTCGTCGCTTCCTGCCGAGGCGAGGTCCTTTATGGACACGGTGTCCTCACGCCCGTCGGCGTGCTTGACGTACGCGTACTGTGGGTTTGCGTGGAGTAGGTGTACTGCCTCCACGAGGGGATCCGTTTTCTGGCCCCTCACATGCTTCCGTAATAGGACTGTCCCTGGGGTGGAGAGCCACGAAGGTAGGGACACTCCCGAGGTTGATTTGCGGGGAAAAACAAACATCTTCTCGTGAGGAGTGGCGTTAGTAGCAGTACACAGTAGCGACCTTATTGAGTGGAGTACGTCTGGGAGGACCTCTTGCCAGCGGGAGGTAGGGAGGCCTTTAGACCTTAGTGCTAAGGTGACCGCCTTCCACACCGTCGCGTTCTCCCTCTCCACTTGCCCATTACCTCGGGGGTTATAACTAGTGGTCCGACTCGTGGCTATCCCCTTCGACAGCAGGTATTGGCGCAGTTCGTCGCTCATGAACGACGCCCCCCTGTCAGTGTGGATGTAGTTCGGCATGCCGAATGTGCAAAACAGGCTGCCGAGGCACTTGATGACCGTGGCACTGGTCATGTCTGGGCAGGGGTAGGCGAATGGGAAGCGGGAGTACTCGTCCACAATGTTGAGAAAGTACACATTGCGGTCGGTGGAGGGGAGTGGTCCCTTGAAATCTAAGCTCAGGCGCTCGAATGGCCGTGTAGCTTTGATCAGGTGGGCTCGGTCGGGCCTGTAAAAACGGGGTTTGCATTCCGCACAGGTGCGGCAGTCCCTGGTCATAGACCGGACCTCCTCGATGGAATAGGGCAGGTCACGGGATTTTATAAAGTGAAATAGCCGGGTGACCCCCGGGTGGCAGAGGCCATTGTGGAGGCCCTGTAGCCTGTCCCCCTGGATGCTGGCACACATCCCTCGTGATAGGGCGTCGGGGGATTCGTTGAGGGCCCCCGGCCTATATATTATGTCGTACTCAAACGTGGAGAGTTCGATACGCCACCTGAGAATTTTGTCGTTCTTGATCTTCCCCCTCTGTTTGTTGTTAAACATGAAGGCTACCGACCGCTGGTCGGTAAGCAGGGTGAAGCGTTTGCCGGCTAGGTAGTGCCTCCAGTGCCGCACTGCCTCCACTATGGCCTGGGCCTCCTTCTCCACTGAGGAGTGTCTGATCTCGGGCCCTTGGAGGGTTCTTGAGAAAAAGGCTACGGGCCGCCCATCCTGGTTGAGCGTGGCTGCTAAAGCGAAGTCGGACGCATCGCTTTCGACCTGGAAAGGGATGTTTTCGTCCACTGCCCACAGCGCGGCCTTCTCAATGTTGTGTTTAATGCTGTTGAAGGTGGCGTGGGCCTCGGCCGTGAGCGGGAAGGACATTGATTTCAGGAGGGGACGGGCCTTGTCGGAATAATTGGGGACCCATTGGGCGTAATAGGAGAAAAACCCCAGGCACCTTTTCAAGGCCTTGGGAGTGTTTGGTAGGGGTAGCTCCCGTAGGGGGCGCAATCGGTCGGGGTCCGGACCGATTTCCCCGTTTTCCACCACGCAGCCCAGGATACAGAGGCGCGTGGTGCTAAAGACACACTTATCCTCGTTGCAGGTGAGATTGAGTCTGAGGGCGGTTTTCAGAAATCTCGCGAGGTTCGAGTCGTGGTCTTGCTGGTCGTGGCCGCAGATGGTGACGTTGTCTAGGTATGGATAGGTGGCTGTTAACTGGTTCTCATCGACCATGCGGTCCATCTCCCGCTGGAAGACTGAGACCCCATTCGTTACCCCAAAGGGGACTCTGAGGAAGTGGTAGAGGCGTCCATTCGCCTCGAAGGCGGTGTATGGACGGTCCTCCGGCCTAATGGGGAGCTGGTGGTATGCCGATTTTAGGTCGATGGTGGAAAACACCCGGTATTGCGCAATTTGGTTAACCATATCCGCTATGCGGGGCAGAGGGTAGGCGTCTAGCTGGGTGTATAGATTAACCGTCTGGCTATAATCTATCACCATCCGCTTCTTTTCGCTACCCTTAACTACTACTACCTGGGCGCGCCACGGGCTGGTACTGCATTCGATGATACCCTCCCGCTTGAGTCTTTCTACTTCAGACGCAATGAACCGTCTGTCCTCCCAGCTGTACCGCCTACTCTTGGTCACTATGGGTCGACAGTTGGGTGCGAGGTTGGCGAACAGAGAGGGCAGCTTGACCTTCAGGGTAGCCAGACCGCACACTGTGAGGGGCGGCTGGGACCCACCGTAGGTAAGTGTGATACTTTGGTGGTGGCACTGGAAGTCCAGACCCAAGATCACGCTCACACAGAGATCTGGCATTATCAACAGTTTAAAATCTCTGTAATCAGTGCCTTTTACCGACAACATAACCGCGCAGAAACCTGTAATTTTTGAGGTATGAGTCTTATCAGCCATGGCGATTTTGCCCTGTGTAGGGACTATCGTTAGTGAAAGTTGTTTTACCAGGCTAGGATGAATAAAGCTTTCGGTGCTCCCGCAGTCAATCAAGCATTTAACCTTGTTCCCGTTTACCTCTATGTCCATCATCGATCTAGACAACGGATGCGGCCTGGATTGATCCACTGTGATTGAGGCCACCAGTGGGTCCTGGGGGTCCGTGTAGTCGGGACAAGATGGTGGACTCCATGAGGGTGGACAAGATGGCGTCCAAGATGACCGCCCCCACGGCACGCACGCGGCGGTGGCGGAGTTGGAGGCGGGGTTCCCTCTGCAGACTTTACTGAAATGTCCTTTCTTCCCGCATTTAAAACAGGTGGTGCCCTTCGCTGGGCACAAATGCCTGGAGTGTTTGTCCTGGCCGCAGAAGTAGCATTTTGGGCCCCGATGCATCGCGGCAGTAGTGGGGCTCCTGGGTGGAGGCTGGGGCTCCGACGGTGCTGGGCTGGCCTGAGACCTGGGAGGTGAAGATGGCTTCCAAGATGGCGGCCCCCACGAGGCAGAGTGGGCCGCGTGGCCTGAGGAACAGGATTCAGAGTTCCTCTGGGCCATATCCAGCGATCGCGCTATGCCCATAGCCTGTTTTAAGTCCAGTCCCTCCTTTTCAAACAGTTTCTGCCGAATGTAATTTGAACTGAGGCCCGCAATAAAGGAGTCTCGGATCAGCTCCTCCGTGTACACGGTGGCAGACACGGCCTTACAGTTACAGTCTCTGCCCAGTACTTTTAGGCTTAGCATGAAGTCCTCTAGTGACTCACCATGCCGCTGCGTGCGAGTCATCAGGAGATGCCTGGCATACACCTCGTTTATTGGCCGCACGTAGTGGGCCTTCAGAATGGTGCAGGCATCCTCGTAGCTGGTGGCATCTCGGATGAGAGGAGAGACCCGATGACTCACCCGGTTTCGCAGGATTCCCAGTTTCACGTCTCCGGTGGCGGTCGCGGCTGCTATGGCGGTGGCCGAGGTTTCAATGAAAAATTCAAAGCATTGGAACCAGTGTCCGAACTGTGTGGCTGCGTCTGTGGCATGGGGGTCCAGATCCAAGCGCTCTGGTTTCAGGAGTCGATCCATCTTGGTGTTTTAGCGATTAAAATTGATGTGCCATCAATAACTCAAGGACAAGAAGTTAAAGGATTCAACTGTAGGCTTTTAATCGCTAAGAACATTGCACGTCATTCCACATCGGATTCGTCTGGCAGAATGACTCATACAGCTCTTGAGACCTTTATATGACAAAAGACAGGGGCGGAGCCAATACACACAATAGGGGAAAAGGGGGCGGTACACACAATACAATGCAGGTAAAACACAGGGGCTGATGAAGACATATATTTCATCACAGAAAACAAGGATGAGATTTTTAAATCGAGGCGTTGCCAGACCGGGAGCCAATGTAAGTCAGCGAACACAGGGGTGATGGGTGAATGGGACTTGGTGTGAGTTAGGACACGGGCTATAGAGTTTTGGATGAGCTCAGGTTTACGTAGGGTGTAAGATGGGAGGCCAACCAGGAGTGCATTGGAATAGTTAAGTCTTGAGGTAAGAAAGGGATGGACGAAGGTTTCAGCAGCAGATGAGCTGAGGCAGGGACGGAGTCAGGCAATGTTACAGAGGTGGAAGTAGGCGGTTTTGGTAATGGAGCAGATATGTGGTCAGAAGCTCATGTCGGGGTCAAATACATCACCAAGGTTGTGAATGATCTGGTTTAGCCTCAGACAGTTGCCAGGGAGAGGGATGGAGTCAGTGGCTAGGGAACAGAGTTTGTGACAGGGACCGAAGACAATGGCTTTGATGTTCGCAATATTTTGTTGGAGGAAATTTCTGCTCATCCAGTACTGGATGTTGGACAAGCAGCCTGACAAATCAGAGACAGTGGAGGGGTCGAGAGAGGTGGCGGTGAGGTAGAGCTGAGTGTCGTCAGCTTACACGTGGAACCTCACGTATTTTCGGATGATGTTGCTGAGGGGCAGCATGTAGATGCGAAATAGGAGGGGGCCAAGGATAAATCCTTGGGGGACTCCAAGGTGATGGTACAGGACCGGGAAGAGAAGCCATTGCAGGTGATTCTCTGGCTATGACTGCAGACCAGTCAAAAAAGATGAGGAAGGATAGTTTACCATGGTCACAATCACATAGGATGTAATTTGTAACTTTGATAAGGAACGTTTCAGTCCTGTGTTACCCTTATTGGACAATCAAAAAAGGCCATTCTAATTACCTCTTCCCAACCTGTCCTCATATCCCTTCTCCCTCATGTATGCATCAAGTGTCCCTTAAATATGTCATTGCTATCCACTTCAACCACTCCATGAGGCAATAAGTCTCACACACTCACCACTCTCTGTGTAAATAAATTTCTCCTAAATTCTTTATTTGATCTGCTAGTGGCTATCTTATATTTATGCTCCCTTGTTCTGGACTCACAAACAAGTGGAAACAGTTTCTCCACATCCACCCTATCAAACCCCTTCATAATTTTAAGGACCTCTATCAGGTCTCTTCTTAGTCTCTTTTCTAGAGAAAAGAGCCCCAGCCTGCTTAGTCTTCCCTGACAGTTGAATCCACTCGACTTCAAAGCATATGATGTAGAAATGGTTTGCAATGAGGATGTGATGAATTGGGAGATTTTTATATTAAGTTTTAAATGATCATAGCTATATATAAATGGTAAATGTGTTTTAGAAATAAATACAGTTAAGATGGAAGCTGCCTTTCTTTATTAAACTTCAAAGTGGAGACCAGAGCCCAGCTATTTGCAAGTTGCAGGCAGGTTCTTAGATCTGTAGATCAGCCAAGAAGCTGAAGCTTGGTTCAAGGTGCTGATCAAATTATTGATCATTTGAAGTAGATTAAAACCATGTCAATCAGACTGGGGGAAGTAGATGAAAGTCACAAAGCACTGTTCCAGCTTGGCTGCATTTACATTAAAATTGTAGTATTGGTCGAATGCAAAGCCATTTTCAACAACACTAGTGATGGTCTAAAAGCACTTCAAGAAGAGTCAGGTGTCAAAAGCAAAAAGACCACCAGATGGCCGGGGGACTACTGGTCACACATTATCTATTTAAGTGTCAGAAATATCTTAATTGCCTGACCATTGAGAGGAATTAAGGTGATCATTAAGCCTGCTTTAATATTAAAGTAAAGACAAATATATAATTGAAGAGCAACCTGGTGGTCAAGTTCCCTGCTTTGCATAGCCTCAACCATGAGAGAGAGTTAACAGGGCTCTGTGTGAGGTCAATGTTCCACGTAAAATCAATGTTGGAAACTAATATATAGAATCACAGGTAGTTCAGACTTTGCCTTTTTTGTTTTAAAATACTTGTGTAGGGATGTGTATTACTATAAGGTGCTATATAAATGCAAGTTTTCTTTTCTGGCAGGCTTCCTAATACACTCTGTCTCGAGAATGCTTTGTGATTGATTTTGAATTTATAAGCTTGACCTAAAATTGAGAGACTGATGATTGAAAAGAGATGCCTTTGCTTTAACAGTACAGATGTTGCACAATCTCTTTAAAATACATTTTCATCCAAAGCGACTCAGTATCAGTGCAATGTCCAAATAATACTCCATTTAATAAGTGTTGCAGAGCAGAAATCTGGACACCCTAATCCCACTTGGACATCTGATTTATCTTTATATAAGGTTCAGAGATGTAGGCCGTTAAAGTCGGCTCCATAGCACCCGGTTTTTTGGCACTACAGGTGTGGATTTGGGTTCAAAATGGCGTTCAAGGCGCGCGCAGACACTTCTGGTGTGTAATTTTGGGTAGCTCGTCAGTGCAGGCGTGGGAGCGTGCTCCGGAAGTATGCAGAGTACACAGATCATGACGTCAATCAGCGCTGCCATTGTTGACCTCAATGCTACAGCTAACGCCCTCTCTTAAAATCCCACAGCTGAACATGTGTTCAGCAGCAGGAAGGATTCGCCACCAGTGCTATTTAAAGGGATCATCACCTGCTTTCAGGTTAGTTGCTCATTGAATTCTACTGGCTCTTGGTGAGTTTGTACAAGTGTTTAGTGGCCTGTTATCTTATTTGAAGTTGCTGAAGTCTCCAGAGAGTGTTGTGGCAGGTTACTTCAAGGCTTCTGCTCAGACCAGTTACTCCCAGCAAGAGAGAGGGAAGTGTGTCAGTGAGTGTTGTGCAATGTGTTTGGTGATATGCCTGCCATGGTTGAATAGCTGGCAGTGTGGGCAAGCTGTGAGATGTAGGTGCGAGTCTTGTAGCAGTGGTAAGTGTGTAAGGGTGAGGTCAAGCTATGAATGTGAGGTATGAGTCGTGATTGATAGAGATTGTTGATCGGCGAGTGAAGGGGGGTGGTGAATTGAGTAGTGTCTGAGCATAGTGGTTCAGTTGCAAGGATATGGCATTTGAAGTTGAATTCACTGACCATGACCACTTGTGTGAGATCATTAAATTTCTTTCAGCGTTAAATTTCTTTCAGCAATTCCTTGTGGCAAGACTGTTGACTTCAGCTATCTGCTCCCACTGCCTTCTCACAGTTTGTCTGGAGGGCCTCCTGGCCCCCCTGCAGATACTGGACACCTCTCCTCCTGTCCACCTCTGGCACCAGGGCCTTGAATGCTGCATCAGAAAATCTGGGAGCCCTTTCTCTACCATGTTGTGCCATTTTCACTCTTCCTGTAAGTCAGACCCCTCGACAACAACTTCCAGTACCTGTTGCAGCCAGAATGCACCTTCCCTTTAAGAGGTGCAAGCTGGCTTTAATTGGTACTAACCTCGCACGAACTTGGGCCTCCTGCTGAGGCATGCAGCCACTCAGCAGTGCATTCAGCGCTAGGCTGCACACCACAATCATTATTATTAGCAGGCAGCATGAAGTTTGAATGCTGCCTGCATTACTCTGAACGGGCGTGGGTTGATCACACATCACGATCACTGCGCCCAATTTCGGGGGCAGTCGAATCTTCAGCCCATAGCATTGGACCATTCCAAACGCTCCCTCAGTGTTTTCATATTTCACCAATAAAATGTTCAGCTGAAGATGGACTTGTGTGTAAGAAACAGAAAAATCTTTACATTGTGGCAAAGCCACCAAGAGACTCTTGCAGTAATGTATATAATTGCCTTTAACAGGGGCTTGTTACCTTTAAGTGTTTGCTCTGTATAAACAGCGCGGGTTCGGTAAAATGGCGATCCAGCGCGATGACGTCATCACGCAGGTCACGTGACATTCCCAACGGCGGGAAACGTGATGACGTCAGAGGGGAGAGGCGTTCCCCCTCAGTCCTCGTGGAACCAGTTGGTGTACAGACCTGTATAGAGTTTCTCCTGCGTTTTTGTTTGTAACTTTTACTAGTGCATTAAACCACGTTTGGTTAACTGCTAGTTTCAGTCTCAGTACTTTCGTTAGGAGTTCAAGCACTCCTACATTGGTGACCTCGAATCCTCGCGGACGTTCTTCGTGGTGGAAACGGAACGCAGGGCCATGATGGAAGCCAACGCAGTGGCTTTGAAGCTCCCCCAATTTTGGGAACAACAGGCGGCCTCCTGGTTCGTACAAGCGGAGACGCAGTTCGAGCTCCGCAACGTCGTGCAGGATCCGACCCGTTATCTTTACGTGGTCTCCGCACTCGACAGCTCGACGGCGTCGAGGCTCATCAGCCTACTGGAGAACCCCCCGGCCACCGACAAGTATGTCGCCATTAAGGCACGGCTAATGCAGGTATTCGGCCTTACGAAGGCAGAGCGTGCATGCCGCCTACTCACGCTGCCCGGGTTAGGAGACTCCAAACCTTCGGAGTTGATGAGCCAGATGCTCACACTCCTGGGGTCTGAACCGCAATGCTTCCTGTTCCGCGAACTGTTCCTCAGTCAACTGCCCAAACAGGTGCAGGCGGCCCTCGCCAGATCGGACGCCGGGGATTGCATAGCGTTCGCCGAAGAGGCGGATAAAATATACGCGGTCCGACAACAACACTGTGCCAGCGCGAGACGCCCCTCCCCAAAGGGCCCTGCCTCGACGCCTCCAACAACCGGTTTCTGTTATTACCACGCTCGGTTTGGCGTGAAGGCCAGAAGCTGCCGTCCGCCTTCCAGTTTCGTGCCCAAAACACCGAACAAGCAACTGCGCGTCAAGAACACCGACTCCGGGGCATGCCCCGCGGCCACGATGGCGATCGGCGATTCCGGGAAACTACTTTATTTAACCGACTCCATCTCGGGCCGTTGTTTTTTGTGCGACACAAGGGCGCAGTGCAGCATCCTTCCCGTGTCAGTCCTCGACCTTCGGTCCGACAGGCGTGGTTCTCCCCTCCAAGTTGCCAACGGGGGTGCGATTCGTACTTGCCGGACACGGCGGGTCCAGCTCTGCTTCAGTGGCCAACGCTTTATATGGGACTTCATCACCGCCAAAATTTCACAGGCACTCCTAGGCGCCGACTTTTTATGCGCCAACGGCCTGTTGGTTGATTTAAAATATCGTCGGCTTGTTCACGCCGCCACGTTCGACTGTATTCCCTGTGTGCGCGGCACGGTCGCACCGCACTCGGTCTCCTGCGCTCGGCCACCCCCCGACGTTTTCTCCCGCCTCCTCGGGGACTTTCCAGAGCTGACTAAGCCCACCTTCTTGGCTTCGACCGCCAAACATTGGGTGGAGCACCATATAACGACGACCGGCTCTCCCGTCTACGCCAGGGCATGGCGGCTAGAGTCCAGTAAGCTCGCGGTCGCTAAGGTGGAGTTCGCCGCCATGGAAAAGTTGGGGATTATTCGCCGGTCGAATAGTCCCTGGTCCTCGCCTCTCCACATTGTCCCAAAGCCCGGGGGTGGATGGCGGCCCTGCGGCGACTACCACCGCCTCAATGATGTTACGACCCCCCGACCGGTACCCCATACCGCACATACAGGATTTCTCCGCACATTTGGCGGGGAATTCGATCTTCTCCAAGGTCGACCTCGTCCGTGGGTACCATCAGGTACCGGTGCATCCCCAGGACGTCCAAAAGACAGCGGTCATCACCCCTTTTGGCCTGTTTGAGTTCCTCCGCATGCCTTTCGGACTTAAAAACATGGCGCAGGCATTCCAATGCCTAATGGATTCGGTGCTGTGGGATCTCAAATTTTTGTTCGTCTATCTGGATGACATACTGATCGCCAGCGCCACAAAAGAGGACCATCTCAAGCATCTGCGCCTTCTCTATCGTCGCCTTCAGCAGCACGGCCTCATTGTCAACCCGGCCAAATGCCAGTTCGGCCTGCAGCAAATCGACTTCTTAGGCCACCGCATCACTTCAGAGGGAGCAATGCCACTTCGGGCTAAGGTGGAGGTGATCGCCGCATTCCCGCGGCCACAGTCCGTGAAGGCACTCCAGGAGTTCCTGGGTATGGTAAATTTTTACGATCGTTTTGTTCCCAGGGCTGCACAGCTCATGCGGCCGCTCTACGAGGCCCTCAGAGGGAAGCCGGGAAAGGAGCCCGTAGTTTGGACGCCGGAAATGGACCGCGCTTTCGGGGACACGAAGTCCGCCCTCGCGAATGCAACAATGTTGGCAGACCCCCTGCCAGGAGCCACCATCGCTCTCACGACTGACGCGTCGGACTACGCCATAGGGGCCGTCCAAGAGCAATGGGTCGACGGCACGTGGCAACCACTGGCGTTTTTTAGCCGCCAGCTGCGACGGCACGAACGCCAGTACAGTACCTTTGACAGGGAGCTGTTGGCGTTGTTTTTGGCCATTCGCCATTTTCGTTTTCTGCTCGAAGGGCGCCACTTTACTGCGTTTGTCGACCACAAACCGCTGACATTAGTGATGGCCAAGACTGCTCAACTGTGGTCGGCTCGACAGCAGCGACAGCTTACATTTATTTCTGAATTTACCACCGACATCTGGCACGTGGCCGGCAAGGACAACGTGGTAGCGGATTGCCTTTCCTGCGCCACCGTCCAAGCCGTGCAGTTGGGGATCGATTATGCGAGAATGGCGGCCGACCAAGCTGCCGACCCGGACACTCAAGCCTTTCATTCTGACTCCGCCAGCCTTCAACCGAAGGATGTGCCATTCCATTCGGCGGGCACCACTTTACTCTGTGACGTCTCCTTGGGAGACCCCCGTCCGATTGTTCCATCCACCTGGCATCGGAAAGTTTTCGACGCCATACACGGACTTTCGCATCCTGGTGTGAGGGCATCGCAGAAGTTGCTAGCATCCAAATTCATCTGGAGAGGGATGCGCAAGGACATCCGCGACTGGGCGAACACGTGTGGTTTGTCAACGAGCCAAAGTACAACGACACATCAGGGCCCCCTTGGCCACCTTCGAGGTACCAGAACGTCGGTTCGACCACATCCACGTCGACCTTGTGGGGCCACACCCGCCATTGCGGGGTTTCACACACCTTCTGATGATGGTAGATCGCACCACGAGATGGCCAGAGGTGGGTCCCCTGATGTCTACCACCTCTGCGGATGTCGCTCGAGCCTTTATCTCATCATGGGTAGCACGCTTTGGGGTTCCGATGGATATTTCGTCCGACCGCGGTCCACAATTCTCATCTGAGCTTTGGAACGCGGTGGCCTCAGCCTTGGGCACCAAACTTCATCGCACCACGGCCTACCACCCGCAGGCGAATGGGCTGTGTGAGCGTTTTCATCATTCATTGAAGGCATCGCTCAGGGCCAGCCTCCTGGACGTGGCATGGGTCGATAAACTGCCTTGGGTTATGCTAGGGTTGCACACGGCGCCAAAGGAGGACCTGCAGGCTTCGGCCGCGGAAATGGTTTACGGCCAGCCGCTCCGGGTACCAGGCGAATTCCTGCCATCCCCTACACAGCCGTGGTCCGCAGCCACTCAGCGGGAAGCCCACCGGGAAGCGGCCCAGTGCTTCCGGCCAGTTCCGGCGTCGCAACACGGTTTTCCTGCCTCCCACACTCCAGTGGAGTTGATGAAGTCCAAATTCGTGTTCGTTCGTCAAGACGCCCATCGCAGCCCGCTCCAGCCTCCGTATACGGGTCCTTTCCAGGTTTTACAGACAGGGGCTAAAACTATTTTGGTCGACCTCGGGGGCAGGCCGGACCACATCTCCGTCGATCGCCTCAAGCCTGCACACTTGGACCTTGAACAGCCAGTCAAGCCCGCTCAGCCACTGCGTAGGGGTCGACCGCCGGCTGCTGCTGCACCAGACCAGGCTGCTATCCCCTCCAGCTCACCAGCTGCTCAGCGTTTTCCTCTCCGGGAATTTAGGAGTCATTCAAACAGGCTTGTCCGACCTCCTCTGCGATTGACTTTCCTTATTAAAGACAATTCTGGGGGGGCATATGTGGCAAAGCCACCAAGAGACTCTTGCAGTAATGTATATAATTGCCTTTAACAGGGGCTTGTTACCTTTAAGTGTTTGCTCTGTATAAAGCACGCGGGTTTGGTAAAATGGCGATCCAGCGCGATGACGTCATCACGCAGGTCACATGACGTTCCCAACGGCGGGAAACGTGATGACGTCATGACATCAGGGGGGAGAGGCGCTCCCCCTCTGTCCTCGTGGAACCAGTTGGTGTACAGACCTGTATAGAGTTTCTCCTGCGTTTTTGTTTGTAACTTTTACTCGTGCATTAAACCACGTTTGGTTAACTGCTAGTTTCAGTCTCAGTACTTTCGTTAGGAGTTCAAGCACTCCTACAACTTATTTTACTCAGCAACCCTATCAACAAAAAAAACAAGGATGTGATGAAGGCAAAATGTTTGATTTTTAAAATTTTATATTTGCAATAAAATTAATATAAAATATAACATTTGTTGTGTTTAAAGGTAAGATTTGAGGGGACAATTTACAACCAAAGGTAGAAGATGTATAGAGATTCAAATAAACAAACGCAAGAAATAAAAACAAAGTGCTGGAAACATACAACAGGTTGAATCAGCATCTGAAAATCAAATATGGGTTAACATTTTGGTTATAACCCTTCAGCACTTCTGTACTTACCTCTCAATACTGACTGACCTGCTGTGCTTTTTCTAGCATTTTTATGATGTGTACAGATTGCCGGAGTATTGGATCTCCAACAATTGGATGTCCTTGTCTTTCGGATGAGACGTTAAACTGAGACCCCGTCTGCTCTCTCAGGTGGACATAAAAGATCCCATGGCACTATTTCGAAGAAGAGCAGGGGAGTTATCCCTGGTGTCCTGGCCAATATTTATCCCTCAACCAACATAACAGATTATCTGGACATTATCACATTGCTGTTTGTGGGAGCTTGCTGTGCGCAAATTGGCTGCCGCGTCTCCCACATTACAACAGTGACTCCACTTCAAAAGTACTTCATTAACTGTAAAGCACTTTGAGACGTCCGGTGGTCATGAAAGGCGCTATATAAATGCAAGTCTTTCTTTTCTTCTGAAATGAAAACATTCTATTAAAATCAAGAACAATTGCACAGTCACCTACTCCAAACTCAATCTTTCCCAGGATCTCAAAACTGTGAAACTCTTTATCTCCCCTTAGGCATTCCTTCCTTCTATAACCTATAGGCTTTTAGAAACCCAACATGGCATTACCCAATCAACATTTCCTGATTCACCTCATCTTCTCTTTTACTCTTACTCTTTTACAAACTTGGTGATGTCCTGCATTATGGGCTGTGGCCCTTCAACTTGCTTTCCAAGTAACAAAAATAAGAACTAGATAATGTCCATTACAGCTGCTGAGGAATGCAGGAGATGGGAATCTCACCCTGTCACATTTAAGGGTTTCGGGCTATGCTACCATGGAGGGAAACTTGATGTAATAAATGTTTAATAAATGTTAAAAATGCCACTATTTCAAGGCATTATATTCACAGGACAGCAGGGCTGGAAGATCTAGATTAGGATTCAGATTCAGTGTGCTGAACAAAGACAAGTGGCATTGATTGAAATAAGTGAATGCGATCCTAACTGTTGCTCTATACTGTGAAATAAAGCAGCTTAATGATTTGTCTCATGCCTCAGCTCTCCAAGTGTTTGCTCGATCCAACATCAGAGAGACAGAAGAACTACACATGCAAAAGACACGAGAGTGCTATTGATAAGTTTCTGGGTTACACTATTGTAGAATTGGATACAAGGCATGGTGATTCAACCCCCATAAACGTAAGACATTCAGACTGATGCCACCGAACTGAAGAAGATAGCTACAGTGGACTCAAACTGGTAAGACACGCTATGAATAGCCCAGCTCCCTTCTCTCTTTAGTCCAAGTTCCTTCTCCCTCAGCCATCTATGGTGTAGATTTTCAACTTGCTGCCCATTAAATAGAAATTAAAATCGGGCAGTTTCTATACCAAGCAGCCGATCCACATTGCCTATTTTACGTCATGGTGGCAAGGTGAAAATCTACCCAATGTTCTATGCATGAGTTGGCAGAAATATCAAGACTGAGGCTGGCCTGTGTTACAAGTGGGCCATGGTGAAAGACATGTCAATGATGCACATCACCTCCCATTGCTTACCAGTAGGTCTCATTATTCAAACTTAATGGCCTAGAAATTCAGTGCCCTTAGCGCCGATTTTGCGGCGCTAGAGGGCCTAGCGCTGCAATTGGCGCCGGCGCCTAAATTGCCTGGGGCCCTTCCGCCGCGGTAGACCGGTAGCGCTGCGCCGGCACCGATGACGTCATCGGTGTGCGCAGCGTCCCGGTTGCCATGGTAACCCGCCCGAACTGGGAAATTGACTTGCGGCCACCTCGCCCGTGGCAGCCGCAAGCAACGTTCTGGCAGAGGTGCCTTGCACAAGTTTGCGCCGGCGCATTAAAGGCCCCGCGGCGGCCGGCTGCTTTCCCGCCGCCCGCCTGGCCGCAGCTCCCTCCCCGGACTTCCCCCCCCCCCCCCCCCACCCCCCCCGGAACAGAAGCAAGCCCGGCACTTGTCCGAGGTGCCGGGCTCATTTTTAAAAAGATTTTCGCGGGCCGCGGCCGGGTGCAGGCAGGTCCTCCTTAAGGGAAGGAGGAGGCCTGCACTTCCCGAACCTGCCGCACCGCAGCGGTCGCCGCAGCGCCGGAATAGCGCCAAAATTCAGCGCATAGCGCCAGTTTTCAGGCGCTAACAGCTTTCAGCAGCGCCGGCAGCCGTTTGGGCGCAGAAGTAGTGAATTTTTGGCCCGACCAGCGCGACTTAGCTCCGGCACTAACTTCCGGCGCTAAAGCCGGCGCTGCGCCAAAACCCAATTTCTAGGCCAATGTGAATGAAGACTGAGTGTCCAAGAAAGGTAAAAATTGAGGAACTCTCTAGAAATTATGAGATACGTATTGCTACTTACTACTGTAATCTCATTTTGAATAGGAGAGTGTTGTTAAGTCCTATGTCCATTTGTCTGTTGTAAGTATATACTGACTGACTTTCACAAAAAGTAATTTTGTACATATGATTTTCTAATCTCGCCACAGGTATCATCCTTTCATTTGTTCAGATATTTTGAATCATGTTTAGCTTCTTATGGTGACGGTAACAATTGTTTACTTTGTGAATATGGACAGAGTAGAAGTTTGTATTTGCTTGCTCATTCTATGCAAGGTTTCTGTTTTATTTCATTTTTATTGTAGGAAAATATTGGTTTAACATTTGTGCTTGATGTAAGTGAATGCAACGTGAAACATTGTTACTTTGACACAACTATATTTTTTATAGGTTTATTAGTACACTGTGCTGCACTGTAATTTTTCCTCCCTGGATACAACTAGAAAAGAACAAGTAATTTATGTTAGATTAGAAATAGAATCTCTCTCCATAGCTCCTCACTAATCACTGACTCATGTCCCATTTCAGAATGCATCTGCATAACCCTCATTTTTTGCTTTCACCCCACCTGACTGCAATAAATCCTGCTTTTTTTTTACGTATACACTTGAAACAGTTAATCTACATAACATTCTTTGTACATGCTAATCAATACTTTGGTATTGTCACAATGATTTAAATTTTCCAACTTCTGAACTCTAATGTTTGAACATCAAAGGTTCTATTGCGTTGGTGTAGTCTCCACACATTGTTCTCCCTTTATTCTTCTTACATCCAATGCAAATGATCATCATAATTTACACCAACTACTCAGTGCGGCGGGGAGTGGGCAGATTGGAGGACCCCCTCATAGGACTGCTCTTGGGCCTGGCTAAAGTGGCCATTAACTGGTCCAGTCAGCGGGCGGTCGAGGGGGTCATTTGGCCCGACTGCCTGCCTCTCTTCCGTGGCCATGTTCGTACACGAACGGCCCTGGAGATGGAGCACGCGGTGTCTGCCGGCTCGCTCGAGGCCTTCCGCGACTGGTGGGCACCGTGGGGGACTGGTGTGCATCATCACCCCGGCCAACAAAATTTTAATTTAAGTTGTTAAATTTCTTTTAATGTTTTATTAGTTACAGTTATTTGATTGGTTGCACATTAAATCAAAAGAGTACACCAACTAGAAGCTGGTGTTTGCAAAGGGACAAACCAGAAACAAGATGGCTAATTTAAAAGTATAGCACATTGTCCAAGCGGTCCTGAAGATATGCTATTGTGGTGCAGATGCAGTCCCAAGAATCTGTTTATCAATCCTTATTTTGTTTGTTGGTAAGCCTAGTCAGTTCTTAGCCAGATCACTCAGCTGACTCTAATTCAATTACATCTCTTACTGGCTGTAAATGGCAGAAGAGGAAGACCGCCACCCAAACCATCCTGACTAACCCACAAGGAGGAAAAAGGAGACAATTTCTTCATTGTCTTCCCTCCTTGCTTCCCAAATGTTGTACTCTGAGAACAGGGACCTGCTGCTAAACCTTTGCTGACGCCATTCTGTAACCTAACTGTCCACTAGGTGGTCTTTTGATGGTTTTCCCTCTGGGTGGTGGAGTGGGGGGGACCTTGTAAGAATCCTGAGAGAGCTCCATTTCAGATTCCCACTAGCTAACATGGATGAACTGAAATAAACATTATTCGTTGTAGGTTTAAGTTTATATTATGTAACTGTTAGTCAATGCACACCAATTCTTGAATAATCATGCTTTTAAACTGTAATATGCCTTGGGTAGACCCGGTTAGATTTTAAAATGGAAGAGGCCTGCTTGACCAAATATTAAAAATGGTGACTCCAACAAGCCTTGATAGCAAAGTGACAGTCAGTCTGAGAGAACAGCTGAGAGAATTAATGGAATTCCAGAGACTGAGTTAAGAGACAGGGACCGTAAGATTGTTATGAATTACATATTAGTTGTTCTTTTGAATACTTGTTTTAATATCTTATAACCATTAATATCTTATCAGTAATAGATCTATAATCATGTGTAAGGATTAATACAGGAAACTTTGTGTTATCCGGAGGCTAAATGTCCGGCAAGCTTGAGTCACCGGCAAAAATCAGGAGCCGTTTTTTTTCTTTTCGTTGCTTTTTTCTCAACAGTCAAGCTCTGCAAGGTCTGTGTAGCTAAGCAACAGCTTCAGCTAGAGACGCAACAGAGACGCTTGCTGACTGTTTAGAAGCTGTTGCTAAGCAACAGGGTTTGTTGATTCACATGGAGCTGAAAATCTCCGTATGTTTCAACATTAGCACTGGAGTGTCCAGCAGTTTTGAGGGAACGGCAACAGCTCGGTCCCGTCGGTGCCGGATAGCACAAAGTTTCCTGTAATCATTAACTGCATGCAATGATAACCTGAATTATGTATAACATGTAACCATTTTTTCTTATGCTTAAAAGTCTGTGAGTAAGCTGTAACCAGACAACCTGGGGATGAGAAAGATATTGCCATGGTCGAATAGACTGCAGTTACCTTTGTGCTGGAATGTTATAACATACATAGTTATAAAAACAAAGGCTAGCAGCAGGGGCCATATCTCAACCTGTGGAGACATATTCCTTTTGTATTGCCATAACTACCCCAGATATGAGTCTTGATGTTCAAAAACAGATGTTGCAATAGTGTCATCAGACCAAAAACCTGCGTAAGCCAGGGTGTTACAAAAGTGGCATCTTTATGATTGGATTTTGGGTTTGGGTGTCAGCCAGTGATTGGTTCAGGAGGACTCCATAGGTTTTGAGTAAGTGTAAGGGTATAAGAACGGGATCTTAACAGCCACAAATTGTAGAAGATTTCAGGTCAACCTCAAATCATTTGGGACCAGGATCCCTCTGGGATCTTATAACCTCATCTCTCAGACAGACACCAACCTTGCTGCTTCCTCCCCTTCCTGTCCCCCCTCTGTCCCAGACCTCCTCCAAACTCCCAACCACACGAGCCTTGATATCTCATCGCTGTAGTTTCTCTGCATCACCTTTCTTACCCTTTCCAAGCTCATCTTTTCCAGGAGCCCCCTGCTTGATCCCTTCCCTATTCAACTCCTGGCCCCCAGCTAGCTGACATTACTAACAGCTTCCTTTCCTCAGGTATGATCGCTCATCCTTCAAAACTGCTGTCCTCACCCGATTACTCAAAAAACCCATCCTCGAACCAACCGTCCTTTTCAAACTCTTCCTTCCATTATCAGTTAATTCCTATAACTGGCCACCAGTTATTGCTTCCCCGTGACAATGACTGGGAATTTACATGTGGGCAATTGCAACGATATAGCACACCCTACCACTTAAAGCACAACACAATGGAGCTCCAATATACTGCACTAACCTACCACCAACAGCACATGAAGATCAATTTTTGATGCCAAAACTTCCAGTTTTTACCCCTTCACATTATGCCAATGGTACATTTCTTACAATATTGAATATAGTGAATGGTTCCTTTACCTTTTTTTGAACTGATTAAACCAGTTTATTGAAAATTAAACCAGATTTAGAACATTTTATTTCATATCAAATACATCAAATTCAATATATTTGAACAGTACAGTCAGTGTTATATATGATTTGTACAATTTTAATTATTCTAATAATAGCAGCATAAGTGTTTATTTACTGTTATATACGTAGCCGGTCCTCTTCAGAGAATTTAACTGGTTTATATAAATTATTAAAAAGAATAAATGCAACCATATGTTTGTGACCTATCTACAGCAGTGGGCAAAACAATATTGGCATTGACTCCGTTCTACCAGTATTCAGGCACAGCACTGTAACAACAGAAGACATACAAACTATTTAGGGAATAAAACCAGAAAATGCTGGAAATACTCAGTAGGTCAGGCAGCATCTGTGGAGAGAGAAACAGAGTTAACGGCTGCGATTTCGCCTACCGTGGCAGCCGGGACCGGTCGCGCGGTCCCAACCTGCTCCATCCCGCTGTGTTGAAGTGATTTTACGTTGATGGGGCTTGTTAAGCCCACCCAGCGAGGTTCCCTATCAATTAAAAGGAAGCAGGTCTGATGACATAATTTGGTGATGTGTCATCAGCCGGTTTCCTTAAAGGGGCCGTGTCCAAACTGATTTTGACAGTTATGTTGTCAGTGATCTGCAGCATTGAGGTGCTTCAAACACTTGACAAGCACTGCACAAAAGTGCACGGCTGCACTCAGGCTCTCCCATGACTCCCTCCATATGCTTATGCAGGGAGGTTCTCTTCCCTTCCAATGGGCAGAAGAGACCTCCCCTAAGGAGCCCAACACAATCTGGTTGCACATTGCACAGGAGGGCACAAGCAGGGATGTCGTCAGGAGGACCAGGCTGCAGTGGTGCAAACCTTTCATTGATCTCAGTAGATCATGAAATGTTACTGCAAAGCCACACTCACTGTGCCATTCATCATATCCCCATCACTCTGCCTTCCCTACCCTACTGCTGCGCATCCTTACTCACACCAACTTACCTTGCATCTCCACCCATCCCTCTGTATCTACATTACCACTTCACCATCTCACTAGCCACTCCTTACACTCATCCTCATCCTAGTCCAATTATACCAACTAACAACACACAAGGGTAGGCACTTAGGTGTTTTAGCCAATGTTCATGTAAAGTTTCTGTGAATGTGGTGTCAAACATTGAAATCTTTATTTTCAACACTTTGCGTTCTTGGACAGATCTGTGTGCACCTTTGGAAGTGGCTTAGTGAGTTGTAGTGAATGGTGAGACATAACGGTACCCCCCCCCCCCCCCCCCGCCATAATGGTGATGAGTGTGAAAGGAATGGCTTGGACATTGTAGTGATGCTTTATGTTTGGTGTGGGGTGGTGCCAACCTGGCGCATCATGTCAGCCAGGATGTGCAGCGTCAAGTGAAGTAAATCTGGCCATGGTGAGGCCATCCTTGGCCTCCCGGGCAGCAATGTGGTCAGGTGCTGATGCCCTCTGTCCTGTGCAGCGTCAGTTGATTGCGGAGAAGGTTGGTGTTGTTGTTGGTGCTGCCAGTGTTGGGATTCTGAGGAGCAAGGTGAGATTTTTTTCAAGGGCACCGATGCTGATGGAATAGATGGCAGGTGAGGTTGAGATGACAGAAGTGATCTGTCAATGGTGAGAGAGGTTGCTCCAATGAGGTGGCACTGGATAGAGAGTTTGCTCCAAACACTTGCTAGCTGCATAAAGCTCAATCTGTCTTCCAAATGCAGTAAGCTATCAAGTTTAGAAATCATCCCTAGCTGACACAACACCCAACCTCCTTACCTGACGTGATCCCCGAGCAGTGGGGAAGCCGTTAGCGAACTCCAAAAATCTAAAGGTAAGCTTCTTAACAACGCATTGAATTATGTGAATTGCCTCCCCTGCTGCTTGGTGTCGGGTTTGTTCAGCACTGACAGTCCTGACACCTGGGAGACTCACGTGGAGGCGGGTTGACAGCGGTCCGACCCGCTGGCAATCATTTCCATTTTCACAGCTGACCAGCCTCCGATCCCGTCCTCTCCGCGCCGGTAAAATTCCAGCCAACGTTTCAGGTCGATGACCTTTCGTCAGAACTGGAAATAGTTAGAGGTGAAACAGATTTTAAGCAAGTACAGGAGCAGGGAAAGGGGGGAGGGGGGGAAAGAACAAAAGGGAAGGTCTGTGATGGGGTAGAAGGCAGGAGAGATTAAAAGACAAAAGGGATGATGGTGCAAGGCAAAAGGAGATGGTAATGGGACAAGTTAAGAAACAAAAGATGAGTCTAGATGAAGAGTAAATGGGAATGGCAGAATCATCAACAGCTGCCATGTGAAAAAATAAGGGAAGAGTTTATGGTCTGAAATTATTGAACTCGATGTTGAGTCCAGAAGGCTGTAAGGTGCCTAATCGAAAGATGAATTGCTGCTGCTCGAGCTTACGTTGAGCTTTATTGGAACAGTGCAAGAGGCTGAGGAGCAGAGAATTAAAGTGACAGGCGACCGGAAGCTCGGGGTCATGCTTACGGACTGAACGGAGGTGTTCCGCAAAGCGGTCACCCAATCTGCATTTGGTCTCCCCAATGTAGAGGAGACCACATTGTGAGCAGCGAATACAGTATACTAGATTGCAAGAAGTACAAGTAAATCGCTGTTTCACCTGGAAGGAGTGTTTGGGGCTCTGGACAGTGGGAAGGGAGGAGGTAAAACTGCAGGTGTTGCATCTCCTGCGCTTGCACGGGAAGGTGCCATAGAAAGGGGAGGGGGTGTGGAGGCTCAGTCATTGGATATATTTCAAAACAGAAGTCGATAGATTTCTGACTAGTAAGGGTATCAAGGGATATGGCGATAGGGCTGGTGAATGGAGTTGAGGCAGAAGATCAGCCATGATCTCATTGAATGGTGGAGCAGGCTCGAAGGGCAGAATGGCCTACTCCTGCTCCTATTTCTTATGTTCTTATGTAGGGGTGATTGAGGAGTGGACCAGGCTGTCGCGGAGGGAGCAGTCCCTTCGGAATGCTGAAAGGGGCGAGGAGTGGAAAAGGTGTTTGGTGGTGGGATCACACTGGAGGTGGCGGACATGGTGGAGGATGATATGTTGAATGTGGAGGCTGGTGAGGTGAAAGGTGAGGACAAGGGGAACCCTATCATGGTTCTGGGAGGGAGGGGAAGGGGTGAGAGCAGAAGTGCGGGAAATAGAACGGACACAGTCAAGGGCCATGTCAACCACAGTAAAGGGGAATCCTTGGTTGAGGAAAATGGAAGACATATCGGAAGCACTAGTATGGAAGGTGGCATCGTCAGAACAGATGCAATGGAGATGGTGAATGGAATAGAGTCCCTACAGGAAGCGGGGTGGAAGTGTAGTCCAGGTGGCTGTGGGAGTCATTGGGCTTATAGCGGTTGTCAATAGCCTACCCCAAGAAATGGAGACGGAGAAGTCAAGGAAGGGAAGGGAAGAGTCAGAGATAGACCATGTGAAGGTGAGGGAAGGGTGGAAATTGGAAGCAAAGTGAATGAAATTTTCTAGCTCCGGGCGAGAGCAGGAAACGGCACTGATATAGTCATCAATGTACCGGAAAAAGAGGTGAGGGAGGCGTCCAGAGTAGGACTGGAACGAAGAATGTTCCACATATCCCATGAAGTCAGGCATAACTAGGACTCATGCAGGTTCCCATAGCAACACCCTTAATTTGGAGGAAGTGAGTGGAGTCAAACGAGAAGTTGTTCAATGCGAGAACAATTTCAGCCAGGTGGAGGAGGGTGGTGGTGGAGGATGGGGACTGGTTGGCCTCTGATCAAGGAAGAAGCGGAGCACCCTCAGGCTGTCCTGGTGGGGGATGGAGGTGTAGAGGGATTGGACGTCCATAGAGAAAAGGAGACGGTTGGGGCCAGGAAACATTGTTAAAGTGGCAGTGGACATCGGAAGAGTCGCAGGTGTAGGTGGGATGAGACTGGACAAGGGGAGAAAAAAATAAGAGTCGAGATAGGAAGAAATCAGTTCCATGGGTCAAGAGCAGGCTGAAACGATAGGTCTACCAGGGCAGTGCTGTTTGTGGACCTTGGGAAGTAGGTGCGGGGTTGGGGACTATGAGATTGGCGGCCGTGGGGGGGAAGATCTCCAGAGGAGATGAGGTCAGTGACAGTCTTGGAAACGGTGGCTTGATGTTCGGTAGTGGGGTCATGGTTCAGAGGGAGGTAGGAGGAGGTGTCAGAGTTGGCGCTCGGCCTCCGCAAGGTAAAGGTCAGTTCGCCAAACAACATCAGTGCCACCCTTGTCAACAGGTTTAATGACACTGTTGGGGTTGGATCGGAGAGAACGGAGTGCTGCAAGTTCAGAGGGCAGTAGGTTGGAGTGAGTGAGGGGAGCAGAGAAATTGAGATGGCCAATGCCACACCGGCAGTTCGCAATGAAAAGATCTAGAGAGGGTAAGAGGTCAGAGGAGGGGTCCAGGTAGAACAAAAATTCTGAAAACAGGAGAAAGGGTCAGCTGTGCAGGGGGCGGGCGGGGTGGAGGTGACTCCTGGCCAAAGAAGTGGGCACGGAGACAAAGGCGACGGAAATGGAGCTCAGCTTTGTGCCGAGCTCAATTCATTGAGGTGAGGGCATAAGCAGATGAAGCTCAGGCCTTTACTGAGGACTGATCATTCGGGTCAGAGAGGGGAAGGTCAATGGGGATATTTAGGGTTATGGTGTATGTGGGTACATAATGGTCAGTATAGAGGCAGCTTCCTAATGAGTAATTACTTTACCAAACTCAAAAATGCTATGATAGAATCACTAGATCTTTGGTGATTTCACAGAAAAGATGGTATGTCTTGCCACTGTTACAGGGTTCCTGCTTGAGGTTTGATCTACAAGAAACTTTTTTTTATCCGGGACCGACGTGGTGCCGGTTCATCAAAAATTCCGGATAACCGAGAGCTATAGTAAAAGATACGGAGAGCTGAGAGCTCCATATAAAGCAACAAACCCTGTTGCTTAGCAACAGGTGCAGAACAATGGTCACAAGTTCCAAGCGTCTCTGTAGCTTAGCCACAGCTGCAGCCACACCCTTGCACAGCAACAGATTGAGGAACGCAAGTACAATATGAAGTAAAACTTACCTGAACCTACTCCTGAATTTTGCTGGTTAACCGAGATTTCCGGTTATTTAGGTGCCGATAAATCGAAAGTTTCCTGTACTCAGGAAAGATGAGGCAGTAAGTGAGGACAGAACACATCACATGTGAAGCAAGAAAAAGTGCTTTTTGCGACAACTCCAAGGAAGCCAAAGCCTATATATTCACAGCTACATAAATAAGATCTTTGGCTTTTAATCTTCAATGTTTTTCTTGGAACAGCTGCAAAGACATCAGTTAGTGAGTAAACACTCATGTATTATAAGGAAGCAAAATAAAACAAATACAGTTCCTCTGTGGCCTGTATTGTAACATGTGCACCAAAATAGTTAAACTTGGATTTAATCATTTCACGCTCATGTTTTATCGTTAAACCACATGAAATATTTTTAAAGATCCATGTGCTCCAATTTCACAATACATCTAGACTCTCGCTTTCATTTCTAAACATTTAAAAACTTTTCCCTTTCTTTACCTACTAGTTAATTTTCTGAGCTACAGAAATGTATATCCAAACATCTGAATCTATTTAATCAAGCTTGTACATTATGATAATTAGTTTCTTCTAATGCACTGTGCCACTGGAAAAGCAGTCTTTAGAAGCTTTGAAAACTAAACACAAATTATCAGTGCCTTACAGTATTAAATGTTACAATATTAAATAATGTAACATTAGATTAATTTAATGCATGTTGCTTACAAATGTCTTTGTTCCTCAACATAGCAACTTACATACAGGGCAAACAGAGGTACTTTCTCCTTGTAGCTTTATCAATGTACATCAATGAGGCCAAAAGGCAAAATACTGCAGTTACTGAAAATCAGAAAATAAAAGCTGGAAAAACTCAGCAGGTCAGGCAGTATCTATGAAAAAACAGTCGTCAACGTTTCAAGCCATTGGTCCTTCCTCAAGTCTTGACATTGACAGTTGTTTTTCCACGGATGCTGCCTGACATGCTGAGTGTCTTTTTATTTACAATAATGAGGCACTTTGTTCTCTATTGATGCTACTTAATCGCAATTTTGTACACTGTGATGGGGATTTAGTTTGCATCTATTAATCCAAGCAGAATCTGATTTTAGTTTTATACGGTGCCTCATTGCAGCTCGACATCTGTGGAAAGGAATCTCAAGTTACACTTTCAACTGCAGACTATGTTGTTCGGGGGAATGGGGATCAAAAATCCAGCTGACATTTTAAACCTGGCCATTTCCATGATCCTGATATGAATCAACCTGGCATTTAGGCAGGTTCGCACAATCAACATGAAGTGTATACATTTGCTCTTCAATAATAGGTGTAAACTATTCATTCTGTTTATAGAGTACACGTCAATTCAAAACAACTCCATGATAACATCTGCCATTTAAATAGATGAATATCCAGTATCACAAAAAGAAACCCTTTTGCATGATATAGTTAAAAACTGACTGCACCGCCACAGCAGTGGCACTCTATACAGTAAACTCTTGTTTAAATGGCACTTAATCATCCGGAATTCTCTAATAACCGGCAAAACTGATACTCAGAAAACAAACACCTCAATAACTGGAAATGTTGCCGAGTCCGAGTCTCAGTTTCTGTTTGCTTCAGAATATTGAGAGTGGCAGCTACTTTAGAATTGAATGTGTTTCCCAGAGACTCAAAGGATGAGTTCATTTTTCAGTATGTTACTGTGCAATATAGACTAGGGAAGTCCCAGGTTCTATCGCCGATTTGATGTGAAATTGACATCAAGGACAGTCAGATTATGTATAGCGCAGATTGCGTGTTAACCACCCGATGGATTCATGGCTGTCAGGTGATAGGTCGGAAATCTTCAGTTGTATAGGGAATAATATATACTGTAGTTGGTAGGGAATAATAAATACTTCATAGGGACTTACCCAGAAGAAAAAGGTGACTGGCTGTTGGTGAGTTAGGTAGAGACTGAAATGCGAGTGTGGATAAGCTATATAGAAGGCATTGGTGTGGATAAGTTACTTGGAGGGCAATGTACACTTGCCAGTGAAAGCTGAAAATTGATGTCCAGATAAGGATTATACCAGATAAAAGTTGGTCATGTTATATAAATAACATTCAAATTTTATTTTATTTTTGTTTGTTAAAAATAGCCTTGGTAGATATACCTCTCCGTTATCCGGAATTTTCAATCAACCGGCACCATCCCGGTCCCGTCGGTGCCGGATACGAAAGAGTTTACTGTATATCCAATTTAATGTTAACTCGTACACTCAGATTTTTGTACAGTAGCACAGGAGAAGTAAATAACCAAAAGAACTGATCCCATAATCATAACCTCACTCCACAGATAATATGCTCATTTAGACAGATTTCCTTCTCTTCCCAAACACATTGTTAATGAACTTGGCCATTGACTTGGACCCACTGTACCTCCTCTTGTCTGTCTTGTTCTTCAGGTGGTCCCCAAAAGCATGAATCAGGTTCAGAAACACATTGAATATTTCTTGGTAATGCTCTGCCGCTGACACTTCTTGGAACTGGCACTTGTTGTCAACGGCGAGCAGGCGGCCTTCTTCTTCATGGACCTCTCTGGCATGACACAGATCCTGTTTGTTGCCAACGAGGCTAATCGCAACTTCCACATCACTGAAAGATAATGGTATTGGAAAAAATATGGTATTGGAAAAAATATATTTGTTTATGGCATTTTTTAATAAACAAAACTAATCTCAGTTACAGCTCTGTAATTCAGCAGATTTAGCTTCAAGTCCTCCGATCAGGAAGCTGAGGTTTTCTCAATGCGAGACACTAAGAGCCATGATTGAATGAAGTTCTCAAATTATCTAATCCCCAGTCTGTGTTCAGTGAGCTAATTTCAGACAGGGCTGCCTTAGGGGTTGCTATAACTTGGCCTATAAGTTAACGTGGAAAAAAATGAGCCAGAGTTCCCATTGCTGACTGCCATTCAGAAACTCCTTCTGAAAAGTGTGTGAATGTAGAAGCCAGGGGGCCCAGATTGGCTTTGCTGTAATGCCCTTCATAGTTGAATAATCCTCACTGTCCAAGATCACACTTATAGAACGGCCACTTGGGGAACGCACTGGAGGACGGCCAGTGCCATAGTAACCAACCGGTATGACTCGTGTCAGGAGAGAAAGGAAGAAAATTGAGCAGAAAAAAATTCTCCAGCTACTGTACAATAGATATCAGAAAACAGTATAGGCTGAAATTCACTTCTGGATGGAATGGGTAACACACCAAGTTACAACTGTGTACTTTACCTCCGAGCCCAGAGTTCCGATCCAGCCTAGACTAATAGAGTGAAACTCTCATCTCTCACTTCTCCTCTGTAGTTCATCTCCGTGGGACTGCCTTCATGTGGTTCCACTCCTACTTATCCCATTTGAGCCAGTACATCTCCAGCAACGGCCACTCCCTACTTCACACACAGTCACTTCCCAAGAATCCATCCTTGGCCCCCTCTTCCTTATCCACATGCTTCCCCTCAGTGACGTCATCTGTAGATATGGGGTCAGCTTCCACATGTTTGTGAACAATACCCACCTCTACATTTCCACCATTTCCCTCAACCTCACGATCACCTCAACACCATGCTAACAGACTGCTTGTCATGTATGAGCCAGAGCTTTGTCCCATTGGATAAGACCTAAGCCATTATTTAGTCATTGCTAAAGATTCTACACATTGTCATCATCCTGGCTGCTCACTCAAGCTAAACTAGGCTGCACATAACCTTGGCGTTCTGTTCAACTTCCCAAGAACTGGACTTCAAAATCCATATGTCAACTATCACAAAGACCACCTCCTTCCATTTTATAACATTGCCCACTTCTGACCCTACTTCATTCTTACCACTGTTCCCTCTAAGGTATGAGGCCGTGCACACATCCCTGAGTTTGTGCGCACTTCAAATTAAATGCTGCACAGAGAATTGGACTGCCAGACAGTTGGAGCGGGGGAAAGGCCCAATACACAACGGCCCAGAATGCAGACAGAATCATTTGTGAATCTTGCGACCTCAGAGCCGATTCCAATTGGAAAGTAACAAAAGAGTTGGAGCAGCGGCCATATGATAAGGGATTGGGTGAGGGGTTGGTTGTGTCGCTCTCTGAGAAGTTCCACACGCTGCAGGCAGAAGCTGTAGAGGAGCCACGCTCAGCCGGTTGCCATGGTGATGAGGGCAACGTCTCCCTCCTTCTCCTTTAGCGCCACGGTTCCAGGGGCCTGTGATACACAAACTCTGCGTTCCCCATGAGGCCAGTCTAAGCGAGGCCATTCCTGAGCGGGGCCAGTCTGAGCGAGGCCTTTCCTGAGCGGGGCCAGTCTGAGCGGGGCCATTCCTCAGCGGATCAGTTCAGTGCAGCCAGCCACCACTGTGGGGCTGGACGATGCTTTAAAAATCGGTGGGAGAGTTCTGTAGATAACCACGTGTACCTCATCTTATTAAACCTGTTACAGGTGAGTGAGTCGTCGAGTTTTACCTGCAACAGGTGAGTAGGAAAGTACTTTGTTGCTGTCAGATGGCAGTGACATGTTTTAGAAGAGGATAAAGCAGCCCGCTTGATTGGCACTCCATCCACCACCTTCAACAT
This sequence comes from Somniosus microcephalus, assembly GCF_052327205.1. Lineage (NCBI taxonomy): Eukaryota > Metazoa > Chordata > Chondrichthyes > Squaliformes > Somniosidae > Somniosus > Somniosus microcephalus. Next base: position 66,861,106 of record NC_141001.1, read on the forward strand.
TCACTCCCTCCACCACCAGCGCACTGTGGCTGCAGTGTGTACCATCTACAAGATGCACTGCAGCAACTCGCCAAAGCTCCTTCAACAGCACCTTCCAAACCCGCGACCTCTACCACTTAGAAGGACAAGGGCAGCAGATGCATGGGAACATCACCACCGACAAGTTCCCCTCCAAGCCACACACCATCCTGACTTGGACCTGCATCGCCGTTCCTTCACTGTTGCTGGGCCAAAATCCTGGAACTCCCTTCCTAACAGCATTGTGGGTGTACCTACACCATATGGACTGCAGCGGTTCAAGAAGGCGGCTCACCACCATCTTCTCAAGGGCAATTACGTGGCAGATGCACTATAATGTGGATAAATGCGAGGTTATCCACTTTGGGGGTAAAAACAGGAGGGTGGATTATTATCTAAATGGCAATAGATTGGGAGATGGGGAAGTGCAGAGGGACCTGGGTGTTCTTGTGCACCAGTCACTGAAGGAGAGCATGCAGGTGCAACAGGCGATTAAGAAGGCAAATGGTATGTTGGCCTTCATATCAAGGGGGTTCGAGTATAGGAATAGGGATACCTTACTACAGCTGTACAAGGTGCTGGTGAGACCGCATCTGGAGTATTGTGTACAGTTTTGGTCGCCCCATCTGCGGAAGGATGTTCTTGCCATGGAAAGAGTGCAGCGGCGATTCACCAGGCTGATACCTGGAATGGCGGGAATGACCTACGAGGAGAGATTGAATAGTTTGGGCTTGTACTCACTGGAGTTTAGAAGATTGAGAGGGGATCTCATCGAAACATATAAAATTATGGCAGGCCTGGACAGGCTGAATTCAGAGAGAATGTTTCCAATGGCAGGGGAGCACAGAACCAGGGGCCACAGTCTAAAAATAGCGGGCAAATCATTTAAAACAGAGATGAGGAAGAATTTCTTCACTCAAAGAGTGGTGAGCCTGTGGAATTCCCTGCCACAGAGGGCTGTGAAGGCTAATTCAATAAATATTTTCAAGAGAGAATTGGATATATTTCTGAAGGCTAAGGGGATTAAGGGTTACGGAGAAAAGGCGGGGACGGGGTACTGAACTGGTAAGATCAGCTATGATCTCAGACGAAGATCAGCCATGATCTCATTGAATGGCGGAGCAGGCTCGAAGGGCCGAATGGCCTACTCCTGTTCCTATCTCTATGAAACCCTATGAATTAGGGATGGGCACTAAATGCAGGCCTAGCCAGCGACGCCCACATCCCATCAGTGAATTTAAAAAAAAATGAGAAACGAGTTTGTGCGAATTTTGAGCTGTACGTGAATCTGCTTTTTAAAATAAAATGATCCTACTGCAGATGGGTTTGTAAGATCAGGCTTTCAATGATTGGGTGCATTTTAGCAGAAGGAAGAACAGTGATTAACACAAGTTTAACTTACTTTTATTTGCTACTTTTTAATAAATTCAATATTGCCCCAGGGGTGGATTCATGATTTTAGTCTTGTTGCTGATGAAAGTTCATAAAAACCTTAATAACATAAAAAAAGTGGGGAAAATTGGAGCTTACTTTTGAAAATCAGAATTCTGGCATCAGATTTATATTTTTAGAAATGTTGAGGCACCTCACTTTCTCAGGCCAACCCAATTAGCACATCTGTCTGCTGAAGAATTCAAACTGCTTGGGGTGCAACAAAGGTTGCCTTTGTTAGAAACAAAAATATTAGAGTTTTTTTTTAATTTGGAAAATTGTTTAAAGCTGGAAAAAAATACAGGAAAGTGATGTTAATTTTATAGTAAACAAACTTGCAGAATCGGCATTTAAATGACAAATGAATCTCCATATAGATAAGTGTGAGGTGGTGCATTTTGGTAGGAGGAATAAGGAGGCCACCTACTCCGTGGAAAATCAGAGACTAAATGGGGTAGAGGTGCAAAGGGATCGAGGGGTATCGATTCACAAATCATTCAAAGTAGCAACACAGGTTAAAAAAGCCATAAAAGTGCAAATAAAGCACTGGGGCTAATTTCTAGAGGAATAGAATTCAAAAGCAGAGAAGTTATGTTAAACTTGTATCGAACCTTGTCTGATTGTCTCATGATTTGAGACGGTGGGGTGGCAGTATGGCATTACTGTATATAAGCTTTTAAGTGGTTGCTGTTGCTGCCGTTGTTGGTGTAAAAATTGTTGTTGTAAAATTTGCCCACAGACGCAAAGGTCGTGCTCAAAGAGTTCGTGGCTCGCTCAGTACAAAAAAATTTAGAGGGAACATTGATCCTTACTGTTACATAAACCCTTATCCACACTTTCACCAACTTGAAACTCAACTTGTGTAATGCAATCCATGCCAGCCTTTTGACTTCCACCCACAGTAAAATCCTGTTCTTCTCTGAGCCCCATTTACATTGAACTATATTAGTTCCCATCAGTTTAAACTTAAAATCCTTGTCCTTATGTGTAAATACTTCCATGGCAACATCCCTACTTCTGCAGCCCTCTCCAGCCCTACATCCCCTCCCAAGCCATGCATTCCTCCAAGTCTGGCCTCCTATGCATCCCTCTGCTCCATGCAATGCAATATTTGGGTGGCAGAGCCTTCAGCTATCTCAGACGTACGCTCTGCAAACCCTTCTACCTGTTTACTGTCTTTGCCATCTTTAAAATCCTTCTCGGAACCAATCTCTTCAAACAAGCTTGTGGTCATGTTTCCTAATCCTCTCACAGAAGCTCAGAGACTGTGAAGTGCCTTCGAAGGTTTTTCTATGTTAAAAGTGCCAAATAAACGCAAGTTGCAGCTGTTGTCATTGCAGACAATGAGCCATCTTTTCCTCTTAAAGTAGCATTCCTTTAAAAGGAAAAACAAAGTCATTAGTAGTACCTAGCAAATATATTCCACAATGAGTCCCTCTACTAGATCTAAATGAACCAGTCTTAAATCATGAAATATCAGGCTTGCACATTCTGCATTTAAGCTTTTCAACATCCACACATGAACTTCCTGCTAGGGATTATTGGATAGCAATCAGGAATGAAGCACCAGCTGATATTTCCCCCTCCCTGACCCAGGGCACTGAGACCAAATGTAGTGCACTAACTGCCAGCAAAAGCAGAGCTCAGCTAACTCAGGACAACCTGGGGATCAAACTTGGGACCTTCCTTGTAACAGCTCAGTACATCAGTGCCTCAGCCCACTAAGCCACTGGGGGGGCTAAACCGTGTTCAACAGGCAGCCTCTAAACTAGCAGTGTGCAACCGCTGGCGTGAGTCTCGCATGGTGTGTTGCCTTCGTGATGCCAAGGTAAAGGACATCACTGAACGGATGCAGAACATTTTGCAGGGCTAAGGGGGAATAGCCAGAAGTCATGGTCCACGTTTGAACCAATAACATAGGTAGGGAAAGGGCTGTGGTCCTACAGACAGAGTTTCAGGAGCAAGCGAGGAAGTTAAAGAGCAGGTCCTCAAAGGTAGTAATCTCTGGATTCCTGGGCAGGAAGGACCTGTGCAAGATGGGCTGCACCTCAACAGGTCTGGGACCAATGTTCTCGCAGGGAGGTTAACCAGTGCTGTGGGGGAGGGTTTAAACTAATTTGGCAGGGGGAGGGACAACAGGATGAAGCATTAGAGAGGAGATACAAGGTGCACAGAGGACTGGGGAGACCAACAGCATTAGAATAAAGAGTAGTTCAGAAATAGGAGGAATCAGACAGGGAGGAAATGCGAGACAGACTAAGATGGGTTTAGAGTGCACGGAGCATGGTAAATAAGGTTGGTGAGCTGCAGGCACAAGCAGCCACATGGAATTGTGATATAGTGGCTAAAGAAGAAGAAGAATGGAGACCTGGCTCAAACAAGGAGAGGAATGGGCACTTAATATTCCTGGCTACAATGTATTCAGGAAAGATGGGGAAAGGATAAAAAGGAGTGGGGATAGCAGTATTGCTCAAAGATACTGTTACAACACTGGAAAGGGATGATGTACTTGTGGGTTCAAAGACAGAATCTGTTTGGTTAGAATTAAGGAACAACAGAGGAGCTATTACACTGCTGGGTGTATACAATAGGCAACCAAATAATGGGAAGGAGATAGAGGAGCAAATTTGCAGGCAAATTACAGAAAGATGCAAGAACTTTAGAGCAGTGATAATGGGGGACTTCAATTATCCCAATATAGACTGGGATAGTAACAGTGTAAAGGTCAAAAAGGCGGTGGAATTCCTGAAATGTATACAAGAGAACTTGCTTGATCAGTATGTTCCCAGCCCAAAGAGGAAAGACGGTGTGCTGGATCTAGTTCTGGGGAATGAAGTAGGGCAAGTGGAGCATGTTTCAGTGGGAGAACATTTGGGAAACACTGATCACAATATCATTAGGTTTAGAATAGTTATGGAAAAGGACAAGGAACAATCAAATGTGAAAATACTCAACTGGAGGAGGGCAAATTTCAGTGAGTTGAAAAGGGATCTGGCCCAGGTGGATTGGAATCAAAGAGATGATTCAGGTACCGACTGGACACATTTCCACGAGGGCGAAAGGAAGGGCATCCAAAGCCAGAGCTCCCTGGATGACTAAAGTAGAGATTAAAATGAAACAGAAAAAGGAGGCTTATGATAAATGTCAGGTTCAGTAGAGAAGCAAGCTGACTACAAAAAGTACAGGGAGAACTGAAAAAAGGAAGTAAGAGGGGCAAAGAGAGTGTATGAGAATAGATTAGCGGGTAACATAAAAGGGAACCCAAAAGTCTTTTATAAAAATATAAATAGTAAAAGGGCAGTCAAAGGAAGGTGGGGCTGATTAGGGACCAAAAAGGAGATCTTTTTATGGAGACAGGGGTCATGGCTGAGGTACTAAATGGAGACTTTGAATCTGTCTTCACTAAAGAAGAGGATGCTGCCAGTATCACAGTAAAGGAGGAGGTAGTAGAGAAATTGGATCGGATAAAACTAGATAAAGAGATACTTAAAAAGTTGATAGTGCTCAGAAAAGTCACCTGGTCCGGATGGGATGCATCCTAGATTGCTGAGGGAAGTAAGGGTGGGAATTGCAGAGGCTCTGACCACAATCTTCCAATCCTCCTTCGATATGGGAGTGGTGCCAGAGGACTGGAGGATTGCAAGTATTACACCCCTGTTCAAAAAAGTGGAGAGGGATAAATCCGGCAATTACAGGCCAATTAGCCTGTCGGTGGTGGGGAATCTTTTAGAGACAGTAATCCAGGACAAAATTAATTGGCACTTGGAAAAATATGGGTTAATAAATGAAAGCCAGCACGGATTTGTTAAAGGAAAATCGTGCTTTACTAACTTGATTGAGTTCTTTGATGAAGTAACGGAAAGGGTGGATGAGGGTAGTGCATTTGAAGTTGTGTATATGGATTTTCAAAAGGTGTTTGATAAAGTACCACATAATAGACTTGTTAGTAAAATTGAAGCCCATGGGATAAATGGGGCAGTGGTTGCTTGGATATGAAATTGCCTAAGGGACAGAAAACAGAGAGTAGTGGTGAACGGTTGGATTTCAGACTGGAGGGAAGTATGTAGTGATGTCCCCCATGGGTCAGTATTGGAACCACTGCTCTTTTTGATATATATTAATGACCTGGACTTGGGTATATAGGGCATAATTTCAAAGTTTGCAGATGAGACAAAACTCAGAAATGTAGTAAACAATGAGGAGGATAGTAACAGACTTCAGGAGGACATAGACAGACTGGTGAAATGGGCAGACACATGGCAGATGAAATTTAACGCAGAGAAATGTGAAGTGATACATTTTGGTAGGAAGAATGAGGAGAGGCAATATCAACTAAATGGTACAGTTTTACAGTGGGTGCGGGAACAGAGAGACCTGGGGGTTTATGTACACAAGTCTTTGAAGGTGGCAGGACAAGTTGAGAAGGCTGTTAAAAAGGCATATGGGATCCTTAGCTTTATAAGTAAAGGCATAGGCCGCAATATTTCCTGGGCATGCTTTCGGAGCAGGGGGGAGGAGCAATGGAAGGGAAACCTGGAAGTACTGGTTTCACCGAATGCCCTGCAGTTTTAACTACAGGGCTATTTGAATTTTCTTTTCCAGGTTCCCTGCCCGACAGCCAGACTGATTGACGGGCTTGACAGCCAGTTGGGCGGGGAAGGTTGCAGCAGATGGGTTTAGTGGCGGTGGGGAGGGGAGAGATCGCCGGGGGGGGGGGGAGGGGGCTGGTCGATGATCAGAGGCGGGTTGGGAAAATGACAGATCGTGGGGGGGTTGAGGAAGCCAACAGATCGCGGGGGGCGGGGGGTGAGATCACGGTTGAAGAGAGATGGGGGGGTCATTGATCGCGGGGAGAGGTCATGGAGGTGGGGGTTGGATAGATCGCGGGGGGAAGGGGGGTTTACAGGGTTAGCTTATTGGGCCGGGGTGGGGGAACACTCCTACTCCCCCTGGCCCACAAGCAGTGATGTAAAGGCACTTACCTCACTTACAGCCCTACTCGCCTCCTTTTATCTAGCGGGTTTGCCGAGGCCAGGGAAACCCAGCGAAAGCATATAAAAATAGAATCCTCGTTAAAATGAAGGCACGCAGCCAACGTAAAAGCTTTCTATGACCGACCCGCCTCCTGCGAGCGGATTGGTCACCCGACCCCACCCCTACCCCCTTCGTCCCGTCTCCATTAAAACCGGAAGTGGGCGGGTTAGAGGCAGGTTGTGGTCGTGTTTAGAGATTTTAGAAATTTTAACTTCCCATCCGACCCAACCTACCTGTTTTTTGGGGGTTAAAATTACCACCATAGAGTACAAAAGCAAGAAAGTTATGCTAAACCTTTATAAAACACTAGTTAGGCCCCAGCTGGAGTACTGTGACCAATTCTGGGAACCACATTTTACAAAGGATGTCAAGGCCTTCGAGATGGTGCAGAGGAGATTTACTAGAATGGTACCAGGGATGAAAGACTTCAGTTATGTGGAGAGATTGGAGAAACTTGGGTTGTTCTCCTTAGAGCAGAGAAGGTTTAGGAGTGACTTGATGGAGGTGTTCAAATCTTTAAGGGTTTTGATATAAAGTAAATAAGCAGAAACTGTTTCCAGTGGTGGAAGGGTCTGTAATCAGAGGACGCAGATTTAAGGTAATTGGCAAAAGAACCAGAGACGACACGAGGGGAAAAAATTATGCAGTGAGTTGTTGTGATCTGGAATGCACTGCTTGAAAAGGTGATGGATGCAGATTCAATAATGGAGCAGAATTTGCGGTCGGTATGATGGCATACCGCCTTTGAAATTGACCGCAAGTTCGGGATTTCCTCATGCGCTTGTGCATGCGCTAAATCTCAAACTTGCGATCTGTCAAGTTCCGACTAGACAGATCATCCACTGCGACTGTCAAATCCTCATTGCTGCCGCAGAGTTGGTCTAATTGTCTACCAACTGCCCATCAATTACATAGGAACATTTTACGGCTGGTGCAAACAGATGCAGGAGCCTATTTGCACAGCGTAAGGGGGGGGGAGTTTAAAGTAATAGTTGGCCATGCTGTTTTAATATTCAACATAGCTTTATATGGATATGCAAAACACTGCCATTACTTTGTACTGTTCTTACTCTGCGGTCCATCACTCTGATTACGAATTATTCCCAGCCACCAGATATTTTGCATAATAAAGTACAGGTAATTAGATATTGTTGAAACAAGATTTGCTGCCTAATATTTCTTTGCCGTACCTTGCTTTGAATAATTGTTGTTTTTATTCATTTCACTCTATGTAAGTAAAACTGGACAAATATTCAAAAAGGGATCAGTGTTTATTTTACAAAAAAAACCAGTTCAGCTTGAGTGTTATAATGATTTTTGTGGGAGTGATAAATCATCAATACCTTTCAAATCAATATTCACACCGTTTAATTTAAAATTTGATTGATGTCGGGCATCGGAGATTTCTGTTTCCTGATTGGCGCACCGCCTCACGTGATCCCAGGCATGCTCACGCACACAGTGTGCCCCTGGGATCCATGGGCCACTATGTTGTGCACAACTCTGCAATGAAACAACGCAAGTTTTCGAAGGGGGCCTCGCACCAGGTCGGAGCTCGTCGGCGTACTCCTTAGTTACGCCGCCGACTGCAATTTCGGGGCCATTATCTTTCAAAAGGGAATTGGATAAATACTTGAAAAGGAAAAGATTGCTGGGCTATGGGGAAAGAGCTGGGGAGTGGGACTAATTGGAGAGCTCTTTCAAAGAGCTGGCATAAGCACAATGGGCTGAATGGCCTCCTGTGCTGTATCATTCTATGATTCTATGGATGTGATTTAAATTCTTCATCGATAAAGAAGCAAAGCTATATCCACATACTGTGTGCTTTACATTCTCTTCGGGTTACTGCTGTACAATTTCCTCAAAACATAAGTTACCTTTTGCACTGTTCCATTCGTGCTTCTTTAATCTGATGAATAATATTTTTGGCAGTCAGAAAGGAAGCTCGGTCACTGATGTTATAAACCACAATGAAGCTGTTGGCCCACTCCAGTGGTTCAATCACGGGACACTGGTTTTCATCAGCCTGGTAAAAGTGATAGATTAATTATGTGTTAGACTATTACAAAATATAGCAGCTATTAAACATCCTAATGCAATACAGGTCAACTATCCCTTATCCGCAATTCCGAAATTCGAAAAGCTCTGAAAACCTAAAGTTTTTTCGTGGAGCGTCTCTCGGTATTTCCAGTGTGAAAGCTTGAGCAGCTTGCACGGGAGTTTGCAGATTACTGCGTGGCCGTGTGCAACTTTGAGGAAACATTGCTGTTAACTATTTCTTTATAGTAATCTGGTTACCTAGCCAGGTTTGCATCCATCACTAGTGGTGTAGTTGTAGGGTAAACCCGACGGCTGCCTCTTGTCCATTTATAAGCATTATATCCGTTCTGAAATCCGAAAAATTCCAAATTCCGAAACACATCTGGCCCCAAGGGTTTCGGATAAGGGATAGTGCACCTCTATTTCTAACTAACAAAAGTAAGACTTACACATGCAGCGGATAATGGCCCTGAATTTGCGGTCAGCAGTGAAGTGAAGGCATTCACTGCAGGCCCCGAAGTACGCTCTGCTTAAGGATCTCGCAATCCCTGTGTCGAGAATTTTGGGTTTTGCGACCTTGAATTCAATTTAATGGAACTTAATGGGGATCCCCTGGTGCGAAGTGGTGTGATGTCAACAGGCTGTCTAAGCAGCCAATCAAAAGGCAGAATTCTCAGACAGCGAACAAGGGGGTAAGCCCTTCAAATTTCCTAACTTTTTAAAATAATTAAAAAAAGCAAAAGAAAGATTGGGGTTCTCACATGGGGAAAAGGCAAACCTAAAATAATGATGCACAAACTTAAAACAAAATTTTAAAAACATTTTTGAAAAGTTTCTTAATTTTTAATTTTTATTAAAATGGACAAATTTCTCAATGCACAAAATTAAAATTAGTTTTCCAGGCCCTTAACCTTTTTTTTTTAGCAGTCAATATGCTGTTAAAACTCCAGTTACATTTAATCCCTTTGGGTCTAACTTTTAGTGAGGAGTTTAACAGCATACTGACTGCAGAAGAGACAAAGGCCTAGAAATTCAGTGGCACCCCATTTGGGGCGCCAGCCTCGCCAGGGCGCTAAAAGTAGCGCCCTGGAAGTAGTCGCGGCTGCCTGCCGGAAATTGACTTTGCGCACCCCAGAGGGAAGCGCGGCGCTACTGGAGGTGCCCCGCATCCCTCTTGGGGCGCTGCAACTCAATATCGCTGCGCAACGTGCCACAGTGCCACACGCTGCGGCACGGCGCGCTGCGGTACTGCAGGCCTTCCTCCCCTTCTTAAAGGGGAGGGGCCTGCTGCAGCGCAATCAAAGATCGCGAGTGCCGGCGAAAGAGCCCGGCACCGAGGAGAAGTGCCGGGCTCTTGAAACACAGCCGGCACTCCGCGGGAGGGGGGTTGGGGGCTCAGGAGGCCGGGGACGACGGCGCGGAGAGGTGCTGGCAGGCAGCCAGCAAAAAAAAAGGCCGCCCCGCACCTCTCCTTTAATTAGTGCCTCTACCGCCGCAGGTAGGCCCCCTGAACCGTGCGCAAATAGCGTCCGGCGTTAAAGCAGGGGGCGCAACTAAATATCGGGGCGGTAGCGGGGCGCTGCACACACCGATGACGTCATCGGTAGCGGCGCAGCGCTAACGGCTAGCACCACCATTAGCGTCTCGCTAAATTTAGCAGGAGGCGTGGCCAGTGGCTTCCGACCCACTTAGCGCCCTCTTAAGGCGCTAACGGGTGGCGCAGCCCACTGAATTTCTAGGCCAAAGTTTTTGTCAGTTTCAATGATTTAAGAGATTTCACAGATTGTCGGCACTGTGGGGTGGGGGGGGGGTGCTGCACAGTGCAGCCTGTTTTGGAGCTGTCATTGACAGACCGCAACTTTGGGATTTCCGTTTGCGCATGCGCCAAATCCCGAAGTTACGGTCAGTTTCAAAGGCAGAATGACGTCGAACGCTGCCAGTCCGCTGTCATCCCGAACGCAAATTCCGGGCCAATCGTCTACAGTGCAGTTTGAATGGGAATTACTTTCTATTATTAATTCCAATGAACCAAAGCATTCAACAAAGTATTAACATCTTTAAGAAAGGAAATGTTTTGACTTGTAAAAAGACACAGTGGGGCAGGTCACGCATTGTGTGCCACTAAAATATTTAAATGGTTTGATCTCACGTTCTGGGGCAGGGTGAGGTCACTTGGTAATGGCGAGTGCCTCAGGTGCAGTGATGCCAGGTTGTATTATCAGCCCCACTCTGTCTTCACACAAGTCAAAACATTTCCTTTCTTAAGATTCTAGCAGGGGGCCAGAATGTTAGTTACCAGTAGCTGATGAAGGGTTGCTGGCTGCCTGCCTGTACAGTTGCTCCCTTGCTGGTGACTGTGTTCAATATGTTCTTTTAAGGGTGAAAAACAACAGTAGCAGCAAACAAGGGACGCCTATGTTAGCGAGAGGGTCACCAAACAGCAACAATAACCCACTCCCCACCCCCGCACCCATATGCCACCTCTGAGGCACCCATTCCAAAAGGGGAATTAGCATCTGAGGCACTGCTTAGATCCCTTAATATAAATAAATGGGAAGGCCCATTAATTTAAATAAATTGAACTTTAAATGAGTCTTGTACATTTCTTCCCACAGGCTTCTAGAACCCTAAATGCTGGCCAGCCACACTGTTAGAAAGTGGTGCCATGGTTGAAAGCATCACTGACCCCACTGCAAATTGTGATTTAATTATCCATTGGCGTTGGCTTGGTGCAATTCCTATGTAACAAGGGTGTGCTGCACTGGCAGGAATGGAAATTGCCTTTAAAGAGCCTATAATGGGTGAGGATTTCAGCAGCAGGCAGGTGGTGAACATTCTGCAAGACTGCGGCAAGTAGGAGATGGCTCATGAGAGAGTTTGTGGCATTTTTAAAGCATGTCTTCAAATGGAGGACCTGGCAGATGCATTCAAAGAGAGCAGGGTGTTGGAAGGAGGCAGAAAAGAAGAGCACACAATTTCAATGAGCCTTCAGACATTCCTGAATGAGATGTAGCAAAAGAAAGACTTCCCATGGAAGGAAACCTTAAAGTAATGTCTCTCATGCCATGTGGAGGGAAGTGGCAGTGGCGCTGAGTGGCACCTCTCACCCCAAAACCACACACTAGTGTCAGAAAAGTTCAACGCCCTGATGAGGGCAGCCAAGAGATCACATCAGCCACTCTCCCTTTTCTCTCTTGGGCATCATGGGCACCAACACACAATTCACCCTCTAAAATTAACAGCTGCACAAGTAACCTTTCACCCTGCATTGTGATGAAGGAGTTCACTAACTCCAACTCCAACAGCAATTACTTGCAGGCAGAACCTTAAAATCCCTTCCTTTACTTTAACACTGAAACTGAAACCAGCAGATCTATTACATCAGTTGTCTGATGCCAACTAGACATCTGATGCTAGACTTCACCAAATTCTCTCCCTCTGGTTAGAGGAAATCTTGTGCACATATCTTATGATCTGTGTGTCCCGTTAGTTCTTCAAGGGGATAGTAATATCTCAAATGCTGCCTCACTCTCTTTTCTTCCCTTTTGTACTAATGCTCCTCCATTTAAAATTCCAAACAAGGGGATGTCTATTGGGAATCCAGTAACTGGTACAGGAAACTTTTTTTTATCCGGCACCGACGGGACCGGCGTGCTGCCGGTTGATCAGAAAGTCCGGATTACAGAGAGGTATACTTACCAAGGTACAAGAGCCCCGTACACGGCCACAGGTGCAGGAGCCCTGGTTACACGGCCACAGATCCAGGAGTCCCTGTTGCATGGCCACAGGTGCAGGAACCCCAGTTACACGGCCACAGATCCAGAAACCCCGGTTACACGGCCACTAATATATAGTAAAACTTACCTGAACCTACTCCTGAATTTTGCCGGTTAAGAGAGATTTCTGGATTTTTTAAGGTGCCGGTTAAAAGAGAGTTTCCTGTACTCAGAATCTCTCATTGTGGATGGGAGCAAAAATATCCCAGTGGGTCTCAGGCCATCATGGGTAAGTCCAGTTCTATGCAGGACAAAAAAAAACTTTAAAAGCTCTTCTGTAACTCCAGCTACTCTTGAAAGTTTCTTTAGGCGGTAGGTCTAAAGTAAGTAATTTCCATCAGTCTCAACTGAGGTAAACCTCATTTATCTCATTCCAACCTCAATTTCTGGGATCTTAGCTCACCAGCACTCGGCCCCCTCATTTGCAAAAAGTTAAAGGAGCTGCCTGCAGAATCAGCAGGGAACTCTGGATCTGTTTGCAAATCACTCTGCTACCATTACAGGGTGGGCAATAGACATCCCCTTGTTTGCAATTTTAATGGAGAGCATTAGTACAATAGAGGAACAAAGAGAGTGAAACAGGTCCAGCCCACTGCTGAAAATGCCAGTGGGCTGCAATAGTGCCCTAGAAACATCATAAAACAATGAATAATTTCAAAACCACCATCTTCATCATGTGATGTAGATAAGGAGTACCACTGGCAACAGCTCCAACAGCTTTACACATAAACACAACGACATCTTATCAGCAAAAGTAACAATCATCCAAGCATATGGAAAAACATGTATTTGTGAATTTTCTGACAGTTTAAAAATGTGAATTGTGTGCTCAAAAAGTGAAGGATATTGGTGCTGGGCAATGGAAGACTTCGTACTGCAGGCATCAAGTACTCTCAGATCGTGTATCGCAGGGCTAAATGCAGAATAATGCTCCCTCCACTTGGCCACTGCCTCAGAAGATCACTCCATACTGAGCCAGTCTGATTTTTCTATTTCCTGCACCAGTCATCCTGGCACTTCACTGAGTGAGATTACCAATTTGATGTCAATTAGTGCTAAATTTGGAAGAGCTTTGCGCCACAGACATAGAATCATAGAATGGTTACAGCATGGAAGAAGGCCATTCGGCCCGTCGAGTCCATGCCAGTTCTCTGCAAGAGCACTTCAGCTAGTTCCACTCCCCCGCCCTTTCCCCGTAGCCCTGCAAAACATTTTCCTTCAGGTACTTATCCAACTCCCTTTTGAAAGCTGTGATCGAGTCTGCCTCCACCACCCTTTCAGGCAGTGCATTCCAGATCCCAACCACTCACTGCGTAAAAAAGTTTTTTCTTATGTTGCCTTTGGTTCTTTTGCCAATCACCTTCAATTTGTGTCCTCTGGTTCTCGATCCTTCTGCAAATGGGAACAGTTTCTCTCTATCTACTCTGTCCAGACCTTTCATGATTTTGAACAACTCTATCAAATCTCCTCTCAATCTTCTCTGCTCTAAGGAGAACAACCCCAGCTTCTCCAGTCTATCCATGTAACTGAAGTCCCTCATCCCTGGAATCATTCTCGTAAATCTTTTCTGCACCCTCTCTAAGGCCTTCACATCCTTCTTAAAGTGCGGTGCCCAGAATTGGACACAATACAGGGTACTCCAGTTGAGGCCGAACCAGTGTTTTATACAAGTTCATCATAACTTCCTTGCTTTTTACTCTTACCTCTATTCATGACGCCCAGGATTGCTTTCTCAACCTGCCCTGCCACCTTCAATGAAGGCATATTGAAAAGGATCTTGTACTCACATCATGTTCACACATTCACTTTCCCAAAAGTCACTGGATAGTGATCAGGATAGGAATCTGGCTTATTCCTCCACCCTAGCCTAGGGATACTAAAACCAATTGTAGGAACCCAGCTGCTACCTTGGCTGAGATCAAGTAAGAAATTCCTTCTTTTAAAAAAATTACAAAAACACAATATTCAATTTCACAATTTTGAATACCAACGGTGCTAGAATAGTACAAGTTCTCACAAACAATTGGTAACAAATGGGCGGTCTTCCACATATAGAACTTGAATTCAAATTTGACATATATAGGTGATGGAAGACTCCCATTAAGAATTTGAAACATTAGTTGAGTTTGAATAATCCCAATTTGCATCCTCATAGACCCAACATCTCACCATGAAGTTGCTCTGAAATCAGCACCAATTTAGAAATTTTATTCTACAGGTTTCTAAAAATAGAAAGCATGAGAAATGGAAATGTCACAGAAAGGCAACAGGAAAATGGGACAATGTAGGTGAGGACTGTTTTTAATTAGGTGCATACCATAACTAACCTCCATTTGCTTAAAGCCATCACTGGCAGAGGGTCCCCTGATACATGAGTGAGTTTATCCTGTCAGTGACTGATCCATTAAAACCGGAAGGTCCCAGTACAATCCCTGGTTCATGCCGAGTTATCTTAGCTCAACCAGGGTGGCCATAGGCGGTCTACAATGGGCCTGAGTGCCCCTGGGCTAAGGAGGAGTAAACCAGCTGGGAATCCAATTTCTGATCTCTATTCAATGACCTCTGCTTAAACCATGTGTATGGATGTTGGATAGGATAAGATTGGGCTCAGCTGTGATATGTCCTCTCCCCATTGCCAAGTCTTTAGCCTGCCAATAATGTCAAGACACACATGAAGAATGGAAGTTGGCCAAGGTACCAGAAAGCAACCAACATTATTGGAATCTTCCCCAGTAAGGAAGTGAAAGCCATCACTGACTGTAAGGAGATAAAAATATTTCAGCTCTCAACTATACATAATCATAAGCTGAAGAAAAAAAATGTTAAAAATGTTTAAATAAATAAAATATCCATGATGAATTAATTCAATGTTTCATTTACTCACGCACCCGGGAACAAGGATCAAATATCTCCAAGTTCAACTGTCGACCATCTATTAAAAGTCTTTTCTGATACAGGAAAACTGCAACATTTAAAAGGAAAATAACAGAGAAGTGAATATTTTATTGTATGTTTTCATAGTTTTGGAGGCAGTTTTTAAATATAGCCTACTTACAATAACATTTTCAGTTTCTAGTGATAGAATGCAAGCATCTTCCACTTTACCAAACCTCTATGTGCCTTAGAAATTTTCTGAATAGCCAATAACCCAGTGTTCCTTCCAGCACAAGTATGACACATTGTATGTAAATGGAAATGTACAGTGTTATACATTAACTGAAGATTTACCTTCTACCTGCCTTATTTGGCTAGGCTTATGGTATTATTTATGAAGGAAATGTGCATAAAATGCTTTTTCATTAAAGTTTAAAAATATGTTTTTCACGAGATTCAATTAATGGGCTTCATCCAAACTTTATAGGGTCTGTCTCTATGGGAGACGTCAAGAAGTATTTGAATCCATTGGCAGGATAGGCACACCAACGTCAGTGTTCTCGCTCAGGCCAATATCCCCAGCATCGAAGCTTTGACCATGCTCGATCAGTTCCGATGGACGGGCCACATTGTTCACATGCCCGATACGAGACTCCCAAAACAAGCGCTCCACTCGGAGCTCCGACACGGCAAGAGAGCCCCAGGTGGGCAGAGGAAATGCTTCAAGGACACCCTCAAAGCCTCTTTGAAAAAGTGCAACATCCCCACCGACACCTGGGAATCCCTGGCCAAGGCCGCACAAAGTGGAGGAGAAGCATCCGGGAAGGCGCTGAACACCAAGTCTCTTCGCCGGGAGCAAGCGGAAGCCAAGCGCAAACAGCGGAAGGAGCGCACGTCAACCCAAGCATCCCACCCATCCGCCCCTTCAACCACCGTCTGCCCCACCTGTGACAGAGACTGTAGGTCCCGCATTGGACTCATCAGTCACCTGAGAACTCATTTTTAGTGTGGAAGCAAGTCATCCTCGGTTCTGAGGGACTGCCTAAGAAGAAGAAGATAGGGCCTGTCTCTATGGGAGACGTCAAGAAGTATTTGGATCCCTGTCTCCCATCCTGACAGTGCTCAAAATATTAAAGTTTTCAGAAGCCATTGAAAATACATTGATAAAAGGTCACCCAGTGGTTCAGTGAGAAATACACCACATAACCGAGAGAATAAACCAGGAATGACATAGAATGTACAGCACAGAAACAGGCCATTCGGGCCAACTGGTCCATGCTGGTGTTAATGCTCCACACGAGCCTCCTCCCACCCCTCTTCATCTAACCATCAGCATAACCTTCTATTCCTTTCTCCCTCATATGTTTATCCAGCTTCCCCTTAAATGCATCGATGCTATTTGCCTCAACTACTCCTTGTAGTAGAGAGTTCCACATTCTAACCACTCTTTGGGTAAAGAAGTTTCTCCTGAATTCCCTATTGGATTTATTAGTGACTATCTTATATTTATGGCCCCAAGTTTTGGTTTCCTCACGAGTGGAAACATCTTCTCTACGTCTACCCTATCAAACTCTTTCAAATCTATCAATTCAACCCGCAGCCTTCTCTTTTCTAGAGAAACATGCACCAGCCTATTAACCCTTTTCCTGATGGGTATAACCTCTCAGTTCTGGTATCATCCTTGTAAATCTTTTTTGCACCTTCTTCAATGCCTCTATATTCTTTTTATAATGTGGAGGCCAGAAGTGTGCACAGTACTTCAAGTGTGGTCTAACCAAGGTTATATATAAGTTTAACAAAATCCCTCTGCTTTTCAGTTCTATCACTCTAGAAATGAACCCCAGTGGTTTGTTTGCTTCTTTTGCGGCCTTATTAACCTGTGTTGCTACTTTTAGTGATTTGTGTATATATAGCCCCAGATCCCTCTACTCCTCTAACCCATTCAGACTCTTATTTTCCAAGGAGTATGTGGCCTCATCATTCTTTCTACCAAAATGCATCACCTCACACTTACTTATATTGAAACTAATTTGCTAATTACACACCCATTCTGCAAGTTTATTAATATCTTGCATTTTTTCACAGTCTTCCTCAGTATTAACGAGGCCCCGCCCCCAAGCTTTGGTGTCAACCACAAACCAGGAAGGACCCCAGTTCAATCCCTGGTCTATGCTGAATTACCTGATCTCAGCCAGGGTCATGGTGGGATACTTAGGTAAGACAGAAGGATTTTTTTTTTATTTTTTTTTACATCAGCCAAGGTTAGTCTTGACTGCTATCCAGTGACCTTGGCCGCAAAGTGCCCTTGTCATATTTAAGAGGACAGGATAGCCTCAACTATGTTGCCCCCATGGTCTACATTCACTATCCAGGCTTATAAATGAAAAATGGTCAATTGGGTGAGGTATCAGAGGGCTGCCAGTGGCCATTGATCTGGACCTCAGCATAAGCCAGCACCTTCAGGAAAGAAGTGGAGTAAATTAGAGGGGGGAAAAGGTAATATATTGAGGAATATCTCTAAATCTGAAAATAACATTGAATGCCAGACTGATCCCACTGCTTAATCCACGACTAAGTGTTCCACTTTAAAGATATTGCATATAAGGGAGCCTGCTAAAATATTATGAGCTGCTGGAGAACCAGCAGAAAACCAGGAATGCAAAATAAATAGCCCCAAGTTTAGAGGTGCAAATTTGGAAAAGTCTGGTCACTCACAAAGGCCAATACATCTGCATAATCAGAGGAACTAATTTGAGGCTGAATGTGTTAACAGTTGCTCAAATTCATTTAATTTATATTAAATTCCGTTTCAGAGCTTAAGTTTAAGGACTGACTCCCAAGCAGGAAGACAAACTTTATATTTTATTAGTTTTATAAATGGATAGTGTTTTAAACATTGCAACAGTTCAAAAAATACTTCATTGGCTGTAAAGCTCTTTAGGATGTCAGGTGGCCGTGAAAGGAGCTTTTTAAATGCAAGTCTTTTTCTTTAAAAAAAACATAATTACAGATTGCAATGTGAAAAATGTACGTATACAGTTTATTGTTTCTGTGCCAAGTATTCTGAAATAAATGTTGTATTACTTTGAGATTCAGTGTACACTTCAATTTTCACCACATTATATAGCCCCAGAAATATGAAAGCTAAATATAGCAACATACTTTAGCAATCAAATGGAAGGTCCAAGCAATGAAAAGAGGCAGCTCAAATTCTAAGTCAAGCAACACACCATATGGTAAGTCACTGTTTCATTATACAGCACTCAGGCACAATTCCTTACTTCTAACTGATCATGAAAGTTCCCTCAGTTTCTGATCAAGGGGCACTTGCTACAACTGAGGGCAGTCCTATGTGACTCCCTGCTGCAGAGATGTGCCTGATATGGCTCAGTCGAGTCAATGAAGCAGTGCCAAATCGTAACTTTATTATGGTTGCTGCTAACAGTGTTGTTAGATGAGGGGAAAAAAGCAAAGCTAAGGAAATTTATCTAGCCATCTTTTCACCTGCTCAGATCTGAAAGATTCCAAGGATAATTTAAAAATAAATAAAAAAGATATTTTAAATTAATTGCAATAGTGAGCATGTTGTCGTATGGTAAACTGAGATCATTACTTTAATATATTCCAAGAAAGCTGGTCAAGAGAGCATAAGTGAAAATGAGTGACACAAAGCTGGGTGGGCGTGTGTGCTGTGAGGAGGATGCCGAGAAACTCCAGTATGATTTGGACAGATTGGGTGACTGGGCAGAAGCATGGCAGATGCAGTATAATGTGGATAAATGCGAGGTTATCCACTTTGGTGGCAAAAACAGGAAGGCAGATTATTACGATAGCAAAATACTGCAGATGCTGGAAATCCGAAATAACAGAAAATGCTGGAAAAACTCAGCAGGCCAGGCAACATCCGTGGAGAGAAAATAGAGTCAACGTTTCGGGGTAAACCCTTTGTCAAGACTGGAAAAGCACAGGAGATGAAATAGATTAAGAGGCCAGGCTGAGAGAGAACAAAAGAGAAGTGAAGAGACATTAAGAGGTATTCAAAATGAGACAAGATGGTGATAGGACTAGTGGAGACAAAAGACGGCTCTAGATTAGGCGTGAAATGCGCTGGCAGAATGGGAGACAGCTGCCATGTGGGAGAGAAAAAGAGAGAGAAAAAAGGGGAGGGGCCAAAACAAAGGTGTGGATAAAAAATAAGTAAAAATGTAATGGGGGCCGAGGTTATGATCTGAAATTGTTGAACTCGATATTGAGTCTGGAAGGCTGTAAAGTGCCTAATCGGAAGATGAGGTGCTGTTCCTCGAGCTTACGCTGAGCTTCCATGGAACAATGCAAGAGGCCGAGGGCGGTGCGGTCTGAGTGGGAATGGGGCAGTGAATTAAAATGACAGGCCACCGGGAGCTCGGGGTCATCCTTACGGACTGAAGGATGTCCATAAGGGGGACCCCGAGCTTCCGGTCGCCTGTCACTTTAATTCACTGCCCCATTCCCACTCAGACCGCACCGTCCTCGGCCTCTTGCATTGTTCCACGGAAGCTGAGCGTAAGCTCGAGGAACAGCACCTCATCTTCCGATTAGGCACTTTACAGCCTTCCAGACTCAATATCGAGTTCAACAATTTCAGATCATAACCTCGGCCCCCATTACATTTTTACTTATTTTTTATCCACACCTTTGTTTTGGCCCTTTCCCCCCCTTTTCTCTCCCACATGGTAGCTGTCTCCCATTCTGCCAGTGCATTTCACACCTAATCTAGAGCCGTCTTTTGTCTCCACTAGTCCTATCACCATCTCGTCTCATTTTGAATACCTCTTAATGTCTCTTCACTTCTCTTTTGTTCTCTCCCAGCCTGGCCTCTTAATCTATTTCATTTCCTGTGCTTTTTCAGTCTTGACAAAGGGTTTGCCCCGAAACGTTGACTCTATTTTCTCTCCACGGATGTTGCCTGGCCTGCTGAGTTTTTCCAGCATTTTCTGTTCTTATTAAGGCAGATTATTATCTGAACGGCAATAGATTGGGAGAAGGGGAAGTGCAACGAGACCTGGGTGTCTTTGTGCACCAGCCGCTGAAGGTAAGCATTCAGGTGCAGCAGGCGGTTAAGAAGGCAAATGGTATGTTGGCCTTTGTAGCGAGAGGGTTCAAGTACAAGAACAAGGATGTCTTGCTGCAGTTGTACAGGGCCTTGTGAGACCACATCTTGAGTATTGTGTGCAGTTTTGGTTGCCTTATCTGAGGAAGGATGTTCTTGCCATGGAGGAAGTGCAGCGAAGATTCACCAGGATGATACCTGGGATGGCAGGAATGATGTATGAGGAGAGATTGGGTCGATTGGGCTTATACTCGCTGGAGTTTAGAAGAATAGAAACATAGAAGATAGGAGCAGGAGTAGGCCATTCGGCCCTTTGAGCCTGCTCCGCCATTCAATGAGATCATGGCTGATCATCCAAATTCAGTACCCTGTCCCTGCCTTCTCCCCATATGCCTTGATCCCTTTAGCCTTAAGAAATATATCCAACTCTTTTTTGAATATATTTAATGGACTGGCCTCCACCGCCCTCTGTGGCAGAGAATTCCACAGGTTCACCACTCTCTGGGTGAAGAAATTCCTCCTCATTTCAGTCCTAAATGGCTTACCCCTTATCCTTAGACTATGACCCCTGGTTCTGGACTCCCCGGCCATCATAAACATCCTTCCTGCATCTAGAGGGGATCTCATTGAAACTTATAACATTCTAAAAGGACTGTGTTAGATCTGTGATTCTTTAAATAGGATGTTTCCCCAAGAACTACACGGATGCTGTAACTTAACAATCAACAGGTATTTACTGGAGTAGAGTAGTCTCAAGACTGAAGTACAGAAGCCTGCTCCGGCTTTATATACAGGTGTGGTCACTGCCGGTACTACAGTATACAGGAGCTATAAAACAGTTCTCTCTTAAAGGTACATACACAACAATTCCTCCCCTTTTAGATTAACAGTACCATAACATTCATTTAACAATTAAAATTTTTAACATGCAACATTAACTGAAAATAGTCCATTTATAGATTCAGTCTTTGGGGCGGCTTCCTGATTCTTTCGGGATAGCGCCTTTCCTGAGGTTCTTGTTCTTGGTGCGGAGGCGATTCTGGCCCCTTTTCGTCGGTTAGTTCATCGGTTTCCATGGCTACTGGTTCAGAGCTGGATGCTACCGGTACGTCGGGTTCATCCCCAGGTACTCGAGACATGGGGTTGACTCGTTCCTGTGACGCTAAGATCTGATCGACGTGGCATCTCACAATGTTCTCCCCGACATCCACTGTGTACATTAATGGCCCCTGCCTTGAGCATATCGTTCCGGGTTTCCATTTCTCTGTTCGGTAGTCACGGGCCAAGACTGGTTGTCCTACATTGAAGCTCCTTGTCGGCTTCTCATTGATGTGCTGGAATTGTTTATCCTCAACATTTCTTCGCACATTGGGTCTGAGCAAATCCAGACGAGATCTCAACCTTCGGTTGAAGAACATCATGGCCGGGGTCTGGTTGGTAACTGCATGTGTCGCATTTCTGTAGGCTAATAGGAAATTGTGCACCTTATGCTGTAGTGGAATTTCGTCGTCGCACATGGCCTTTATCGCCTTTTTAAAGGTTTGTACAAACCTTTCAGCCAATCCATTTGTGGCTGGATGATACGGGGCGGATGTGTAATGCCTTACCCCATTCCTTCTCATAAATTTTCGAAACTCTTCGGACACAAACTGTGGTCCATTATCAGAGCAAATCTGCTCTGGCAAGCTGTTCCTGGCAAATATGGTCCGTAGGACTGCAATCGTTTTCTCTGTAGTGGTGGAGGACATTTTTATCACCTCAGGCCATTTTGAGTGAGCATCCACTGCTATTAAGAACATTGAGTCCATGAATGGACCAGCAAAATCAATATGCACCCGTTGCCATGGAGAGGAAGGCCACTCCATACAGAGGGGAGCTGAAATAGGGGGGGATGTGCTGCCAATTATAGAGAAAAAAACAAGTCAGCTTGGTAGACAGGGCAAATATATAAGGGCAAGGCTGGATGGCATCTATTTTAATGCAAGGAGCCTTGCAAATAAGGTGGATGAACTGAAGGTGTTGATAAACACATGGGAGTATGATATTGTTGCTATCACGGAGACATGGTTGAGGGAAGGGCAAGAGACTGGCAGCTCAATATTCCGGGGTACAGAATCTTCAGGCGAGACAGAGGGGGAGGTATAAGAGGAGGGGGTGTCGCAATATTAATTAAGGAGTCAATTACTGCAGTAAGGAGGGATGATATATTAGCAGGGTCCTCTAATGAGGCCATATGGGTGGAGCTTAAAAACAAAAAGGGGGCAAGCACTTTGCTGGGAGTGTACTATAGGCCTCCAAACAGTCAGGGGGAGATAGAGGAACAGATATGTAGGCAAATCTCAGAGAAATGTGCAAATAATAGGGTAATAATAATGGGGGATTTCAACTTCCCCAATATTAACTGGGATAGTCAGAGTGTGAAAGGCTCAGAGGGTGTAGAATTCTTAAAGTGCATCCAGGAGAGCTTTTTGAGCCAGCATGTAGAAAGTCCTACAAGAGAGGGGGCGGTACTGGACCTAATTCTAGGGAATGTGGCCGGCCAAGTGGAAAAAGTGCTAGTAGGTGAGCACTTTGGTGATAGTGACCATAATATGGTAAGATTTAAGGTGGCCATGGAAAAGGACAGGGATGGGCCGGAAATAAAGGTTCTAAATTGGGGGAAGGCCGATTTTAATAGGATAAGGCAGGATCTGGCCAAAATGGACTGGGATCAGCTACTTGTAGGAAAATCCGCATCGGAGCAATGGGAGGCTTTCAGAAGGGAGATTGAGATCATACAATGGCAACATGTTCCCGTAAAGGTCAAGGGTGGTTCCAAAAACCACAGGGAACCTTGGATGTCAGGGGATATACGAGAATGGATTAGGAAAAAAAGGAGGGCTTTTGGTAGATACAAAAGGCTAAAGATGGAGGAAGCCCTAGAGGAGTACAAAAAGTGCAGGGGGATACTTAAAAAAGAAATTAGGAGATCAAGGAGGGGCCATGAAATAACACTGGCGAGCAAAATAAAGGAAAATCCGAAGATGTTTTATAAGTATATTAAGGGTAAGAGGATAACTAGGGAAAAAATAGGGCCCATTAGGGACAAAAGTGGCAATCTGTGTGTGGAGCCGGAAGATGTAGGAGGGGTTCTAAATGAATTTTTTGCATCTGTTTTCACTATGGAGAAGGACGATGTAGACATAGAAATAGGGCGGGGGGACTGTGATATGCTCGAACATATTAACATCGAGAGGGAGGAGGTATTGCCGGTTTTAGCTGGCCTAAAAATGGATAAATCCCCAGGCCCGGATGAAATGTATCCCAGGCTGCTGTGTGAGGCAAAGGAGGAGATTGCGGGGGCTCTAACACATATATTCAGGACCTCTCTGGCCACAGGGGATGTGCCAGAGGACTGGAGAGCCGCTAATGTAGTACCATTATTCAAGAAGGGTAGTAGGGAAAAACCGGGGAACTACAGGCCAGTGAGCCTAACATCAGTGGTAGGAAAATTATTGGAAAAAATCCTGAGGGACAAAATTTGTCTCCACTTGGAGAGGCAAGGATTAATCAGGGATAGTCAACATGGCTTTGTCAAGGGAAGATCATGTCTGACTAATTTGATTGAATTTTTTGAGGGGGTGACTAGGTGTGTGGATGAGGGTAACGCAGTGGATGTGGTATACATGGATTTCAGTAAGGCCTTCGATAAAGTCCCGCACAGGAGACTGGTCAAGAAGGTAAGAGCCCATGGAATCCAGGGTGCCTTGGCACATTGGATACAAAACTGGCTTAGTGGCAGAAGGCAGAGGGTGATGGTCGAAGGTTGTTTTTGTGACTGGAAGCCTGTGGCCAGTGGGGTACCACAGGGATCGGTGCTGGGTCCCTTGCTGTTTGTGGTCTACATTAATGACTTGGATATGAATGTAAAGGGTGTGATCAGTAAGTTCGCGGATGATACAAAAATTGGTAGGGTGGTAAACAGCGAGGAGGGTAGCCTCAGTCTGCAGGACGATATAGATGGGTTGGTCAGATGGGCGGAACAGTGGCAAATGGAATTTAACCCGGAAAAGTGCGAGGTGATGCACTTTGGGGGGACTAACAAGGCAAAGGAATACACAATGAATGGAAAGACCCTAGGCAAGACGGAGGGTCAGAGGGATCTGGGTGTGCAAGTACACAGATCCCTGAAGGCGGCGGAACAGGTGGATAAGGTGGTAAAAAAGGCATATGGGATACTTGCCTTCATTAGCCGAGGCATTGAATATAAGAGCAAGGAGGTTATGATGGAGCTGTATAAAACACTGGTTAGGCCACAGCTGGAATACTGTGTGCAGTTCTGGTCGCCACACTACAGGAAGGATGTGATCGCGTTAGAGAGGGTGCAGAGGAGGTTCACCAGGATGTTACCAGGGCTGGAGCGCTTCAGCTATGAAGAGAGACTGGGCAGATTGGGTTTGTTTTCCTTGGAGCTGAGGAGGCTGAGGGGGGACATGATTGAGGTGTACAAAATTATGAGGGGCATAGATAGGATGGATGCTGAGGAGCTTTTTACCTTAGTAGAGGGGTCAATAACTAGGGGGCATAGATTCAAGGTAAAGGGCGGGAGGTTTAGAGGGGATTTGAGAAAGAACTTTTTCACCCAGAGGGTGGTTGGAGTCTGGAACTCACTGCCTGAAAGGGTTGTGGAGGCAGAAACCCTCACAACATTTAAGAAGCATTTGGATGTGCACTTGAAATGCCATAGCATACAAGGCTACGGGCCAAATGCTGGAATATGGGATTAGATTAGACAGGGCTTGATGGCCGGCGCGGACACGATGGGCCGAAGGGCCTCTATCCGTGCTGTATTACTCTATGACTCTATGACTCTATGACTCCCATGGGTGTAGAGGGGCATGTGGTGGTGCATTTTGGACCTTCTGGCATCCTGAGCAGCTCTTGGTTAGGTCCTCGATTTGTTGATCGATCCCCAGCCACCACACATAAGCCCTAGCAAGGCTTTTCATTTTCACCCCTCCCAGATGACCTTCATGAAGCTCATTTAGCACTCTCTCCCTTAACTTGGGTGGAATCACCACTCGGGATCCACACATCACTGTCCCCTGGCATACTGAAAGCTGTTCTCTTCTGGATGAGAATGCTGGCAACAGTGAGTCGCCATGTGTTGGCCATCCCCTCACCGTCAAATCATATACCCGAGACAGGGTCGGATCATTGCGGGTCTCCTTCTCTATATCCACGTTCGTTACTGGCAATCGTTCAATTATTGACGAATAAAATATCTCGATAGGGTCCACTGCTGGTGCTTCCTCCACAGTAGGCAGTGGCAGGCGTGATAGCCCATCAGCGTTTCCATGCTGTTTCGTGCATTTATATTCTATTTCATATTGATTCGCCCCTAGAAACAGGGACCATCTTTGTAACCGTTGTGCAGTCATCACTGGAACGCCCTTCTTTGGATTAAAGATGGAGACAAGTGGTTGGTGGTCAGTCAGCAAGGTGAACTTCTGCCCATGCAGATAGTGCTTGAATTTTTTTACTCCCCATACTAGGCTGAGGGCCTCCCTGTCAATCTGGGCGTAGTTGCGCTCGGCTGAGGTTAGTGACCGAGACGCAAAGGCTACTGGCCTCTCCAACCCGTCTGGGAATTTGTGCGACAGCACCGCTCCAATACCATAGGGTGATGCATCACATGCCAAACGAATTGGTAGTGCTGGGTTGAAATGGGCCAACACCTCTTTTGATGTGATCAATTCTTTGCACTTCTGGAAAGCTCGTCTACGTTCGTCATTCCACTTCCATGGCACCCCTGTTTGCAGTAGGGTGTTCAGTGGGTGTAATACCGTGGACAAATTTGGTAAGAACTTATGGTAGTAGTTTACCAGCCCGAGGAACGACCTCAGTTGTGATACATTTTCCGGTGCTGGAGCCTTGACTACTGCCTCAATCTTTTCAGGGGACTTATGTAACCCCTCTTCATCGATGACATGGCCACAATGCGAGATCCGCTTCTGGAAAAACTCGCACTTGTGGCGATTAGCTCGTAGCCCATATTCTTTAATCTGGTGAGCACCTGCTCCAGGTTGGCGAGGTGATCACTGTCATTTTCGCCCGTGACCAGGATGTCGTCCAAATAACACTGGGTCCCTGGAATCCCTTGCAGGACTTGATCCATCGCCCTTTGCCAAATAGCCGGAGCTGATGCTACCCCGAACACCAGCCGGTTGTATTGATAGAGACCTTTATGAGTGTTGATCGTGAGGTATTGTTTCGAGGCTTCTTCTACCTCCATTTGCAAGTACGCCTGGGCTAGATCAATTTTGGTGAAGCGTTTCCCTCCAGATAGCGAGGCGAAAATATCCTCAATTCGTGGAAGCGGATATTGTACCGTGTAAAGGACTGGGTTCACCGTCACCTTAAAGTCCCCACAGATGCAAACCGTCTTTGGTTCCCCAGGCGTATTACTCAACGACCTCTTCATTACAGGAACGATGGGTGTAGCCCACTCGCTCCAGTCTACTTTGGACAGTACTCCTGAACGTTCCAACCCTTCCAGCTCTGCTTCGACGGCTGGTCTGACCGCATAAGGCACTGGTCTGGCCTTAAGAAACTTTGGGCTTGCATTTTCCTCTATTTTAATCGTTGCTGTTATGCCTTTTAGTGTTCCGAGTCCCTCCTGGAACACTTCTTTTGCGTCAGTTAGCATTTTTGACAGTCGTCCAGGTGTGACATCGTCATCCTTTTTGGCCTCAACCTTCAGTGCCTGTATGGAATGCCAATCTAATTGTATCTTCCGGATCCATTCACGTCCTAGCAGTGGTGGTCCTCCATCTGGCAATACATGTAAGTCCATTTTAGGTATTTCCTGGCCTTTGTATATCACTTTCACCCTTATTTTTCCTTTGGGGTAGACTTTTTGCCCCGTGTACGTCTTCAAGACAATCTCTGTAGCTTTCAAGGGTACATGTGAAAATAGCCGCTTGTAGTCCCTTCGGTTTATGACTGTTAGGGCTGATCCTGTGTCCAATTCCATTTTCACTTGGACTCCGTCTATCTTGAGTGTAACACAGATAGTCTGGTGATCCTCCATTTTGGTTACCTTATGTAGTTTCAGACAACCCAGCTCCTTGCTTCCGGAGTCTGTGTCACTTTTCTGTTCGTCTGAACTACTGTCCATCACCTTGTGTACCTTTTTGTACTTCTCCTGTGGAGATTTCTTGCTGTTGGTTTTCTTCCCAGACCTGCAGACTCTTGCTATGTGTCCTGCTTTTCCACACTGTCTGCACACTTGGTCCTTGAACCAACAATCCTTCTGGTCGTGTGTTGTTCTGCCGCAGCGATAACACTTCCCTGTTCCATAGGACATTTCATTGGTGCCATATTCTTGCGGTCTCCGTTGTATCTCTGCAGCGCCCCTTGCGGCTGCTTCATGTGATACTGCCATACTGAAAGCCTTGTCAAGCGGAAGATCCTTTTCTGATAGAAGCCGTTTCTGGGTTCCTTCACTTTGAAGCCCACACACAAACTTGTCCCTTAACGTATCTGCTAGTCCCACTCCAAACTGGCAGTGTTTCGATAGCTTGCGCAGTTCCGTTAAGTACTCAGCATTGCTTTCGTCTTTGTGTTGGTTCCTTTTATGGAACTTAAATCGTTCTGCTATCAGCAGCGGTGTGGGGTTTAAGTGGTCCTGTAGGATTTCTACTATGCTTTCGAAATTCTTATTCACAGGCTTCTCTGGGGTTATTAGGTTTCGCAATAACCCATAAGTTTTTGCACCCATGGAATTTAACAAAACCAGTGCTTTCCTAGCATCTGGCACTTCATTCGCCCTGCAGTACACCTCAATACATTCCACATATGTCGTCCAATCTTCGACTTCATTGTCGAACGTAGAGATACTGCCACTCTTCGGCATCCCTGGGTGTGATTTAACTGTCAAAAATGGCATCTCCCGCGCTTTCCCTTCTTCTCCGCTGGCACAAAATGGCGTCTCCCATGCTTTCCTTTCTTCCTGCGCTCGCCCTTCTTCTCCGCTGCGGCTTCTAAAAATGGCATTTCCCGCGCTCTTCCTTCTTCTCCGCGGCTCAATGGCGTCTCCCGCGCTCTCCCTTCTTCTCCCCACGGACACTGTTCAGCCCTTGAGCCCTGGCTGTGCTCTGCGCGTTTTTTTTCCTGTGCGCCTTTCCCGTTTCCGCCGCTTGGTCCTGAACCCGGCTGCTGCTTTACCCTCTCTCTCTCCGTTTTGTTTTTCCTCGACGCCGCTCGGTTTTCAACCCCCGGCTGCGCCCTGTGCGCTTCACCCTCTATCTTACCCCGTCGACGCTGCTCGGCTTTTTCTCTGCCATCGGTCGGCTCCAGCCGCCGCTGTCCGGGAAGGGTCTGCGCTGTACCTGTCGTCAGTCTGTTGCTGATCGTCGTGGCTGGGGAACCAAGCCCGGCTCTCCACAGCCTCCCCTGCGATGTTCACTCTCTGCCGGACGACTGGGCGGTTGCTCGTGATCGACGCCCATGTTTCTGGCCTCGACTTTCTTCCACCGCCCTCCCGGAGCGAATCCTCGAAGGGAAATGCAGAGTTGCAGGTAGATTCGAATCAACACTCGTCGCCACTGTTAGATCCGTGATTCTTTAAATAGAATGTTTCCCCAAGAACTACACGGATGCTGTAACTTAACAATCAACAGGTATGTACTGGAGTAGTCTCAAGACTGAAGTACAAAAGCCTGCTCCGGCTTTATATACAGGTGTGGTCACTGCCGGTGCTACAGTATACAGGAGCTATAAAACAGTTCTCTCTTAAAGGTACATACACAACAGACTGGACAGACTGGATACAAGATGTTCCCGATGGCCGGGGAGTCCAGAACCAGGGGTCACAGTCTAAGGATAAGGGGTAAGCCATTTAGGACAGAGATGAGGAGGAATTTCTTCACCCAGAGAGTGGTGAACCTGTGGAATTCTCTACCACAGAAGGCAGTTGAGGCCAATTCATTAAATATATTCAAGAAGGAGTTGGATATATTTCTTAAGGCTAAAGGGATCAAGGGATATGGGGAGAAGGCAGGGACAGGGAACTGAATTTGGATGATCAGCCATGATCTCATTGAATGGCGGAACAGGCTCGAGGGGCCGAATGGCCTACTCCTGCTCCTATCTTCTATGTTTCTATGTGAAGAGTCAATTTAGAACAGGTATCTGGGAAGAACTTCTTTACTCAAAGAATGGCAAGTGTTTGGAGTAACCTACCAAGTAAGGTAACCGAGGCACAAACATGAGTTTATTCAAAATGCAATCAGATACCATGATGGGATGGTTAATGTAAAAGATAGATTGTCTTTTTTGGGTCATATGGCATTCTCTCATCCTTGGTTTTTCTTGTTTTCATGCAACTGTGAACAAAAGTTTGATCGAGAGTCTGAGCCTCCACCGTCTTTGTTCTTGAATCAGGCGGCACTTCAGTTACAATCTAATGTATTCAGGCACAGCCAGTAATTCTTAACTATGAACTAGTTAACGAGTTATTGCATCAAACTATTCTGAAACACATCATAAAATGAGAACATTGTTTTTAATCCAGCAGTGATCTTAAATCGAGCATCAAACAATGTTAAAGGGTATAAGGAGTAAATAATGCAATATTAAATTGATGACATTGGCACTAGGTTCCTCTACAATACTGCAATTTAGAAAATCATTTACCGTCGATGTTTTTAGGAACTGTGTCCCTACTTTCACTTCTTTTATATGTCAGGTGAGCTATTGGGTTAAAAGTCTTGCAAAATCTGCTTTGACAATACAGTATGTCTCAACTTTGCATAAGGTGAAAGCTTTGAAACAGATTCCTTTCCTGGGCATTGGAAAAAAAAACATTTTAAAGTTTCTAAATCACTTTTATTTCATTTACATCATCCATGTAGAATATTATCACAAGTGCTGGTTTCTTATAAAAGACACGATAGTTGACTCAAATGTCTTTTTGATCGTGTTAAAGTTGCCATTTTAAAGCTACAGCACAGGTGAACCTGAGCCCTCTCAATCAGTAAAGGAAAAGATAAACAAAGAGCAATACACATACAAACACTAAAGGTGAAGTATTGGGAGTTTTAAATTCTAAACTTCTTACTGGGAAAGGATGCTGCAGATTCCCTGGAGCAAAGGGAGTTGGCAGGGGCTGCTTTTTGGTGCATTTTCTCAATGCGCAGTTCACACTTTCAGAACAGACAATTGTAGTAAACCGCATAATAAATCAGTTATAATATTTTACAACTCTTTCGTAAATGTGAACTTGAGAAATGTACATTAGATTAAAAATAAAGATGTAATTAAAATGACACCACATCATCAAGTCTCATTACAGGGCCATATTTGGGTGTGGAATAAGCAGTCACTTAAGATTTTACTTTTTAAGGGTTAAAAAGTACCATTTATAAACAGTTCTCGGTCCTTCTGGTGTAGTTTAGGGCACAGAACAGTGTACTCACTGGAGTTTGATGCATACTCCCCGATGAATCTCTTCGTTAGAAACCGCACAAGAAGAGCTGAGAAAGTCAAGCAAACAATTGATTATCACCAACTGGTAGCCTTCAGCATGGAGGGGGGAGAACCACTCCGGAATCAGACATCACTAAACCCCAACACAACCTCTGATCACAAGTCACATTTTCACTTTAATGTTTAGAATGGATCCAAATATTTCTAATTTGGTTCCTTTTCCCTCGCCGGGTCTGATACGCCTTTCCTGCAGCGGCAGAAATATAAGACGGACCCACTTAAAAATGGAATGAATTCTAGACTGCAACTCCCGCTCAGATCCAGTCACAGGTTGGGCTCTCTCTGGATGAGCTGTTCGACAATCTCAACAAATTCTGGCGAGAAGTCGGCAACACCGAACATACAGAAATCATTCCAAAATAACCGCATCGAAACACCCACCAAACCTGTGAGCTCCCCGCTGTCTAATCCAGAACATTTAGTGGGCAACTATTGAGAGGAAATCAAACTCAATGTGCTCTCTGTTTACAAGAAAATAATAATACTGTACCTCCAGCCTCGAAACACTTACCGGACTTGCCAACTCCCTCGCTCCCTAAAAGTGCGATTTTAACTTGGTTCACCGTGCCCATGCTGAGACCTCCCGGTCCCGCAATAGACTTCAGTACCCAACCTTACTTACAGCCTCCGCCAACTCTGAGCTGGGACAGCGGGCTGTCTGCAGCATCCAAACACTTGATGTCATAGGGCGGCTGCCATGGTGGTGACCCCAACTTCACCCCTCTCCGGTTTGTGCAGATCCTGCTTTCTGACAACGCCGTGACGTGCACATATTTGGAGACACGTACTGACATCTCTATACTATATATACACACTAATGTATCTCTTGTACAAATCAAATGATTTGCTGTTTTAGAAGGACAGGAATGCCATACCATGTAATGCATAATGGCCCGGATTTTGCTTTAATAACAGTAAGGCTAACAGCACTCTCCGCTATTATGGAGTAAATCGGATAGTAACTTCTGGAGTACGTACATGCGCAGTTAAACGCGGAAATCCAGAAGTTGCGGTCCGAGTTACCCTGCTCCTCACAGGCTGCGCTATAACAGTACCTCGCCGATAGGCTCGGCAGTGAAATACGTGCAACGGTGTGAAGTTGGAATACTTACTCACTAATTACCCACTAAACACACCAGAAAAAGTTAGGGCTGGTGCAGTCAGGAGAAAGTGAATTTTTAACACCGTGGTAAGTGATAATTACTGCCAAACAATCTCTCTGGCTTTGAAAATGTAATTTTACAAGTGTGGAGTCTCAGTCCTTCAGAAGTTAATTAGTGTTGGAGATTTTAAAAAAAATACTTTAAAAAAAAACTTTCTGTCTGTCTCTTTTATCTCTCTTAATCCCATCTGTCTTTCCCAATCTTTATTTTGCTTTCTGTACATGATTTAAATCTAAATTATACTTCCTGATATATACTTCCTAGTTTAGACTCTGCTTGTCTCAGTGAGGATTCTTCAATCTGATTGGTTGAAGAGTCCCACTATTTCTTGCCCAGTTAACAGACGTCACAGATGTCCTGTAAAGGGCGTTGCGCTGGATCAGACGCCCGATTAGAACAAGTCTCCACTCAAAAGCCCGAGAAAACTTCATGGGCGGCTGTCAGCGTAGTGAACGGCGAACCTTCGCCGCTGACAGCAAAATCCGGGCCAATGTATTATTCTGCTGCTAAAGTGAAGTTGTGTCCTTCCAAGACAACAATGTCCAATTGCTATTATATAAAAACAGTGGGCTGAACCTTTACCTTTCGGTCGGTTTGGGTGCGTGGAGGCGCAAGTGAGCAAGAGCAGATGGTGGAGACAGGGACAGCAGCGTAGAGTCCTCGTCGGATGGCACAGGACGCTCCTAGCTTTGCTCAGCTGGACACAGATGCTGAACCACAGGGGCCGTCGACCAAGCTCTTCTCAAAGTGCTCCCACTTCTCCCCCGTTGCTTCCACTTCGGTCAATGCCCCACATGCTGCCTTGGATCCCAATGTCCGTGTCTGCTCCTGCACAGGTGCAGGAGGAGCAGTCTTTGGCGGGGCCCTCAGTTTCCAAAACCCAGAGGAAGTCCTCCAAAAGTGTCTAAGCAGTCACAGCAGGGAAGTGAGCAGTCTGCCTCTACCTCTGCTGAAGCCACAGGGGGTGCATGTTGTAGAAGCACAAGGAAAAGAAAAATTACACAATTGTAAATGCACAAGGGTATGCACATGGATGTATTGCATGACTCCGCCCTTGCCTCAGCTCATCTGCTGTTGAAACCCTCATCCATGCCTTTGTTACTTCTAGACTTGATTATTCCAACGCACTCCTGGCTGGCCTCCCACATTCTACCCTACATAAACTTGAGGTCATCCAAAACTTGGCTGCCCATGTCCTAACTCGCACTAAGCCCCGTTCACCCATCACCCCACCCCTGTGCTCGCTGACCTCCATTGGCTCCCGGTTAAGGAACACCTTGATTTCAAAATTCTCATCCTTGTTTTCAAATCCTTCCATGGTCTTGCCCCTCTGTAATCTCCTTCATCCCCACAATGCTCCAAAATATCTCCGCTCCTCTAATTCTGCCCTCACGCATCCCTGATTATAATCGCTCAACCATTGGTGGCCATGCTTTCAGCTGCCTCGGCCCTCAGCTCTGGAATTCCCTCCCTAAATCTCTCCACCACTCCACCTCTCTCTCCTCTCTTGCCTCTCCGCCTCTCTCTCCTCTCCGCCTCCCCACCTCTCTCTTCTCTCCACCTCTCTCTCCACCTCTCTCTCCTCCTTTAAGACGCTCCTTAAAGCCTGCCTCTTGGACCAAGCTTTTGGTCACCTGTCCTAAATTCTTCTTGTGACTCGGTGTCAAATTTGTGTCTTATAATACTCCTGTGAAGCGCCTTGGGACCTTTTACTACGTTAAAGGTGCTATATAAATACAAGCTGTTGTTGTTCCAAAGTGTTAGAGAGTTAAGTTTCAGTGTATTTATGAGCCACATAAATTCATTTATTTGCACTACTTTCCCGTCTTGTCCATTTTTGCCTGCTACCTGGAAAGTGGCCTTGTCAGTTGGAGTGAATGGTAAGACATTACAACACACCCTCGAGCAATGGGTGTGTGTGACAGGAATGGTTTGGTCATTTTAGGACAGCTTTGTGGTTTTGGAGGGGTTGGGGGAAAGTGGTTCAGCATCTGAGTGTCATATAGGTGCACTGGTGCAACTTAACTAAATTGTGGGCGTCCCGGGCAGCAATGTGCACTGCTGCTGGTGCCATCTCCACCTCAGGTTCCTCCTCCTCCTCCTCCTTGTGTACCACCTGCTCCTCCAAAGAGGCTCTGCGCTCTGTGCCTTGCTCCTCCTGCAGCTCCAATCCTCGCTGCTGCGCTTTGTTGTGCCATGCGCTACGACGATCATTCTGGAGACCCTGGCTGGTGCATACTGATAGGCTCCTCCAGATCTGTCCAGGCATCTGAAGCGCATCTTCAGCATGCTGATTGCTTGCTCTATGACAAAATCTGGTCGTCATGTGGCTTTCATTATAGCGCTACTCAGCCTCATTGCTTGGCCTCCTCAAGGGTGTCATCAGCCACGTCTTCAGTGGATAGCCCTTGTCTCCAAGCAGCCAGCCGGTAAGTCTGGTCGGCAGTGCAAAGAGCTGAGGGAGGGTGGACTGGCACAGGATGATAGAGTCGTGAGAGCTCCCTGGGAATCTGGCACACACATGCATGATGATCTTTTTGTGGTTGCAGGTGAGGGAGTGGAAGCCCTTCCGGTTCACAAACTCTCCTGGGTGATCGGGGGTGTCTTGATGGGCACATGTGTGCAGTCGATGACACCCTGCACTTGTGGGAAGCCAGCCAGAGACGCAAAGCCGAGCGCCCACTCAGTCACACTGGTTTCAGCAGTGGCAAAGTGTACATAAGTGCCTGACTTGTGAAACATGGCATCGGTCACCTGGGTGATGCATCTGTGTGCGGCCCACTGCGAGATCCTGGAAATGTCTCCTGCAGATCCCTGGAAAGGGCTTGAGGTGAAGAAGTTGAGGCTGGAGGTGACTTTGACAGCCACTGGTAAGACGTGTCCACCAGGTCCACTTGGCAGTAGGTCTTCTTCCAGCAAGCTACAAATGTCTGCCATGACCTGATGTGATAGCCTGAGCTTCCTGAGGAACTGCTGTTCAGTGATGTCCAGGAAGCTCATCCTCTGCCTATGTACCCTGTGTTGAGGGTATCGCCCCTGGCGTGGTGCACCACTGTGCTCATCCCTTCTCTCCTGTGGAGCAGCAGGTCAGTGAGGCTGCTGCTGGTGTTGTTGCTGCTGGGACTATTCTTGGTCCGAATCTGAGGTCCAAGGTGAAACAGAATAAGTGCCACCCATGCTGATCTGATAGATGCCAGGTAAAGTGGAGATCAGAGGCACAATCTTCCAATGTGGTGAAAGTGACTTCCAATGTAGCGAGAGTGGTTTCCGAGGTTGTAGAAATCACCTGCAAACTCCTGAAAGCAAAATCTCTGCACAAATGGTGTAAGCAAGAGCCTTTCCCTTAGGCAAGGAAGCAGGTGTGAGATGTGACTATTTATGTGATTTTTTTCAACTGTCAATTGTTCAATGCGCACAATGGCCGCTCAGCTCTCGCCTTGCTTTTACAGATGAGTTTCAGGAAGCCCGTGAATCCAGTGCACAGCCAGTAAAACTTACAACATCAGGTTAAAAAGTCTGTTAATGGTTTGTTAACAAGCTCTGAAATACTTGAATTAGGTTGCCCGCCTCTCCCGAGCGGGTCTCTGGTGCACTTCGAAACATGCCGGAGTTAAAGGTGGAAGTCGACGGGATGAAGGCGGCTTCGCGACACACTGCCAATTTCAGTGCTTTTAACTGCCCACCCGCTCACAAATCCGCACTCTATTCAAAGTGAAAATTCTGGCCTGGGAGTTCATACACAGGTCAATTGAGAGCCTGTCGATATTATAGCTCCACTATCCTCTATTTCAAAGTGACTGCTTTTGATCCTTTATTCTTTTTTAAAGTGTGATTCTTGAAGTGACACACCAAAAGTGTGTGCTATCTTAACTATTACATGTAACATAATACTGCTTATATTACATTACTAACAAATCTTCCATGGTATTGCTCATGGTAAGACAGAGAATGCACTGTTTTATAAGGACAGGAACATCATACCCTGTAAAGCATAAAGTATTATTCTGCTGCTTATACTGTAGGTGTGTGTCTCTTTAAGACTACTAAGTCTACTTAATATTAAACACTGGGTGAGTTCATACACAGGTCAAATAGGATCCTGCTGAGATCCCGGCTCTGATATTTTGTATTCTGAAGATTCCAGCTGCCTTTACAATTTTACAATAGTGACAAAAAAATGCATCCGACTGCATACGTTGACTACAGTGTGGCAGACAGAAAAAGCATGTCATTCTTGTTATATACACTAACAGCTGCTTACTGTAAATCAAAGGATGTACTGTTTTATAAGGACAGGAACATTATGTCATTTCAAATACAATGCATTATTTTTCTATTGAATTGTAAAGAAAGAAAGACTTGCATTTATATAGCGCTTTACAGCCAATGAAGTACTTTTGAAGTGGAGTCACTGTTGTAATGTGGGAAACGTGGCAGCCAATTTGCACACAGCAAACTCCCACAAACAGCAATGTGATAATGACCAGATAATCTGTTTTTGTTAGCAAAATACTGCGGATGCTGGAAATCCAAAATAACAACAGAAAATGCTGGAAAAACTCAGCAGGCCAGGCAACATCCGTGGAGAGAGAAATAGAGTCAACATTTCTGTAGAAGGGTTTCGACCCGAAACGTTGACTCTATTTCTCTCTCCACGGATGTTACCTGGCCTGCTGAGTTTTTCCAGCATTTTCTGTTGTTATATCTGTTTTTGTTATGTTGGTTGAGGGATAAATATTGGCCAGGACACCGGAGATAACTCCCCTGCTCTTCTTCGAAATAGTGCCATGGGATCTTTTATGTCTACCTGAGAGAGCAGACAGGGCCTCGGTTTAACGTCTCCTCCAAAAGACAGCACCTCCGACAGTGCAGCATTCCCTCAGCACTGCACAGGAGTGTCAGCCTAGCTTTATGTGCTCTTATTGTAGATGATCTAATGTATGTGTAGATGATCCCTTAAGGGGTATGTACCAGGAAAACCATAACTAAAACACGACTGCAGCACTATATTACAATGAAAGTCACCAACAGCTGAATCAATTAGTCTAATTAAATGTAATCATGATTAAAGCAGACAATTTCTAGTGGTTGGTCTGTGTGTTACATCACGTGTTCAACGCTCATTACCTCGACCATAGTTACTAATAGAGGAACAGGGCAGGAGGGATTTCCATTGCTGGGACAGAAGTCCACTTCAAGCCACAGAGGACCAATGTTATAGTTTCATACAGTCTTATTTGGAAGAAACTATGCAAAACCAAAATAAAGTGAACAGAATTTGACTTGCAGATACGTAGGTCATGATTTGACTCCATGAAATGAACGTGCTGTTCTTTACCCGGAGCGTGGTTAGAATGTGGAACTCGCTACCATAAGGAGCGGTTGAATTGAATATTATTATTTATTTTTTTATACATTGATGGGATGTGGGCGTCGCTGGCTAGGCCTGCATTTAGTGCCTATCCCTAATTGCCCTTGAGAAGATGGTGGTGAGCCGCCTTCTTGAACCGCTGCAGTCCATATGGTGTAGGTACACCCACAATGCTGTTAGGAAGGGAGTTCCAGGATTTTAGCCCAGCAACAGTGAAGGAACGGCGATACAGGTCCAAGTCAGGATGGTGTGTGGCTTGGAGGGGAACTTGTAGGTGGTGATGTTCCCATGCGTTTGCTGCCCTTGTCCTTCTAAGTGGTAGAGGTCGCGGGTTTGGAAGGTGCTGTTGAAGGAGCTTTGGCGAGTTGCTGCAGTGCATCTTGTAGATGGTACACACTGCAGCCACAGTGCGCCGGTGGTGGAGGGAGTGAATGTTGAAGGTGGTAGATGGAATGCCAATCAAGCGGGCTGCTTTATCCTGAATGGTGTCGAGCTTCTTGAGTGTTGTTGGAGCTGCACTCATCCAGGCAAGTGGAGAGTATTCCATCACACTCCTGACTTGTGCCTTGTAGATGGTGGAAAGGCTTTGGGGAGTCAGGAGGTGAGACACTCGCCGCAGAATTCCCAGCCTCTGGCCTGCTCTTGTAGCCACAGTATTTATATGGCTGGTCCAGTTCAGTTTCTGATCAATGGTAACCCCCAGGATGTTGATAGTGGGGGATTCAGCGATGGTAATGCCATTGAATGTCAAGGGGAGATGGTTAGAGTCTCGATTGTTGGAGATGGTCATTGCCTGGCACTTGTGTGGTGCAAATGTTACTTGCCATTGTCAGCCCAAGTCTGAATGTTGTCCAGGTCTTGCTGCATATGGACACGGACTGCGTCAGTATCTGACGAGTCTCAAATGGTGCTGAACAGTGTGCAATCATCAGTGAACATCCCCACTTCTGACCTTATGATGGAGGGTAGGTCATTGACGAAACAGCTGAAGATGGTTGGGCCTAGGACACTGCCCTGAGGAACTCCTGCAGTGATGTCATGTGATTGAGATGAATGACCTCCAACAACCACAGCCAACTTCCTTTGTGCTAGGTATGATTCCAACCAATGGAGAGTTTTCCCCTTGATTCCCATTGACTTCAGTTTTGCTGGGGCTCCTTGATGCCACACTCGATCAAATGCTGCCTTGATGTCAAGGGCAATCACTCTCACCTCACCTCTGGAATTCAGCTCTTTTGTCCATGTTTGGACCAAGGCTGTAATGAGGCCAGGAGCTGAGTGGCCCTGGCGGAACCCAAACTGGGCATCAGTTAGCAGGTTATTGCTGAGTAAGTGCCGCTTGATAGCACTGTCGACGACACCTTCCATCACTTTGCTGATGATTGAGAGTAGACTGATGGGACGGTAATTGGCCGGGTCGGATTTGTCCTGCTTTTTGTAGACAGGACATACTTGGGCAATTTTCCACATTGCCGGGTAGATGCCAGTGTTGTAGCTATACTGGAACAGCTTGGCTAGGGGCGCAGCTAGTTCTGGAGCACAAGTCTTCAGTACTATTGCCGGAATGTTGTCAGTGCCCATAGCCTTTGCAGTATCCAGTGTCTTCAGCTGTTTCTTGACATCACGTGGAGTGAATTGAATGTGCTGAAGACTGGCATCTGTGATGCTGGGGACCTCAGGAGGAGGCCGAGATGGATCATCCACTCGGCACTTCTGGCTGAAGATAGTAGAAGATTATAGATGCATTTAAGAGGAAGCTAGACCAACACATGAGGGTTAATGAAATTGAGGGGTATGCTGATAGGGTTAGATGAAGAGGGATGGAAGGAGGCATTGTGTGGAGCAGTTGGGCAAAATTGGTCTGTTTCTGCATTCTGTACATGCTATGTAAATCTATCTTATAATTAAATAACACATTTCTGTACATAGGTAGCTTACTAACTGAATAAGATGAAGATCACAAACATATGTGAAACAGTTCAACTGCAGGAGGACCCTGTTTAAAAGTCCATAAATATCATGGATGTACCACTCCTAAAAGGCTACTTACCCCCATTCACTGGTCAAGTAGGACTATAAAAAATACCATTCTTCTGAGCTTGTATACTCCCCAACTAGACCACCAAAGATCAGACGCAAACTCTCACTAGACCACCAGTCACCAGGTCATATTTTGTCGAACAAAAGAAAACATTATTGTGCATTGCACCAGCCGTGGCTCAGTTGGCAGCACCCTTGCCTCTATGTCAGAAGGTTGTGGGTTCGAGTCGTACTCCAGAGATTTGAGCACAAAAAGCCCACTCCAGAGCAGTACTGAGGGAGTGCTGCACTGTCGGAGGTGCCGTCTTTTGAATGAGATGTCAAATCAAGGCCCCATCTGCTCTCGCAGGCGAATGTAAAAGATCCAATGGCACTATTTGAAGAAGAGCAGGGGAGTTAGCCCCGGCGTCCTGGGCCCGTTATCCCTCGACCAACATCACTAAAACGGATGATCTGGTCATTATCACATTGCTGTTTGTGGGAGCTTGCTGTGCGCAAATTGGCTGCTGCGTTTCCTACATTACAACGGTGACTACACTTCAAAAATTACTTAATTAGCTGTAATACACTTTGGGATGCCTGGTGGTCGTGAAAGGCGCTATACAAATGCAAATCTTTCTTTTTCTTTATTGTATAGCTATCATGGTAAGGAAATGTACAGTAGGATATGAAAAAGACATTATTAGGTGCCACCATAACCCACAATTGTATAAACTGAGCAAAAGCCAATTTAGGTTATTTGGAATTTCAATTCACTTGTTTACCAATATACGGTCTGGATTTTGCTGCAATAATAACTGCGAGACTAACAGCAATACTCTGTAATACAGAAATTTCTGGCGAATGCACATGTGCAGTTAAACATGGTAATCCAGAGGTTGCTGTCAGCAATACCCAGCTCCCCCATAGGGCACGCTGCTGTAGTCCTTGCCGAAAGATTCGGCACTGAAATCACTAAGGCGTGATCTTTGGGTAATTACTCACTAGTCTCACACCTAAAAGGGCTGAAAAAGTTAGGGCTAGTGCATTCAGGAGTAAGTGAGCTTTTAACAGCGCAATAAGTGATAATTACTGCTAAACATCCTCGCTGGCCCTGAAAAATTAATTTTACAAGTGTAGTCTCATTCCCTCAGAAGAAAATTAATGTTGCAGATTTTTTTTAATGGAAAATTTAAATAATTTTTTTTAGTTTTTCTATTTTTCTCTTTTATCTCTCTCCCTTAATCCCATATTTGTCCCAATATTTATTTTGCTTCCTGTATAATGATTTAAATGTAATTTATAGTTCCTGTTTTTTAATAGATGTAATAGCAGAGCACTTGGAAAACAGTGACAGGATCGGACAAAGTCAACATGGATTTACAAAAGGTAAATCATGCTTGACTAATCTACTGGAATTTTTTGAGGATGTAACTAGTAAAATAGATAAGGGAGAACCAGTGCATGTGGTGTATTTGGACTTTCTGAAGGCTTTCGATAAGGTCCCACATAAGAGATTAGCGTGCAAAGTTAAGGCACATGGGATTGGGGGCAAGGTATTGACTTGGATAGAGAACTGGTTGGCAGACAGAAAGCAAAGAGTTGGAATAAACGGGTCTTTTTCCGAGTGGCAGGCAGTGACTAGTGGGGTACCGCAGGAATCGGTCCTTGGACCCCAGCTATTCACAATATATATTAATGATCTAGACAAGGGAACTAGATGTAATATCTCCAAATTTACAGACGACACAAAGCTGGGTGGGCGTGTGTGCTGTGAGGAGGATGCCGAGAAACTACAGGATGATTTGGACAGGTTGGGTGATTGGGCAGAAGCATGGCAGATGCAATATAATGTGGATAAATGTGAGGTTATCCACTTTGGTGTCAAAAACAGGAAGGCAGATTATTATCTGAATGGCAATAGATTGGGAGAAGAGGAAGTGCAACGAGACCTGGGTGTCCTTGTGCACCAGTCGCTGAAGGTAAGCATGCAGGTGCAGCTGGCGGTTAAGAAGGCAAATGATATATTGGCCTTCATAGCGAGAGGGTTTGTGTAAAGGAACAAGGATGTCTTGCTGCAGTTGTACAGGGCCTTGGTGAGACCACATCTTGAGTATTGTGTGCAGTTTTGGTCGCCTTATCTGAGGAAGGATATTCTTGCCATGGAAGGAGTTCAGCGAAGATTCACCAGGCTGATACCTGGGATGGCAGGAATGACGTATGAGGAGAGATTGGGTCGATTGGGCTTGTACTCGCTGGAGTTTAGAAGAATGAGAGGGGATCTCATTGAAACTTATAAAATTCTGGCAGTGCTGGACAGACTAGATGCAGGGAGGATGTTCCCGAGGGTCGGTAAATCCAGAACCAGGGGTCACAGTCTAAGGATAAGGGGTAAGCCATTTAGGACAGAAATGAGGAGGAATTTCTTCACCCAGAGAGTGGTGAACTTGTGGAATTCTCTACCACAGAAGGCAGTAGAGGCCAATTCATTAAATATATTCAAGAAGGAGTTTGATATATTTCTTAAGGCTAAAGGGATCAAGGGGTATGGGGAGAAAGCAGGGACAGGGTACTGAATTTGGATGATCAGCCATGATCACATTGAATGGCGGAGCAGGCTCGAGGGGCCTACTCCTGCTTCTATCTTCTATGTTTCCCTCCTGGTTTGCAGTCTGCGTGTCTCAGTGAGGATTCTTCAATCTGATTGGTTGAAATGCCTCCCTGCTGCTTTGCCTGCTCAAAGACACCACAGATCCCCTGTAGAGGGCGCCACATTGGATCAGATGCGGGATTAGTAGAAATCTCTGCAGACAAGCCAACAAAAAGTCTCTAGGGAACTGTATGCGAGGTGAATGGTGGAAGCCGTTCCTTTGCCACTGAGAACAAAATCTGGGCCTATGTGCAATCAGAAAATACTTGTCATGCTTCCTCCAGACATTTGTAAACTGAAACATTTTTTGCACTGCATGTAAAGTTTAAGTTCCATCCAAGTGGTGGTGGTTTTAAGCTAATACTTGATCTAAAATTCCTTTGACAACTATTTATATATATATATATATATACTAGCTGGGGGAGCCCGGCTTTGCCAGGGCTGTTTTGGGCTGGGCAGTTTAAATCGAGTCCCAGGCTTTGGGGCCTGTCTGTCTGTCCCTGTGTGAATCTGCTGCCGGGCAACATTTTAAATCAAGTCCCAGGCTTTGGGGCCTGTCTGTCTGTCCCTGTGTGAATCTGCTGCCGGGCAACATTTCTACCTTTTAATAGCTTCAAAGATGAAAGTGAAAGTACTTATAAAACGTTTTTGGTAAATGTTATGTTATTTTTAAAAGAGATACTAACTTTTTCGAAGCTGGATTAGCAGATTTTGAGCTGGAAGTAGTGAAGCAATGGCTGGCCGATGCCTGAGTTGAAAAGCATTAGTCCCGCCCACAGACACAGCGATTGGCCAACCATCAGGCGACTGAACTGTAGGATTGGTCAATCGTGACGGCACAGGATTGGTCGACCTTGACATCAGTCAATCAATGCTAATTAGCAGATAATGAGTTTAATTTTGAAGGTTTTTTACATAACGCGCGAACAATTTTCGTCCGACCGAAAAGTAAATACGCTTATGACGGTTCTGGAATCGTAAGCTTTCTTTCGATGTAACACACGTGTAGGTACGCTCTATAACTTTCGAGTTTATTCAATACAGACAGACGGAATGACAGACAGACAGATGTATCCTTTTATATATATAGATATAATAAAGCAGTGTTGCTAAGTGGGAATAACACCTTTGATTTATTTGAAATAATATGTTACATGAGACTCATAACTGGCCAGAATGAAAACTAGATTGAAACAAAAATTGAATAAACTTCTTTGGACAACTTTGAATTTGGATGCACCTATCAGCCAAACTGTACACTGATGTAGTGGCACTAAGCAGTTGGTAGAAGCCATTCTGTATACTACCAAAACCTTTTCAGGGCTCTCAGCTATTGCTGGTCTCCTGTTATCTCAAGATATGGTGCAGGGGAAGGGAATTTTGAGGGGCATTTATGAGCCCAGTGCCTGATGTGCCTTTTCACAATTGTATAGATGATACAATAAACTACTTAATTCTGTTAGGTAGCCTTATGAAGAAATAATTCCCTCCACCCTTTCTATTCTGTGGACTGTGTTGTACCCCACCCTGACAGCCCAAAATGTAACAGATCGGCTATCTCCCAACACTTTATTCAGTTTCTGTAAGCCAATGTGCATTTCGACTAATTGAAACTTGCAACAGCATGACACAAATGGGCCAGTGTGTCACTGGGCTAACAGTTACTCTCCTGCAGTATTTTAGCTCCCAGAGTGTGT
This sequence comes from Somniosus microcephalus, assembly GCF_052327205.1. Classification (NCBI taxonomy): domain Eukaryota; kingdom Metazoa; phylum Chordata; class Chondrichthyes; order Squaliformes; family Somniosidae; genus Somniosus; species Somniosus microcephalus. The sequence goes on from NC_141001.1 coordinate 66,904,798, forward strand.
GGTTATTCTCCTGTTCACTTTGAAAGGCAGAGAAACAACATTGTATCACAGTTGTTCTGATGAAAGGTCATCGACTTGAAACGTTAACTGTTTCTCTCTCCACAGATGCTGCCTGACCTGCTAAGTATTTCCAGCATTTCCTGTTTTTATTTTGGATTTCCAGCATCCGCAGTAGTTTGTTTTTGTATTGTACCACAGTAAACTTGCATTTATGTAGCACTTTTAATGTAGAAAGCCAATCCCTAGGAACTTTACAGAAAGGAAATTAGAAAAGAACAGATGTACACCAAGTCATGGTTGAAGAAGTTACCAAATTCTTGGTAGAAAATAAAGACTTTTAAAAGTGGAGGGAGAAGAAAGAATGTGGAAGGATTTAGGGAAAGAATTTCAGAGAGTGGGTCCAAGGTAGCTGAAGGCTTTTCCACCAATGGTGGCACGGCGGGGGGAGGGGGGCAGGGACCGGAGTGGGGGGAGGCGGGGGGGCGTGGATATAGGTGGTTGCAGAGTCAGTGGACCAAAGGCTGTAGGAGGGAATGAAAGGCTGGTAGTTTTTTTTGTTTGTTCACAGGATACAAGTGTTTGAAAGGATGGATTAGTCAAGGGTGGGCTTTTTGAGGAGTGGACTGGTGATGAATGTTTTGAAAGGGAGAGAGATGGTGCTGGAGTAAAGGAAGCTATTAACAATTGTCATATTTCAGAATCCTTTGACCATTTTTCCAAATAAACAATTTGGAAAAAAAGTTGCATTTAGGGTTTGTGTTTTAGAACAAAGTGTATTCACTCAGAAGTTTTTGTATAAAGCACTGAGCTGAAAGATGGTTAACATATTAATGGGCTGGACAGTGAAATTGTTTCCCAAAGACAGTAAACAATAAGCAATCGGTTAACACGTCTCAGTAATCAGTAAACACCTCACACCCTTTGACTAAGAAAACTACTAGGCACTTGGTCTAAGCGTTAAACAAAGCTTTAATCAACTGTTTTACAACATGGAGGTCTAGTTGTGTCCTTCACTAGCTCCTGTTAAGAATGTCCTGTGGAAGCTGGGCCCGTGCCTGAGTATTTATACTCTCCCTGGACAGCGCCACCCGTAGGCCGCTCAGTATTATTTCCTAAGTCTTTCTCTCATGAATGACTGATTCATGTCACCTTTTGTGTTGGTAAGTCTCTGGTGTTCAGCAGAGGAGGTCTGGCAGGCCTTCGCATCTGTCTGTGAACACAGAGTGATAAAAAAAACGGAGGCAGATACACAGCATTCAAGTTTTTAAAGCAGCAAGTTGCGAGGGACAGTTTTGGCCAGGCTCAGAAGGAGAATGACTACAAGAAGATGGTTAGGAGTTATCTCTGTCAAGCAAGATGATGTACTGATGTGGGGCAGTATGATGTGTTTATTATTTTTGTAATATTTATGCAAAGACAAGTTGTACTGATTGAAGTAAGCGAGTCTGGTCATAACTGTTACTCTAATGTTCACTTGCTATGAAATAAAACAGTTCAATGACTGATATCTGACTTTGTCTTACTAGATACTTTCCCGGTCTACTGCCAAAGAAATTGGAGAGGCACGTGGGGGCAATGTGTGAAAGATACAAATATCTGGTTCAGATCACAAAGGGCTATTATTGTTTCACCTCTGCGTTAAGCTATCATATTGTTGGATATTGAATATGGGCACACTGCTAAGCATAAGATCACTTACAGGAGTGACTAACACTATTGTAACTGACAAAATATCTAAGGCAAGACACAAGTTTGTAATAACAATATTGTCAAGCATAGTAGCTGGGAAAGGTAAATAAATTGTTAGGAGTTGGTTGTGGTGAGGATTGAATGAGTGGGAGTGGGCTTGGAGAGGACAGGGGAAGAGATAGTGGAAAAATTAAAGAGTGGCAGGATTGTAGGTAGGGTGAGTGGTGGTTTGAGAATTGGAAGTGTGAAGGCAGCTGCATGAGAGGTCTGAATCTTAGAGATGAAAAACTTCATGAGCTCTTTGTACTTGGTGCTGAAGGTGAGGGAAAAGGGTTTCAGGAGTCTGCTTACAAGATTAATCCAGGCCAAGACTAAAACACGCATTTATTTAGAATAAAAATGATTATACAGAAGCAAAACACTACAGCCAGTAACCAGCTAAATAATATTTTATTTACACAAACTGTTCTGAAATATAATAGGGTCCAAAATCTTAGCAGGTCATTTCTGAATTCTTCAATTCATTTCCTCAGCAAAGACTTTCCACAAAATCCCTTCCTCATCACTTTAATATTGGAAACAAGCTGTTAAAGCAAGTAACTGAAAATCCTAGGACTGTTGAGATAAATGTGCCAAGTCTGCATTAGTGTTGAGGTACCTTGCCTTCTGTCAGCCTGTATTGAAAAGTTATGCGTAATATACCCACAAGTTTTTCATGTGAGCTGGGGTCAGGTGAAGTACCTCACTTACAGGCTACAGCTCTGTCTTTTCTTGACGTGGAGACAGGCATCTCTGAAGAAAAAAAAACTTTTTTCTGAATAGTCATTTAACTATCATAAAAAGTATTTATAGCACTGAAGTAGGTATGAGGAGCAATCACTTGGTTGCCTGTTGAGCTTGGAATAGTCTGGGCAGGAACCTAAAACAGTACATCTTGGAATTTTCTTAGGTAAAGAGTGGTTGTGGTTCAGCTGGTAAGAGGCAAGATGTAACTGAACCATACAGACCAGAAACTCTCTGGTTAAGTTATGCTTTGCCCTTATCTGTGTTGGTCTATGTTAAGTTAGCTGATTTAAGTCAGGGTGGCAATAGAGCTAGAATTGGCCTCAGTGCCCTTGGGCTAGGGAAGGTGAAATCCACCAAGTCTCATAATACTGATTGGCGGAATGTTAACGAAACAGGAACTCCACTGGAAAGTAGATGTTTGTGGAGGAGAGAATCAGATTTTGTTGTGACACGCTTCACTGTAGAATTGTATGCCAATTTTCACTGTCTAGGATCACACATGAAGAATGAGTCACATCAGTAAAGCACCAGAGGATGACTGACACTCATGGAAACATTTCCTGTCAGGAACCAGCAGCTTCAGGCAAGGAGGAGGCAAGAAAATTGACACAAAGATAAATCAGTGGCACTTTGTTCAGAGGAATGGTGGGAATTTATGAAACACTGATAAATGTAATGTGCTATGACATCCGTGTTATGTGAACTTATATTACATGTGATATATCAGTGAATGAGATGATACAGCTACGCAGAAGTTCAACGGGACATGCTCTCCTTCTGCCTCATGAGGTAGAATGGTGTGGTTACATTTTCTCCTTGTTTTATTGTGGGTCACTCTCACCAATTCCATTCTCTTGAATTCAGTAAGCTGCTTTCTATGGTATTTTCCATCTTTTGCTTTTTTGAGACATTTTAATCAACACATGTTGACCCTACACTTGGGGCAGGATTTTCATTGGGCCGTGGAGGCGGGATTGGAGGCAATTGGGGGGTTAAAATCCTGAAATTGGGGGGCACGAACCCATCCCACCCCCAACCCGCCTCCATGCCAGTTTCAGAGGAGGCAGGTACCCGACCTGCACTGGGACCCGCCTCCCCGAGGCAGGAAGGGGATTAATGCCAATTAACTGCCTGTTAACAGGTAGTTAACAGGCAGTTTTTAGCCTAATCCCTATTTTCATTCTTGAAGTGTGGGATTCCCGACGGCTCCAAACCACGCCAAGTTAGCGAGGTGGGCCGTCGGGCTGAAGGACTTGGAGGGGTCGAGATGTCTGGTGTTCAGGTGAGTGATGGGTGCATGAGTGCAGAGGTAAGTGTGTTTGGTGTGTTTAAAGAAGTTTTACTTACCTTTACAGCCTTCCTTCAGGTCTCGGGAGTCTCTCATCTCACCGGCACAGAAAGCAGAATGGCCGCGATCTGTCAAAAATTGCAGCATTCAGCTTTCTGTTCCAGAGAGATCTCTAAATCATCCTGAGAGGAAGGAATTAACTTGGAGTACAGGTTGTCAGTGTTTGACAGCTTCAAACAGCTGTGAAGCATTGATATTTCATCTGTCAAAAGGTCTTGACAGATGAAATATCAATCTGTGACGTCACCTGTTGCCGGGTGGCCCTTAATTGGCCTGCTGAGCCCACTGGGTGGACTCAATAAGGTCAATCAAGTCAAAATCGCGTGGGTTGGCTAGAACTCGATGGAGGCGGGACTACAACCCCGAAAGTTGTAGTCCCGCCTCCTACTGCCTCCTCAATGAAAATCCAGCCCTTGATCTTTGTAAATGGCTGTTTAACTTATATTTTTCTCTTTCCTGTTAAGGAATTCTCAGTAAGATATGAAGCTTTATATCTCCTGAAATGAGGCTTACATGGTAGTGGTATTTAGAAAGCTGGTCCCTTCAGATATCACCAAAGGAAAATAAATCACACTCATTAACAAAGGTCAATTTGGTTCTTTCAAATTCTTGGACTGTTAAATTTTCATTGCTACATTTTCTTGGATGACTTATCCTGTCATTGGTAGTAAATTTGCCATCAAAAAATTGGAAAATAGTTGGATGATAACAGTATAATTACCATGCAGTTACTGTCAAAGTAGCCTTAATGGTGGCAGACTGAATGATCATAATCTATACATTTAAAAATAATTAACAAATTAGATTTGAGATTAAACTATGAGTGCAAATAATTAGTCCTGAGAAAGTGGAGACTAAACAGAAATAAAGCTAAAAGGAACATTATTGTGGGATGAAGAGTAAAGCACTGATTTAGGCAAGTTCTAATATTAAGTCAATGAATACAAAAGAGATCCCACAAAAATTAGAACCAAGCCAATGTGGCACATAGTATCAAGAAGGGTTATAAAACGAACACATGTAACGACAGTCCCACTGTCAGCAAAGTTTCCAGACAGGTTTCTGCTACATTCACTGGAACTGAGTCCACAGCAGAGTCCACTTGACACCAGGTGCCATGCAGCTGTTGCACAGGGTTCACGGTTAAAAAAACAAATCCAAACACAACACAGAAGCATTACAGTTATAAAGGAATAAAGTGTATCAAGTGATAGAGTAGTCATATGTTGGTAATTGGCAAAATAACTGAATCAATCTGTTCTGGACTTATTACATGCAGATAGCACCCTCTAGTGATAGTTTATAGCAGGGTTAGTATATAGCAATATGTTATTTGACCTTCCTGTTTTGACCCGGAAGTAGTATTCCAGGAGGAACCTGCTGAGTTATGAAGAAGCTCACATGAGGGATTCTCAATCCTGTTCCATCCCATCTTGTATGCTAGGCAAGACGCAATGTCGAGAGTATCTTTGTTTAATAACATGATAACAACCTTGTCAGTGTAGTATTTTGACAATACTTTGTCTATAAGAAGTTATTAGCTGTTAGTTACCGAGGTTTAGCTTCAGTGCTAGTTAGTCATACAATTAGTCTATTCTGTTGTTATAAATATGTTTATATCTTATGTAACATCTAATGTATAGTACTCAGTTCTATGTACAAAACATACTTTGTCTTTGTTTACAGTTTCACAAATTTGTTCAAGTAAAGCTTCAAAACAGCAAACCCGCTTCTCGAGGAATTATTTGAATGAGTGTTTAGCTGGCTGGATAACTAGATAGGAGTATGTCTAGCGAGACCAGTACAGTGAAAAGACAGCATTACGGCTAGCTGTGAAGAGAGGAGATCCTCCACGTGGAGCAGCAAGGACTCAGAGTAGGCCATCATGACAGAGCCAGCTTAAGTCTTCACCTTGTACACCACACTTACCCTAAGCCAGCAAGGCAGAAGGTAATACCGAAAACACTACTCAGCAAGTAGAAGACCTTGTACAGTTAGACGAAACTGTAGAATGTGACAATCTGTCTATAAGCTCTCGTTACTACAGATCATCAGCCGGTTCACGATCATCAGCCGGTTCACGATCATCAGCCGGTTCACGGTCATCAGCCGGTTCATGGTCATCAGGTGGTTCTAGGGTAAGCACGGCCATCGCCAAAGCACAGGCTAAGCTAGAAGCAGCCCAAGCCAGAGCTGCGTATGCCAACAAAGAAATAGAAATAAAAGTTGACCAGGCCCGTCTCCAAGCTGACCAGGCCCATCTCCAAGCTGGACGCCAAGCTGAACAGGCCCGTCTCCAAGCCACATTAGACGCTCTGCAGGAAGAAAAAGAGATCGATGCTGCATTAGCTGAGGCACAAGTATTCGAGGCAGTTTTAGTGGAAGCTGATCCTGAGGCAGCTAATAAACCTTTAATTCCTGTTCCGCGGCAGAGTCGACGACAGCACACCAGAGATTACGTGAGCGACCAAGCCGACATACAGTTTAAGAGAGAGAGAGATGAAGACCCACACATCTCTACTACAGACTCAAGCACTTCATATAACATGCCCCATGTCACCAACCAAGGTCAAAATGGACAGCGTGCCTCAAGTCACAGGATCCTCCCCTGCAAAACAGAGGACACGGTGCAGAGGAATGGAGCGCTGAAGAGAGAAAGTCAACAGGAAACCCCCTCTCATTTCCTTGAGACCCCCAAGAGAGCCCCTACTCAAGGCAACCCTGGCACAGGTCCCAGCACCTACGACCTTGCCAAATACCTTGCATGCAGCCAGCTGGTGACTACAGGGTTAACCACGTTTGATGATAGACCAGAGAATTATTGGGCCTGGAAGTCCTCCTTCCACGGTGCCATATCGAGCTTAGACCTGTCGGCAGGAGAAGAGCTCGACCTCCTTATCAAATGGCTCAGCCCAGAGTCCGCCGGACAGGCACGCAGGATAAAAGCAGTCAATGTGAGACATCCGCCAGCGGGGTTGAAGATGGCTTGGGCGAGGCTGGAAGAAAGCTACAGCTTGCCTGAAGCCATTGAAAGGGCTCTCTTTGCCAGGTTGGAGAACTTTCCGAAGTTGACAAATAAGGAACCCCAGAAGCTCCGCAACCTTGGCGATCTGCTGTCAGAACTCGAAGCCGCAAAGCAGGACGGCTACCTACCCGGCCTATTGTACTTAGACACTTCCAGAGGGGTAAGTCCCATCATTGAGAAGCTTCCATTTAACCTGCAGGAGAAGTGGATATCGTTTGGGTCAGAGTTCAAGCTAAAGCACAACGTTACCTTCCCTCCATTCTCTGTTTGCCAACTTCATCCGTAGAGAAGCCAAAGTCAGGACCGACCCCAGCTTCAACCTCTTCTCCTCCCACACAGCACTTGCCAGAAGAGACAAGTTTGACAGACATGGAAAGACACCAATATCTGTCCACAAAGTGCAAGTGTCTTCAACCGAGAACACAAGGGATCAGAAGAAATCTGAGGATATGAGCAAACAATGCCCCATCCACAACAAGCCCCATCCATTAAAGAAGTGCAGAGGCTTCAGGGAGATGTCCCTGGAAGACCGGAAACAGTATCTCAAAGAGAACTCTATATGTTTCAAGTGCTGCTCTTCCACGAACCATCTCGCCAAGAACTGCAAGGTAGATGCAAAATGCACAGAATGTGAAAGTGATCGGCACATTTCAGCACTCCACCCAGGCCCAGCTCCTTGGAAGTCAGAGTCGCCTCCTCCCACCTCAGAGCATGGCGGGGAGAGAGAGGGAGCTGCCGGTCCGGAGATTACATCCAAGTGCACCGAGGTGTGTGGAGAAGGAGTGAGCGCAAGAGCATGCTCCAAGATATGCCTCGCTAATGTGTACCCTATAGGACGTCACCAGGAATCTGAAAAGATGTATGCCATACTAGACGAACAAAGCAATCGTTCTCTAGCAAGATCCGAGTTCTTCAACATCTTCAAGGTCAAAGGAAGTCCGTCGCCTTACACACTGAAGACGTGTGCTGGACTTTCAGAGACAGCCGGCAGGAGGGCCTGTGGTTATGTTGTTGAGTCAGCCGACGGGAAGATTAGTCTCCCCCTTCCTACACTCATCGAATGTAATCAAGTCCCCGACAACCGTTCTGAGATTCCCACTCCGAATGCAGCTCATCATCACCGTCATCTGAGACGCATTGCAGACGAGATCCCACCTCTTGATCCAGACGCAGACACACTTCTGTTGTTGGGAAGGGACATCCTGAGGGTACATAAGATAAGGAAACCGATCAACGGTCCACATGATGCCCCTTTCGCCCAAAGGCTAGACCTCGGTTGGGTCGTCGTTGGAGACGTGTGCCTCAGGGGTGCTCACAAGCCATCTCAGGTGAGCACACTCAAGACTTCCATCTTGGAGAATGGTCGTCCAAGCTACCTTACCCCATGCAGTAGTCAGATCCGAGTGACAGAGAAGTTCAGTCATACGGCTCAGCCTCAGAAGCCCCCAGCGCTGATCTCCACAGACAGCACACAGATGATGCTCACTGGAGAGAACCCGGGTCAGTCAGTCTTCTGTCGCACCGCCAATGACTACAAACTTGCTCCATCGATCGACGACATGAGATTCCTCCAGATTATGGACAATGAGGTCTCTCGTGACAGTTCTAACAGCTGGGTTGCACCCTTACCCTTCCAGAACCCCAGACGATGGCTGCCGAACAACAGGGAATATGCCTATAATCGTCTTAACTCACTCCGTCGCACACTAGAAAAGAAGCCAAAGATGAAAGCACACTTCCTAGAGTTTGTCAAGAAAATGCTTGTCAACGATCATGCAGAGCTAGCTCCTCCACTCCAGGAAGGCCAAGAGTGTTGGTACCTCCCTTCCTTCGGAGTCTATCACCCCAAAAAGCCGGAACAGATCCGCGTGGTGTTCGACTCCAGTGCACCATATCAGGGAGTCTCTCTCAACGATGTACTCCTCACAGGGCCCGACCTCAACAACAGCCTCTTGGGGGTACTCATGAGATTCAGGAAAGAGCCCGTCGCCATCACTGCCAATATCCAGCACATTTTCACTGCTTTGTGGTGAGAGAAGACCACAGAGACTTCCTCCGCTTCCTGTGGCATCGCAACAACGACCCCAACAGAGACATTGTGGACTACAGAATGTGTGTCCATGTCTTCGGGAATAGCCCGTCCCCTGCTGTCGCCATATACGGACTAAGGAGGGCTGCCAAGGAAGAAGATGATGACTTTGGCAGTGATGTGAGAGGGTTCATCGAACGAGAGTTCTACGTCGACGATGCACTGAAGTCATTCCCGACCAAAGCAGAGGCCATCAGTACCCTTGGACGAGCTCAGGAACTACTTGCACTATCCAACCTCAGGCTACACAAGATAGCCTCTAACAGACCAGCAGTGATGGAGGCATTCCCCCCTGAAGATCATGCTAAGGACATCAAGGATCTAGACCTCTTCACTGATGCCCTCCCGCTACAGCGTAGCCTAGCAGTGTCTTGGAACATAGCAACAGACACGTTCACGTTCCAAGCCTTAGATGACAAGAAACCCTTCACACGTAGAGGAGTGCTCTCTACAGTCAACAGCCTATACGACTCTCTCGGCTTCTTAGCCCCTGTCACGATACAAGGCAGGCTGCTCCTCAGGGAACCTTCCACACACGCTGAAGAGTGGGATTCACCCCTCCCTGAAGAGATGGAAGCAGAGTGGGACAGATGGAGAGACTCACTTCAAGACTTACAGGAGATCCGAATACCTCGCTCCTATACGTCCTTCTCTCCCTCATGCCCAATTCAAAGAGCTTTGTGTCTTTGCAGACGCATCTGCTAAGGCCATTGCAGGTGTGGCTTATCTGAAGGTCACCACTCAAGATGGACAAAGCAAAGTCAGCTTCGTCTTTGGTAAGGCCAAGTTGGCACCTCAGCCAGACCTCACCATACCCAGATTGGAACTGTGCGCAGCAGTATTAGCAGTTGAGATTGCAGAGTTCATAGTAGAGGAGATTGATCTGAAGTTCGGCAGCATCACGTATTATATAGACAGCAAAGTGGTGCTAGGATACATCCATAACCAAAGTAGACGGTTCTACGTATACGTGAACAACAGGGTCCAACGTATTCGACAGTCCACATCCCCCGACCAGTGGAGGTACGTCCCCACAGATCTGAACCCAGCTGACCATGGGTCTAGATCTGTAACAGCGTCCCTTCTCAGCAGCACGACTTGGCTGTCAGGACCTGCTTTTCTTCAGGATCCGTCCCTGCACTCCTCTGAACTCAATGAGTCATTCGACCTCCTCAACCCTGTTTCTGACTCCGAGATACACCCACAAGTCACAGCGAACGTTACTCAAATCTCCAAGGACCTGATGAGCACCAAACGCTTCGAGCGTTTCTCCAAATGGAACACTCTCAAAGACAGTAGCATGCCTAACTCACATAGCTCATACCTTCTCCCAGTCTACACAAGAGAGTAGCTGCCATGGGTGGCACATCTGTCGTAAGAGTCCCCCTGAAGAGGAGCTCAAGAGAGACAAAATCCTTGTGATGAAGAGCGTCCAACACGAGTGTTACTCAGAAGAGTTGAAGTGCATAGCAGCAGAACGCAACCTACCCCCTCACAGCAGTCTACGGAAGCTGCATCCCATCGTCGACACCGACGGACTTCTCTGAGGTGGTCCTTCTTTTGTCGCCAGAGGACTCCAGTGACGAGTAGAGTTAGGATTATGTGGAGTCATTAACGACCCCAGACGGAGAGTGTTCTGGACTTATTACATGCAGATAGCACCCTCTAGTGATAGTTAGTGTATAGCAGGGTTAGTATATAGCAATATGTTACTTGACCTTCCTGTTTTGACCCAGAAGTAGTATTCCAGGAGGAACCTGCTGAGTTATGAAGAAGCTCACATGAGGGATTCTCAATCCTGTTCCATCCCATCTTATATGCTAGGCAAGACGTAATGTCGAGAGTATCTTTGTTTAATAACATGATAACAACCTTGTCAGTGTAGTATTTTGACAATACTTTGTCTATAAGAAGTTATTAGCTGTTAGTTACCGAGGTTTAGCTTCAGTGCTAGTTAGTCATACAATTAGCCTATTCTGTTGTTATAAATATGTTTATATCTTATGTAACATCTAATGTATAGTACTCAGTTCTATGTACAAAACATACTTTGTCTTTGTTTACAGTTTCACAAATTTGTTCAAGTAAAGCTTTAAAACAGCAAACCCGCTTCTCGAGGAATTATTTGAATGAGTGTTTAGTTGGCTGGATAACTAGATAGGAGTATGTCTAGCGAGACCAGTACACAATTATTAGGAACAAAGTTGAGGAGTACCCGTATGAAAATACCCGAGTAAGTGGCAGCCAACATGGCTTGACAAGAGGCAAAACCATGCCTAACTAACAGTCTTGACCTTTTTTGGAGGGAATTACATCCTAAGCAAATATTGGAAAGCCAATATACTGTACCAAGACTTCCACAAAGTCTTTGGTAAAGTTCCACATGAAAGGCAATGAAAAATATTTAAGCCATTGTATCCTAAGTAAAACTTAGAGGTGGATAAGATGTGGCTGAAAAAGAGGAAGCAGCAGGTATCAGTTAGGGGAGTGATGTCAGACTGGAGAGATGCATTGACTAAAATGCCTAAAGGATCAATGCAAGGACACATATGGTTTCTTATATCTACATAAATGACCTGGGTCAGAAATTAAATTGCAGATGATACTAAAATGACAATAGGGATAATTATTAATCCTGGTCAGAAGTGTAAACTAATCTGAATCAGATCAGTTCAACTAAGAGTGAGTTTTGTTTTGTTCAAATCCATATAAAATGGGAATTAAAAAAATTGTGTGGAGCTTCCCCAGTGGCTTAGTGAGTTTTTCTATTGTTTGATCCTTGGTTCCTGCTGAAGTCTGTCAATCTTGCTCAGTGTTACAATTGGTCCGAGCCTTCGCTAAGAAAGGGAAAGTTAGCAAATGTTCCTGGTCCTGGTTATATCAGGAAACCCTTAGTGAAAGTGAACATATGTGGTTGGCAGGTGAGGAGAGGGTTGACTGAGCTGTGATGCCTGTTAAATCCGTGAATTTTGATGTATGGTGTCCTTCAATAAATCGACAGAGACTGCAGAGGAACAATCAACAGGTGTTTACTGGATGCAGGTTACTCTAAAAACTAACAGTACAGATCCCTACTCAGGGTTTATATACAGGTGTGGTCACTGCTGGTACTACAGTATACAGGAGCTGTAAAAAGTAGTTCTCCCCTTAAAGGTACATACACTACAATTCCTCCCCTTTTAGATTAACAGGCCTAGAAATTCAGTTGGCTGCGCCAGCCGTTAGCGCCTTAGGAGGAGTAGATCTCGAGCGCTAGGCGCTTAGCGCCCGGGCGCAGCGCGATCTGCGCCTCGCCCCAACTTCAGTAGACATTTAGCGCCGGCGCAAAGTCATTGCGCGCGCTCATCTGCGCGCGCAGATCATGACGTCATTTCCTCGTGCAACGCCCTTTGTGCGCCCGGAACCGGAACTTCACTCGCGCTGCCCCATTGTGCGCCTGGCGGCCCGAACGACTGTGAAGTGGAACGGTACACAGCCGATGCGGGCCGCGGGGAGTGCAAATTAAAGGGCACTTACCCTGCACTATAAAGGGCAGCCATTTTGCAGCACTCTTGTGCAACGGATTTTTGGAGAGAGACCAAGGAAGAGAGCTTACTGCTTTGGCCCAACACTAGGACAGGTATTTTTGGCTTCAGGCCAGAGCTTTGCAATTCTCTTTGCCTTCATTGATATCTCAGTGTTTGCCAGCATATTATGGGGGCTGCATTGGGTGCCAACGCTGAGTTTCAGCATTATGTCCGAAGGGCTCACAGACGCCGTGAGAGAGTGGCAGCCCTGGCTAGACGCAGAGGGGGCAACAGGCGTCGGCAACGGAGGCCTTACCCACTCAGGGAATACCGCCAGCAGTTCTCCTATCTCAACATGTCTGCCGCGCAGTGTGTTAGGAGGCTGCGATTCAGAAGGGAGGTGGTTGCAGAGATCTGCCAGCTGCTTCACAGAGATCTGCGTCCACAGCTGAGGTGCAGGACGTCTCTGTCGGTGGCAGTGAAGGTGACGGTGGCTCTGAACTTCTATGCCACCGGCTCCTTCCAATCCGCTGCTGGGGACATTGCTAACATCTCCCAGTTCGCCGTGCATTGCTGCATCCGCCAGCTGACCAATGCCCTTTTCAGAAGGAGACGTCAATTCATCTCCTTCCCCATGACCCTGGAGAAGCAGCAGCAGCGTGCAGTGGGATTTGCAAGAATAGCGGGCTTCCCCATGGTGCAGGGCGCCATTGACTGCATGCATGTGGCTTTGCGGGCACCTCTGGAGAATGCCGAGGATTACCGCAACCGGAAGGGCTACCATTCCCTCAACGTACAGCTGGTGTGTGACCACAGGCAGCGCATCCTAGCTGTCAATGCCCGCTTTCCAGGCAGCAGCCACGATGCCTTTATCCTGCGACAGACAACTGTGGCTGACATGTTCCAGGCACAGCCTCACCAAAGAGGATGGCTTATCGGGGACAAAGGCTATCCTTTGTGTACCTGGCTCATGACCCCGCTCTGCGCGCCCAGGACCCCTGCTGAAGAGGCATACAACGAGAGCCATCAAGCGACCAGGAACATCATCGAACAAACAATCGGCGTCCTGAAGCAACGGTTCCACTGTCTGGATCACTCCGGGGGAGCCCTCCAGTATTCGCCAGAGCGAGTCTCCCATTTCGTTGTCGTCTGCTGCATGCTGCACAACCTGGCTATCCGCAGGACTCAGGCACTGCCACCTCACGTTGGACCACCACCTCAGGAGGAGGAGCATGAGGAGGAGGAGGAGGAGGAGTACCAGCCCAGGAGGGATGCACAAGGTCCAAGGGCCGCCCGTCGGCGGCTTATTGAACGTCACTTCTAGGCCCCCTGTCAGGGAATGGCTTGTGCCAATGAAAGAACATGATTGCAGCCGCTCCGCAAGCCCTCAGCCGGTTAAGGCAACAAACACTTCAAAGATCAAACATGGACAATCTGAATAAAGAAAATGGTTTATTGTACAAACTCAGGGCCCTTCCCACATGAAAACCAAAAACAGACGACACCCCCAAAAAACAGTCACACACATGACTCACTCCCACAACCTGGGGAGGATTAACAAAAGATGTAAACAAAAATGGCCTTCATCCTCGGCCTTCACAAAACACCCATTCCAAAAAACAAAACATTTGGGCACACCCTCTACTTTGTGGCCCTCGAGGGCGATGCCTTGTGCAAACTTTTGCGGCCCCTGCACGCCCTGCTGCTCCTCCTCAAAGTGAGCCCAGTGGCTGCTGCAAGGCTGGGGGAAGGCTCTTGAGGGGCACATGTCGTGACAGCAGATGCCCTTGGGGGTCGGACTAGACGAGGTCTGGCCCCCGAGGGGCCGGCTGGTGAATGCTGCAGCTGTGGCTGGGCAGCATCAGTCGGTGCAGCAGCTCGTGGCTCCACTGGGGGAGTGGCAGTGGCGGCTGGAGGAATGGGGGCACGCTGGCGGATGGCAGGCGCTCGCTGGTCGCCTGAGACACTGGCACTCGCCCGGGCCAGCACTGCAGCATGCGCAGCAATCTGCCGAGGGACAGACCGCTGTGCTGCTGCAGCGCGGCGGGTGCCCTGACGATGCCTGGCTGACGCAGCGAGTGTGGCAGCAGTGAGTGCCCGTGTTGCCCTGGTCTGTGACCGCATCAGAGCAGCCACTGACTGCACGGCACCACTGATCACCTGCCCACTCGCTGCCTGAGCTGCCCCGAATTCCGCCCGACTCGCTGCCTGAGCTGCCCCGAATTCTGCCCGACTCGCTGCCTGAGCTGCCCCGAATTCCGTCAAACTCGTGGCCTGTGAGGCCCCGAATTCGGTCACACTCCGAGCCAGGGACTCGATGGCCTCAGGCATCCGTGCCACTACCCCCATGAGCTCCGTGTGCTGGTGCTCCGAGTCCGCGGACATGTCCTCGAGGAGGCGCAGCTCCTCGGCGGTGACCGTCTCCGGACTGGAGGCCGGACTCTCCCTCTGGGGAGAAGGCCGCCGAGCTGCCCGACCCTTCCCGCGTTGCTGCACGCCGCTGGTCCCAGGAGCTACACTCCCCTCCGACACTTCCCCCAGGCTCCCCTCCAGGGAAGACGTGTCCCCTACATTGGCATGGCTTGCCGCGGCTGAGGGTTCCCCTGATGGGCCGCCTTCCTCTTCCTCCTCCTCTTCTGAGGGGCTGTCACTGGCAGCTTCAGGGACCTCCTCCTCACCATCTGAAAGCAGGAAGGCACAAGAGTAGCTTTAGAGTGAGGAGAGGGCGTCACCGAGGGAGGCATGAGTGGTGTCATTCAGCGCATTGGTCGGACAGTGGCAAAGGATGTAGATCTGATGCGCAAGTGGGACGAGAGAGGTCCAAAAGGTGATGTCCTTACCATTGGTGCCCAGAACAGGGTCGGCATCTCCAGATGCAACGGGGCCAATCACCCGGGCACCCATGATGCGCTCCACGTGCTGTTCCAGCTCGGTGAGCTGCTGGATCTGGGGTCTGCCTCCCCCGGTCTCAGTCCGGCTCCTCTTATTATTGGCCAGCTTGGCCTGCAAGAGAAAGGACGACCTCTAAGTACAGTGTGTAGCCCTGATCTTGTATGCACTGCCTCCCATGGTGGAATAGCCTGGCCAGTGTGTAGCCCTGATCTTGTGTGCACTGCCTCCCATGGTGGAATAGCTTGGCCAGTGTGTTAAGTGCAGAATGTGCAATTCATGTTCATGACTGTCCCATATCTGCTGCATGAGGGCTGCCCATTAGGGCTTTCAGGTCCCTTTGCCCATAATGTGAGGTGCACATGCAAGGATGAGGAGGACACTGGAAAGGGTACTCACCCTGACAATCCTGGTGAGGTCATTCAGCTTTTTGCGGCATTGTACAGAGCTCCTGGGGACCTCACTGTTGGATGTCACCCTGTTGGCGACATCCCTCCAGGCTTTCCGGTAGACGCTGGCCGCCGGCTTCTTCCCATTGTCCGGAAACAAGATATGGCGTCTCTTCTCCACAGCGCCAACCAGCACCCTCAGATCATGCTCTGAGAAGCGCTGCGCTCGTTCACGGGCCTTCTCCATCCTTTCAGGCGCTATTTGGGTCCAGCAGCAGTGTTCAGGCCTAGCTGGAGGGCTGCAGTGTCCAGGGCGTGGCAGCAGACCAACTCGACCCTTCCCCCTTTAAGAGCTGGCCGGCGCCAGGGTGTCTGCTGTCAATCAAGAAATGACCGCACCTGCGCTGCGCCCGGCCTCGGCGGTATCGCTCAGCCCCGCCGGCTTAGCGCCTAAAGATAGTCGTGCATCGCCAGTTTTAGCGCTCGAGCAAACTCTTAGGGCGAAGCTACTGAATATCGGCGAAGTGGCCTCGACTTTGCGCCGGGCGCAAACTTTAGCGGCCGCCCGGCTTTACCGCCCCAAAAGTGGCTATACTGAATTTCTAGCCCACAGTACCATAACATTTATTTAACAGTTAACACTTTTAACATGCAACATTAACTGAAAATAGTCCATTTATAAATTCAGTCTTTGTGGCGGCTTCCTGATCCTTTCTGGATAGCGCCTTTCCTGAGTGTCTTGCTCTTGGTGCGGAGGCGATTTTGGCCCCCTGTCGTCAGTTGGTTCATCAGCTTCCGATGCTATTGTTTCTGGGGTAGATGCTACCTGTATGTCGGGTTCATCACCAGGTACGCGAGACCTGGGGTTGACTCATTCCTGTGACTCTAGGATCTGGTCAACATGGCGTCTCACAATGTTCTCCCCAACATCCACTGTGTACATTAGTGGCCCCTGCCGTGTGCATATCGTTCCTGGTTGCCATTTCTCTGTTCGGTAGTCACGGGCCAAGACTGGTTGCCCTACATTGAAGCTCCTTGTCGGCTTCTCATTGATGTGCTGGAATTGCTTACTCTCAACATCTCTTCGTACATTTGGTCTGAACAAATCCAGACGAGATCTCAACCTTCGGTTAAAGAACATCATGGCCAGGGTCTGGTTGGTGACTGCATGTGTTGCATTTCTGTAGGCTAACAGGAAATTGTCCACCTTATGCTGCAGTGGAATGTCGTCATCGCACATGGCCCTTACTGCTTTTTTAAAGGTTTGTACGAACCTCTCAGCCAATCCATTTGTGGCTGGATGATACGGGGCGGATGTGTAATGCCTTACCCCATTCCTTTTCATAAATCTTCGAAACTCTTCGGACACAAACTGTGGTCCGTTATCAGAGCAAATCTGCTCTGGCAAGCCGTTCCTGGCAAATATGGTCCGTAGGACTGCAATAGTTTTCTCCGTGGTGGTGGAGGACATTTTGATCACCTCAGGCCATTTCGAGTGCGCATCCACGGCTATTAAAAACATTGAGTCCATGAATGGACCAGCAAAATCAATATGCACCCGTTGCCATGGGGATGAGGGCCACTCCCATGGGTGTAGAGGGGCATGTGGTGGTGCATTTTGGACCTTCTGGCATCCTGAGCAGCTCTTTGTCAGGTCCTCGATTTGCTGATTGATCCCCGGCCACCACACATAAGCCCTAGCAAGGCTTTTCATTTTCACCCCTCCCAGATGGCCTTCGTGAAGCTCATTGAGCACTCTCTCCCTTAACTTGGGTGGAATTACCACTCGGGATCCACACATCAAGGTCCCCTGGCATACTGACAGCTGTTCTCTTCTGGATGAGAATGCTGGCAACAGTGAGTCGCCATGTGCTGGCCATCCCTTCACCATCAAATCATATACCCGAGACAGTGTCGGGTCATTTCGGGTCTCGTTCTCTATACCAGCGTTAGTTACTGGCAAGCATTCAATTATAGTCGAATGAAATATTTCGACAGGATCCACTGCTGGTGCTTCCTCCGCAGTAGGCAGTGGCAGGCGTGATAGCCCATCAGCGTTTCCATGCTGTTTCGTGCCCTTATACTCGATATCATATTGGTGCGCCCCTAGAAAAAGGGACCATCTTTGTAGCCGTTGCGCAATCATCACCGGAATGACCTTCTTTGGATTAAAGATGGAGACAAGTGGTTGGTGGTCAGTTAGCAAGGTGAACATCTGCCCGTGCAGATAGTGGTTGAACTTTTTCACTCCCCACACTAGGCTGAGGGCCTCCCTGTCAATCTGGGCGTAGTTACACTTGGCTGAGGTTAGTGACCAAGACGCAAAGGCTACTGGCCTCTCCGAGCCGTCCTGGAATTTGTGCGACAGCACCGCTCCAATGCCATAGGGTGATGCATCACACGCCAGCCGAATTGGTAGTGCTGGGTTGAAATGAGCCAACACCTCTTTTGATGTGATCAATTCTTTGCACTTCTGGAAAGCTCGTTTACATTCGTCATTCCACTTCCATGGTACCCCCGTTTGCAGTAGGGTGTTCAGTGGGTGTAGTACTGCAGACAAAATCGGCAAGAACTTATGGTAGTAGTTCACCAACCCGAGGAACGACCTCAGTTGTGACACATTTTCCGGTGCTGGAGCCTTGACTACTGCCTCAATCTTTTCAGGGGACTTATGTAACCCCTCTTCATCAATAACGTGGCCACAATACGAGATCTGCTTCTGGAAAAACTCGCATTTGTGGCGATTAGCTCGGAGCCCATAATCCTTCAATCTAGTGAGCACCTGCTCCAGGTTGGCGAGATGATCACTGTAATTTTCGCCCGTGACCAGGATGCCGTCCAAATAACACTGGGTCCCTGGAATCCCTTGCAGGACTTGATCCATTGCCCTTTGCCAAATAGCCGGAGCTGATGCTACCCCGAACACCAGCCGGTTGTATTGGTAGAGACCTTTATGAGTGTTGATCGTGAAGTACTGTTTCGAGGCTTCTTCTACCTCCATTTGCAGGTACGCCTGGGCCAGATCAATCTTGGTGAAGCGTTTCCCTCCAGATAGCGAGGCGAAAATATCTTCAATCCGCGGAAGCGGATATTGTACAGTGTGAAGGACTGGGTTCACTGTCACCTTAAAGTCCCCACAGATGTGAACCTTCTTTGGTTCCCCAGGCGTATTACTCAACGACCTCTTCATTACAGGAACGATGGGTGTAGCCCACTCTCTCCAGTCCACTTTGGATAGTACTCCTGAATGTTCCAAACCTTCCAGCTCTGCTTCGACGGCTGGGCGGATCGCATAAGGTACCAGTCTGGCCTTAAAAAACTTTGGGCTTGCATTTTCCTCTATTTTGATCGTTGCTGTTATGCCTTTTAGTGTTCCGAGTCCCTCCTGGAACACTTCTTGTGCGTCAGTTAGCATTTTTGACAGTCGTCCAGGTGTGACGTCGTCATCCTTTTTGGCATCTACAGTCAGTGCTTGTATGGAATGCCAACCTAGCTGTATCTTCCGGATCCATACATGCCCTAGTAGTGGTGATCCTCCATCTGGCAATACATATAGGTCCATTTTTGGTGTTTCCTTGCCGTTGTATATCACGTTCACCCTTATTTTTCCTTTGGGGTAGACTTTTTGCCCCGTGTACATCTTCAAGACAATCTCTGTATCTCTCAAGGGTATATGTGAGAATAGCCGCTTGTAGTCCCTTCGGTTTATGACTGTTAGGGCTGATCCTGTGTCCAATTCCATTTTCACTTGGACTCCGTCTATCTTGAGCGTGACCCAGATAGTTTGGTGATCCTCCATTTTGATTACATGATGTAGTTTCAGACAACCCAGCTCCTTGCTTCCGGAGTCTGTATCACTTTTCTGTTCGTCTGAACTACTCTCCGTCACCTTATGTACCTTTTTGTACTTCTCCTGTGGAGATTTCTTGCTGCTGGTTTTCTTTCCCGACCTGCAGACACTTGCTATGTGTCCTACTTTTCCACACTGTCTGCACACTTGATCCTTGAACCAACAATCCTTATGGTCGTGTGTTGTTCTGCCGCAGCGATAACACTTCACTGCTCCATATGACATTTCATTTGTGCCATATTCTTGCGGGCTCCGTTTTATCTCTGCAGCGCCCCGTGTGGCTGCTTCGTGTGATACTGCCATGCTGAAAGCCTTGTCCAGCGTAAGATCCTTTTCTGATAGAAGCCGTTTCTGGGTTCCTTCACTTTGAAGCCCACACACAAACTTATCCCTTAAAGTATCTGCTAGTCCCGTTCCAAACTGGCAGTGTTTCGATAGTTTGTGCAGTTCCGTTAAATACTCAGCATTACTTTTGTCTTTATGCTGGTTCCTTTTGTGAAACTTAAATCTTTCTGCTATCAGCAGCGGTGTGGGGTTTAAGTGGTCCTGTAGGATTGCCACTATGCTTTCAAAATCCTTTTCCACTGGCTTCTCTGGGGTTACTAGGTTTCGCAGTAAGCCGTACGTTTTTGCACCCATGGAATTCAACAATACCAGTGCTTTCCTGGCATCTGGCACTTCATTCACCTTGCAGTACACTTCTACGCATTCTATATATGTTGCCCAATCTTCGACTTCATTGTCGAACGCTGTGACACTGCCACTCTTCGACATCCCTGGGTGTGGTTAGACTGGCTAAAAATGGCGTCTCCCGTGCTCTCCCTTCTTCTCCGCTGGCTCAAAATGGCGTCTCCCACGCTTCCTTTCTTCCCCCGCGGACGCTGCTCAGCCCTTGAAACCCCGGCCGCGCTCTGCGCGTTTTCCCCTCTCTCGTTGACGCCGCTCGGTCTTCAACCCTGGCTGTGCCATGTGCGCTTTACCTTCTCTCTTACCCCGTCGACGCTGCTCGGCCTTTTTCTGTGCCGTCGGTCGGCTCCAGCCGCCGCCGTCTGGGAAGGGTCTGCGCCATACCTGCTGCCAGCCCGCTGCGCTGGATCGTCGTGACTGGGGAACGAAGCCCAGCTCTCCACAGCCTCCTCTGCGATGTTCAAGTCCTCTCCGGATGGCCGACGCCCGCACTGGTGGAATCGGCCTTCTTCTACAGAGTTGCAGGTAGGTTCGAATCGACTCGTCGCCACTGTTAAATCCGTGAATTTTGATGTATGGTGTCCTTCAATAAATTGACAGAGACTGCAGAGGAACAATCAACAGGTGTTTACTGGATGCAGGTTACTCTAAAAACTAACAGTACAGATCCCTACTCAGGGTTTATATACAGGTGTGGTCACTGCCGGTACTACAGTATACAGGAGCTGTAAAAAGTAGTTCTCCCCTTAAAGGTACATACACTACAATGCCTTCTGGAGTTGAATACACTGTGAAGACACAGACTTGAATAATGGCTGCTTGTGCAAGGTACTGGGAGGAACCATGCACCACCAGGAGTAAACATTGTTAGGAGAGGAAAGGGGTGGGGGGATGGTGAAACCAGCAGATGAAAAAATGAAATGAAATAAAATAAAATATTGGAGAGAGGGGCAGAAACAGAAAAGGATGGACACTTTCATTGGCAGAAAACTCATCTTACCCACTGACTTCAACAAAATGGCTTCTGTGTTTTTGGAGATTGATCAATTCAACCCCTTACACTCTGGAAGCCCTTATTTGCTCTGTCACAAACTGAAGGGTGTTGAGGTCAGTTGTAGCAAGCAAGCCTCAAGTTTTTACCTGGACTAGCGGGTCTCAGGGGTACACCTAATTCGAGCAGTTTGATACTTAATATATGTAGAACTAATAATAGTATTTTACCAACTTTTACCACAAGTGCAGGAAACAGCATACCACAGAACACAGCCTGTTGCAGTATGTAACCTATTTAGATATCCTGTTGAATGCTACGTGTACTGGAAGCTGTGCTGATAATTTCTTGTTTGTTTTCATCATTTATACTCCTCCTAATTTAGGTTCTTACTCCTGAAACACCATGAAACTACAAAGAATGAGGATCAATCTATTACCACTGTTTTGTGATCAAGAGATGCTCTTCTAAAATGAGCGAGAGACACCTTAAAAAAATGTAACTTTCTTTAACAGCTATCTCAATCGCAGAACAGTCAAATCCACATATAAAGGTCCTTTTCTGAGCATGTTCTGGCAATGTCCTGAGGTAGGCAAATCAAGCTCCAGTGTTGCTCTTAACATAGTCAGCATTGGAACGCAACCATCTGGTGTTCAAATTTGCTTATAAATAACTTTTGTGTCCCCTTGGATTTCATTAGATGGACATTTTCATACCTCTAGTACAGAATTTTCACATTATTTTGCCATTTCTTTTGAGGCAGAGTGGTTATATCCATTGATTATCTACATAAGCAAGTTTTAAGTCTCACACTCCAGATATCAAAAGTATAAAACAGAGAGAAAAATAGCCAGTCATTGCAAGTTAGTTTCTTCTCGCCTGAAGCTGAAAATTTACAAGCAGTTGACAATTCACAATCTTCCCTCACTGACACCAACTAACCCCTAAATGACCTCGCAATGTCCTGTAAGATGGTAATTAGACTGAAGGGATAGGCAATGTTAAATAGATTAGCAACAGAATAATACATTGTGAATTTCATGGTGTAACATTTATCTTGCTATAAAACAGTCTATCATCCAATTTACCATGATCAATGCCATAGGAGGTCTGCTGATTGTTAATAAGTATCCATACACGTCACAAAAGTAGGAATCATCCAAATATATGCCTGGGAAATAAAATGTAATTACAGTACCAGCCTTTTAGAACTTTTATATCTGCATGCCGTCATCATTCTAGACATTTAGTTTTAATAGCAGCTTTTTCCTAGAACAGGCTGTGTGTATGCTTAAATTAACAGAGAATCGCCAGGCAGGATTACTTTGTTTTCAAGACAAATGTCTATCTATTCTTCAAATATAGTTGATTAAAACCATCCTTATAAAGTTTCTATGCAATTGAATAAATGGGTAATTTATTCAATAAGGAGCCCTTTGTGCTGGCCATGGATCTTGGAAAGGAGGCAAGTTTTGATCTTTGTAAGTCATAAGTATACAAGCTGAGATCTTGCAAATCAACCTCTAAACCAGGAAGACAAAAGATTGAAAATATTTAAAGAATAACAGTGACTACACTCCAAAAGTACTTCATTGGCTGTAAAGCGCTTTGAGACGTCCGGTGGTCGTGAAAGATGCTGTAGAAATACAAGTCTTTCTTTTTTTTCACGATTAATACCAGTGTTATGCTGCAATGAGATAAATCAGCCACCAGAGGACGGTATTGCGTTGACTCTTCTGTGTGCAACTGTTACTGATCCACGTGTGTAAAACCCATTGGATGTTCACACGACTAAGATTTCAATAAGTTAAAACCAGAACGGTTTTTAACTTTTTTTTAAATTGCAGATCCACAGATGGGGACCCATTAATAATTTTAAATAAAGTTAAGAAGCTTCTGTGTAGTTTATTGAAACTCCATATATATGTATATAAATTTACAGAAACAATGGTAAAACTGAACATTTTAACAGAAAGAGGGTCATCTGGAACAGGAACTCACCGCTCAGTTCTAGTCAGCACAACCACAATCCATTTCCAAACTGACACTAATTTTTGCTGGACGGTAGTTAGTGACTCAACCTACACTATATTTGATCAAATGAGCCACTCACTGGAGTTTCCATTGAGGCTCATTTTCAAGAACTTATTTATTGCAGTAGCTTTGAAGTAATTTCCCTGATAGTACAAAACGGATTGGATTTTTCATTTTTAAAGAAGTGTATTTGACTTCACTGGAACTTTGCAAATTCAAAGATTGTTAAGAATACAGTATAGATTGGAAAATTGCAGATGCTCCTTCATTACTCAGCTTAACATCAGTTGTGGGGAAGTTACTGGAATCTATCCTCAGAGACAGAGGCTGGGATTTTCTGTACCTGGGCGGGTGGTCATTGTGGCAGGTCGCGATCCCGTTCCTCATTTCATTCCGCTCCTGAGATCGACTGGGTGCTTCGGATCCACCCAGGATTACAAATATCTCCAAGATATTCATCGTTCCTCGAACTACTGCTCTCGCCGCATCCTGAGATCCACGCTCAACGCCATGCGTCGCCACATGAACACTCTCG
Source organism: Somniosus microcephalus (assembly GCF_052327205.1). Lineage (NCBI taxonomy): Eukaryota > Metazoa > Chordata > Chondrichthyes > Squaliformes > Somniosidae > Somniosus > Somniosus microcephalus. The sequence continues at coordinate 66,928,616 of NC_141001.1, forward strand.
ACCTCGCTCTTCAGCAACACCGGCGCACTCTATCTCAAAGCTGTCCGGGTCCACAGTTCCATTTCATCCTTCGACTCATCCGACGCTTCAACAAAAAACTTTTCTTCTTCCTTTCCGATGTCAAGGATCGCAAGCTTCATCAACTCTTGGAAACCAATGCCCCTCTGGAACCTTCTTCCCCTTCACTTTCCTCTGGCCCCCTTTCTCCCAATCTCACCCCCTGCCGCGTTTTCACTATCCCCTCTGACCTTCCACTCCCTGACCCTGAACGATCAGTCCTCAGCAAAGGCCTGAGCTTCATCCCCTTACGCCCCCACCTCAATGAATTTCAAGCTCGGCACGATGTTGAGCTCTTTTTCCGCCGCCTTCGTCTCCGTGCCCACTTCTCTGGCCAGGAGTCTTCCCCCCGCACAACTGACCCTTTCTCCCGCTTGCAGAATTCCCATTCTACCTGGACCCCTCCCCCTGGCCTCTTACCCTCTCTAGATCTTTTCATCGCTAACTGCCGCCGTGACATCAGCCGTCTCCATTTCTCTGCTCCCCTCACTCACTCCAACCTACCTCCCTCTGAACTCGCAGCGCTCCATTCTCTTAGATCCAACCCTGACATTGTCATTAAACCCGCTGACAAGGGTGGTGCTGTTGTTGTTTGGCGTACTGACCTCTACCTAGCGGAAGCTGAACGCCAACTCTCCGACACCTCCTCCTACCTCCACCTGGACCATGACCCCACTACCGAACATCAAACCACCATTTCCAAGACTGTCACTGACCGCATCTCCTCTGGAGATCTTCCCCCCGCTGCCACCAACCTCATAGTTCCCCAACCCTGCACAGCCCGCTTCTACCTCCTTCCCAAGATCCACAAACAGGACTGCCCTGGTAGACCCATCGTTTCAGCCTGTTCTTGCCCCACGGAACTTATCTCTTCCTATCTTGACTCTATCTTTTCTCCCCTTGTCCAGTCTCTTCCCACCTACATCCGCGACTCTTCGGACGCCCTCCGCCACTTTAACAGTTTCCAGTTTCCTGGCCCCAATCGCTTCCTTTTCACCATGGACGTACAATCCCTCTACACCTCCATCCCCCACCCGGATGGCCTGAGGGCGCTCCGCTTCTTCCTTGAACAGAGGCCCGGCCAGTCCCCATCCACCACTACCCTCCTCCGCCTGGCTGAACTTGTTCTCACATTGAACAACTTCTCCTTTAACTCCACTCATTTCCTCCAAATCAAAGGTGTTGCCATGGGTACCCACATGGGTCCTAGCTATGCCTGCCTTTTCGTGGGCTATGTGGAACAATCTTTGTTCCAGTCCTACTCGGGTCCCCTCCCTCACCTCTTTTTCCGATACATTGATGACTGTATCGGTGCCGTTTCCTGCTCTCGCCCCGAACTTGACAATTTCATTCACTTTGCCTCCAATTCCCACCCTTCCCTCACCTTCACATGGTCCATCTCCGACCCTTCCCTTCCCTTCCTCGACTTCTCCGTCTCCATCTCTGGGGATAGGTCATTGACCAACATTCACTACAAGCCCACTGACTCCCACAGCTACCTGGACTACACTTCCTCCCACCCCGCTTCCTGTAAGGACTCTATTCCATTCTCCCAGTTTCTCTGTCTCCGCCGTATCTGCTCCAACGATGCCACCTTCCACACCAGTGCTTCCGACATGTCTTCCTTTTTCCGCAACCGAGGATTCCCCTCTACCGTGGTTGACACTGCCCTCGACCATGTCAGTTCTATCTCCCGCACTTCTGCCCTCACCCCTGCCCCTCCCTCCCGGAACCACGATAGGGTTCCCCTTGTCTTCACCTTTCACCCCACCAGCCTCCACATTCAATGGATCATCCTCCGGCATTTCCGCTACCTCCAAAGTGATCCCACCACCAAATGTATCTTCCCCTCCTCTCCCCTTTCAGCATTCCGCAGGGACCGCTCCCTCCGAGACACCCTAGTCCACTCCTCTATCACCCCAAACAGCCCTTCCCCTTCGCCTGGCACCTTCCTGTGCAAGCGGAGGAGATGTAACACCTGCCCCTATACCTTCCCCCTTCCCACTGTCCAGGGCCCCAAACACCCCTTCCAGGTGAAACAGCGATTTACTTGTACTTCTCGCAATCTAGTATACTGTATTCGCTGCTCACGATGCGGTCTCCTCTACATTGGGGAGACCAAACGCAGATTGGGTGACCGCTTTGCGGAACACCTCCGTTCAGTCCGTAAGGGTGACCCCGAGCTTCCGGTCGCCTATCATTTTAATTCACCGCTCCATTCCCACTCGGACCTCACCGTCCTTGGCCTCTTGTATTGTTCCATGGAAGCTCAACGTAAACTCGAGGAACAGCACCTCATCTTCCGATTAGGCAGTCTGCAGCCTTCCGGACTCAATATCGAGTTCAACAATTTCAGATCATAAGCTCGGCCCCCATTTCATTTTTTCTTGTAATTTTTCCACTCCTTCCCCCCCCCCCCTTTCCTTTTGTTTCTCTCTCACACCTGGCAGCTATCTTTTGCCCTGCCAGTACACTTTACACCTAATCTCAGCCTATTACCATCTCGTCTAGCTTCTAATCTCTTTTACTTCTTTTGTTTCTTTTATTCTTTTGTCCGATCGCAGCCCTGCCTTCGATCTTGTTTCTTTTCTTTCCAGTTTTGAAGAAGGGTTCGACCCAAAACGTCAACTCAAATTTCTCTCCACGGATGTTGCCTGACCTGCTGAGTTTTTCCAGCATTTTCTGTTGTTATTCCTGAGATCGACTTTCGCTTAATGGTGCCTACTAAGGCAGCCCTGCGTGTTACCCGGCCCTGTTAAATGGTGCGGGTCTGATGACCTCATCGATGACGCGTTTTCAGCCGGGATATTTAAAGGAGCCGTGGCCACATTGCATTTAAAGATTCTGTACAGGCACTGTACCAGAGCATTGCTGTGTTGCAAAGACTTGTAAACATGACTGCACAGAGACAGAGGGCTGCACCCAGGCTCTTAGGTGACTCCCTCCATATGTTTATGGGGGGAGTGAGGGCACGCAGGGAGGGCCTCTTCCCTTCAGATGGGCGGAAGAGACCTCCCCAGCAGACCAAATGGGCCTGGTGGGAGATTAAGTTAAGGTGGCCAGTTGGTTGTTGGTTAGTATGATTGCATTAGGATGAGGGTGAGTGTGAGGGGTGTTTAGTCAGAAGGGGATGTGATAATGTAGCTAGAGAGAGAGAGATGGGTGGACGTGCAAGGTAACAGCAGGGATGTTGTCAAGGGGACCTGGGTGTAGCGCTGCACATGTTTCAATGATCTCATTAGATCAGGAAAGGTGAGTGCAAAGCCACACTCAACTTCATCCTGCTGCGCATCACATCACATCCCCATCACTCTGCCTTTCCAACCCTACTCCTGCACATCCTTACTCACACCAACATACCTTGCACCTCCACCCATCCCTCTCTCTATCTACATTATCACATCCCCATCTGACTAACCAACCCTCAGCCTCATTCTAATGCAATCATATCAACTAACAACACACAAGGAGGCCACTTGGCATTGCCACCCCACTCCATCATAGCCACCCTCTAAAGATGTAACCCATCTATTCCTTACACTCATTCCATCACTCTCACTCAAGCGTCTCTTCTTTCCCTCCTTGCAGGAGAAGAGAGCCCACAATAAGAGGGAGAGGGAAAGAACTGGAGGTGGCCCTCCATCATTGGCCACCTTAAATGCAGCAGAGGAGGTCGCCCTGGAAGTATCAGGAGTCGCAGAGCAGCTGGAGGTGGGAGACGGCGAGAGGGGGACGTCTCAGCAGCCTGGTGATAGAATTACATCTCATACAGCCACATGCTGTACAGCAGTCACTCATATAGGGACTGATGTCAGCAGCCAGTGAATGTTCATCATGTGTATAATGGTATCGTTACCCATTCTTGATATGACATATCTAACTTGTCTCTTTGCTCTCCCACAGGTCCAGCAAGAGCCCCCCACCCCACTGTCCAGGAGGAAGAGGAAGATGACTCCTCAGAGGAGCTCCAGCCTCTGAGGGCGCAGCGTCACCAGACGTAAGCGCACCCAGCACCAGCGCAGATACGCACACCTCGGTGGGTTCCACACGAGATAGAGTAGTATTGTCACTTGGTCTGTCACAAGTCACAAGTGAGCAAGAGCAGATGGTGGCCAGAAAGAGGCCAATCCTGGAGGTGCAGGAAGGAGTGCAGAGGGCTTTAACAGGTTTTGCAACCATGTCTGTAAATGTGCAGAGAATGGAGGAGTCCATCTCCAACATGAGCACCACCGTGTCGCAGGCAATGGTGACTGTAGGCTCTTCCATGGAAAGGATGGCCACCTGCATGGAGCAGCTAATGCGCCACTCATATGAGCACATGCTATCTATGGAGAATAGGTGGCAGAGCTCATAGACCTCCTCTCTAGGAGGGATGTCAATGTAGACTTAGGTCATCATGGCCCCACTACAGTGCAGCAAGGTGCTCTCCAGCTACTTGCTAGCAGGGAAGTGTGGGTGGCCCATGAGAGGGATGACGGTGAGAGGGGACATGGAAGTGGGGGCTCCTCTCAAAGCGCTCACACTTCTCCCCCATTGCCTCCCCCTCAGTCAGAGCCCCACATGCCTCCTGGGAGCATGATGGCCGAGTCTGCCCATGCACAGTCGCAGGAGGAGCAGACTTTGGCGGGGCCATCACAGGCTCCAAGGCCTAGAGGCCACCCGCCAAAAATGTCTATGCAGTCGCAGCAGGGAAGTGAGCAGGCTGCCTCTACCTCTGCTGAAGCCACAGGGGTAGCACCTCATAGAAGCATGTGTAAGAGAAATATGATACACGTAGATGCACAAGGGTAAGCACTTGGGTGTTTTAATAACTGTTTGTGTAAAGTTTCCGTTACTGTGATGCCACAGATAAAAATATTTATTTTCACCACTTTCCGGTCATGGACAATTTTGTCTGCAACTTTGGAAGTTGCTTCATGAGTTGGAGTGAATAGTGAGACGTAACGTTACCTCCAGCAATGGTGGTCAGTGTGAAAGGAATGGCTTCGTCATGGTAGGGATGCTTTATGGTGTTGCTGTGGAGTGATGGGAACCTGGTGCAGCATATGGCAGCCGTATGGGTGTAATGCCTGAAGTTAAATGAATCTGGCTATGATGAGGCCATCCCTGGCTTCCCGGGCAGCAACGTGCTCGGGTTCTAGTGGGATCTGGACCACAGTTCCTCCTGAGCCTCCTCCTCCTCATCTTCCAGTTGATGCAGCTCCTCCTCCTCCTCCTTGGGTCGAGGTGATCATAATATGATAGAATTCTTCATTAAGATGGAGAGTGAAGTAGTTGACTCAGAGACTAGGGTCCTGAATTTAAATAAAGGAAACTACGATGGTATGAGGCGCGAGTTGGGTAGGATTGATTGGGGAATGTCACTCAAAGGGTTGACGGTGGATAGGCAATGGCAAACACTCAAAGACTGCATGGATGAACTACAGAATTTGTTCATCCCAGTTTGGCATAAAAATAAAACAAAAACGGTGACTCAACCGTGGCTAAAAAGGGAAATTAGGGATAGCATAAGATCCAAGGAGAGGACATATAAATTGGCTAGAAAAAGCAGTAAACCTGAGGATTGGGAGCAGTTTAGGGTTCAACAAAGGAGGACAAAGGGATTAATTAAGAAGGGGAAAATAGAATATGAGAGTAAGCTTTCGGGGAACATAAAAACTGACTGTAAAAGCTTTTATAGATATGTGAAGAGAAAAAGATTGGTGAAGTCAAGTATAGGTCCCTTGCAGTCAGAATCAGGGGAATTTATAATGGGGAACAAAGAAATGGCAGACCAATTAAATACATATTTTGGTTCTGTCTTCACAAAGGAGGACACAAATAACCTCCCAGAGATGTCAGGGAACATAAGGTCTGATGAAAGGGAGGAACTGAAAGAAATCAGTATTTGTAGGGAAATGGTGTTAGGGAAATTGATGGGATTGAAGGCTGATAAATCCCCAGGGCCTGATAATCTACATCCTAGGGTACTTAAGGAAGTGGCCCTAGAAATAGTAGATGCATTGCTGGTCATCTTCCAACATTCGATGGAATCTGGAACAGTACCCATGGATTGGAGGGTAGCTAATGTTACCCCACTATTCAAAAAAGGTGATAGAGAGAAAACGGGGAAGTACAGACCGGTAAGCCTGACATCGGTAGTGGGGAAAATGCTAGAGTACATTATAAAAGATGTAATAGCAGAGCACTTGGAAAACAGTGACAGGATCAGACAAAGTCAACATGGATTTACAAAAGGTAAATCGTGCTTGACTAATCTACTGGAATTTTTTGAGGATGTAACTGGTAAAATAGATAAGGGAGAACCAGTGGATGTGGTGTATTTGGACTTTAATAAGGCTTTCGATAAGGTCCCGCATAAGAGATTAGCATGTAAAATTAACTAGTGGGGTACCGCAGGGATCGGTCCTTGGACCCCAGCTATTCACAATATATATTAATGATCTAGACAAGGGAACTAGATGTAATATCTCCAAGTTTGCAGACGACACAAAGCTGGGTGGGCGTGTGTGCTGTGAGGAAAATGCCAAGAAACTCCAGGATGATTTGGACAGGTTGGGTGATTGGGCAGAAGCATGGCAGATGCAATATAACATGGATAAATGCGAGGTTATCCACTTTGGTGTCAAAAACAGGAAGGCAGATTATTATCTGAATGGCAATAGATTGGGAGAAGGGGAAGTGCAACGAGACCTGGGTGTCCTTGTGCACCAGTCGCTGAAAATAAGCATGCAGGTGCAGCAGGCAGTTAAAAAGGCAAATGGTATGTTGGCCTTCGCAGCGAGAGGGTTTGAGTACAGGAACAAGGATGTCTTGCTGCAGTTGTACAGGGCCTTGGTGAGACCACATCTTGAGTATTGTGTGCAGTTTTGGTCGCCTTATCTGAGGAAGGATGTTCCTGCCATGGAGGGAGTTCAGCGAAGATTCACCAGGCTGATACCTGGGATGGCAGGAATGACGTATGAGGAGAGATTGGGTCGATTGGGCTTATACTCGCTGGAGTTTAGAAGAATGAGAGGGGATCTCATTGAAACTTATAAAATTCTAACAGGACTGGACAGACTAGATGCAGGAAGGATGTTCTCGATGGTCAGGGAGTCCAGAACTAGGGGTCACAGTCTAAGGATAAGGGGTAGGCCATTTAGGACAGAAATGAGGAGGAATTTCTTCACCCAGAGAGTGGTGAACCTGTGGAATTCTCTAACACAGAAGGCAGTAGAGGCCAATTCATTAAATATATTCAAGAAGGAGTTGGATATATTTCTTAAGGCTAAAGGGATCAAGGGATATGGGGAGAAAGCAGGGACAGGGTACTGAGTTTGGATGATCAGCCATGATCGCATTGAATGGCGGAGCAGGCTCGAGGGGCCGAATGGCCTACTCCTGCTCCTATCTTCTATGTTTCTATGTTTCCTCTGAAGACGTTGTGCACTCAGAGCCTTGCTTCTCATGCAGCACTAATCCTCGCTGCTGTGCTATGTTGTGCAGGGCGCGGCAGACCACGACAATTCTAGAGACCCTGGCTGGTGCGTACTGAAGGGCTCTCCAGATCTGTCAAGGCATCTGAAGCGCATTTTCAACATGTCTATTGTCTGCTCTATGACACATCTGGTGGAAATGTAGCTTTCATTATATCTCTCCTCGGCCTCAGTACTTGGCCTCCTCAAGGATGTCATGAACCACATCTTCAGTAGATAGCCCTTGTCTCCAAGCAGCCAGCTGGAAAGTTTGTCTGGAGGAGCAAAGAGCTGAGGGACGGTGGACTGGCACAGGACGAAAGAGTCATGACAGCCGCCAGGGAATTTGGCACACACATGCATGATGTTCTTCCTATGGTTGCAAACGAGCTGCACATTGAGGGAGTGGAAGCCCTTGCGGTTCACAAACACTCCTGGGTGATGATGGGGTGCCCTGATGGCCACATGTGAACAGTCGATGACGCCCTGCACCTACTGGAAGCCAGCCAGAGCGGCAAAGCCGAGTGCCCGTTCAGTAACACTGGCTTCATCAGTGGCAAAGTTGATATAATTGGCTGACTTCTCAAAGAAGGCATCGGCGATCTGTGTGATGCATCTGTTGGCTGCCGACTGTGAGATGCCGCAAATGTCTGCTGCAGATCCCTGGAAGGAGCCTGAGGCGAAGAGGTTGAGGGTGCTGGTGACTTTGACAGCCACTGGTAAGGCGTGGCCACTCGTTCCTCTGGGCTGCAGATCTTGCTCCAGCAATCTACAAATGTCTGCGATGACCTGGTGCAATAGTCTGAGCCTCCTTTGGCACTGCTGCTCCATCATGTTGAGGAAGCTTATCCTCTGCCTGTATACCCTGTGTTGGGTGTATTGCCTCTGGCACGGTGCAGCCCTGCGCTGATGCCCTCTGTCCTGTGCAGCATCAGGTATTTGAGGAGAAGGTTGGTAGTGTTGTTGTTGGTGCTGCTGGTGTGCCTGGTGCTGCTGGTGTTGGGGCTCATCATGGCTTGATTCTGAGGACCAAGGTGAGACAGTATAATTGGCACCCATGTTGATGTAATAGATGGCAGGTCAAGTAGAGATGACAGAAGCAATTTGTCAATGGTGTGATAGGTTCTACCAATGAGGTGACAGTGGATCCCAACTTTGCTGAAAACACTTGCAACCTCTGGAAAGCTAAATCTGTGCTGATAATGCAGTCAGCAACAGCATCTGCCTTAGGAAAATAACCAGGTGTCAGGTGGGAGTATTTATTGTGCTTTTCATGCTATGCAGTAATGGGCTGGATCAATGGCCACTGAACTTCCGCCTCAGGTTCACAGACATGGTTCCTGAGCTGCATGATTCCCGTGGTCATCCAGGGAAATTTGAAAGGTAGGGTTAAAAAACATTTAAGGGTCTGACAGGCACCTAATAATCATCTAAATTAGCTCGGCCGCCTCTGCAAACGTGCCCGAGGGAATAGCGCGTGGGGGCGAGATGATGGTGGGTTCCCGACCTGCTCCAAGTTATTTCAAATTTCCCTCCTGACCCACCTCCAATCCCACCCGCACGGACGCCAGAAAATTCCACCAGAGTGACTGAGCACTTGGACAAGCGCCAGCTAATCAAAGAGAGTTAGCCTAGATTTGTGAAAGGTCGGTCATGTCTGACTAATCCAGCTGAATCGTTTGAGGCGGTCACAAGCACAATGGATAGGAGAGTGTCTATGAATATTGTTCGCACAAAATATTATCAAAAATGGGAGTTCACTGAACTGAAGGTTGGTAATTGGTTGGTAGGTACGAGAGAGTGGGGATAAAGGGTTTGTTCGCTGATTCATGAAATGTGACAAGTGGTGTTCCCCAGGGAGCTGTACTGGGGTCGCAGCTTTTCACTACGTACAGTATATTAATGACTTGGATGAAGGAATAGAGAGTTGTACATCCACGTTTGCAGATGACACTAAGTTGGGAGGCACAGTAAGTTGTGTGGATGGAGGCAGGAAGTTACATATAACAACAACTTGCATTTATATAGCGCCTTTAACGTAGCAAAATGCCCCAAGGCACTTCACAGGAGCGTTGTCAAACAAAATTTGACACCAAGCCACATAAGGAGATATTAGGATAGATTACCAAAAGCTTGGTCAAAGAGGTAGGTTTTAAGGAGTGCCTTGAAGGAGGAGGGAGAGAGGTTTAGGGAGGGAATTCCAGAGTTTAGGGCCTGGGCAACTGAAAGCAGGGCCGTCAATAGTGGAGCGATTAAAATAGGGATGCGCAAGAGGCCAGAATTGGAGGAGGACATAGATCCCGGAGGGTTGTAGAGCTGGAGGAGATTACAGAGCTAGGGAGGGGCAAGGCCATGGAGGGATTTGGAAACAAGGATGAGAATTTTAAAATTGAGGCATTGCCGGATCGGGAGCCAATGTAGGCCATTTAGGAGTGAAATCAGGAAATACTTTTGCCACACAAAGGGTAGTGGAAATCTGGAACTTGCTCCCCAAAAGGCTGTGGATGCTGGGTCAATTGAAAGTTTCAAGACTGAGATTGATAGATTTTTGTTGGGTAAGGGTATCAAGCAATATAGCACGTAAAAGGAGCTAAAATATAGATCAGCCATGATCTAATAGAATGGTGGAGGAGGCTTGAGGGACTGAATGCCCTACTTCTGTTCCTATGTTCCAATAAGTTGTTATTTTGCCTCAAAAAAAAGGAATTTGTTCAATGGACAACATTTTTATAGTGGAGCAGCTAATAAGGCAATACTCTGCAATGAAAGCATAATTTGTTTGAAATGTGTTTGACTTATTTATTGGGTTTAGTTTTTATACCGTGTATCAAGATGTGTTGAAAGAGCAAATGGAAATACTGGCAGGTTGAAAGTGGCAGTGGTGGAAAATTACTTAATAAGAGCACATCTGTCAATCGTTATAACATGAAAGAGAAAGAGTCTCCTTATAGGCTCAGAATAGCATTGTACCCACATCCCTATAATAATGTCTAACAGCATAATAAGAGCTCAGGGTGGGGCAGAATAGTGATGAATAATATGTGAGAGGCCAACATAAGGTAAGTGAAACAGATATATATATATTGGGCCAGTAATTCCTGTCCCAATGCGTGAGTACGGTCGGGGTACTCACGCGTCTGGCTGGAGGAAATGCCGGTTTTCAGCATGCACAGCGCATGCGGGGAAAACCGGCATTTCCTGTCCTCTGAACGAAGAGGTTCAGAGGCAGAACGTGCGCGACTGCACAGGCAGCGCGTGCGCAGTAAAATTCCTTTTTTTTTCCAAAGTTGTGCACGTGTAAAGGCCTCCGGTCTTTACGCGTGGAAAAACAAGACGTAAGTATTTAGTTTTTCAGGTAAGTGGACTTTTAGTACAATGTAGACATTTTTTTTCCACAGGTTTGTTATTTTTAAAGAATTTACAGGATGGTAAGTTTAGTTTTAGACCCTATTTTTTAAAAATTTATTTTTTTCAAAAAATTGATTAATTGTTTAAAACATTTTTTAAAACTTATTTATAGTTATTATAATCAGTGGGATGTTTTTTAAAATGTTATTTAAAGTTAAAGTAGTGTTTTGGCAGCCCATACTTTTCATGAGTTTGACAGCTCTTACTGTCAAACTTATGAATGAGTTTCCCCTCCCCTGATTGGCTGCACAGTGCTCACCTGATCCCAGCCGGCACATTGCACTAACTACGCCGCTGGATCAGGTTAGCACAGCGCGCCGACAGCTGAACCGGGCCTGTGAGAGGAAATGCGAGCAGGCCCGGGCTTCAGATGTCGGCGCGCAGGGCGAGTGCAGATCGGGGGCTTGCACGCGCGGCAAGCCCCCGATCTAATTTCAGGGCCAATATATATCTCTCATGGGGACCGTCTTCATGCAAAGCAGTTGCATTTTTTAAAATTTGGGGCCGGAGATAAACTAAGCATCATTGACGGCACAATGCCGTACACTGGTGATGCAATGATGCATCAGCCTGGTTCACTTGGTGGCACTCTCACCTCTGAGTCAGCCAATTGTGAGTTCAAGTAATACTTCCAGGTCCGATACTTCAATGCTGTACTGTGAGAGTGCGGTATTGTTGAGGTGCCGTCTTTCAGGTGCCTGTTCAGGTGGATTGTAAAGACATCTGTGGCACTACTAAAAAGATCAGGGAGTTCTTCCAGTGTCCTGGCCAACATTTACCCCTCAACCAATACCACCAAAATAGATTGATCTTTCACCTCATTGCTGTGTACTAGACCTTGCTGTGCACAAGATGGCTGCCATGATTGGCTATGTAACAACAGTGACTGCACTTCAAAATAATTCATTGTGTATGAAGCACTTTGATATACTTCTGAGAGGCATGATACATGAATGCAAGTTGCTATTAATAGAGCGATGCATTTAAATGCCATCTATTTAATTGCATTATGTATCAGACAACAAAGAAAACTTCATGAAAAGAGCATCCAACCCTTTCAATACCTTCCTGGTAAAAGGCTAGTTTGTAGAAATATCAGACACTTGATGTGCTGCTCTATAGTCACAATTCTTCAACAAATGCTGCAACTGATTCGTTACTGGATTATATTTTTTGAATTTTTAAAAATTTGCAAGGAAGGAAAAAGATTATTGGTACATCAAAAGCATAAATATAGCAATGATTGTTAGAACTCCTTACATTTGCATGGCCACACTAATTAATGGAAGTACTTGGAAAAAATAGCAAGAGATTCGTTAGTTACTATGGTTTTGCTGGGTGGGTGCTAATTAGATTTTCCCAACATCGTTTAGCAGGCATCAATTTCCCTATTACCTGTATTAACAAAACAGCAGCAACAACTTGCACTTATTTAGCTCCATTAATGTAGGAAAACATCCTAAGGCACTTCAGAGAGGCATCGGGGGAAAACAATGGACACCAAGCCAAGTAGAAGGGGTGAGCAAAAGATCGGGCAAAGAGCTATCTTTTAAGGAGGGTCTTGAAGGTGGAGAGGGAGATGGAGAGTCAGAGGGTTTAGGGAGGAAGTTCCAGAGTGTTAGGCCTCGGTGGCTGACGGTATAACTGCCACTGGTGGTGTGACTGGAGTGGAGAATGCAGAAGGGGCTGGAATCAGAGGAACAGAGAGTTTGTGGTGGGGGGAGGGGGTGCAAGGGCATGGAAGGAATATAACACAAGGATGAAAATGTTATATTTGAGGACCGAGACCAATGTAGGTCAATAAGAACATGGGTGATGAGTGAGCAGGGCTCGGTGTGGGATAGGATACGGTCATATTAAATAAAAAGTTGATTAATTATGAAATTCTGCACAGGGAAGGAATTTCCTCTCATTATCAAGAACCAGATAGCAAATGCAGTCTTTATAAATCATATTTTTGACAGACCACCCAGCTTTGTGTCGTCTGTAAACTTGGAGATATTACATCTAGTTCCCTTGTCTAGATCATTAATATATATTGTGAATAGCTGGGGTCCAAGGACCGATCCCTGCGGTACCCCACCAGTCACTGCCTGCCACTCGGAAAAAGACCCGTTTATTCCAACTCTTTGCTTTCTGTCTGCCAACCAGTTCTCTATCCAAGTCAATACCTTGCCCCCAATCCCATGTGCCTTAACTTTACACGCTAATCTCTTATGCAGGACCTCATCGAAAGCCTTCTGAAAGTCCAAATACACCACATCCACTGGTTCTCCCTTATGTATTTTACCAGTTACATCCTTAAAAAATTCCAATAGATTAGTCAAGCACGATTTACCTTTTGTAAATCCATGTTGATTTTGTCTGATCCTGTCACTGTTTTCCAAGTGCTCTGCTATTACATCTTTTATAATGGACTCTAGCATTTCCCCACTACCAATGTCAGGGTTACTGATCTATAATTTCCTGTTTTCTCTCTACCACCTTTTTTGAATAGTGGGGTAACATTAGCTACCCTCCAATCCATGGGTACTGTTCCAGAGTCTATCGAATTTTGGAAGATGACCAGCAATGCATCTACTATTTCTAGGGCTACTTCCTTAAGTACCCTAGGATGTAGATTATCAGGCCCTGGGGATTTATCGGCCTTCAATCCCGTCAATTTCCCTAACACCATTTCTGTTAGATCCGTGATTCTGAGAGTATGATGTTTTCAAATAACTACACGGATGCTGTAACTTAACAATCAACAGGTGTTTACTGGAGTAGGGTAGTCTCAAGACTGGGGGTACAGAGGCATGCTCAAGGCTTATATACAGGTGTGGTCACTGCCGGTACTACAGTACACAGGAGCTGTAAAAGTAGTTCTCTCTTAAAGGTACATACACTACAATTCCTCCCCTTTTAGATTAGCAGTACCCATAATATTCAAATAACAATTAACACTTCAACATGCACATTAAACAAAAATAGTCCATTTATAGATTCAGTCTTTGGGGCGGCTTCCTGATCCTTTCTGGATAGCGCCTTTCCTGAGGTTCTTGTTCTTGGTGTGGAGGCGATTCTGGCCCCTTTTCGTCGGTTAGTTCATCAGTTTCCACTGCTACTGGTTCTGAGGTAGATGCTACCGGTATGTTGGGTTCATCCCCAGGTACTCGAGACATGGGATTGACTCGTTCCTGTGACACTAAGATCTGATCGACGTGGCGTCTCACAATGTTCTCCCCGACATCCACAGTGTACATTAATGGCCCCTGCCTTGTGCATATCGTTCCGGGTTGCCATTTCTCTGTTCGGTAGTCACGGGCCAAGACTGGTTGTCCTACATTGAAGCTCCTTGTCGGCTTCTCATTAATGTGCTGGAATTGTTTATCCTCAACATTTCTTTGCACATTTGGTCTGAGCAAATCCAGACGAGATCTCAACCTTCGGTTAAAGAACATCATGGCCGGGGCCTGGTTGGTAACTGCATGTTTCGCATTTCTGTAGGCTAACAGGAAATTGTCCACCTTATGCTGTAGTGGAATTTCATCGTCGCACATGGCCTTTATCGCCTTTTTAAAGTTTGTACGAACCTCTCAGCCAATCCATTTGTGGCTGGATGATACGGGGCGGATGCGTAATGCCTTACCCCATTCCTTCTCATAAATTTCCGAAACGCTTCGGACACAAACTGTGGTCCATTATCAGAGCAAATCTGCTCTGGCAAGCCGTTCCTGGCAAATATGGTCTGTAGGACTGCAATCGTTTTCTCTGTAGTGGTTGAGGACATTTTTATCACCTCAGGCCATTTCGAGTGAGCATCCACTGCTATTAAGAACATTGAGTCCATGAATAGACCAGCAAAATCAATATGCACCCATTGCCATGGAGAGGAGGGCCACTCCCATGGGTGTAGAGGGGCATGTGGTGGTTCATTTTGGACCTTCTGGCATCCTGAGCAGCTCTTGGTTAGGTCCTCGATTTGTTGATCGATCCCCGGCCACCACACAAGGCTTTTCATTTTCACCCCTCCCAGATGACCTTCATGAAGCTCATTTAGCACTCTCTCCCTTAACTTGGGTGGAATCACCACTCGGGATCCACACATCACTGTCCCCTGGCATACTGACAGCTGTTCTCTTCTGGATGAGAATGCTGGCAACAGTGAGTCGCCATGTGTTGGCCATCCCCTCACCGTCAAATCATATACCTGAGACAGTGTCGGATCATTGCAGGTCTCCTTCTCTATATCCGTGTTAGTTACTGGCAATCGTTCAATTATTGACGAATAAAATATCTTGATAGGGTCCACTGCTGGTGCTTCCTCCACAGTAGTCAGTGGCAAGCGCAATAGCCCACCAGCGTTTCCATGCTGTTTCGTGCCTTTATATTCTATTTCATATTGGTTCGCCCCTAGAAAAAGGGACCATCTTTGTAACCGTTGTGCAGTCATCACCGGAACGCCCTTCTTTGGATTAAAGATGGAGACAAGTGGTTGGTGGTCAGTCAGCAAGGTGAACTTCTGCCCATGCAGATAGTGGTTGAATTTTTTTACTCCCCATACTAGGCTGAGGGCCTCCCTGTCAATCTGGGCGTAGTTGCGCTCGGCTGAGGTTAGTGACCGAGACGCAAAGGCTACTGGCCTCTCCAACCCGTCTGGGAATTTGTGCGACAGCACCGCTCCAATACCATAGGGTGATGCATCACATGCCAACCGAATTGGTAGTGCTGGGTTGAAATGGGCCAACAACTCTTTTGATGTGATCAATTCTTTGCACTTCTGGAAAGCTCGTTTACTTTCGTCATTCCACTTCCATGGTACCCCTGTTTGCAGTAGGGTGTTCAGTGGGTGTAATACCGTAGACAAATTTGGCAAGAACTTATGGTAGTAGTTTACCAGCCCGAGGAACGACCTCAGTTGTGACACATTTTCTGGTGCTGGAGCCTTGACTACTGCCTCAATCTTTTCAAGGGACTGATGTGACCCCTCTTCATCGATAACGTGGCCACAATACGAGATCTGCTTCTGGAAAAACTCGCACTTGTGGCGATTAGCTCGTAGCCCATGTTCCTTTAATCTGGTGAGCACCTTCTCCAGGTTGGCGAGGTGATCACTGTCATTTTCGCCCGTGACCAGGATGTCGTCCAAATAACACTGGGTCCCTGGAATCCCTTGCAGGACTTGATCCATCGCCCTTTGCCAAATAGCCGGAGCTGATGCTACCCCGAACACCAGCCGGTTGTATTGGTAGAGACCTTTATGAGTGTTGATCGTGAGGTATTGTTTCGAGGCTTCTTCTACCTCCATTTGCAAGTACGCCTGGGCTAGATCAATTTTGGTGAAGCGTTTACCTCCAGATAGCGAGGCAAAATATCCTCAATTCGTGGAAGCGGATATTGTACCGTGTGAAGGACTGGCTTCACTGTCACCTTAAAATCCCCACAGATGCGGACCTTCTTTGGTTCCCCAGGCATATTACTCAACGACCTCTTCATTACAGGAATGATGGGTGTAGCCCACTCGCTCCAGTCTACTTTGGACAGTACTCCTGAACGTTCCAACCCTTCCAGCTCTGCTTCGATGGCTGGTCTGATCGCATAAGGCACTGGTCTGGCCTTAAGAAACGTTGGGCTTGCATTTTCCTCTATTTTAATCGTTGCTGTTATGCCTTTTAGTGTTCCGAGTCCCTCCTGGAACACTTCTTTTGCATCAGTTAGCATTTTTGACAGTCGTCCAGGTGTGACGTCATCATCCTTTTTGGCCTCAACCTTCAGTGCCTGTATGGAATGCCAATCTAATTGTATCTTCCGGATCCATTCACGTCCTAGTAGTGGTGGTCCTCCATCTGGCAATACATATAGGTCCATTTTAGGTATTTCCTGGCCTTTGTATATCACTTTCACCCTTATTTTTCCTTTGGGGTAGACTTTTTGCCCCGTGTACGTCTTCAAGACAATCTCTGTAGCTTTTAAGGGTATGTGTGAAAATAGCCACTTGTCGTCCCTTTGGTTTATGACTGTTAGGGCTGATCCTGTGCCCAATTCCATTTTCACTTGGACTCCGTCTATCTTGAGTGTGACCCAGATAGTCTGGTGATCCTCCATTTTGGTTACCTTATGTAGTTTCAGACAACCCAGCTCCTTGCTTCCGGAGTCTGTCTCACTTTTCTGTTCGTCTGAACTACTGTCCATCACCTTATGTACCTTTTTGTACTTCTCCTGTGGAGATTTCTTGCTGTTGGTTTTCTTCCCTGACCTGCAGACTCTTGCTATGTGTCCTGCTTTTCCACACTGTCTGCACACTTGGTCCTTGAACCAACAATCCTTCTGGTCGTGTGTTGTTCTGCCGCAGCGATAACACTTCCCTGTTCCATATGACATTACATTGGTGCCATATTCTTGTGGTCTCCGTTGTATCTCTGCAACGCCCCTTGCGGCTGCTTTGTGTGATACTGCCATGCTGAAAGCCTTGTCCAGCGTAAGATCCTTTTCTGATAGAAGCCGTTTCTGGGTTCCTTCACTTTGAAGCCCACACACAAACTTGTCCCTTAACGTATCTGCTAGTCCCACTCCAAACTGGCAGTGTTTCGATCGCTTGCGCAGTTCCATTAAGCACTCAGCATTACTTTTGTCTTTTTGCTGGTTCCTTTTGTGGAAATTAAATCTTTCTGCTATCAGCAGCGGTGTGGGGTTTAAGTGGTCCTGTAGGATTTCTACTATGCTTTCAAAATTCATATTCACGGGCTTCTCTGTGGTTATTAGGTTTCGCAGTAAGCCATAAGTTTTTGCACCCATGGAATTTAACAAAACCAGTGCTTTCCTAGCATCTGGCACTTCATTCACCCTGCAGTACACCTCAATACGTTCCACATATGTCACCCAATCTTCGACTTCATTGTCGAACGTAGAGATACTGCCACTCTTCGGCATCCCTGGGTGTGATTTAACTGTCAACAATGGCGTCTCCCGTGCTTCCCTTTCTTCCCACGCTCGCCCTTCTTCTCCACTGTGGCTTCTAAAAATGGTGTCTCCCGCGCTCTTCCTTCTTCTCCGCGGCTCAATGGCGTCTCCCGTGCTCTCCCTTCTTCTCCCCGCGGACACTGTTCAGCCCTTGAGCCCTGGCTGCTGCTTTACCCTCTTTATCTCTGTTTTGTTTTTCCTCAACGCCGCTTGGTTTTCAACCCCCGGCTGCGCCCTTTGCGCTTCACCCTCTCTCTTACCCCGTCGACGCTGCTCGGCTTTTTCTCTGCCGTCGGTCGGCTCCAGCCGCCGCTGTCCGGGAAGGGTCTGCGCTGTACCTGTTGTCAGTCTGTTGCTGGATCGTCTTGGCTGGGGAACCAAGCCCGGCTCTCAACAGCCTCCCCTGCGATGTTCACTCTCTGCCGGACGACTGGGCGGTTGCTCGTGGTCGACGCCCGTGCTTCTGGCCTCGACTTTCTTCCACCGCCCTCCTGGAGCGAATCCTTGAAGGGAAATGCAGAGTTGCAGGTAGATTCGAATCGACACTCGTCGCCACTGTTAGATCCATATGATGTTTTCAAATAAATACACGGATGCTGTAACTTAACAATCAACAGGTGTTTACTGGAGTAGGGTAGTCTCAAGACTGGGGGTACAGAGGCATGCTCAAGGCTTACATACAGGTGTGGTCACTGCCGGTACTACAGTATACAGGAGCTGTAAAAGTAGTTCTCACTTAAAGGTACATACACTACAATTTCCCTACAAATATTGATTTCTTTCAGTTCCTCCCTCTCATTAGACCCTATGTACCCTGACATCTCTGGGAGGTTATTTGTGTCCTCCTTTGTGAAGACAGAACCAAAGTATATATTTAATTGGTCTGCTGTTTCTTTGTTCCCCATTATAAATTCCTCTGATTCTGAGTGCAAGGGACCTATGCTTGACTTCACCAATCTTTTTCTCTTCACATATCTATAAAAGCTTTTACAATCAGTTTTTATGTTCCCTGAAAGCTTACTCTCATACTCTATTTTCCCCCTCTTAATTAATCCCTTTGTCCTCCTTTGTTGAATCCTAAACTGCTCCCAATCCTCAGGTTTACTGCTTTTTCTAGTCAATTTATATGTCATCTCATTGGATCTTATGCTATCCCTAATTTCCCTTGTTAGCCACGGTTGAGTCACCTTTTTTGTTTTATTTTTATGCCAAACTGGGATGAACAAATTCTGTAGTTCATCCATGCGATCTTTGAATGTTTGCCATTGCCTATCCACCATCAACCCTTTGAGTGACATTCCCCAATCAATCCTACCCAACCCGCGCCTCATACCACTGTAGTTTCCTTTATTTAAATTCAGGATCCTAGTCTCTGAGTCAACTACTTCACTCTCCATCTTAATGAAGAATTCTATCATATTATGATCGCTCCGACCCAAGGGGCCTCGCACAACAAGATTGCTAATTAATCCTTTCTCATTACATAATACCCAGTCTAAGATGACCTGATCTCTAGTTGGTTCCTCGACATACTGGTCCAGGAAACCATCCTGTATACACTCCAGGAATTCCTCCTCCACAGTATTGTTACTAATTTGGTTAGCCCAATCTATATGTAGATTAAAGTCGCCCATGATAACTGCTGCCCCTTGGTATTTCTCAGTTCTACCCATACAGATTCCACATCATCAGAGCTAATATCCTTCCTTACAATTGTGTTAATCCCCTCTTTAACCAGCAATGCTACCCCACCTCCTTTTCCTTTTTGCCTATCTTTCCTGAATATTGACTACCCCTGGATGTTGAGTTCCCAACCTTGGCCACCCTGGAGCCATGTTTCCGTAATCCTAATCATATTATATTCGTTTACCTCTATTTGCGCAGCTAAATCATCCACGTTATTATGAATGCTCCTTGCATTAAGACACAAAGCCTTCAGGCTTGTCTTTTTAATGCTCTTAGACCTTTTAGGATTATTATTTACTGTGGCCATGTTTGATTTAAACCCTTGATTCTCTGACTGCCAGCTTTGTTTTTCTCCTTCCTGTCTTTTGCTTCTATCCTTGTTTCCCTTTCGTCTGTCTCCCTGCTCAGGTTCCCAATCCCCTGCCATTTTAGTTTAAACCCTCCCCCAGAGCACTAGCAAACACTACCCCTAGGACTTTGGTCCTGGTCCTGCCCAGGTACAAACCATGCGGTTTGTACTGGTCCCACCTCCCCCAGAACTGGTTCCAATGTCCCAAGAACCGGTTCCAATGTCCCAAGAACCGGTTCCAATGTCCCATCTGTAAAGTCTGTGGGTTGTGCAGTTAATAAATACACAGACTTCAGAAGTAACAAACAAACAGGTCTTTACTATTCGAAGGTCCGGGCGAATCTGCCCCAGCAATCCTGCCACAACACTTATATACTGGTGTGGTCACTATCGGTATTACAGTATACAGAAGCCAAACAAATAGTGCCACACCTAAAGTAGTTCTCTTAAAGGTGAACGGTTACATACAATAGTTTCCTTAAAGGTAGACGGGTACATACACTACAATCCTCCCTTTTTAGCTTTCAACATACTAAGTCCATAGTGAACATACATTCTAACATATATACAGGTTTATGTAGGACAGTTCATAGATTCAGTCTTTCTGGGGGTTTCCGGATTCTGTCCGGATAACGCCGCAGTGGTGTCGTCATTTCAGGCGGGCTAGGAGGTGCTTCTGGCAAGGTCGATTCAGCTTGAAAAGCCGTGTCAGGTTCAGCTGACTCCATTATTATTAGATCGGAAGTAGGTGTTCTGGGTATCTCAGTCTCGACCTTACCCGGATAAGGTGGTGAAGTCGGTTGCCCATTTGTGGCGGACCCTATGATTTGGTCAACATGGCGCCTTATTATATTGTCTCCAATGTCCACGGTGTACATCAACGGCCCCAGCCGTTTCCCAATAGTTCCAGGCTGCCATTTCTCAGTACGGTAGTCCCGGGCCAAAACTCGTTGACCGATCTGGAAAGATCTAGTGACCCTGTCGTTCATGCCCTGGAATTGCCGGTTCTCTACGTCTCTTCTGACGTTCGGTTTTAGTAAATCCAGCCGGCATCTTAGGCGTCTATTACAAAACATCATTGCGGGAGTTTGATTTGTGACCGCATGTGTTGCATTTCGGTATGCCAACAAAAAGCTATCCACCTTATGTTGTAGACTTATGTTTTCATTACTCATGGCCTTTACGGCCTTCTTGAAGGTCTGGACAAACCTTTCAGCCAATCCATTGGAGGCGGGATGGTATGGGGCTGACGTGTAATGTTTAACCCCATTGCTCTTTAAGAATTTCTTGAATTCTTCGGACACAAATTGTGGTCCATTATCAGAACAGATCTGTTCCGGCAGGCCATTCCGAGCAAACATAGTCCTTAATACGGTAATGGTTTTTTCCGTCGTGGTGGTGGTCATCTTAATTACTTCCGGCCACTTGGAGTGGGCATCCACCGCTATCAGAAACATCGAGTCCATAAATGGACCAGCAAAGTCGATGTGTACTCTTTGCCAAGGCGATGAGGGCCACTCCCATGGATGCAGAGGAGCCTGGGGTGGCGCGTTCTGAACCCTCTGACATCCTAGGCAGTTCTTCGTGATCTCCTCTATGTCTCCATCAATGCCTGGCCACCACACAAACGCTCTTGCTAGATTCTTCATCTTTACTCCACCCAGATGTCCTTCGTGCAGCTCCTCTAGCACTTTCTTTTGGAGTTTGGGTGGAATCACCACTCTAGATCCACACATCAGGGTTCCTCGACACACTGACAGTTGTTCTTTCCTCTGTGCAAATGCTTGCAGTGTTGGTTCGCTCTGTGCTGGCCATCCCTCCACCGTTACATCATAGACTCGTGAAAGAGTCGGGTCATTCCTTGTCTCATTCTCAATCATTGAGTTTGTTATCGGTAGACACTCCACTATGGATGAGTGGAACAACTCTACTGGGTCCACTATACTCGCTTCTTCTACCATCGGCAATGGCAAGCGTGACAACCCATCAGCATTTCCATGCTGTTTAGACCCTTTGTACTCAATTTCGTATTGGTGTGCCCCAAGTAACACGGACCACCTTTGTAACCTTTGTGCTGTCATGGTGGAAACGGCCTTATTTGGGTTGAATATGGACACCAACGGCTGGTGGTCTGTCAGCAATGTGAACTTCTTACATTGTAGGTAATGGTTGAATTTCTTCACGCCCCACACAAGACTGAGGGCCTCCCTATCTATTTGGGCGTAATTTCACTCCGCGGGTGTCAATGACTGGGACGCGAAAGCCACTGGCCTTTCCGAGCCATTTGGTAGCCTGTGCGAGAGTACTGCCCCAATTCCGTACGGGGAAGCATCGCAAGCTAGACGAAGGGGTAATGCTGGGTTGAAATGAGCCAGCACTTCTTCAGAGGTAATCAACTCCTTGCTTCTGCGAAAAGCCTTTTTGCATTCTTCACTCCACTTCCATGGTGTTTCTTTCCGCAACAGGTCATTCAGCGGATGCAGCACCGTGGATAAATTTGGCAGAAACTTGTGATAGTAATTAATCAACCCCAAGAATGATCTTAACTGTGATACGTTTCCTGGAGCGGGGGCCTTCACGACCGCTTCTATCTTTTCAGGTGACTTATGCAGTCCCTCTCGGTCAATGACATGACCGCAGTATGAGATCCGTTTTTGGAAAAACTCACACTTCTTGCGATTAACCCGAAGGCCA
The DNA here is from genome assembly GCF_052327205.1 of Somniosus microcephalus. NCBI lineage: Eukaryota > Metazoa > Chordata > Chondrichthyes > Squaliformes > Somniosidae > Somniosus > Somniosus microcephalus. The sequence goes on from NC_141001.1 coordinate 66,951,209, forward strand.
TACTCCTTCAACCTGGTGAGTACCAGTTTCAAATTCGTGAGGTGTTCTTCCTCATCTTTTCCCGTGATTAAAATGTCATCTAAGTAGCACTGCGTGCTTGGAATTCCTTGTAACACCTGTTCCATGGCCCTCTGCCAAATTGCTGGCGCCGAAGCTACCCCAAAGACCAGTCTATTGTAGCGATACAAGCCTCTGTTAGTGTTGAGGGTAAGGTACTGGCGTGACTCTTCCTCGGCCTCCATCTGTAGATATGCTTGAGCCAGATCTATTTTCGTGAAATGCTTCCCTCCAGCCAACGAAGCAAAGATATCTTCAATCCGCGGAAGCGGGTATTGTACCGTGTGAAGCACCGGATTCACAGTAATCTTGAAATCTCCGCAGATACGGACCTTCCCCGGTCCCCCTGGCTTATTACTTGGTGAGGACTTCATGACGGGAACAATGGGCGTGGCCCACTCACTCCAGTCCACTTTTGACAGAACCCCTGATCGTTCAAGTTCTTCCAGTTCTGCCTCCACAGCTGGTCGTATTGCGTAAGGTACCGATCTGGCCTTAAAAAACTTTGGGCTTGCATTCTCTGTAATCTTAACCTTTGCTTTAATTCCTTGCAGTGTTCCCAGTCCTTGCTGGAATACCTCCTTAGCTTCGTCCAATATTCTGGACAACCGTTCAGGTTTGACATCCTCTTTTTCGGAATCCACCGTCATGGTGTTTAGTGACTGCCAGTCCAACTTTACTTTTCGGATCCACTCCCGCCCCAGAAGTGGTGGTCCTCCCTCAAGCAATACATACAGGTCCAACCGGTGATGATCTTTATCCTTGTATCTCACCTTGACTTCTATCTTCCCGATGGGGACTACTTTGTGCCCCGTGTATGTCTGTAATACTAGTTCCGTATCCCGTAGTGGAATATGCTTGAAAAATTTCTTGTAGTCATGCTTATTCATGACCGTCAACGCCGATCCGGTGTCCACTTCCATTTTTACTTGGACCTTTGCAATCTGTAGCGTTATCCAGATAGTTTGTCGGTCAGCTTCATTGCTCACGTTGTGAATTCTCAGACTGTCCAGTCCTTTGCATTTGGAGTGTGAGACCGACTTCTGTTCCCTCAGACTCTTCTTGGTCACCTCTTGCACCTTTCCGTACCATTTTTGTGGTGACTCCTTATTGTTGTACGTTGCTCCTGACCGGCATACCTTAGCTACGTGCCCGATCTTGCCACATTTCCTGCATTCTTGGTTTTTAAACCAGCATTGATTCTGGTCGTGTGTTGCCTTCCCACAACGGTAGCATTTTATTGTGCTCGAAGTAATTTGGTCCACCCCTAGTGCCGCCGCCTTTAGCTGCATTTCCGCCGTTCCTTTCGCTGCGGCTTCGTGCGATGCAGCTATGAGGACAGCCCTGTCCAGTGTGAGGTCATTTTCTTCCAGTAGTCGCTTCTGCGTTCCTTCTTTGGACAATCCGCATACGAACTTGTCACGCAGTGCCTCTGTCAGATTCCCTCCGAACTGGCAGTATTTCGCTAGCCTACGCAGTTCGACCAAGTATTCCGCATTGCTTTCGTCTTTCCTCTGCGTTCTTGCGTAGAATTTGAATCGTTCAGCCAGCATCAACGGTGTGGGGTTCAAGTGATCCTTCAGCACTGCTACCACATCATCGAAAGTCTGATCTTCTGGTTTAGCTGGTGAGAGAAGATGCTTCAACAACCCGAATGTTTTCGCACCCATCATGTTAAGTAAGGTTAAAGCTTTTTCATCCTTAGCTATTTTATTAGCCTTACAATGTATCTCAATACGTTCTACGTACGTGGCCCAGTCTTCTATCTCCGGATTGAACTCGTTGATGTCCGCCCGCTTAGGCATCTTCCTTTCCTTGGGTACAACACAAGTATTTCTTTAAATATTCTTATTTATTTGTTTATTTCTAAGATGGCGGTTTTCCCGCGAAAATGGCGGTTTCCCGCTCTTTCCTTCTCGCCCCGCCCACTTCAATGGCGGTTTCCCGCTTCTGTCGTCTTCTCCGCCTAATGGCGGCTTCCCGCGTTTCTTCCCGGTGGAAGGGGTACGCTTCCCCCACAGCGGACAGGTTCAGCCGCTGGCTGGCTTCCGCACAGCTCCCCTTACTCGGCTCTGTCTTTTCCTCCCGCCCGCACGGCTCTACCGGCGCTGGGTACACCCCGTTAACGGAGGACAGTTCAGCCGCTGGACTGGCTCTCGCGCAGTCTCTCTCTCCGTACCCGGCTCTGTCGCTCTCTCTCCCGCACATTCCTGTTCGCCTCCCAGCCCTCTCGCAGACTGGTGTTTCCCTCCCCGGCTGCGGCTGGGTTTCTCTTCCTGCGCCTACTCCCAGTCTCAGCGCTTCGTGGCTGCGGTCGCTGCCCGGCTTTCCCCCGCCGATCGAGGTCCGACTGTCTCACGACGCCATTGGACCCGACTTTCTGACCGGCTCCATTCCCCCTCGACCGTGGTCGAGTGCACAGCCCTTATCCTCCGGATATTCTCTACACCTTCCCCTACTCACAGTCTCCGCGGCCGCCTTGTTTCCTGCTGATCGGCTCACTCCGCACCGTGGTAGAAGGGTAGTCAGTGCCTGTTGCAGATGGAAGCTTTTGTTGCTAAAGTCTTCCTCCTTCCTCCTGCTGCAGCCTCGTGTTTTCTTTCAGCAGCACGACGAGGGCGGTTGCCTCTCTTCGACGCTCTTCATTGCTTTGGTAGTCTTGCCGCAGGGTACGATCGGACTCGTCGCCACTGTAAAGTCTGTGGGTTGTGCAGTTAATAAATACACAGACTTCAGAAGTAACAAACAAACAGGTCTTTACTATTCGAAGGTCCGAGCGAATCTGCCCCAGCAATCCTGCCACAACACTTATATACTGGTGTGGTCACTATCGGTATTACAGTATACAGAAGCCAAACAAATAGTGCCACACCTAAAGTAGTTCTCTTAAAGGTGAACGGTTACATACAATAGTTTCCTTAAAGGTAGACGGGTACATACACTACACCATCCGTGTTTGATCTGTAATGATTCCAGCCCAGGTACTAGTATTTATAAATTTTATTTGAACAGAATTAGGGGAGGTTAGCAATATGCTCCAGAATTGATTTGCCAACATCTTACCATCGGTAGTGGTGAGGAACTAAACCTCTGACTGTTGGAATCTAGGACATCCCAGTACTGTAGAACGACTATAATTACCATTTCTGGTAAATTAAAGGTTTTTCTTTCTCCCTGTTCTAATTAAATGTACAATGAAGTGCAGATGTAAATTGCAGGCATGTTTTCATTTTACCTGTGACTTAAGCTGTTTTTCTTGTCTTTCCTTCTCCTCTCCTGAGACACAATCCCATGAACATCAGTGTCCTTCAATGCCTCATCCAAGTTACCATTCTTTGTGCAGAAGTCTTAACAGTGGTAACAAGCTATTCAATTATGGGGGAATCATAGATAAACATACACAGGCACTGATTTTCTCCTCCTTAACACAGGGGTGTTGAGGCCAATTGTAGCACCCTAACTTAGCACAAAGTGGAGAATAAATCTGGGATCTCACTTGTCTTATGGTGCAGTTACTCACCTTAACTAAGAGTCATCAGTGAGGCATTGGAACATTTTCTTAGAAACGGCAGAGGAGAATCTATCACACCATTTAGAATTGAAAAGAGGGAGGTAGGAGAGAACAGAAATGACCACTTCTATACGAGTGAAAAAAAATTCAGGAGCGGTTAAGAAGGCTTTCCTTCAAAACATCAAGTTTTAAAATGTTGCAAATGGGGATTATAGACATGATTTTTTTTTTTTTACTGATTTTTGTCAGAAAGCCTCATTCATTGCTTTCAGGTTGGTCTTTAGTTCTTCTTTAATGCTGCAGAGCTGGTGCATAGTTTGGATGTTCTTACACAGTATTATAAAGTATTTACAGCACAGAAACAGAACATTCGGCCCAACAGGTCCATGCCGGTGTTTATGCTCCACATGAGCCTCCTCCCACCCCTCTTCATCTAATCCCATCAACATATCCTTCTATTTCTTTCTCCCTTATGTGCTTATCTAGCTTCTCCTTAAATGCATCGATGCTACTTGCCTCAGCTACTTTCTGTGGTAGCGAGTTCCACCTTCTAACCACTCTCTGGGTAAAAAGGTTCGTCTGAATTCCCGATTGGATTTATTAGTGACTATCTTATATTTATTTGCCCTAGTTCTGGTTTCCCCCGCAAGTAGAACATCTTCTCTATGTCTACCCTATCAAACCCTTTCATAATTTTAAAAACCTCTATCAAGTCACCCCTAGGGAAAAGAGCCTTTAGAGAAAAGAGACTCAGCCTGTACAATCTTTCCTGATAGGTGTAACCTCTCAGTTCTGGTATCATTCTAGTGAATCTCTTTTGCACCTTCTCCAGTGCCTCTATATCCTTTTTACAATAGATTTTTTAAATCGTTCCTGGGATGTGGACGTCACTGGCAAGGTCAGCATTTATTGCTCATCCCTAATTGCTCTTGAGAAGGTAGTAGTGAGCCGCCTTCTTGAACCGCTGCAGTCCGCGTATTGAAGGTACTCCCATAGTGTTGTTAGGGAGGGAGCTCCAGGATTTTTACCCAGCGACGATGAAGGAACATCGATATATTTCCAAGTCAGGATGGTTTGTGACTTGGAGGGGAATTTGGAGGTGACGGTGTTCCCATGTGCCTGCTGCCCTTGTCCTTCTAGGTGGTAGAGGTCGTGGGTTTGGGAGGTGCTGTCGAAGAAACCTTGGCGAGTTGCTGCAGTGCACCTTGTAGATGGTACACACTGCAGCCACGGTACGCCGGTGGTGGAGGGAGTGAATGTTTAAGTTGGTAGATGGGGTGCCAATCAAGTGGGCTGCTTTGTCCTGGATGGTGTCGAGTTTCTTGAGTGTTGTTGGAGCCGCACTCATCCAGGCAAGTGGAGAGTATTCCATCACACTCCTGACCTGTGCCTTGGGGAGTCAAGAGGTGAGACCCTCACCACAGAATACCCAGCCCCTGACCTGTGGCTGGTCCAGTTAAGTTTCTGGTCAATGGTGACCCCCAGGATGTCGATGGTGGGGGATTCGGCAATAGTAATGCCGTTGAATGTCAAAGGGTGGTGGTTAGACTCTCTCTTGTTGGAGATAGTCATTGCCTGGCACTTGTGTGGCACAAATGTTACTTGTCACTTATCAGCCTAAGCCTGAATGTCGTCCAGGTCTTGCTGCATGCGGGCATGGACTGCTTCATTATCTGAGGAGGTGCAAATGGAACTGAACACTGTGCAATCATCAACGAACATCCCCATTTCTGACCTTATGTTGGAGGGAAGGTCATTGATGAAGCAGCTGAAGATTATTGGGCCTAGGACACTGCCCTGAGGAACTCCTGCAGTGATGTCCTGAGGCTGAGATGATTGACCTCCAACAACCACAGTCATCTTCCTTTGTGCTAGGTATGACTCCAACCAGTGGAGAGTTTTCCCTCTGATTCCCATTGACTTCAATTTTACTAGGGCTCCTTGATGCCACACTTGGTCAAATGCTGCCTTGAGATCAAGGGCAGTCACTCTCACCTCAGCTCTGGAATTCAGCTCTTTTGTCCATGTTTGGACCAAGGCTGTAATAAGGTCGGGAGCCGAATTGTCATGCAGGAACCCAAACTGGGCATCAGTGAGCAGGTTATTGGTGAGTAAGTGCCGCTTGATAGCACTGTCGACGACACCTTCCATCACTTTGCTGATGATTGAGAGTAGACTAATGGGGGCGGTAATTGGCCGGATTGGATTTGTACTGCTTTTTGTGGACAGGACATACCTGGGCAGTTTTCCACATTGTCGGATAGATGCCAGTGTTGTAGCTGTACTGGAACAGCTTGGCTAGAGGCGCGGCTAGTTCTGGAGCACAAGTCTTCAGCACGACAGCTGGGATGTTGTCGGGGCCCATAGCCTTTGCTGTATCCAATGCGCTCAACCATTTCTTGATATCACGTGGAGTGAATCAAATTGGCTGAAGACTGGCTTCTGTAATGGTGGGGACCTCAGGAGGAAGCCAAGATGGATTATCCGCTCGACACTTCTGGCTGAAGGTGGTTGCAAACGCTTCAGCCTTGTCTTTTACACTCACGTGCTGGGCTCCACCATAATTGAGGATGGGGATATTCATGGTGCTCCTCCCGTTAGTTGTTTAATCGTCCATCACCATTCATGACTGGATATGGCAGGACTGCAGAGCTTTGACCTGATCCATTGGTTGTGGGATTGCTTAGCCCTGTCTATAGCATGCTGGTTCTGTTGTTTAGCATGCATGTAGTCCTGTGTTGCAGCTTCCCCAGGTTGGCACCTCATTTTTAGGTATGCCTGGTACTGCTCCTGGCATTCTCTTCTACACTCCTCATTGAACTAGGGTTGGTTGCCTGCCTGATGGTAATGGTAGAGTGAGGGATATGCCGGGCCATGAGGTTACAGATTGTGGTGGATTACAATTCTGCTGCTGCTGATGGCCCACAGCGCCTCACAGATGCCCAGTTTTGAGCTGCTAAATCTGTTCTGAATCTATCCCATTTAGCACGGTGGTAGTGCCACACAACATGATAGAGGGTGTCCTCAGTGTGAAGACGGGACTTTGTCTCCACAAGGACTGTGCAGTGGTCACTGCTACCAATATTGTCATGGATAGATGCATCTGTGACAGGTAGATTGGTGAGGATGAGGTCAGGTAGGTTTTTCCCTCATGTTGGTTCTCTCACCACTGGCTGCAGGCCCAATCTGGCAGCTATGTCCTTCAGTACTCAGCCCGTTCGGTCAGTAGTGGTGCTACAAAGCCACTCTTGGTGATGGACATTGAAGTCCCCCACCCAGAGTATATTCTGTGCCCTTGCAACCCGCAGTGCTTCTTCCAAGTGGTGTTCAACATGGAGGAGTACTGATTCATCAGCTGAGGGAGGATGGTAGGTGGTAATCAGTAGGTTTCCTTGCCCATGTTTGATGTGATGCCATATGTTCACAGTACTCCTAGTGTGGTCTAACCAAGGTTCTATACAAGTTTAACATAACTTTTCAATTTTATCCCTTTAGCAATGAACCCCAGTGCTTTGATTGCTTTTTTTAAAAATTGCCTTGTTAACCTGCATTACTACTTTTAGTGATTTGTGTATCTGCTACTTGTCCCCTGACTCCACATGTGCTGACCTTAGTCATGAGTCTACTATGCAGTACCTTATCGAAGGCTTTTTGGAAATCCAAATATATTGGGCTGGATTTTGCTACGGGGGCGGGTTGGAGGTGGGAAACCCACATTCGGGCTTGTTGTCCCGCCTCCATGGAGATGTGGCCAACCCACTGGATTTTCCTCTGATTGACCTTGTTGAGCCCGCCCTGTGGGCTCAGCAGGCCAATTAAGGGCCACCCGGCAACAGGTGATGTCAGAGATTGACATTTCATCTGTCAAAAGCTTTTGGCACATGAAATATCAGTGTTTAACAGGTGTTTGAAGCTGTCAAGCACTGAAAAACTGCTAATTCAGCCTCAGTCCTTTCTCAGGATAACTTTAAAATCATTTTGCTGTAGAAACAAAGAAGCTGATTTTTCTTTAAAAATCGGAGCTTCTGTGGTTCTTGCAGCCGACTCCCGACACCGGAATGCAGGACTCCTGTAAAGGTAAGTAAAAGTAAGTTAAACTTATTTAAACACTTGCAAAACACTTACCTTTGCACTCCTGCACCCCTCACTCACCTGAATACTGGGCATCTCGACCCCTCCAAGACCTCAGACCCACGTCCCGCCTCGAAAACTTTTCGTGGTTTGGAGCTGTCGGGAAGCCCACAAACCTGCAATAAAAATCGCGAATAGGCAAAAAACTACCTGTTAACTACCTGTTAACAGGCAGTTTAATTGCCTTTAATCCCTTCCCGCCTCTGGGAGTCGGGTTCCAGCACTTGTCGGGAACCCGACTCCTATGAAATTGGCATGGAGGCGGGTTGGAGGTGGGATGGGGTCGGGACCCCCGGATCTCCGATTTTTATCGCCCGCACGCCTCCAACCCGACTCCAGGGGCTTAGGAAAATCCAGCCCATTATGTCTACTACATTACCCTTTCTGTTACTTCTTCAAAGAATTCAATAAGGTTGGTCAAGCATGACCTTCCCTTTTAGAAGCCTTGCTGACTGCTCTTTGTTATATTTTCAGTTTCTGTACCCCCTGATTCCTCTGTTCCTCTACCCCATTTATTTTCCAAAGATTAGGCCTCCTTATTCTTCCTACCAAAATGTACTACCTCACACGTGCCTACATTGAAGTTCATTTGCCAATTACACATCCATTCTGCAAATTTATTAATGTTTTCCTGTATTTAGTTCCAGTTAACTACACCCTGAATTTGGTATCATCCTCAAATTTTGAAATTGTACTTCCAATTCCTGATTCCAAATTGTTTATGTAAATGGGGAACAACAGTGGTCCCAGCACTGATCCTTGTGGAACACCACTTCCCACCATTTGCCAATCTGAGTAACTACCTTTAACCCCTACTCTGTTTTCTGTTTTGTAACCAGTTTGCTATCCATTCTGCTACTTGTCCCCTGACTCCACATGTGCTGACCTTAGTCATGAGTCTACTGTGCAGTACCTTATCGAAGGCTTTTTGGAAATCCAAATATATTACGTCTACGACATTACCCTTTCTATTGCTTCAAGAATTCAATAAGGTTGGCCAAGCATGACCGTCCCTTTTAGAAGCCTCTTTATTATGTTTTCAGTTTCTAAATGTTTTTCTACTACATCTTTGAGTAAGGATTCTGTAAAGTCTGTAGGTATTATGGCGAATTAATACACAGACTACAAGAGTAACTTTTAACAGGACTTTACTATTCGAAGGTCAGGGCGAATCTGCCCAATAAATCCTGACACAGCACTTATATACCGGTGTGGTCACCGTCGGTATTACAGTATACAGCAGCCAAGATAAAGTAGTGCCACACCTAAAATAGTTCTCTTAAAGGTGAATGGTTACATGCAATAGTTCTCTTAAAGGTAGAACAGTTACATACACTACAATCCTCCCTTTTTAGCTTACAACATACTTATTCCCCATTAAACATAACATCATAACATATATCCAACTTCATGTTAAAACAGTTCACAGATGTAGTCTCTGCGGAAACAGTTCACAGATTCAGTCTCTGCGGGAAAGAGTTCATAGATTCAGTCTCTGCGGAAAACAGTTCACAGATTCAATCTCGGTGGATGCGCCTTCCGTGCTTCTTGACTCGGTCCTGACAACACCTCAGTGGTGTAGCAGTTCCCTGTGGTGTAGTCGGTTCACGTTGCTGGAGTGACTCATCCAATAGTCCTTCACTGGACTTAACAGCTTGAACTTCCGTCCTTCTGAACCAGCATTGTTGGCTTATAAAAACTTGAGTACCTTGGGAAGTTTTTCTACTTCCAAACTGATTTGGCTCCGTTCGAAGGGACCCCGTGCGTGATCTAGTAGTGATGATGATGGTCCAGATGATCATCATCTTCTGCTTCGTCTTTTCCTTTTCTGCTTCTTGGAGACTCTCTGGGCTCCACTGTCAGCTGCCAGCTGCATGCACAGTTCCTCCTTCTCGTCCTCCTTTTTCCGTAGTAGCGCCACCATCTCCCGATGTTCCTTAGACTTTGTGATTCTTCATGGTTTCTGCACTTTGGGAGTTTTCATCACAAGCTGGGCAGAACAGGTCATCGTAATATTCGATGTCGTCCAACAGGTCATGGTAATATTCGGTGTCATCTTGAGCTAGGCCAGTGAGAGGGTCTTCTATTTCCTCCATACCCAGCTGGACATTAGCCAGCTTTTGTTCCAAATCCAGACATCTTTCCTGAAGAGACTTCTTCAGGCGTTCAGCTTCATCCAGCTTTTTCTGGGCTTCCTGCAAGTCTTTTACTAATGACGTCATTTGTGATTTCAATACTTCAACTTCATTCGGAGATTGGTTGATCGGACTATTCAATCCCTCTACTGCAGCAGCTGTTTCAACCTTCTGTTGTTCAACATTGACGTGAGTCAGCGTACTTTTGGCATCCAAGGGTTGCTCTGCTGCCATCTTCTCAGTCTGTGTTGCAACCTCAGCTATTTCAATAACTTTTGGGAGCTCCAAACCCCTCTCCTTTGAAGATTTAAACTCCTGTTCAATTTGTTCCCATTTCAGAGTCTTGTCCTTCAGCATATGAAGGAGTTGGCTGACCGTTAACTCTTCTGACCTCATACGTTTCCCAGTAGCTGCAGGGCTGTTTATAACCTTGCCCTGGGGCTCCTTTGCTGTTTCTACTTCGCCATCATCCGCAGCCTCCACCATTCGAATTTCCCCACTTGAATCGTCCGGTGATGCTGCACCCAACTTCAGTAGGAGCTCGGAGTTCATGGCGACCAAATCAGTCTTTTCTGCCTGCAATCCGCTAACAAGTGCTTTCAGTTGCTGAACCTCTTGCTCCACCAGATTAAAGCACGCACCTTCTGAAACCGAATCAGCTTTGATTCGTTTGGCCTCCTTGCCCCGACGGTTTGTGTGCTCCTGCTCCTTTTTCTCCATCAGCTGTTTCTGTTGTCTTTCCAGGTTCTCCCACTCTGTGTCACAGAACTTTTTCACTGCTTTCATCTCTTGTTCGAGACGGCAACTCAATTGTTCTAATTGCTGTTGTAATTTGAAATGGAGTTGAGTTCGAGCCCGGTGTTCCTCAGAATTGTGCATATCTGTAAACTGGACAGACTCAGAATTCTCTGTCAAACTATGTTGTTGTTGTTCAGTGGAATTCTGTTCTGAAACTTTGTTCTCCTCTGAAGCATAAGCATTTATGCACTCCTTCGTTTTTCCAACCTTAGTCAGCAAGTCCATTTTAAACTTGTCTTTCGCACCTGGGCTGGTCTTATCGTCATCCGTTTCAGAGTCTGAGCTGATTGTCTTCACCGAGTTCTCACTCATTATTGCTTTTAAATAGTGCCATTCCATGTTTATTTCCCAGATCCACTCCCGTCCCAGAAGTGGTGGACCTCCCTCAGGTAGTACATATAAATACATTCCTTGGTGTTCTTTTCCCCTGTCTCTCACCTTGACTTTTATCTTTCCCATGGGGTATACTTTCTGCCCCGTGTATGTCTGCAATACGATCTTGGTATCTCTCAAGGGTATGTGTGAGAATAGCCGGTTGTAATCCCTTCGATTTATGACTGATAGGGCTGATCCTGTGTCCAATTCCATTTTCACTTGGACTCCAGCTATTTTTAGCATGACCCAGATAGTTTGCAGGTCAGCTTCCTTACTCACATTGTGAATTCTCAGACTACCCAGTTCCTGAACGGTTGGGTCTGAATCCGAATTCTGTTCATCTGAACTCTTCTCAGCCACCTTGTGTACCTTATTGTACTTTTCCTGCGGTGACTTGTTTTTGTTGTTGTTGGTCTTCTTTCCTGACCGGCATACCTTAGCTATGTGACCAAGTTTGCCACATTTTCTACATTCCTGGTTTTTAAACCAGCATTGGTTCTGGTCGTGTGTTGTCTTCCCACAACGATAACATTTCGATGTACCCGAAGTAATTTGATCCACACTGAGTACCGCTGCCTTCAGCTGCATTTCCGCTGTGCCTCTCGCTGCGGCTTCGTGCGATGCTGCAATAAGGACAGCCTTATCAAGTGTGAGATCGTTCTCTTCTAGCAGACGCTTTTGTGTTCCTTCCTTCGACAACCCGCACACGAACTTGTCTCTCAATGCCTCTGTCAGATTTTCCCCAAACTGGCAGTATTTCGCTAGTCTACGCAGTTTGACCAAGTATTCCGCGTTGCTTTCCTCTTTCCGTTGCGTTCTCGCATAGAATTTGAATCGTTCCGCCAACATCAGTGGTGTGGGGTTCAAATGATCCTTCAGGACAGCAACAATATTAGCGAAAGTCTGATCCGCCGGTTTAGCTGGTGATAGAAGATGCTTCAATAACCCGTATGTCTTTGCCCCCATTGCATTTAATAAGGTGAGAGCTTTATCATCATCTGCTATCTTATTGGCCTCACAATATATCTCGATACATTCTACGTACGTGGCCCAATCTTCCACCTTGGAATCGAAGTTGTTGATGTTACCATGCTTAGGCATCTTCACTATCTCTCACTATCTTTCTGCGAAACAAACACGAAATTTTTCTTTAACTTTTTTATTCAAAATGGCGGTTTCCCGCGCTTGTCTTCTTCCCCCGCCCACTTTCAAAATGGCGGTTTCCCGCTTCTGTCATCTTCCCCGCCTACTGGCGGCTTCCCGCGTTTCTTCCCCTGGCGGGAGAGGTAAGCTTTTCCCTCGGGCGACGACCGCTGGCTTTCGGGGTTCGCAGCCTGCGCGTCAGCTTCAGTGCGTTCCTTGTTCCCTTTTCTCGGCAGGGCAACCGGCGCTGGGTACAACCCATTGATGGCAAACAGTTTCAGCCGCTGGGCTGGATCTCGCTCAGTCTCCCTCGCTCGGGCTCTGTTGTTCCCTTTTCTCGGCAGGGCAACCGGCGCTGGGTACAACCCGTTGACGGCGAACAGTTTCAGCCGCTGGCTGGATCTCGCTCAGTCTCCCTCGCTCGGGCTCTGTCTCTCCCGCTCGCTCGGGCTCTGTCTCTCCCTCAGCGGCTTCCAATCGCGCCTCCCAGCCCTCTCGCAGTCCGGTGCTTTCCTCCCCGGCTGCGGCTGAGTTCTCCGTGATTTATTTATTTTTATATCTTCCCGCGCCTTACGATCCCGGTCGCAGCGCTTCGTGGCCTCGGTCGCTGCCCGGCCTTTTTCACTCCAATCGCGCCTCCCAGCCCTCTCGCAGTCCGGTGCTTTCCTCCCCGGCTGCGGCTGAGTTTCCCGCGGTTTATTTATTTTTATATCTTCCCGCGCCTTACGATCCCGGTCGCAGCGCCTCGTGGCCTCGGTAGCTGTCCGGCCTTTTTCGCCGGTCGCGGTCTAGCTGTCTCACGACGCCGTTGCGTCTCCCAGCCCGCTTGTACCGCGGCTTCCGTGCTCCATGCTGCCCCAGTCTCAGCGCCTCTGGGCTCGGCTTCTGTCCGGCTCCTTTCCCCCGACCGTGGTCGAGTTCACCGCCCTTATCCTCCGTTTATTTTTTTTATTTTCCCTTTACTCACAGTCACCGTGGCCGACTTGCTTCTCGTGCTGATCGGCTCACTCACCACCGTGGCAGAAGGGACAATCAGTGCCTGTTGCTGATGGAAGGCTTCGTGTCTGAATTCTTCCTTCTTCCTTGCTCTGCAGTCTCGAGTTTTCTCTCAGCAGAACGACGAGGGCGGGTGCCTCTTCTCGACGCTCGTTAACTGCTTCGGAAGTATTGTTGCCGCAGGGTAAGATCGAACTCGTCACCACTGTAAAGTCTGTAGGTATTATGGTGAATTAATACACAGACTACAAGAGTAACTTTAACAGGACTTTACTATTCGAAGGTCAGGGCGAATCTGCCCAATAAATCCTGACACAGCACTTATATACCGGTGTGGTCACCGTCGGTATTACAGTATACAGCAGCCAAGATAAAGTAGTGCCACACCTAAAATAGTTCTCTTAAAGGTGAACGGTTACATACAATAGTTCTCTTAAAGGTAGAACAGTTACATACACTACAGATTCCAATATCTTTCCTACCACCAAGGTTAAGCTAATTGGTCTATAGTTCCCTGGATTCTTAGCCTTCCTGATCTGATGTGCAGAAATCTGTAAAAGTTCCTGTAACATTTGCATATTGAATTATCATTGGCCCGCAGGCATCTGTAAGGAATACCTATTATATTCATATGTGATCACATGCTGAGTTGTCATTGGCCTGCAGGCATCTGTAAGGACTACTATTGTTTGGAAGACCCAGGCTAGGGGTCCTAACTCCATCTTGTCCCAACTGTGCTGTATGAGTAAGTTCACAGACCTGATGCTTCATAAACGAGTTTAAACTGTAATACTCCGTTGTCCTGCAAGTTATTATTTTTGTACAAAATGTGCAAAACAAGACATGGTGTCAGAAGTAGGATTTGAAATGGACATCGTTGGAGCTCCCTTACCTCAAATGAATTGGGAATCTTTGAACTTACATAGAGAATGGTGCAAGTTCAAACAACACGTGTAGTTGATATTCTCGGGTCCGTTGAAAAGCAAAGGGGAGGAAAAAAGATGCAGCTACCTACTCCTGTGGATCGGAGAAAAAGGGAGAGACATTTTTAACACATGGTCTCTCACCGCGGATGAAGCAAAGGTACTGAAAAGTTATTTTGACCATTTTGAATCATATGTGATGCCCAAGACAAATACGATATTCGCTAGGTACAAGTTTCAGGAGAAAGTACAAGGAGCTAGTGAGTGGTTTGAACAGTTCGTGACTGAGTTAAAACTACTGGTAAAAAAAAGACTGTGAATATGCAGAAGATAAAGATGAGATGGTCAGAGACCGCATCGTGTTTGGAATACATTCAGCTAAAGTGAGAGAGAAACTTTTGAATGTTGGGTCCGGGCTAACGCTGGACAAAGCTATGGACCTAGCTAGATCGCACGAGATAGCCCAAGAACAGTTGAAAACCATAACCGGCACCATGAGCAGCTCAAGTGAACAGACAGTGCACGCAGTTAATAGACACACACCAAAGAACACCGCCCAGAGAGCGTGTTTCAGAACAGAAAGAGTTCTAAAAATGAGCGACACAGACATAAAATGCTTCAAAAACTGTGGATATTGTGGAAACAAGATGCACGGGGAAAAGTAGCAATGCCCTGCCAAAGGAAGGCAATGTGCTAAATGTGGCAAACGGAACCACTTTGCTAAAGTTTGCAAGACTGTTTTCGGAAAGCAGTACACACAGTGAGTGACAGCCGAATGCCAGATAGAGAGCCAAATGCAGAGGAACTGTTTATTGATTCTGTGTCACAGAAAAAACAGATTTCAGAGACTGAGCAAGCTTATGCAGATATTGAGATAGGAAAACAGGGCACAGAGCTTAGGTTTAAACTAGACACTGGAGCTCAGGTTAATGTAATTCCTCTGAGTGAGTATCACAGCTTGAAGGATGAGTGTGAGCTACAGCCCACCTCATGCAGACTGACCAGCTATGGGGGTGAGCAGCTCATTGTAAAAGGCACATGCATGATGAAATGCAAGTACAAAGAAAGCGACATGATGTTGGACTTTTACATTGTTGACACTCAAGCACCTCCAGTGCTAGGTCTAAAGGCATGTTTAGACATGGACCTCATCAAGCTAGTGCTATCATTGACAGCACCAGTTGATAAGCAAACAGTCATGGAGGAGTTTGCTGACGTTTTCAAAGGAATTGGACTATTCCCAGGTGAATGCACTATTCACCTTGACCCAGCAGCAACCCCTGTGGTTTGCCCACCGAGAAGGATACCCCTTGCTCCACGTAGTCACCTGAAGGAGGAGCTGCAGAGCATGGAGAATACAGAAATCATCGTCCAGGAAACAGAACCGACAGAGTGGGTCAACGCGTTAGTAGTGGTTGAGAAACCACGTACAGGCAAGCTCAGAGTCTGTCTCGACCCCAGAGATTTGAACAAGGCTATCAAACGTCCTCACTACCCTCTACCAATGCTAGATGACATCACACCCAAGCTAATGGACGCACGATCAGGATACTGGACTATCAAGCTCACGGAAGAGTCATCTAAGCTAACAACGTTCAACACACCATTTGGACACTACCGATTTCTGCGTTTACCATTTGGTCTTATCTCAGCTGAGGATGAATTCCAGCGGAAGATCGACGAAACCTATGAAGGCCTCGACGGAGTAGTCGCAATCGTAGACGACATCCTCATCTATGGCAGGAATAGAGGGGAACATGACAGGAACCTCCATGCGATGCTACAAAGATCACGGGAGAAAGGTATCCGGCTCAACCCCGAGAAAAGCATAATCGGATCCACCGAGATCAGTTATTTCGGGCATTGCCTCTCAACTGATGGCATTAAGCCAGATCCAGAGAAAATCGCCGCCATCAAGAAGATGGAGCCGCCGAAGAACCGCGCAGAGCTAGAGAGAGTACTAGGCATGGTTAACTACTTAGCCAAGTTTGCCCCGAGCCTCTCCGAAATCAACGCACCCATGCGTCAGTTGCTCAAACAATCCAAGGAGTTCCTGTGGGACAAACAACATGACACAGCATTTCAGAAAATGAAAGACCTAATCACCAGAGAACCAGGACCAGTTCTTGCCTACTTTGACCCCAACAAAGAGCTCAGACTAAAAGTGGATGCGTCAAAGTACGGACTAGGTACAGTATTACTGCAAGAAGGAAAGCCCATCGGCTACGCTTCCAGATCTCTCACAGACAGTGAAATCAACTATGCTCAAATCGAGAAAGAGCTATATGCAAACCTGTTTGGATGTAAGCGTTTCCACCAGTACGTCTATGGCCGACAAGTCATTGTGGAATCCAACCACAAGCCCCTCGAGTCAATCATGAGGAAACCACTAGCCACAGCCCCACCAAGGCTACAGAGAATGATCCTTCAGCTACAGAAGTACGACTTCACAATCATTCACTGTCCAGGCAAAGACATTCCTATCGCAGACACGCTCTCCAGAAAGTCTCTTAGCTACCAGGACAGCAGCCTCAGTGAAGGCATGGTTGTGCAGGTGCACATGGTATACAACAGCTTACCTGTGAGTGACTCAAAACTGAAGGAGATCCGAGCAGGAACAGAGAAAGATGCACAACTCACACTGCTGAGCAAAGTCATAAATGAAGGATGGCCTGAGGAAAGGAGGAAATGCCCTCAGAGCATATCTGAATTCTGGAACCACAGAGACGAACTGTCACAAATCAACAGAATCATTTTCAAAGGGGAGAAAATCATCATTCCTACCAGTCTCAGAGAAGAGATGTTGACAAAAATTCATGCTGGACATATGGGCATGGAATAATGCAAACAAAGAGCACGTGACATTATGTTTTGGCCCGGAATGTGCAAACACATTGAGGACATTGTCGGAAAATGTTCCATTTGTCTAGAACGCCGCTCATCAAATGTCAAAGAGCCCATGATACCTCACCGTATCCCAGACAGGCCCTGGCAGGTCGCGGCAACGGATCTGTTCACATGGAACAACGAGGACTACATAGTGACTGTTGATTACTACAGCAGATTTTTTGAACTGGACAAGCTTCACAGTGTATTGATTTCTTTGTGGGTTCAATGACGAGACATTTATGAAAGAAGATGTCTTTTAATCTAAAGTCTGTTCAACTCTTTATACAGCTTTACAGGAGACACGATGCTAGTGATGCATCTAGAACGAAACTGAAACTAAACTCAACTGCCTTGCTTGTCTCGGTCACATGCCCTCTGCTGGTCAGGCACAAGCAATCAATACATACAAACATGCTGTTAAGGCATCATAATCGAACAGGCAAATACCATCTCTATTTGCTGATATCATTACATCTCCTTTTCTTAAAACAAAAGCATTTTACTTTTAACTAACAACATGTTTTCTTTGTATTAATCTGCATTTTAACTGTAACACTTAATGAACTTGCATTATCATTATCATGATCAAGGTTTTTTAACCTTGCTTTGTGTGTTCACATGAAATATGTCAATACACTAGAACTTGAAGAAAGAATAAGATAACATTACTTTCTTCTATAACAATAGTCCTTAAATTTGCTCAATGAGTCTCTCAGGAGGCTTCACATGTCTTGAGGATTTTCTGATTGATTGTCCTTGAATCTGAGTTGTTGCCTCAGATGATGTGTTCTCAGCTGTGTGATCAGGTTGTTCAACAGTATCAGTCTCTTGACCTGCTGTGGCTGGTCCCATGAGAAGATCTCGACGATTTCTTCTCAGAACAGCACCCTCATCTGTCTGAATGGTGTATGATCTTAGTTGAACTTCACTCAGGACAGTTCCTTTCTGAGTCCATGTGTTTGTTTTGTCTTTGAACCTTACTTGGTCACCAGTGTGGAGTTCAGGTAGGTTTTGTGTTCCTCTGTCATAGTAGTACTTTTGCTTTTCTTTCTGTTGTTCTTTGAACTTCCTCACTTTCTCCCCCTCTTTTGTTTTCAGGAGGTTCTCCGGGATGGGTAGGTTTGACCTTAGCCGACGTCCCATCAGGAGTTGGGCTGGTGACATACCACACTCGAGCGGCGTTGTGCGGTATACAAGCATGCTCTGGTAGAAGTCAGTTCCACTGTCTTTTGCCTTGTACATCAGTCTTTTCACTGTCTGGACCGATTTTTCCACTAGACCATTGGACTGTGGAAAGTGAGGACTTGACGTTGTGTGGACAAAGTCCCACTCTTTGGCAAAGTGTCGGAAACTTGCATTGTAAAACTGGGGTCCGTTGTCTGTGAAGACCTCGCTTGCCACGCCATGTCTGGAGAATATGGCTTTCATACATGTTATCACAGCATCTGCAGTGGTGGTGTACAGTCTACAAACCTCTGGATACAGGGAGTAATAGTCTGTGACTACAAGATAGTCCTTCCCTTGACATACGAATAGGTCAGCACCTACCTTCTGGTAAGGTCTGTCTGGTGCTGGGTGTGGCTTTAGTGGTTCTACCGGATTGCTTGCTCGATATTTCAGGCATATTGTGCAGTTTGACACCTCATTTGTCACATCTTGGTTGATTCGTGGCCAGTACATCACCTCTCGTGCTCTTTTCTTACACTTTTCGATTCCCAGATGTCCTCCATGGATCTTTTTTAACATCTCTTTTCTCAGACTCTTTGGGATAACTATTTTACTTCCTTTGTAGATGATGTCTTCGACCACTGATAGTTCCGCCCTGCAGTTCCAGTACTCTGCCATGTCAGGTGAGCAGTCTTGCTTCATGTTGGGCCATCCATCCAAGATGCTTTTCCTCAGTCGTCTCATTGTTTCATCTTTGTTTGTCTCAGTCTTTATGAGCTCCATTTTTGCATCTGCTATGGGCAGTGCACTTGTGATCATGTCCACGTAGGCGTTCACTTTTTCATCCATTGTGGTGTTTGCGGGCTCACTTGGGTGAACAGCTCTGGACAACGTGTCTGCTGTATACATCAGCTTACCCGGTGTGTACGCAACATTCAGTGTATTGCGTTGCAGCCTGATCATCATTCTTTGTATTCTAAGTGGACAGCTATTTAGTGGCTTTTGGAACAATGCAATCAAGGGCTTATGGTCAGTCTCTACACTGATTGCTTGTCCTGCCACAAACTGGTGAAATCTTTCACAGGCGTATGTGATGCTGAGCAGCTCCTTTTCTATTTGAGCATATCGCGTCTCCGCGTCTGTCATTGAGCGTGATGCATATGCAATAGGTTGCCAGTAGTCATATTGTTGCAGAAGAACAGCACCGAGCCCACTCTGTGATGCATCTGATGACATCTTGATGGGTCTCGCTGGGTCATAAAACCTCAGAACTGGTTCCTCTGTGAGCAGTTTCTTTAGATCGCTCCATGACTTCTCATGCTCATGATTCCATTCCCATTCTATGTTCTTTTCAGTTAGTCTTCTCAGTGGCGCCATCTTTTCTGAGAGGTTGGATATGAATTTCCCCATGTAGTTGATCATTCCATTAAACCTCTGCACGTCCTTTTTGCATTGTGGCTTTGGCATATTCTCAATGGCGGACACCTTTCTGGGATCTGGTCTGATGCCCTCACTGCTAAGGATATCTCCCACGAATGTCAGTTCTATCACCCCGAGCTGGCATTTCTCTCTATTCAGCTTCAGGTTTGTTTTCCTTGTTGCTTCCAGCACTTTTTTCAGTCTCTCGTCATGCTCAGTTCTCGTGGTTCCCCATACTATGATGTCATCCATTGATGTATCAACTCCCTCCAGGTGCTCATAGATCATATGGATAGTTTTGTGATACACTTCAGGAGCTGAGGCAATGCCAAATGGTAACCTTAGGAATCTGTATCTGCCAAATGGACTGTTGAACGTGCACAGTCTTGAACTTGCTTCGTCCAATTTCATCTGCCAAAATCCTGATGATGCATCTAACTTGCTGAAATACTTTGCATTTGCAAACTGTGCCATGATTTCCTTACGTGTAGGAAGCTTGAAGTGCTCTCTCTTTATTGCTCTGTTTAGATCTCTTGGATCCAGGCAAATTCTGAGCTTTCCATTCTTTTTGTCCACTACGACGAGGGAACTCACCCACTCAGTTGGCTCATCTATCTTCCGAATCACGTTCAGGCTTTCCATCCTGTCCAACTCTGCCTTCAGTTGCTTTTGAAGAGCAAACGGAACTTTTCTGCATGGATGTATGACCGGTGTCATACTTTTATCTACTCTGATCGTGTGTTCTCCTGGAATGCAGCCTAGACCCTTAAATAGGTCGTTGTACTCTTTCATGAGTTCATCATAGACTGTCTCTCCTTTGCTTTCCACAACGAGGACTCTCTTTACCAGGTTCAGTCTCTCACAGGCTTTTAACCCTAGTATGGCTTGCACATCCTTTGGCACCACGATTAATGCTAGCGTGTGCTCTCTGTCCTTGTGTGTTACTTTGACAATGCATCTTCCTTTCACTGGTATATCAGTACCTGAGTATCCTGTCACTCACTTTTATTCCATGTATCTTTGGTCTGGGTCTAATTTTCTTAAAATCAGTCTCTGATATCACATTAACTTGTGCTCCAGTATCCAATTTAAATGGAATGTGTATGTCATTCACTTTTAGTGTCAACATCCAGTCTCTTTCTTCTTTTTTGTTTTCAGACACAACACCTACATAGAACTCCTCTATCTCGCTTTCATCTACTGTATGGACCTTGCTTTGTTGCGCTTGGTTCTTACAGCAACGGGCATAATGGTTGTTCTTGTTGCAACTATTGCATGTTTTACCATATGCTGGACACTTTCTTGGTGGATGTTGTGTACCGCATCGACTACATGTCTTTCGATTGTCCCTTTCATTTTCGTTCGCTGGCCACGCCTCTTTTTTCACATTGGCGCTCGTTTTGTTAAACGGTTTGTATCCGTTCTTTCTCACTGCATCCACGTTGCAGCTATTGTCACTGAACAGCTCCTTTGCCTGCGACTTCACAGTCTCTGTAGCCTTACACAGTGCTATGGCTTTTCCCAGGTCTAGATCTTGCTCTCTTAGCAGTCTTTCCCTTAGACCATTATCTGGAATACCACACACCAGTCTGTCTTTTATCAGCGAGTCTGTCAGTCCCCCAAATTCACACGATTTGCTTCTGTTTCTCAGTTCAGTCACATACTGATCAATAGTATCACCCATTTTCTGTACACATGTGAAAAATCTGTGCCTCTCAAACATCACGTTACGTTTAGGTATGCAGTAGGCCTCAAACTGTTCCATTATTTTATCTAGCTTCATTTTGTCTCCATTAGCAGCGAATGTGAAGTTATTATACACCTCCAGCGCTTCATCACCCACAACATGTAAGAACAGTGACGATTTCCTTTTATTACTTTTCTCGTCAGCTCCGATTGCCGCTAAATACAACTCTAAACGTTGTTTGAGTCTCCTCCAATTTTCAGCCACATTACCTGTCAACTGAAGCATCGCCGGTGGGAGTAAACCTTCCATTTTTCACTTCATTAGTTATTCTCTAATGGTAAGTAACGATGTTCTCTTTTGGCTTGCTAATTTGTGGAGAGCTGATTTAACTTCAGATTTTTCCTCTTCGTCTCTTTCAATCACTTCTGACACCATGTATTGATTTCTTTGTGGGTTCAATGATGAGACATTTATGAAAGAAGATGTCTTTTAATCTAAAGTCTGTTCAACTCTTTATACAGCTTTACAGGAGACACGATGCTAGTGATGCATTTAGAACGAAACTGAAACTAAACTCAACTGCCTTGCTTGTCTCGGTCACATGCCCTCTGCTGGTCAGGCACAAGCAATCAATACATACAAACATGCTGTTAAGGCATCATAATCGAACAGGCAAATACCATCTCTATTTGCTGATATCATTACACACAGCACCACATCTGCAGCTGTGATCCACAAGCTAAAGGCAGCCTTTGCCAGGCATGGCATGGTAGAGATTTTAGTCTCAGACAATGGCCCCCAATACAAATCAAAAGAGTTTGAGTCGTTTGCCAAGGCATGGGATTTCACGCATGTCACATCAAGCCCACATTACCCTCAAAGTAATGGCCTTGCTGAAAATACTGTCCAGAATGCAAAAACACTCATGGACAAAGCCAAAGCGGACAAAAGAGACCCCTACATCAGTCTCCTTGAGTACCGCAACATTCCAGTTGACAACTTCAAGTCACCAGCACAGCTGTTGATGAGCCGCAGACTTCGCTCAATCCTTCCACACACCAACCAGCAGCTGCAGCCAGAGGTCGTCAGCTGCAAGCAAGTGCATGCAAAATGTGTACAGAGACAGCAACACCAAAAGAGATACTATGACAGGTCAGCTAGACTACTGCTGCCGCTGCACAATGGAGAATCCGTCAGAATCCAGGAGCATGACTACTGGAAGTCAGCAGTCATCATCCAGCCAGCTGACACTGAGCGATCGTATCATGTCCGCACCCCAGAAGGACAGGTGTACCGCCGCAATCGCAGGCACCTCCTGAACACCAAGGAACAACACCGTCATTCCGACGAGAGGATCAGTTCAACAGAGTGTGATGAACAGAGCAATACACAAAACACATCATACTTACCTGAACCTAAACCTGAACCTGGTTTGTTGACCGATTCAGGAGCATGTTCAGTTCCATACCACACAAGGTCGAGACGAGAGGTCAAGCCTAGAGTTATCCTTGACTTGTGAACTGTCAAAGGGTGTAAGTGGATCGCTGCCCTAAAAAAAACTGTACATCGTTATTGAAACGTTGAAAATGCTGAGTTTACTTATATGTTTATGCTACTGAGAACATTATGTAGAAGAAAGGTTTAAAAGTAATGCATAACATTTTTCTTTTAAAAGGGGATGTAACATTTGCATATTGAATTATCATTGGCCCGCAGGCATCTGTAAGGAATACCTATTATATTCACATGTGATCACATGCTGAGTTGTCATTGGCCTGCAGGCATCTGTAAGGACTACTATTGTTTGGAAGACCCAGGCTAGGGGTCCTAACTCCATCTTGTCCCCACTGTGCTGTATGAGTAAGTTCACAGACCTGATGCTTCATAAAAGAGTTTAAACTAATACTCCGTGGTCCTGCAAGTTATTATTTTTGTACAAAGTGTGCAAAACACGACATTTCCTACCTTCAAATTCCAAGTTTTTGAAAAGAGCCTACTGAGATTTTTTCATTTGGCATACATTATTATTGGCTGCTGGCTGATTGTGTTTGGATCTTTTTCAGTCACTTGAATTCCTAATCTAATCTTTTGATCTTGTTGACACATCTTCCAATGACAAATAAATATAATAACCTGGACAGTAATGAGAGTTCCAACAGCTTCCCAGAAGGTAGAGCCATCTGTTTCTAGTGTGTTAATCAGAAGCAGAGATTCACAGGCCTCTTGAATACTTCAGTACCATTGAGCAATCGCCACAGAGGGCAATTTTTAGCTGTCATGAATCTATAGATACTTTTAGAATTTTGGTTAAGTCAACAAAGAAGAGTATTTCATTCCTATCAATGTTCAGTTTACCAAAATAAAAACCTTCTTGGATCCCCACGGATAATTTAGTTAAGAGTATATGTTTCAGGCAGGACTCTGACAGCCAGTAGAGAGAAGTGATTATCATCTCATCAATTTAGGCTGAGTTCAATGCCAGGACCAAGAGGTAAGAAGGCAATATTATACTGTTTGAGCTGAAAAGCTGACTGGCCCAGGGAGAACATTATTTCCCCGGACTTGCTGGCAGTCTAAGCGTAATAGGTCGCTCTTTTTTTTAAAACCACCAATCATTCGCAGAGGTGTGATTAGAAGCCAATTTCAATTTCTGTCAGGTTTTCATCCAATTTATCAACTGGGAATTCTTTTCTCACAGACTGAAAGGGAGAACCTGATACCAAACCAAGAAGGAAATAGCTGCACAAGTGTTCAAAAGTCTTGATGGTGAGAAATAGTTTGCCTCGGCTGTCACATGACAACATTTTTGTATTGAAGATAAAAGCAAGGGATAGGAAATATCCTAAAAAGGGCACAGAGAATGTTTTTTCTTCGCAGGCCTGAGGATATTCTTCCCCTTTTGCTCACAAATCAAAGATAACATTAAAGTAGAAAAACAAAGCTGCAGCAATAAAAGCAAACATTGTACGGTTGGCAACTTTAAGACAGCACAGCTTCCCGTAGGAAAACACAACGATAGTCATTTTTAATGACATCATGTGTTAGGTTGGCAGCTGTATAAATGGCCCGATTAAAGAGTCTATAACATAACAAAAAGTCAACTACAGAGCTGCAATTTATAGACACATTATAAATAGCTCGATAAGTAAAGTATTTATACTAAATACCAGAAGTGCATTGCCAAAAGCTGTAGCAGAATGAGTTCCCATTTTTTATGACAGATCATTTGTAATTCTAATAAATATTTTTCTATCTGAGCATTGGTCACCTAGAGACAATTAGAAAACATTTTAGGAACACGTCAAGGTGCTTAGACGAAACAACCCTGTTATTGTTGTGCTATATCTCAACCCCACCTTCTCACCACATCTTTCAATACCATCGAGGCAGTTAATTACGGAAACTAGATTAAACTGGTTCTCCTGTAACTGGGCTCAGCAAGTATCCTTTGTTTCAGGGCCTATAAAAACAGGCTTTGAAGTGCGATTTTGCACTGAGCGCAGTTTGAACAGAGTGCTGCGAGTTGGGTGAGTCAGGGAGTTAGGTGAGGAGTGGAAGGAGGAGCTCCCTTGCTTTGCCTTTGTTTTTCCTAACTTTTCACCCTGTAGGAATTGGTTCTTACTTTACACCAAGGAAAGAGTCTGAGAGCGGGAGCAGTCAAACAACAACAACTGCGAAACCACTAAAGCGACGTTACAACTAGGGAAGGAGCTGATTGGTAAGTAGGTCCTGATGAGTATTTCTACAGTCCAGTCGTTAAAGTCAAAGTAAGGTCTCTAGTTTAGAGAAAGTAGTGTTTAAAGGGAAGTAAGGTCCCTAGTGTATTTAATATTCTTTAATTTAAAGGGAGTAAATTAAGGGTAGGACATGGCAGGGCAGCTCGGCTGCATGGAGTGCTCTTCCTGTGCTATGTGGGAAGTCAGGGATACTTTAGGTGTCCAGGGTGCAGGAAGTGTCTCCAGCTGCAGCTACTCGAAATCCACGTTTCGGAGCTGGAGCTGCGGCTGGAGTCACTGTGGAGCATCCGTGAAGCTGAGATCTTTGTGGATAGCACATTTAACAAAGTGGTCACACCGCAGGTAAAGACAGACAGGGAATGGGTGACTGCCACACAGAGTAAAAGAACTAGGAAGGTAGTGCAGGAGTCCCCTGGTCCATCTCCCTCTCCAACAGATTTTCTATTTTGGATACTGATGGGGGAGATGGTTTCTCAGGGGAATGCAGCAAGAACCAAGTCCATGGCACTACGAGTGGCTCAGCTGCACAGGAGGGGAGGAAAAAGAGTGGGAGAGCAATAGTGATAGGGGATTCTATCGTAAAGGGAACAGCTAGATGTTTCTGTGGCCGCAGATGTGACTCCAGGATGGTATGTTGCCTCCCTGGTGCCAGGGTCAAGGATGCCACTGAATGGCTGCAGGGCATTCTGAAGGGGGAGGGCGAACAGTCAGAGGTCGTGGTTCACATTGGTACCAACGACATAGGTAGAAAGAGGGATGAGGTCCTGCAACAAGAATTTAGGGAGCTAGGTAGCAGATTAAAAAGCAGGACCTCAAAAGTTGTAATCTCTGGATTACTCCCGGTGTCACATGCTAGTGAGTATAGGAATAGGAGGATAGAGCAGATGAATGCGTGGCTAAAGAGTTGGTGCAGGAGGGAGGGCTTTAGTTTCCTGGATCACTGGGTCTGCTTCTGGGGAAGGTGGGATCTATACAAGTTGGATGGGTTGCACCTGAACCGGAACGGGACCAACATCCTTGCGGGAAGGTTTGCTAGTACTGTTGCGGGGGGGGGGGGGTTGAAACTAACTTGGCAGGGGGATGGGATACGGAGTGGAGCTATAGTAGGGAGTGATGCACAGCCAAATATAGAGGAAAAAACAAGTCAGCCTGGAAGGCAGAGCAAATATGAAATGGCACAAGGGAATATGGCAAGGCTGGATGGCATTTATTTTAATGCAAGGAGTCTTGCGAGTAAGGCAGATGAATTGAAGGTGTTGATGAACACATGGGAGTATGATATTGTTGCTATGACAGAGACATGGTTGAGGGAGGGGCAGGACTGGCAGCTCAATATTCCGGGGTATAGAATCTTCAGGCGAGACAGAGGGGGGTGTAAAAAAGGAGGGGGTGTCGCAATATTAATCAAGGAGAGATGATATCTTAGCAGGTTCCTCTAATGAGGCCATATGGGTAGAACTTAAAAACAAAAAGGGGGCAAACACTTTGCTGGGAGTGTACTATAAGCCCCCAAACAGTCAGGGGGAGATAGAGGAACAGATATGTAGGCAAATCTCAGGGAAGTGTAGAAATAATAGGGTAATAATAGTAGGGGATTTCAACTTCCTCAATATTAACTGGGATAGTCAGAGTGTGAAAGGCTTAGAAGGTGCGGAATTCTTAAAGTGCATCCAGGAGAGCTTTTTGAGCCAGCATGTAGAACATCCTACAAGAGAGGGGGCGGTACTGGACCTAATTCTAGGGAATGTAGCCGGGCAAGTGGTAGATGTGTCAGTAGGAGAGCATTTTGGTGACAGTGACCATAATTCGGTGAAATTTAAGGTAGTCATGGAAAAGGACAAAGATGGACCGGAAATAAAGGTTCCAAATTGGGGGAAGGCCGATTTTAATATGATAAGGCAGGATCTGGCCAAAATGGACTGGGATCAGCTACTTGTAGGAAAATCCACATCAGAGCAATGGGAGTCTTTCAGAAAGGAAATAGAGAGAGTACAACGCCAACATGTTCCCGTAAAGGTCAAGGGTGTGACCAACAAGCCCAGGGAACCCTGGATGTCAAGGGATATACAAGAATGAATTAGGAAAAAAAGGGAGGCTTTTGGCAGATACAAAGGACTAAAAACAGTGGAAGCCCTAGAGGAGTATAGAAAGTGCAGGGGGGGGTACTTAAAAAAGAAATGAGGAGAGCGAAGAGGGGGCATGAAAAAACACTGGTGGGCAAAATAAAGGAAAATCCCAAGGTGTTTTATAAGTATATTAAGGGCAAGAGGATAACCAGGGAAAGAGTATTAGGGACCAAAGTGGCAATCTGTGTGTAGAGCCGGAAGATGTAGGTGAGGTTTTAAATGAATATTTTGCACCTGTGTTCACTATGGAGAAGGGTGATATAGGCATAGAAAACAGGCGGGGGATTGTGATATATTTGAACAAATTACAGGAAACTTTGTGTTATCCGGAGGCGAACCGTCCGGCAAGCTCGAGCCAGCGGCAAAAATCAGGAGCCGTTTTTTATTCTTTTCGTTTCTTTTCTTTGCTTTTTTTGAACAGTCAAGCTCTGCAACGTCTGTAGCTAAGCAACAGCTTCAGCTAGAGACGCTACAGAGACGCTTGCTGACTGTTTAGAGGCTGTTGCTAAGCAACAGGGTTTGTTGATTCATACGGAGATGAAAATCTCCGTGTGTTTCAACATTAGCTCTGGAGTGTATGGCAGTTTTGAGGGAATGGCAGCAGCTCGGTCCCGTCGGTGCCTTATAGCACAAAGTTTCCTGTAGTATTGAGAGGGAGGAGGTACTCGCGGTTTTAGCGAGCTTAAAAGTGGATAAATCCCCAGGCCCTGACGGGATGTACCCAGGCTACTATGTAAGGCAAGGGAGGAGATTGCAGGGGCGCTAACACAAATTTTCAGAACCTCTCTGGCCATAGGGGAGGTGCCAGAGGACTGGAAACAGCTAACGTAGTACCTTTGTTCAAGAAGGGTAGTAGGGATAAACCAGGGAATTACAGGCCAGTGAGCCTAACATCAGTGGTAGGGAAATTATTGGAAAAAATTCTGAGGGACAGAATTAGTCTCCACTTGGAGAGACAGGGATTAATCAGGGATAGCATGGTTTTGTCAGGGGAGATCATGTCTGACCAATTTGATTGAATTTTTCAAGGGGGTGACTAGGTGTGTGGATGAGGGTAGTGCAGTTGATGTAGTCTACATGGACTTCAGTAAGGCTTTTGACAAAGTCCCACATGGGAGACTGGTCAAGAAGGTAAGAGCCCATGGGATCCAGGGCAATTTGGCACATTGGATCCAAAATTGGCTTAGTGGCATGAGGCAGAGGGTGATGGTCGAAGGTTTTTTTTGTGACAAGAAGCCTGTGTCCAGTGGCGTACCGCAGGGATCGGTGCTGGGTCCTTTGCTGTTTGTAGTGTACATTGATGATTTAGATATGAATGTAGGAGGTATGATCAGTAAGTTTGCAGATGGCACGAAAATTGGTGGAGTGGTAAATAGCGAGGAGGGAAGCCTCAGGCTACAGGATGATATAGACGGGATGGTTAGATGGGCAGAACAGTGGCAAATGGAATTTAACCCTGAAAAGTGTGAGGTGATGCATTTTGGGAGGACTAACAAGGCAAGGGAATACACAATGAATGGTAGGACCCTAGGAAGGACAGAGGATCAGAGGGACCTTGGTGTGCATGTACATAGATCCCTGAAGGCAGCAGAACAGGTAGATAAGGTGGTTAAAAAGGCATATGGGATACTTCTGGACCGATGGACATTGTGACATCCTGGATGTTTTTACATGCAATAGCACCCTCCGGTGGCGGTTATTGTGTTAACAGTTTGTAAGCTGGAAAGGTCATCTGTTCCTTTCTTCCTGTGTGAGGTCATTTGACCTTTGTTCCTTTCTTCCTGTGAGAGGTCATTTGACCTTCTTACCTTTCTTCCTGTTGACCCCAGGAAGCAGTTTTACCAGGAAGAACCTGACTTAAGTAATGGAGAATTCCATGAGGGATTTTCAATCCAGTGTAATCTGACTTCATATGTTAGGCCAAACGCAATATGTGTGAGTATCTTTAGTTCTTAGCATAATAGCAATGTTGTCAGAGTAATATTTTGATAATACTATGTTTGTAAAAGATTAATATTTAATAGTTACAGAAGTTAGTTCAAATGTTAGTTAGTTATACAATTAGTCTATTCTACTGTTGTAAATATGTTTATATCTTGTGTAATATCGAATGTGTAGTACTCAGTTTATGTACAAAACATACTTTGTCTTTGTTTACAGTTTCACAAATTTGTTCAAGTAAAAGCTTCAAAACAGCAACCGCTTCAGGAAGAATTATTATGAATGTGTTTAACTTGCTGGATAGCTAGGTAGGAGCACGTCTAGCGCGGCCAGTACAGTGAAAAGATAGCAATACGGCTAGCTGTGAAGAGCGGAGCAGGAGGAGCCCAGAGTAAGCCTTAACGTCGTAGAGCACGTCTACCTCACATCAACATGTCAGAAGATAATAGCGAAAATGCTTTGCAGCAAGTAGAAGACCTTAAACAGGCAGACGAAACTGTAGAACGTGACAATCGGTCTATAAGCACCGGTTACTACAGGTCGCAAGTTGGCTCACGGTCATCGGGTGGTTCTAGAGTAAGCAGAGCCCTTGCCAGAGCACGGGCTAAACTAGTAGCAGCTCAAGCCAGAGCTGCGTATACGGACAGTGAAATAGAAATAAAAGTAAGTCAGGGCCGTCTCCAAGCTGAATTCCAAGCAGGACAGGCCCGACACCAGACTGAACAGGCCTGACACCAAGTGGAACGCCAGGCTGAACAGGCCCGACACCAAGCGGAACAGGCCCGACACCAAGTGGAACGCCAGGCTGAACAGGCCCGACACCAAGCGGAACAGGCCCGACACCAAGTGGAACGCCAGGCTGAACAGGCCCGACACCAAGCGGAACAGGCCCGACACCAAGTGGAACGCCAGGCTGAACAGGCCCGACACCAAGCGGAACAGGCCCGACACCAAGTGGAACGCCAGGCTGAACAGGCCCGTCTCCAAGCCACATTGGAGGCTCTGCAGCAACAAAAAGAGATAGATGCTGCATTAGCCGAGACAGAAGTATTCGAGGCAATTTTGGAGGGAGCCGATCCCGAGACAGCTTACAAACCTTTAATTCCCGTTCCGTGGCAGAGTCCACGACTGCGCACCATAGATTACGTGAGCGACCATGCCGACATACAGTTTACAGGAGAAAGGGATGGAGGCCCGCACATCTCTACAGACGCAAACACTTTGTATAACATGCCACAAGTTGCCAACCAAGGTCAAAGCAGACGGCGTGCCTCAAGCCGCAGAGTCTCCGCTAGCAGAACTGAAGACACAGTGCAAAGGAATAGGACGCCGAATAGAGAAAGTCGGAGGCAAATCCCCTCTCGGTCCCTTGAGACCCCCAACAGAGCCCCCAGCCAAGGCAACCCTGGCCCAGGTCCCAGCACCTACGACCTCGCCAAATACCTTGCACGCACCCAGCTGGTGACTTCGGGGTTAATCAAGTTTGATGACAGGCCAGGGAATTATCGGGCTTGGAAGTCCTCCTTCCACGATGCCATATCGGGCTTAGACCTGTCGGCAGGAGAAGAGCTCGGCCTCCTTATCAAGTGGCTCGGCCCAGAGTCCGCCGGACAGGCACGCAGGATAAAAGCGGCCAATGTGGGGCAGCTGCCAGAGGGGTTGAAGAAGGCTTGGGTGAGGCTGGAAGAAAGCTACAGCTCGCCCGAAGCCATTGAAAGGGCTCTCTTTGACAGGTTGGCGAACTTTCAGAGGTTGACGAGTAAGGAACCCCAGAAGCTCCGCGACCTTGGAGATCTGCTGTCGGAACTCGAAGCCGCAAAGCAGGACGGCTACCTACCCGGTCTATCGTACTTAGACACTTCCAGAGGGGTAAGTCCCATCATTGAGAAGCTTCCATTTAACCTGCAGGAGAAGTGGATAACGTTTGGATCAAAGTTCAAGCTAAAGCACAACGTG
Organism: Somniosus microcephalus; assembly: GCF_052327205.1. Classification (NCBI taxonomy): domain Eukaryota; kingdom Metazoa; phylum Chordata; class Chondrichthyes; order Squaliformes; family Somniosidae; genus Somniosus; species Somniosus microcephalus. The sequence continues at coordinate 66,982,200 of NC_141001.1, forward strand.
GCATTCCCACCATTCTCTGCGTTCGTTAAATTCATTGGTAAAGAAGCCAAAGCCAGGAACGACCCCAGCTTCAACTTCTTCTCCTCCCAACCAGCACTTGCTAGAAGAGACAAGTTTGACAGACATGGAAAGACACCAATATCTGTCCACAGAATGCAAGTGTCCTCAACTGAGCACACAAAGATTCAGAAGAAACCTGAGGATATGAGCAAACAATGCCCTATCCACAACAAGCCCCATCCTTTAAAGAAGTGCAGAGGCTTCAGGGAGATGTCCCTGGAAGATTGGAAACAATATCTTAAAGAGAACTCTATATGTTTCAGGTGCTGCTCGTCCACGAGCCATCTCGCCAAGAACTGCAAGGTGGATGCAAAATGCACTGAATGTGAAAGTGATCGGCACGTTTCAGCACTACACCCAGGCCCAGCTCCTTGGAAGTCAGAAACGCCTCCTCCTGCATCAGAGCACGGCGGGGAGAGAGAGGGAGCTGCTGGTACGGAGATTACATCCAGGTGCACCGAGGTGTGTGGAGAAGGAGTGAGCGCAAGAGCATGCTCCAAGATATGCCTTGTTAATGTGTACCCTGCGGGATGTCACCAGGAATCTGAAAAGATGTATGCCATACTAGATGAACAAAGCAATCGTTCTCTAGCAAGATCCGAGTTCTTCAACATTTTCAAGATCAAAGGAAGTCCGTCGCCTTACACGCTGAAGACGTGTGCTGGACTTTCAGAGACAGCCGGCAGGAGGGCTTGCGGTTATGTTGTTGAGTCAGCCGACGGGAAGATTAGCCTCCCCCTTCCTACACTCATTGAATGTAATCAGGTCCCCGACAACCGTTCTGAGATTCCCACTCTGAATGCGGCTCGTCATCACCGTCATCTGAGACGCATTGCAGACGAGATCCCACCTCTTGATCCAGATGCAGGCATACTTTTGTTGTTGGGAAGGGACATCCTGAGGGTACATAAGATAAGGAAACAGATCAACGGTCCACATGACGCCCCTTTCGCCCAAAGGCTTGACCTCAGCTGGGTCGTTGTTGGAGATATGTGCCTCAAGGGCGCTCACAAGCCGTCTCAGGTGAGCACACTCAAGACTTCCATCTTGGAGAATGGTCGTACAAGCTACCTTACCCCATGCAGTAGTCAGATCAGAGTGACAGAGAAGTTCAGTCATACGGCTCAGCCTCAGAAAGCCCCGGTGCTGATCTCCACAGACAGCACACAGATGATGCTCACTGGAGAGAACCCGGGTCAGTCAGTCTTCTGTCGCACCACCAACGACCACAAACTTGCTCCATCGATCGACGACATGAGGTTCCTCCAGATTATGGACAATGAGGTCTCTCGTGACAGCTCTAACAGCTGGGTTGCACCCTTACCCTTCCGGAACCCCAGACGACGGCTGCCGAACAACAGGGGTTATGCCTATAATCGTCTTAACTCACTCCGTCGCACTCTAGAGAAGAAGCCAGAGATGAAAGCACACTTCCTAGAATTTGTCAAGAAAATGCTTGTCAACGATCATGCAGAGATAGCTCCTCCACTCCAGGAAGGCCAAGAGTGTTGGTACCTCCCTTCCTTCGGAGTCTATCACCCCAAAAAGCCGGAACAGATCCGCGTGGTGTTTGACTCCAGTGCAGCATATCAGGGCGTCTCTCTCAACGGCGTACTCCTCACAGGGCCCGATCTCAACAACAGCCTCTTGGGGGTACTCATGAGATTCAGGAAAGAGCCCATCGCCATCACTGCCGATATCCAGCACATGTTTCATTGCTTCGTGGTGAGAGAAGACCACAGAGACTTCCTCCGCTTCCTGTGGTATCGGGACAATGACCCTAATAGAGACATTGTGGACTACAGAATGCGTGTCCATGTCTTTGGGAATAGCCCATCCCCTGCTGTCGCCATATACGGACTAAGGAGGGCTGCCAAGGAAGAAGACGACGACTTTGGCAGTGATGTGAGAGGGTTCATCGAACGAGAGTTCTACGTCGACGACGCACTGAAGTCATTCCCGACCGAAGCAGAGGCCATCAGTACCCTCGGACGAGCCCAGGAACTACTTGCACTATCCAACCTCAGGCTGCATAAGATAGCCTCTAACAGACCAGCAGTGATGGAGGCATTCCCCCCTGAAGATCGTGCTAAGGACGTCAAGGACCTAGACCTCTTCACTGATGACCTCCCCCTACAGCATAGCCTAGGGGTGTCGTGGAACATAGCAACAGACACGTTCACGTTCCAAGTCCTAGACGCCAAGAAACCCTTCACACGTAGAGGAGTGCTCTCTACAGTCAACAGCCGATACGACCCTCTCGTCTTCTTAGCCCCTGTCACCATACAAGGCAGGCTGCTCCTCAGGGAACTCTCCACATGCGCTGAAGAGTGTGATTCGCCTCTCCCTGAAGAGATGGAAGCAGAGTGGGACAGATGGAGAGACTCACTCCAAGACTTACGGGAGATCCGAATACCTTGCTGCTATTCGTCTTTCTCTCCCTTAAATGCCCAATTTAAAGAGCTTTGTGTCTTTGCAGACGCATCCGCTAAGGCCATTGCAAGTGTGGCTTATCTGAAGGTCACCACTCAAGAAGGACAAAGCAAAATCGGCTTCCGTCTTTGATAGAGGCAAGTTGGCGCACCAGCCAGACCTCACCATACCCAGATTGGAACTGTACGTAGCAGAACGCAACCTACCCCCTCACAGCAGTCTACGGAAGCTGCATCCTATCATCGACACCAACGGACTGTCTCTGAGGTGGTTCTTCTTTTGTCGCCAGAGGACTCCAGTGACAAGTAGAGTTCGGACTATGTGGAGTCGTTAATGACCCCAGACGGGGAGTGTTCTGGACCGATGGACATTGTGACATCCTGGATGTTTTTACATGCAATAGCACCCTCTGGTGGCGGTTATTGTGTTAACAGTTTGTAAGCTGGAAAGGTCATCTGTTCCTTTCTTCCTGTGTGAGGTCATTTGACCTTTGTTCCTTTCTTCCTGTGAGAGGTCATTTGACCTTCTTACCTTTCTTCCTGTTGACCCCAGGAAGCAGTTTTACCAGGAAGAACCTGACTTAAGTAATGGAGAATTCCATGAGGGATTTTCAATCCAGTGTAATCTGACTTCATATGTTAGGCCAAATGCAATATCTGTGAGTATCTTTAGTTCTTAGCATAATAGCAATGTTGTCAGAGTAATATTTTGATAATACTATGTTTGTAAAAGGTTAATATTTAATAGTTACAGAAGTTAGTTCAAATGTTAGTTATACAATTAGTCTATTCTACTGTTGTAAATATGTTTATATCTTGTGTAATATCGAATGTGTAGTACTCAGTTTATGTACAAAACATACTTTGTCTTTGTTTACAGTTTCACAAAATTGTTCAAGTAAAAGCTTCAAAACAGCAACCGCTTCAGGAAGAATTACTATGAATGAGTGTTTAACTTGCTGGATAGCTAGATAGGAGCACGTCTAGCGCGGCCAGTACACAGAGGATCAGAGGGACCTTGGTGTGCATGTACATAGATCCCTGAAGGCAGCGGAACAGGTAGATAAGGTGGTTAAAAAGGCATATGGGATACTTGCCTTCATTAGCCGAAGCATAGAATATAAGAGCAGGGAGGTTATAATGGAGCTGTACAAAACGCAAGTTAGGCCACAGCAGGAATACTGTGTGCAGTTCTGGTCACCACACTATAGGAAGGATGTGATTGCATTGGAGAGGGTGCAGAGGAGATTCACCAGAGTGTTAGCTGGGCTGGAGCGCTTCAGCTATGAAGAGAGACTGGACAGTCTGGGGTTGTTTTCCTTAGAGCAGAGAAGGCTGAGGGGGGACCTGATTGAGGTGTACAAAATTATGAGGGGCATAGATAGGGTAGATAGAAAGGAACTTTTTTCCTTAGTAGAGGGGTCAATAACCAGGGGCCATAGTTTCAAGGTAAGGGGCAGGAGGTTTAGAGGGGATTTGAGGAAAAACTTTTTCACCCAGAGGGTGGTTGGAATCTGGAACTCACTGCCTGAAAGGGTGATAGAGGCAGGAACCCTCGCTACATTCAAGAAGCATTTAGATGAGCACTTGAAACGCCATAGCATACAAGGCTACGGACCAAGTGCTGGAAAATGGGATTCGAATAGACAGGGCTTGATGGCCGGCGTGGACACGATGGGCCTCTTTCTGTGCTGTATAACTCTATGACTCTATGACATCACTCTTCAGAAACACATCTAATTGCCTCCTGAACTAATCTGGTTGATTTGTCAAAGATTTAAACTGACATAACATTCATTTATAAATTTCTTTTAGTGGGTAAGATGGAACATGCTGTAACTTCTTTTTTGAATATGCTGCTCCCTACACTGGAAAAAATTAAGATGCATCTATTCATTACAGTGAAACTCTATCCCTCCCACTATAAATGCATTAAGCAACTTTAGGACATGATGTGTGACCTCTATCTAGAGCTCGGAACATATAAAGCCGTCTGGATTCCTCTTCCTGGAGGCACACACTACATGTCCCCTCACAACAACAACAATTTGCCTTTAACGTAGTAAAACAGCCCAAAGTGCTTCACAAGAACGATTATCAAACAAACTTTGACACCAAGACACATAAAGAGATATTAGAACAAGTAACTAAAAGCTTGGTCAAAGAGGTCGGTTTTAAGGTGCGTCTTAAAGGAGGAGAGGTAGAGAAGTTTACGGAGGGAATTCCAAAAATTAGGGCCTAGGCAGCTGAAGGCACGGCTGCCAATGATGGAGCGAAGAACATCGGTGATGGGCAAGAGGCCAGAATTGGAGGAGCGCAGTGACCCTGGAGGGTTGTAGAGCTGGAGCAGGTTTCAGAGATAGGGAGTGGCAAGGTCACAGGAGGTATTTAAAAACAAGGATGAGAATTTTAAAATCGAGGCTTGCTGGACCAGGAGCCAATGTTGCAGTGAGCACAGGGGTGATGGGTGAACAGGACTTGGTGCGAGTTAGGATACGGGCAGAATTTTGGCTGATCTTAAGTTTACAGAGAGTGCAAGGTGGGAGGCGAGCCAGAAGAACATTGGAATAGTGGAGTCTGTGGCTGTGGTTGTTGGAGGTCATTCATCTCAATCACATGACATCACTGCAGGAGTTCCTCAGGGCAGTGTCCTAGGCCCAACCATCTTCAGCTGTTTCATCAATGACCTTCCCTCCATCATAAGGTCAGAAGTGGGGATGTTCGCTGATGATTGCACACTGTTCAGCACCATTAGAGACTCGTCAGATACTGACGCAGTCCGTGTCCATATGCAGCAAGACCTGGACAACATTCAGACTTGGGCTGACAAGTGGCAAGTAACATTCGCACCACACAAGTGCCAGGCAATGACCATCTCCAACAAGCGAGACTCTAACCATCTCCCCTTGACATTCAATGGCATTACCATCGCTGAATCCCCCACTATCAACATCCTGGGGGTTACCATTGATCAGAAACTGAACTGGACCAGCCATATAAATACTGTGGCTACAAGAGCAGGCCAGAGGCTGGGAATTCTGCGGCGAGTGTCTCACCTCCTGACTCCCCAAAGCCTTTCCACCATCTACAAGGCACAAGTCAGGAGTGTGATGGAATACTCTCCACTTGCCTGGATGAGTGCAGCTCCAACAACACTCAAGAAGCTCGACACCATTCAGGATAAAGCAGCCCGCTTGATTGGCACTCCATCCACCACCTTCAACATTCACTCCCTCCACCACCGGCGCACTGTGGCTACAGTGTGTACCATCTACAAGATGCACTGCAGCAACGCGCCAAAGCTCCTTCAACAGCACCTTCCAAACCCGCGACCTCTACCACTTAGAAGGACAAGGGCAGCAGACGCATGGGAACATCACCACCTACAAGTTCCCCTCCAAGCCACAAACCATCCTGACTTGGACCTGTATCGCCGTTCCTTCACTGTCGCTAGGCTAAAATCCTGGAACTCCCTTCCTAACAGCATTGTGGGTGTACCTACACCATATGGACTGCAGCGGTTCAAGAAGGCGGCTCACCACCATCTTCTCAAGGGCAATTAGGGATGAGCACTAAATGCAGGCCTAGCCAGCGACGCCCACATCCCATCAATGAATTTTTAAAAAAGCATGAATGAGGATTTCAGCAGCAGATGAACTGAGGCAGGGGCGAAGACAGGCAATGTTATCCCACAACACATCCCTGCAGAGGGGGGGATGGGTTGAGGCCATCTAGACATCGAGCACACACCCCATTTGGTCCACAGCTGCACAGGAAAAGTGACCCACCCCAGCTGTACAGCATGAGTGACCCAATCCAAAAATACCTCCAGAATGGATAGAATAGCTTCTGTGCACTTGTGACCCTCTGTGTCACCATCCTACCCCAATCCTAAGCATATTAAATACAATAAAACATGTACAACTATGCTGCCAGTGGTCTCCTGTAAATGCTGTGCTGAGAATTTATACCATGATGATACCAATGCAAAATCCAGTCTATGATTTTTCATTTCTGCAAAATGTTTATACCATTAATTGTTAAGTGTTTGGCCATTTTCTTATTTCAATGTGTAAACTTTTTTTGGCTTTCTTTTATAGGATTTTTTTTCCTTACTCACCTATTTCAATATCAATTTTCATGTCTGTAGGAACTTCTGTGAAACAAAAAAGGGAAAATACATTAAAGAAAGCGATTCAGGCACCATCCTAGCTAACTACCTGCAAGGGCATGCACAGAATAGGATGCACAACTATCCTAAGACACTAGGGGGGAGAAATTCATTATAGCCCAGGAATGGGGGGGGGGTGGGTGTAACTTTAGAAAAGTTTGAGATTTAGCGCCAGGCGCTAATGAATCACACTGCACACAAAATTAAGTATCATCGCTCAAAGAAAGGATGGGAACGCTAAATCAAGCGCTAATGTCCTAGCTCAGTGGTGCTACACTCAAAGCGCTAACCAATATCAGGTGCAGTCTAATCGCAAGTCATCATTGCCACAGGCTCTTTCCAGTTCTTAAAGAGGAGGTTCAATGAGGCTGCAGAACCTCATTCTCAGTATTGCTGGCTGTGAACCTGAATCAGCAAGCAGGAGCAGGCCAAGTCCAAGGAGCCAAACAACTCAAGCAGGTGTCATGATGGCAGAGCCACGCTCCAGGGAGAGAGCCCACAGATTTTCAGACCAAGCATTGGAGGAGACGGTGTCCGCTGTGGAGAGATGGAGGGCGGTGCTCTATCTGGCAAATGGCAGGAGGCCCTCGCCACAAGTATTCCATGCTATGTGGAGGGAGGTTGCCCTGCATTTCTCGGCAGAACTGTGGTTCCCAGGGCCCACACACAGTGCAGGAAGATATTTAACGACCTCACTCGGGTGGTCAGGGTGAGTCAATGCCTCAACAAATGATACATACCACCATCTGAACCACAGTCTGCACACACTGGCCAAAGCACCACACCCCCAGCGCTCACCCACCAACAATCTCTACCTACCAACACTCACACCCACATATCACACCTTGTACACAGTGACAGCTATTCAACTATGGCAGGCACATCACCCAAACACATTGCTCCACACTCACTCACACACTTTCCTTTCTCTTGCAGGCCAAGGTGGCTCATAACAGGAGGGAGCAGGAGCGCTCAGGCGGGGGACAAGCCGACACCCAACCACTGTCTGCGCTGGAAAATAAAGTGCTAGAGATTATTGGGGACAACACCGGTATGTTCATCCCTAATCCTTCTTCTCCCTCACCCCACAAGCCTTTCACACTTTCCAGCTAATTATGCTATATGCATGCATTTCTCTCTTCCTTCAGCCCCACAACCCCCCAAGCTATCTGCGCTCCTCTAATTCTGCCCTCTTGAGCATCCCTGATTATAATCGCTCAAACTTTGATGGCCGTGCTTTCTGTTTCTTAGGCCCTAAGCTCAGGAATTCCCTGCCTAAACCTGTCCGCCTCGCTACCTCTCCTTCCTCCTTTAAGACGCTCCTTAAAACCTACCTCTTTAACCAAGCTTTTGGTCACCTGCCCTTATGTGGATCGGTGTCAAATTTTTTGTCTTAAAATACTCCTGTGCAGAGCCTTGGGATGTTTTACTACGTTAAAGGCGCTATATGTTGTTGTTGTTCCTGCCCTCCCTCCCCTCACCTTAACCCGACTATTGTGCCTTTATGCTTTCAGATAACAAGCAAATACCTGAACAGCCTGTCCGAGGGCACCATAGAGAGCGAGGCGGGAAAAGAGGAGGAGGAACACCACACTGCATTACTGCAGGTCTCACCCGCAGGCACCAGCTCAGATACTGGCACTACACGTTCTTTAGAGGCTAGTATAGTAGTGGGATCTGCACAGGGTGATGCACCAGGAATGAGCGGGCTACAGCAAGGCCAGGGGAAATGGATAGCTCGGGGGCCAGCTCCCCAGAGGGCGAGATCTGCTGCACAGGACTCAGATGAGGACCTCGATGCGGAGGCCTTTAGAAGAAGGGTGATGGGCATGCACACGGAGATGATAGGTGCAATGGCAAGGATGCTTGAGAGCCTGTCGGCCATGGTAAGGATCGTGGAGGAGTCCGCCTCCAACATTGCACAAAGCTCTGCACACACCCTGGAGCCCATCACTTCCAGTCTGGAAAGGATGGTAGACTCCCAGAGAGACTGTGGTGACCCAGACCTGATGCCGTGTGTGATGGGCGATCTGGCAGCTTCCATTGCAGCACAGGCAGAAGTGGCGCAACGTCTTAGTGCTGTAATGCAGTCTATGGTTGGTGCGATTCAATCTCAGACTGCTCTCATGCAGTCTCAGCTTGATGCCACACAAGCTCTGACTGCTGCCATCATGGCTGGGTCTACCACCGTCGACCAGGGCTTTCACAGTGTCGCAGCAGGCCAGCAATCTGTGCTGCAACAGATTGCTAGGATGCTGCCCTGGGGTAGTGGCAGTGGGTCAGTGGAGCAGGAACCTGCTGTCCTCTCTCAGGATGACAGCATTCCTGCCCCCACCACTGCCACTCCACCATTGCCCTTGTCGCTGCCTGTCATCCAGCCAGCCCAGACTGCTGCCGCCCATGCTGAGGTGGTGCAGTCTACAGCCGGGCCTTCCAAGCCCAGAGCTGGTCGAGGGGATCCTGCAAGGCCATCTGAAGTCTCCCGCACGGACACTCAGTAGCCTTCCACCAGCCGTGCTGCAGCCACTGGGCCAATGCTTTGTAGGAGCACTAGAGTAGGCAAAGGCACTGTAACAAGAGGCAGTAAGGGATTGCACAAGGGTGAATAGTAAATATTGTTGTTGTAAAGATGTGTTCACTGATTATTGATAAATTTATTAATTCAGTTTGGATTATTTTGTGGTGTGTCTCATTGAGCTGTGAAATGGCCTGCGACAGGGATGGAATGATGGGGATGTGGTGAGCAACGGGGATCTGGGGTTTAATTCATTGGAATCGCAGTCTGATGAGGCGGTCACCTTCTGGAAGGCCGATTGAGTGGCTGCCTCCTCCCTCACTCCTGTTCCTCCTCCTCCTCTTCCTCCTCCTGAGGTGGTCCCGTAATCCCGTGGCAAGGGTTGGGCCCTCATGATGGCCAGATTGTGGAGCATGCAGCAGACGATGGTGAAATGGGACACCCACTCTGGCGAGGACTGGCAGGCTCCTCCCGAGCGGTCAAGGCAGCGGAACCATTGCTCGAGTACCTTGATGGCCTGCTCGATGATGTTCCTGGTGGCGGCATGGCTCTCATTATATGAGTGCTAGGCAGGAGTGTTGGGATTGTGGAGGGGAGTCAAGAGCCAGGTGGAGGGCAGATAGCCCTTGTCTGTGAGCAGCCAGCCGCGAGCTTGATGTGGTGGCTGGAAGAGTGCTGGTGCAGGATGAAGGCATCGTGGCTGCTGCCAGGATAGCGGGCATTGACATTGAGAATTTGCAGTGTGTGGTCGCACACCAATTGCACATTAAGTGAGCGGTAGCCTTTGCGGTTACGGAAGATCTCAGGATTGTTATGCGGTGCCCGCAAACCTATGTGGGTGCAGTCAATGGCGCCCTGCACCATGGGGAATCCCGCTATCCTGGCAAAGTCACATGCACGCTCGTCCAGCTTCTCTCTCTAGTGATGGGGAAGGAAATGTAGTCCCTTCTACTGTAGAGAGCCTCTGTGACCTCCCGGATGCGGTGATGGCCGGCGAACTGCGGGATGTTAGCTGTTTTTCCTGTTGCAGACTGGAATGATCCACTGGCAAAGAAATTGAGGGCGCCGGTGACCTTGACTGCCACTGAGAGAGCTGTGGTCATCCGGATCTGAGGCTCGAGGTCTGGTTGTTGGAGGTGGCAGAGTTCTGTGACCACCTACTTGGTGAAGCAGAGCCTTCTAATACTCTCTCTCCTCGCTTAATTGAAGGTAGGAGAAGTGCTGTTGGAATATCCTCGGAGGGTAAGGCCTTCTGTTGAGAGCCCTAATGGCCCTCCTCCTCCCTCTGGCCACATTCTAATCTTTCTTGCTGCCTGCGCTCCCTCTGCCATAGATCCTGGAGGACGAGGTCAACTGGCCAGTACAGCCCCCATTAATGTAACCAAGTGTAGCCCTTTGATATTTTGTGAGAATAAATGTAACTAATTTTTAGTAGCAACAACACTGCGGAGACTAAACAACCTTTAAATGACTGATTTAAACTGTTGCACAATTTCAAACTGACAAGGAAGCAGTGAAACAGCACTAACCTGAGAGCCTGGAGCTGGCTACTGACTGCTTCATGCCTCCTCTCCCTGTTGCTGTCGGGGCGAAGCGCTAAGGCAGTGGGCGGTAATCAATTTCGCAGATCGGGCACCCAGTGAGCGTTGCACACTCACGGACATCATGATCTGCCTGGCACTGAAGTCCCCAGCGCTAACTGGTAGTGGCGGCACTACGGGGGTGCCAGATTTGTTGTGCGTGGCTGGATTCACCTCACCGTGGCACTAACTGGAGGTGCTAAGGTACTGACTTTCTCCCCCTAGGTTTACACACTGTTCTTCATCTGACTGGAAGCTATTCTCAACCCACTAGCAAGTGACCATTTTTAATTTGTTCAACCTGGACAGTGAATGTTGGCACGTTATTTAGCCTTACTGGGGTATCATAATTAACACCAATCCTGTTCTCACATCTGTTACACATATGCACTTTCCAGCAATGATCATTGGGTAGTAACCAAGAGCAGGGACAGCAAATGTCTCTCCGCTTAAGAGGGGAAACTTCCAGCCAGTTAAGAGGTTTTCTCAACTCCTTAACTGAGAATATGATAAATTGTGATGCTCTTATTCTTCCAACCTCCAAAAAAAATACTCTCAGAAAAGACTATGAAAGACCCGTATTACAAAGTTGTGTGCAATGTGACTCCCTCAGTTTTACCCCATTTTTTTTTCTTTCTCCTGAACCATCACATTATTTTCGGGTGCAGTTCTATGGGCATCATTTTGACGTCCGATACCTCGCCTTAGTGGTCATTCTTCATTTGCAAGCTAGACAACAAGGGGGATAAATTCAGGAGTGCCTGCACAGTGTTAACAAGTCAAATGGTGAGGTCTGAGGAGTACTGGATTTTGGGCCTCAGACCTTATCATAATGTAGATGGCGATGCAGTAGGAGCCTCGGAGTCCGTGATTGGCGTTCGGTGGGGGATCGGGTAGGAAGATCGCAGGCCTCGGGAGTAGTTGGTGGGGTCAGGAGTGCTGTTGGGGCTGGTTGGTGGTGCCTGGAGGTCATGGCTGGGAGGGAGGTCGAAGATCTCGGGACCAGGAACGGCGGTGATTATGGGAAGAACATACTTTTTTTTAAACTTACATGGCATTTAGAGTTGGCTTACCCGGAGGCAACCAGCAGCTTCAGAGCCAATTAAAGTTGCATCAGGGACCAGAAGCAGGTGTTAGTCTAATAAGGGGCCTAACACCTGCTTCAGACGTGGGTAAAGGCCTCTTATTTGTCCTTTACCAAGATGGCATCCTGCGGCACTTCCCCTCAGAAGTGTGTGCGAGCATCTCAGACCCCATTTGTGATCCTTAAGTGGCCACATAGCGCCTAAGAAACGGACACTACACAGCCCAATTTAGCCCCCAAGTGTCAGCAGGCTATTCAACTATGATGAATCCCAGCTGAGCCTAATCATATCTTCTTCACCTCAAATCCATACATACATGTCTATCGCTGGATAGTGATGAGGAGCAGGAACCCTGATTAACATCAGCCCTCTCTATAGGCAGATGGCAGCATCACTCTCCTTCTGACTGGGATTGTCTGACTCAGCACAGATGGGGATGAAGTCTCAACACCTCAGCTACCCACTGGGTTAAACCAAATGAGCCATTGGGTAAGACGAGTGAAGTGAAGTACACATTAAAAGGACCCGATCACTGCTCCCAACCTTCCCCCCCATCGCAATCACTCTCGACCCCCACACCACCCCCCCCGCCGGCCCTGACCCCTGATCTCCCTACTCCAGCCCCCCGACTTGACTCACTTAACTGAGGGTTGCTGAGATGTTTTTTTCTTCACTCTTCCTCCGATTTCCGCTGACAGACCATTGCACTGTGCCAGCTCTGTGACAATGAGGTCCGAGGCCCAATATCTTGGGAGCCTTGGACCTCACCATTCTGCCACAGGGTACTTACCCTGCACCCACTGAATGCCCAAAATTGGGCGCTCCTGTATTTCTAGGCCTTTATATTTTTTAATAGCTTGTGAAATGAACATATTGAAAATAACTAATGTTTTAAAACTTTATTCAGCAATGTTAACATTTTATTACAATAGTAAGTAATAAGAATGGATTTAACACAGTACTTTTATAAAGTCAACTTAATTACAACTTGCTGACAATTTATGCATCTACTGTCATGTACAATGGTTAAATGTATAATTTTCACTGAAAGACAGACAATCAGCATGAACAGCAATGCCGGTGAAGCCATTTCTATTCTACATCTGGCATTTTAAGTACTGTTCTGGTATTTAGTTAAAACAAAAGGTTTTCTTCTCATTACTTCAATAGTAATCTAATTAAAGGTCTCACATTCAAACAATAGTATTGTGTTGACAAGTATGGTTATTTTGTTCTTGACATTGATCAGTCTAAGACTTGTGCGGCCTTCATTTTAAAGAACTGGCCTCAAGCTGGCGCCCTTCATCTCACTCATGCCAAACTGCCAGCATAGCTCCTTGGTTCTTTTTCTATGCGATAAAAAAAGCTCACACTACAGGTCAATGCGCCGGCTTAGATCAGAGATCAACAATCATGACTATAACCTAATCACGTAGTTACCTGCACAAATAGCTCCTCCTCCAAGGTGTCCTCACCCTACCTAGCCCCCTTATCATCATTTTTCTTTTCAAATCAATACATAAAAGTTCAAAAAGAGGATCATATAACACACTGTTGGCAGCATTTTGCCAATAGTAATTCTGTGGATGACGGTGTTTGAGCATTTGTGAAGCAACAATAATCCAAAATTCCAAAAAGTTTTACAATCAAAATCTATGCAGTTTAACAAGTTGAATAAAAAAATCTGCACAGTTGACATGTTAATAGAAAAATAAAATCCATCCCAAAATAAATCAATAGTGATTCCAATCACCACCACACTCAAGGAAGGCAACATTTCTTGTTCTAATTTGCAACAATCAATACTGGAAAACAAAGACTAAAATTGATATTCCTCAAGTAACTCACTACAGGACATCATACAATCCAAAATATATCCTGGCAGGAATATCGGAAGTTAAACATTTAATGAAAAAACACAACCCACATTCAACTGATTGAGGGTGGAATTTCTACAGGGGTTCATCGTTTATCTGTTTCTCAGAGGGTCCCTCCAAATCTTCCGCCGAAGTTGAAGTGGACGATCGGGAGAACCCCCACGGAAATTCAACCCTGAATGTCATTTTCATTGCACAGGCTTTTGTTTACATGAAGAATAAGAAATTTGATTAGATCATTTCACTGTCTGCATTCCAAATATATTTGAAGCTAACTGGAGTAATGCCCCATAACTTGCAGAGATCATCACCAGTAACGCTGTTTTATAACTGCTCCCTCGCCCAGCAGTGATGCAAACGTAGGCAAGTTATACAAGTCTTTCACACAAAGCTCTTGTCAGGATAAATTTCTTTTAGTTTTTCGTTAAAGCAGGTTTCTAAGCCTCTGCCAGCTTGGGCCACCTCTGAATCTGGCTATAAAAGATCATTGCACATTAAATAGATAAATTCCAGATTTAATTGTTTTGCATACACACAAAAATTCCATGTAACATTCTCTGTAACTTGCGTTCAATGCCTTTCAACTGATGATGCTCAAAATCTGTATTATTACAGATAGGACTTGGGATTGTATAAAGTGATATCAGGAATTAACACATTAATGGACTGGTTAGAAATTCCTCTACAATTCACCACATCCAGCCTCATTCAGTGTAATTACTTTATAACAAACTATGAAAAGAACTGGTAATTGCCGTTTACTGTTTCCACTTCAGGGAAGCTGGTATCCACATTCCTGAGAGGTCCAACAATTATTATAGAAAACACTCAAGTTTTTGAAAAAAAATTGAATGAAAGAGTAATGTACTTACTGAGAGAGAGAGAAAGAAAGAATCGCTTTACATTTCACAATATTTATACATTCAACCAGCAACACCATTTACGGTCTATTGTCCTTATGGTTATGGCTTGCACCGTGCTTGCGTCTTCTCTTTGGCTTCACGTGCTCCTTTTCTTCTGTTGGCCAAGTAAACCCATTGATAGTAACCGTGCCACTTTCATTATCAATCTCTTCATAGTCAGATTCTTCTTGGATTGTTCCTGCCAAGTTCTTGTCAGGATAAATTTCTTTTAGATTTTCGTTAAAGCAGGTTTCTAAGCCTCTGCCAGCTTGGGCCACCTCTGAATCTGGCTATAAAAGATCATTGCACATTAAATAAATAAATTCCAGATTTAATTGTTTTGCATACACACAAAAATTCAATGTAACATTCTCTGTAACTTGCGTTCAATGCCTTTTTAACTGATAATGTTCAAAATCTGTTTTATTACAGATAGGACTTGGAATTGTATAAATGTGATATCAGGAATTAACACATTAATGGACTGATTAGAAATTCCTAAAAGCAACAACCTTTCAAAGACCTATCTAGACAGGTTAAGTCCATGAAAGAGTTAGAGAAGCCAGTCGGCTTTTTTATGGGAGCAGCCTACAGGCAATGTTATCAACAAGGTGAAATTCTACCTGGGGAGAAACAAATCATCAACTAACTCAGGAGCAAGGGTCATGTTGATTTCTTGCTCCTCCCAGGCCGGGGGCACTAAGGCCAATTCTAGAACTCACCTGCTGCCCTGGTTGAGGTCAGGCAGATCAGCAGACTGGGGATTGAATATTGGACCTTCCAGGCTCATAAGGATTCATGCCAATGCCACCATTATGTTCTAAAGCGAAAATTAAATCAAACAGCAATAATTCATCGTCATGGTATCCTGGAAAGGCCCCATTCCCTCTGGCTTTAATTGGGAAATAGAGCTTTAAGAATCAAATATTACAAAAATCTTTTTCACTGTATAAAGTATCGTAAAATTATGAATGTCTGTCTAGAGTAAAGGAGTGCAGAGCTTGGAGAGTATGTTGGTGGCCTAATATTATCATCTATTCATTACTCAGTACTTTGGGGAAATGGTGCAACTACACTCCTTGTGACGAGAACTTTTAAAATTCTCACTTGGATGGAAATTAACGGAAAAGCCATATAACAATATGCAGCTCGCAGATACAAATGAGTAGCTGCTGTGAACATATCTTCTAAATTCAGAGACCCAGGTGGAAGACGAAGACCTATACTGCAGAACTCCACGAAGAGCAGGAAAAGCAATGAGGCAAATCAAGCCATAACGGTGAAGTGACATCAAGACACGGCTTTAAAATATTAGATTGTCGAAGGAAGGAAATATTAAGGGGTGTAGGGAATTCTAGGATAGAGCCAGTTAGAGTCCGATAACACCAGCAGCATAGAGACATGTAAATCTTACTCACATAATTAAATTTTGCACAATTGATAAACATGAGCTGAATGTCAGAAATAAACTCTTCTGGTGTGTAGTAATGGAGGGGACTCTTTTTCTGAAGTTTTGCCCTGACTGTAGAAAGATCCATTGGCCTTTTGATAATCTGGTAGTAATGACGTGCCTAAATAAAAGTAAATGCTGATTAATAAGTGGCAAAAATGAGTGGCAAAAATTAGAAACTTAAGAATTTTTTTTATTAACAAAAAATGAAAACATATAAAAATATACATATTTTATTTTAATTTTGTCATTTAATCACTCCTGCCTTCCACCCTATCACAGACCTTCCCTTTTGTTCTTTTCTCTCCTCTCCCGTTTCTCTGCCTCTGTACTTGTAACTGTTTCCAGCCTGATGAAAGGTCATCAACCTGAAACGTTAACTCTGTTTCTCTCTTCACAGATGCTGCCTGACCTGCTGAGTATTTCCAGCATTTTTTGTTTTTATTTCAGATTTCCAGCATCCGCAGTAATTTGCTTTCATGGTTTATTTTTAACTGATAAGCTAAAGCATTGCCCTGAAAACCTTTCAACAATTCTGATTTCAGTTAGCAAATTAAAAAAAAAATCCCTTTTACCTTCACCCCTGTCCCACATGCAGATACCAACTCATGCTGGGGTTGTGAGGCCTTTAATATCTTGCAAAAGTGTCCATAGTTCAGAGGTGCCTGGACAGTGTTAGCAGGCTATTTGACACTGGATTGTATTATAGCTGAGCCTCAGGCTCTTCTCACCAAACATCCACACGGGCACACTTGCCAGTGAGGGTCACTGAGTTGCAATCAAGAGTTGGGATCATGACTCATTTTTCCCCTTCCTAGCCCAGAGACACAAGGGGCAATTTAACACAGTAAATGCTGGATATGGATGAGAACAGCTAACTTACATGAGGCATCACATTGGGATCGCCCTGATTTGTATAGTTTAGTACCATATTAGGTAGTGCATTTATTCAAAGTCATGGAGACAACCATGCCCCTTATTGGACTACACATCATGCTCTCCGGGAAAGGGCAGTACTATCTGGCTTCCACATTTCTCCTCAACCTCCCCTCGCCACGATTGGACAGCAGGGCGCACAATTCAAATAGAGCAAGATACAATTGGCTTTTATTTCTCCTTTTCGTATGGGGCCTGGAGAAAAACTAGCAGAGTCCATCCAAACCGAAGTAGCTAGGTTCAAGGATCAAAATGTCCTGAACTCACAACCTTCTTTTTGAGAGTCAACTGTTTAAATTACAAGAGTGCTTGGATATTTTGCTTTCACAGTATTTATTAATGTGATGTTAATTTTTTTTGTGGGTGGAAGCAAGCAAGCAAACTGACAAGGTGCTCCTAGGATTCTGGTTTTGTATACCAGGCCATTGATAGATATGGAAGATTGACCCGACCCATCTCGGCTTGTGTTTTCGGTGCCCTCCTACAGGGAAATGCCAAGCTTTTTCTCAACAGCCCAACCAAGATAGGAACTCACCATGGCATAAATCACAAATGCAAAGATTCAGCCCTGTGTTCCAAAGCACACCCAACATGCTATACGGTCCATGTCAGTGTTTACAGTCCACGCGAGCAATAGTCCAAATCACATTCACCCAACCAGTTCCCATATCCCTGTATCCCTTTTCCTTCATCAACCAATCCAATCTAATCTTGAATGTTGACATCGATTCTCCCTCAATTACTAACACTGAAAGTGAATTCCACAGCCTCACAACTCTGTGTAAAGAAGTTTCTCTTGCTCTCTGTTCTAAGTGTTTTGGGACGTCCTGAGATTGTGAAAGGAACTTATATAAATGCAAGCTGTTTCTACTCTCTTTCTTTAAATCTCAAATGCATTTAGTCTTGTATCTATGACCCCTTGTTCTGGACTCCTCAAACTACTGGAAATAGTTTGCTCAAAACCTCTACATCTTCCAAGAATGATACATCACTGTCCTTTCCTATGCTGCTATTTTTAGGTTTAGTTACTTTGTTTTAACATAGAAACATAGAAGATAGGAGCAGGAGTAGGCCATTCGGCCCTTCGAGCCTGCTCCGCCATTCAATGCGATCATGGCTGATCATCCAATTTCAGTACCCAGTCCCTGCCTTCTCCCCATATCCGTTGATCCCTTTAGTCTTAAGAAGAATATCCAACTCCTTCTTGAATATATTTAATGAATTGGCCTCTACTGCCTTCTGTGGTAGAGAATGCCACAGGTTCACCACTCTCTGGGTGAAGAAATTCCTCATTTCTGTCCTAAATGGCCTACCCCTTATCCTTAGACTGTGACTCCTGGTTCTGGACTCCCCGATCATCAGGAACATCCTTCCTGCATCTAGTCTGTCCAGTCCTGTCAGAATTTTATAAGTTTCAATGAGATCCCCTCACAGTCTTCTAAACTCCAGCGAGTACAAGCCCAATCGTCCCAATCTCTCCTCATACGTCATTCCTGCCATCCCAGGTATCAGCCTGGTGAATCTTCGCTGAACTCCTTCGATGGCAAGAACATCCTTCTTCAGATAAGGCAACCAAAACTGCACACAATACTCAAGATGTGGTCTCACCAAGGCCCTGTACAACTGCAGCAAGACATCCTTGTTCCTGTACTCGAACCCTCTCGCTATGAAGGCCAACATACCATTTGCCTTCTTAACCGCCTGCTGCACCTGCATGCTTACCTTCAGCGACTGGTGCACAAGGACACCCAGGTCTCGTTGCACTTCTCCTTCTCCCAATCTATTGCCATTCAGATAATAATCTGCCTTCCTGTTTTTGCCACCAAAGTGGATAACTTCACATTTATCCACGTTATATTGCATCTGCCATGCTTTTGCCCAATCACCCAACCTGTCCAAATCATCCTGGAGTTTCTTGGCATCCTCCTCACAGCACACACGCCCACCCAGTTTTGTGTCATCTGCAAATTTGGAGATATTACATCTAGTTCCCTTGTCTAGATCATTAATATATATTGTGAATAGCTGGGGTCCAAGGACCGATCCCTGTGGTACCCCACTAGTCACTGCCTGCCACTCGGAAAAAGACCCGTTTATTCCAACTCTTTGCTTTCTGTCTGCCAACCAGTTCTCTATCCAAGTCAATACCTTGCCCCCAATCCCATGTGCCTTAACTTTTCACGCTAATCTCTTATGCGGGACCTTATCAAAAGCCTTCTGAAAGTCCAAATACACCACATCCACTGGTTCTCCCTTATCTATTTTACCAGTTACATCTTCAAAAAATTCCAGATTAGTCGAGCACGATTTACCTTTTGTAAATCCATGTTGACTTTGTCCGATCCGGTCAGTGTTTTCCAAGTGCTCTGCTATTACATCTTTTATTATAATGGACTCTAGCATTTTCCCCACTACCAATGTCAGTACCGGTCTGTAATTCCCCGTTTTCTCTCTACCACCTTTTTTGAATAGTGGGGTAACATTAGCTACCCTCCAATCCATGGGTACTGTTCCAGATTCCATCGAATGTTGGAAGATGATCAGCAATGCATCTACTATTTCTAGGGCCACTTCCTTAAGTACCCTAGGATGTAGATTATCAGGCCCTGGGGATTTATCCGCCTTCAATCCCATCAATTTTCCTAACACCATTTCCCTACAAATACTGATTTCTTTCAGTTCTTCCCTTTCATCAGACTTTAAATTGAATAGGTCTCAGCTTTGGCTCAGTGATAGCACTCTTGCCCGAGTCAGAAGGTTGTGGGTTCAAGCCTCACTCCAGAGACTTGAATACATAATCTAGGCTGACATTTCAGTGCAATACTGAGGGAGTGCCGTCTTTCAGATAAGAAATTAAACTGAGGCCCCACTTGCCCTCACAGGTGGACATAAAATATCCCATGGCAGTTTTCGAAGAGCAGGGGAGTTATTCCAGTGGCTAATATTTATCCCTCAACCAACATCATTAAAATAGATTATGTGATCATTTATTTCACTGCTATTTGTGGGACCTGGCTGCGCACAAATTGCTGCTGTATTTCCCTACATTACAACAGTGACTACACTTTAAAAGTACTTCATTTACTATGAGGCACTTTTGGCTATTCTAAGGCCATGACAGGCACTACTGTATATAAATGCAAGTTCTTTATTTATTTATTACTTACATACTGGCTCGGAATTTGCAGTGGGTAATGACGGCAAACTACCAGCATTCGCCGTCATTACCCCTCTGAAACTGACCGCAACACATCAGGATTTAGCGCATGTGCATCTAAACATG
Organism: Somniosus microcephalus; assembly: GCF_052327205.1. Classification (NCBI taxonomy): domain Eukaryota; kingdom Metazoa; phylum Chordata; class Chondrichthyes; order Squaliformes; family Somniosidae; genus Somniosus; species Somniosus microcephalus. The sequence goes on from NC_141001.1 coordinate 67,002,491, forward strand.
GAAATCCTGAAGTTGTGGTCAATCATTCACTGCTCCGACACAGGTTGTGCTGTGGATGGACTAGTCTACTTAGCACCTCCTTCCCCCGTTGCCCCTATTCCCACTCTCACCAAATTCCTGTTTTAGAAATCCGTACTTCCACTCTATCCCCACCTCACTCTGTGATGTCCTCATAGCTCAATTTGAAGCTCTCGCAACTACCTCTTTATATACCTTTCAGACACAAACCAATTTCAACTGCTCAGTCAGCCCACAACTACAAAATCTAATTGATACCTGTCAGTGACCTATTTACAGTTGACTTGCAGTTACACAAGTTAAAATCTAAGCTTAGATTTAGGTACAATAAAAAGCACAAGTTCTGTACTACTTATTTAATACCTTCAACTGTGAAATTGGCCTAATATTTACACCACTGGAAGAAAAATGCAGCCAGCTAATGGCAGGGTCCATTCATTAATATTAGTGCATCACCAACTTGATCCAGGCAATTACCTGCAGTCATATTGGTGGTCTGCTTCACTGCAGAAAGCCAGCTGCTTACATTCCCTATATATTGCTCCGAATGTTGATAGTATCAACAGATGTGGCACTACTACATCCACGCCAAACACTGCACACACCCCTCTGTATGAAATGGAATAGCAAATGACAGCAAACTATGCTCACCAGTGGACTGACGGGCTCGTGGAATGGCAGGCTTAGCGGGTAGCAGTAAAGGTGCAATGCCAGCTTCTCACATTTCTGCAGGCAACACAGTTTGCAGTTAATAAAGAAGATCTTTGATTGGATATGCACATACATTTACACATTACAAGTCTCCATTTTATTTGGATAATTCAGGCAAGATATTAAATGTACTGGATATTAAAGGGGAAGGTGGTTGAAGGGTTAGTATGCTTCACATTGAGAGCACTACCTCATCTCTTACCCTCTTTTTAATTGTTAGCACCCTGAACAGGAATATTGAATACACATCTCATACATTTTGGAGGACGTTATTATAAATGCACTAAATTAGAGAATATTACAAATAATTTTCTAAATACCACTGCTAAAGAAAGCAAACAAAAATTATATTTCTAAAAATATCCTGACTATTGTATCAAGAGGCTCAGCATCCATTTAGTTACACTGTGACAGGCAAATGATAATACACCTCAAAATGCATTATTCTCAAATATTGGTTCAGTAAAGATGTACTGAATTTAAGTGCTGCTGCTCACCCTTTGGTCACCAATGGAGAGACCCTGTAACGTTCTTATCCCCCTGTTTTCATTGATATATCTCGTATTTTCACAATCATATTCCACTTCTGGCATCACCACATTCCGACATAATGTACACAACCACTCACCCCTGCAAATCAATATTTTGAATACACCCATGAACAGTTGGATTGAAATTTTAAAGAGAAGTCTCATCATTAGTGAACTTTTAAAATTCAGTTACAATGGCTCTCCCCTATGGCCTGATTGCTAAAGACACTGCCAAGTGTGGAACGGAGCTATACAATCCAGGAAGGTCTGGGGTTCAATTCCTAATCGGTGTTGTGTTATGTAAGGTAGTGGTGCTTCTGGGCTAGAGAGGTTAGGTATTATGTTTCTGTTTGCTATCTAGCAATGTGTGGGTGCGTGTGTGTAAGGGGGGGGGAGAGGAGGCGAGGAGAGGAGGCGGACAGGATTGGGCTCGAATCAACTGCCTTAATGAATGAATAGCCTGCCAAAACTCACTATCTAGGCTCATGTGAAAAAAAAATTTGAATAAAATACTGGAAGGCGGCTGGTATCCATTGGAACCACAGTCCAGCACGAACCTGGAGTCAAGAAAAAAATTTGGTTATAATTAACATTAACAAAAAGGTCCTGATGTTAGTAGCTCTGATTATGCTAAACTACACTGTTGGACTTGAGTGGGCTTGAACTTCAGAAAATTCTTAAACCCTTCATAAACTCAATTTATAAACTGACATGCCTGTGGACAATTTTTTATTATGCTAGGCAGCATCTCAAAATTTCTTTCACTTAAAATAAAACTACTCTTAGATATATTGGCTACTATCTGTCTATGCCAAAACTGTTGATTCCCTAGCTCACCTGTGGATTGGGGGAAATATTTTCTCTGGTTTCTATGTATTTGCAGCATTGTGAATAGAGTGGGACAATTTCCTGATTTATATTTCTAGCAAAACCACAAATGCATTCTTTTAGAATGTTTTCAGAATTTTGCTTGAATAGTGAAGATAGGAGATAGTCCCTCAACGTTTATGATGGCACCAGGAGAAACTTTCTCATCTAAAGTCATCAGTTTACATTTTTGTTATAAACTCAGGGGAAAGAGAAGCATTGGAAAGAGAAAAACTCATTTAAATGAGGTCTGTATATACTCCACAATAGTGAATCAAACTTGTGCATGATAGTAGTTGGGAAGGGCCATTACATTGCTAAGTTCTAGCACAAGGTTGCAACACAAGGGAACTTCAGATCAAAGTTCTTGACATTAAGTTAGTCTAAAGCTTTCAATAACAGGAGGACAAAATGTTCCACGTGCATCCTGGCACTGAGGCTCCACTATAGTTTCCATGCAGAAGAAATTTTCTTCCACTTAAATTTAAGCTTCAAAATAAACTGAAAGATAGAAACATCTGCAAGAGCAGATCCAGCTGCACTGATTTGAAGATATGAATTAAAGTATATAACATAGCAATGTCATTTTTGGTTACATTGATCTCTTAAACCTTTGAAAATATATAATCTAGCAACTATTCACCGAGTTCTGTTTTTTTCATTATACCCGGTTTTGCACTGGTATCAGTAAACCACACGTCACATTATGAAACGTGCCTCAGAAGAATAGCTACATATCATTCAGAAAATATTGTAAAGAATTGTTTTGACTTTCATCATTTTGCTGCTTTTGTCTCCCAGCACAAACACCATAAAATTAGAAAATTTTACAGCATGCAGGAGGCCATTTGAGGTTAGGATCAGATCAGCCATGATCTTATTGAATGGTGGAGCAGGCTCGAGGGGCCGATTGGCCTACTCCTACTTCTTATGTTCTTATGATTTGGCTCATTGTGCCTGTGCTAGCTCTCTGAAAGAGCTGTCAACTTAATTTCATTTGCCTGTTCCAAATATTTATCCACTTCCCTTTTAAAAGCTATTATGGATTATGCTTCCTCCACTGTTTCTGATTCCATGACCTAACAAGCCTTAGCATTAAAAATATTCTCCTATCCTCTCCCTCCTTCTTTTGTATCATCTTAAATTTATGCCCTCCAGTTACCAACTCACCGACCAGTGGAAATTTTCAGCACCTCGATCAGATCTTGTCTCAACCTTCTATGTTCTAATGAAAGGACCTACAGTTTCTCAAGTCTTTTCTTATCATTAAAGCTTCCCATCCCTGTTGTTATGTGAATCTTTTTTGCAGCCTCTCCATGGCCTTTAATTTTTTTCAGTAACACTCAAAATTGGACATACGATTCTAACTGCAGCCTAACCAATTATTCATATAGGTTTAGCATTGCTTCCTTGCTTTTGTACTCTATGCCCTTATGTATAAAACCTATAATTCTATCTGCCTTTCAACTTTATCAACTTGTTCTCCCATTTTTAATGAAGAGATTTGTATATCTGAAATCCCAAGCCTCTCTGCTACTCTATTCAGTTTGGAGTTTTACCATTCAGTATAAATTCCACAATTTTGTCTTCCTCCTATGCATGACCTCACATTTCTATGCATTAAATTTCATCTTGTATATATTTGCCAAATCTACTAACCTGTCTATATCTTTCTGGAGTTGCTTACAGTCCTCTTTGTATTTAACCACACTTCCAATTTTTGTGTCTGCAAATGTTGATATCAGGCCATATACCAAAGTCCAGATCATTTAAAAACAAAGAGCAATGATTCCAACACTAACCCTGGGGGACATATTCCAAGTTTGCATATTCCAAGTCTAAAACACAACATTAACTAGAACTATCTGCTACTCTTTCCTTCCAACTCTAACTTTCCTCAGCATCCTAGACTGCATGTTGTTAGGGTGCAATAATAGCATGATCAATATTTTGATAACCGTGTGCTACTTCACCTTTTGACCCTTGACCAAAATAATTGAAAAAAAATTCACCTCAACCTCATGATAAAATGTGTCATTCACTAACAGACAAAAAAAAAAAATCGCAATAACTAAAAGCTAGATTTACATTGGGAAGCTGAGCAGAGAAGGCACGTGGCAGCCAAGATGGAACACCTTCGGACATCGATCACAACACAACAGCTCCCCTCCATTCAAACAGACTGCGCAATAATCCTCGTTGTCGTCGGTAGCACCTGCTAGTGTTGGGGTTGTCTGAGGAGATGATCTGTTAATGGATTTCTCAGAAGGTTTATCATCTGAAGGAGATGGGGATGCTACAACATCGGGAGAAAGGTCAGAAATAACTGCTGTGTCATCCAGCTCACTTTGTTGGGAGGGAGGAGGGTTCGAGTTTGGTGGAGTGAGTGTGCTGTCCAGAGTAATGTTCTTTAAAAAAAAAGTAATAAAATTAATATACAGCATAAATCAAGGAAATAGAGTTTCTATAACATTCCATAATTTCTATTTTAATGTAAAATAAATCAGACTATGCAAATATTGGTGGTCATTTTTTAAATTAAAACAGTTTAACGATTCAGATTAAGCCTTGCCTCATTAAGTATTAACTCAGTTTGCCTTCCAAGAGATTGAAGAAGTGCACATGGGAGGTCACAAATATCTGGTTCAGAGCACCATTGTTACGCCTCTGGCTTATGTTATTGTGCAAGTAGATATAGGGAAGCATGAGTCCCCCATTCAGATAAGATGATCAGGCCACTTGAGAGCAACTAAAACCACTGAACTCACAAAGGTATCTATGGCAGGCCCGAACTTATAACGGTGACTTTTCTCCTCCCTAGCGCAGAAATTGTAGCAACACTCATTCCATTGAGTGTGACAACTGGAAATACTAAAGTGACTTAATCTGTCAAGGAAGGAAATAATAAAACTAAAAGATATGGTAAATGGGTTAGTTCATATAGAATCAATTTTTTCACCACAGATCCGAAGCTCATGTCCTTTTTAATTGGAGGGGGAATGTTTGCAGAAACACAGTTAATGTCTGCCAAATTTAATAAAATTGGAGAGTTTATTATATTGCAAGGTGTTATCAATGTATTTTTCTTTAACAAAATATCTTTCTACTCACCCTTGTTGCAGCATGTGAGGTCTGACTGTCCATCATCAAAAGGAAGCTGCCTTCATCTTCATCAACATCTGGCTGCACTTTGAAGACAGGGAGCTGGCCAGTGGCTGGTGCACAGATCTGTAATCGCTCTAAACGCACATAAGGGACCTTCACCCCATCAGTCTGAGCCCTGTAATCAGCAGATTAAGTCAGATAAATAATAACTGCAGTTTAAGATCACAGCTCTGTGGGTTACCAAAACTTGTGGGCTAATTTTAAGTATAAGTGAACAATGTGTGCCCTTCGATCGCCCGTTTATACCACCCATGAGGCTCAAGCCATTTTGAGGCTCCGAAGCAGCTCGCCCTTTGGGGAGGATGGGTTATAGAACAGCTCAGATGTGAAGGTAGCCGACAGTCGGAGCTTGGGGGCGAGGGGCGCGCGGTGGGCGGGACACATACAGGCCGGCAGCAGGCTGAAGTATTCTTGTGGGACACCCTACTCCTCCTTGCCCCACAAAAATAAAAGTTAAAATTGTATCTGAAGGACTGCTGGTTAGGCCACTCAATGGCAAATGGCACAAACGGCAGTGCACGCTCTGCCCATTTCTACCTGAGAATTGCTATTGGAGTCCTACGTATACCATAGGATAATAATTATCATATGACGAGTAGCTTGCCTCCTGAAACAGGCAGGCGCTCCAGCCACCCTACTTAAGACTGTATCCAGACAGTGGCAGCCAAAGTGTCAGCATAAACCGGGTGGTAAGTGCCATTTTCCTGGTTTAACCTGGCTAAACCTAGGAAATCAAAATAATAGGATATAAGCCTCTATATTAATCACACCCCATGATGGGCAGGGGAAGGTTGGGGGTTCAAAAAGTGAAATGCGCGGAATGTGACCCCGGCCCACTGCGCAAATGCCCGTCGCCATATTATCAGCGGTGGATATTGGGGCATCCAAGTGTCCTGCTGTGGAGAGACGGGCCTCTTAATTAAAATATTTAAATTGGGCTCTCGCAGAGCAATTGGGAGCCTGATTTGAAGTTAACTGCTGCTGCACAGATTTCACATTGTTCAAGAAACTCGGCAGTGAAACGGAAGCTGGAGCTGCCGGCTCAAGATAAGTGCTTGTTTATGCACTACTTGTGAGCCAGGAGGAGCAGGAGTACTTCCCCATGCATCTCAAGGAAGCATTCGGCCTCCCCCAGCCCCAATCGTCAGCCACCACCCCTCACCCTCACGCCCAATCTCTAGCCTTCCCCCAGTCCTCCCGATCACAGGCCTATTTCCCCGACCGATTACCGACCTTCCCCCTGGTCCCCAATCTTGATCTGACCTCCCCCCACCACCATCCCGAGTGCCAACATCTCCCTCTCCCGATTGCTGACCTCCCACTTCTCCCGATCGCCAACCTTCCGCCCTCTCCAGAGTGCCGCCCTCCCCCCCATCCGCCACGATTGCCGGGGATCGTCGCCAAGGGTGGAAACAGGTACTAGTCAAAGTAAATGTGGCCTGAGAATATGATGGTTTAGATTTTGCTGATAAAATAACGGCCTTATTAATGTGTAAATCAGCTAGCAACTTGTTGCGAGGAAGAGATACCCTGTGAATTGCGAATCGTCACAAGTTGTTGGCCGATTTGTGTCGCTCTGTTGGTAGCTTTGTGAAAATTGCATCTCGCACTTAACCTCCCAGAGATTTTCATGAAGTTGCTACAATTGCACATTAATTATCCATTAAATGCACCACAGAAAGTTAAGTCTAGTAACTGACAGCGTAAGTACCCTTTTAAAGACATGGGCCCAAAATTTGCGATCTGAGGCTTCCCGCTGGCGGATGCCTCCGGCCAGCATAAAATCTACGAATTTACCTGGTGGCCCAGGAGGTATGGAGACTCGCGCTGCTAGGCCTCTCCAGGTACATGCAGGCCCACGTATCCCAGGGGCGCATGCAGTTCGCAAGCACCCCTGGGATCACGTGGGCCAGCCCAACCAATAAAAGAAGGGAATCCCCATTCATACTTATGGGAGTTCCCTTTGTACGGAATCCCCATAAGTATGAATGGGGATCACTTAAAAAATATACGAACACATGAAATAATTTTTTTAAAATTACATAGTTAAAATTAATAAAAATGCCATTTAATTAAATATTTTAAACAAAAATTAAATTTTTTGAAAAACAAATTTATATGTTTTAACAGGGCTAAAAATAAACTTACCTTATTGGACAGGGTTTTTAATAATGTATAAATGAGTGATAAAATTTCATTTTTCTATTTTTTAAAACTCTTATGCTGATAAAAGCAGGCTTTACGCCTGCTTTTACCAGGCGTAAGAATTTCACGGGCTTTCAGCGGGCAAAAGTTGGGCAAATAGCACCACTCTGCACTCGTGGAGGCCCATCTCCCGGAGATGCGGATCATCTGTCAAGAGAACTCTTGACAGATCGCAAGTTCCGGGTTTTCACGCATGCGCTTCACATGCCTAAACCCGAAACTTGCGCGACCTATACGGGCGCGTGTGCACCTCATACGAACCCCTTAGGGGCCACAAAATATGGCCCATGATAATTGTTAATGAGTGCCAATCAACTTCTCTTGCACAGAAAGTGAATAATTCCTTCAGGCTGAGAGTTGTAGGAGATTTTAAAAATGGCAAATTTAAAATTGTTTTCTTACTTTTCCTTTATGTCTTTTTTCTATCTCTTAATCCAATTTTTCTTTCCCTCTCTTTATTTCTCTTTTTGTACCTGATTTGACATTGAATTTACCCAATCTAATTCACCCCCTTTCTCAGTCTTTCCTCGGTTTATTTCTCAATCCTTTAATATCATTGGTTCCTGAGATACACTTTTTGTCCCGTTGTTCACCAAGGTCCCAGGTGCCCTGTTGTCCTCGCTGCAGCGTTATCCGCATGCACTTCATCAACTTTGTGGGCAAAAAATATTAAATACTAAACATGCATGAACAAGTCTAGCTAACAGGGCAAGCCACAAGATGCTCCGCTCCACCAAAATCTGGGCCAGTAAGACAGTTGCTATGTTTGTTCAGAAATAGTGTGGTAATACTGGTCTAGATTCAAACAGTAGAAAGGTGAGAGAGTGAAACCAGGAAATTATAGACCTGTTAGTCTAACATCTGTTGTGAGGAAGTTACTGGAATCTATAATTAAGGACAGATTGAGCACTTGGAGACATTTGAGCTGATTAGAGGCAAACATGGATTTGTAAAGGGTAGGTCATGTCTAACGAACCGAACTGAATTTTTTGAGGAAGTAACTAAAGTAGTTGACAGGAGAATGTCTAGATGTAGTTTGTATCGACTTCTAAAAGGCATTCGATAAGATTCCACATAAGAGACTGTTAGCTAAAATTAAAGCTGATGAAATTTAAGTCAAATGATTCACCTGGTTAGGATATTGGTTAGGTGGTAGAAGACAAAGAGTAGGGATAATGGGCATGTACTCGAAGTGGAAGGAAGTGACAGTGGTGCCCCACAAGGATCTGTGCTCGGGCCTCAACTGTTCACTGTATTTATTAATAACTTAGATAATGCAATAACTTTTTTTTATTCATTCATGGGATGTGGGCATCGCTGGCAAGGCCAGTATTTATTGCCCATCCCTAGTTGCCCTTGAGAAGGTGGTGGTGAGCCGCCTTCTTGAACCGCTACAGTCCGTGTGGTGAAGGTACTCCAACAGTGCTGTTAGGGAGGGAGTTCCAGGAGTTTGACCCAGCGACGATGAAGGAATGGCGATATACTTCCAAGTCAGGATGCTGTGTGACTTTGAGGGGAACTTAGAGGTGGTGGTGTTCCCATGCGCCTGCTGCCCTTGTCCTTCTAGGTGGTAGAGGTCGCGGGTTTGGGAAGTGCTGTCGAAGAAGCCTTGGCGAGTTGCTGCAGTGCATCTTGTAGATGGTACACACTGCAGCCACGGTGCGCTGGTGGTGGAGGGAGTGAATGTTTAAGGTGGTGGATGGGGTGCCAATCAAGTGGGCTGCTTTGTCTTGGATGGTGTCGAGCTTCTCGAGTGTTGTTGGAGCTGTACTCATCCAGGCAAGTTGAGAGTATTCCATCATACTCCTGATCTGTGCCTTGTAGATGGTGGAAAGGGTTTGGGGAGTCAGGAGGTGAGACACTCGCCACAGAATACCCAGCCTCTAACCTGCTCTTGCAGCCACAGTATTTATGTGGCCGGTCCAGTTAAGTTTCTGGTCAATGGCGACGGCAAGGATATTGATGGTGGGGGATTCAGAGATGGTAGTGCCGTTAAATGTCATGGGGTGGTGGTTAGCCGCTCCATTGTTGGATAGTCATTGCCTGGCACTTCTGTGGCGCGAATGTTTTTTGCCACTTATCAGCCTAAGCCTGAATGTCATCCAGGTCTTGCTGCATGCGGGCATGGACTGCTTCATTATCGGAGGAGTTGCGAATGGCACTGAACACTGTGCAGTCATCAGCGAACATCCCCACTTCTGACCTTATGATGGAGGGAAGGTCATTGATGAAACAGCTGAAGATGGTTGGGCCTAGGACACTGCCCTGAGGAACTCCTGCAGCGATGTCCTGGGGCTGTGATGATTGACCTCCAACCACCACAACCATCTTCCTTTGTGCTAGGTATGACTCCAGCCAGTGGAGAGTTCCCCCCCCCCCCCGCCCCGATTCTCATTGACTTTAGTTCCTTGATGCCACACTCGGTCAAATGCTGCCTTGGTGTCAAGGGCAGTCACTCTCACCTCACCTCTGGAATTCAGCTCTTTTGTCCATGTTTGGACCAAGGCTCTAATGAGGTCTGGAGCCGAGTGGTCCTGACGGAACCCAAAATGACATCAGTGAGCAGGTTATTGGTGAGTAAGTGCTGCTTGATAGCACTGTCGACGACACCTTCCAACACTTTGCTGATGATTGAGAGTAGACTGATGGGACAATAATTGGCCGGATTGGATTTGGCCTGTTCCTATATAATAGAGAGCCTTATATCCAAGTTTGCCGATGACACAAAGATTGGTGGCATAATGAGTAGTGCAGATGGAAGCATAAAATTACAGAGACATTGACAGATTAAGTGAGTGGGCAAAATTGTGCCAGATGAATTTCAGCACAGTTAAGTATGAGGTCATCCATTTTGGACTAAAGAAAAGATAGAGCTGAGTATTTTTTTAAATGGTGAAAAGCTGGGAACAGTGTAGGTCCAAATAGATTTAGTAGTCCATTTACAGAGATCACTAAAATGCAGTAGTCAGATACAGAAAATAATCAAAAAGGCTAATAACTGCAGTTTAGAAGCACAACTCTGTGGGTTATCAAAAAGAATGTTAGCCTTTATAACTAGAGGGTTAGAATATAAAGGGGAGGAAGTTTTGCTACAGCTATACAAAGCCCTGGCTTGACCACATCTAGATCACTGTGCACAGTTCTGGGGATCGCACTTTAGAAAGGATATATTGGCCTTGGAAGGAGTGCAGTTCAGATTCACCAAAGAATGTTTCCAGGGCTCCAAGGGTTAGATTATGAGGAGAGATTACATAAACTAAGATTGTATTCCCTGGAATATAGAAGGTTTGATTTGAGGTTTTTAGGATTTTGAAAGGATATGATAGGGTAGATAGAGAGGAACTTTTTCTACTGGTGGGGGAGTCTAGGACAAGGGGACATAACCTTAAAATCAGATCCAGGCCATTCATGAGAGAGAAGTTAGGAAACACTTCTTCGCGCAAAGGGTGGTAGAAGTGTGGAACTCTCTCCCACAAAAAGCAGATGATGTGAGCTCAATTAATAATTTAAAATCTGAGATCGATATATTTTTGCTAGCCAAGGGTATTGAGGGATAAGGCGGATGGATGGAGTTTGGTCGCAGATCAGCCACGGTCTCACTGAACGTGAGACAGCCCCGAGGAGCTGAATGGCCTACTCCTGTTCCTATGTTCCTAATCTAGGGCAAGACAGTTCACTACATTTTTGTTAAGGCCTGTAATATTGTCTTTTTTGAACAGAATTATTAGGAATGTTCTTAACACATTTCACAACAGAGAGATGTACCTGTGATTTCCTAAACTGTGAGCTCCTGATATACTTGTAGTGTAACATGAATACCAGTCCAATCTTAAACACAAAGAAATCCATCAATCCCACTACATTTCCAGTTAACTTCCAAAGAAAACCCTATAATTTCAGATAGCGCATCCCTAGTCAATGCCTCACGATATTTATATTTCACTTTTATTGCTTTACTATGTAGTTTGCTTCTAAGTGGTATAAATATTGTAAACTACTGACTGGAGTCATGGGCTCTATGGGGATGATTTTAACTCCCTCTGCCCAGTGCAAATGGGATAGTAGCAGCCTGAAAATTACTCGTATTTCAATTACCTCATTCTTTTGCTTCAACACATATGCTTCCAATTCTATAAACTTGTTTGTATAGTCATAGTATTATCACAAAAATGCTCACCTTTCCCATCTCTTGTTAATTATTTCTCCCATCTCCTTTTCACTCATTCTTGTCCTCCCCTGTTTACTGGCAAGCACTTTAGGATTAAAACATTCTCTCTTATTATTATTACTGCACTCACTACGTTAAAGGCGCTGTATAAATGCAAGTTGTTGTTGCTGTTATTAACATACACAAAAAAAAGATAGCTTTCTATATTAGTGACTAGCCTACCTGCTTCTGCATGGTTAAGATGCAGTCCATCATTCCTCCATTAGCCTGATTTATCTCCAATACAGGCCCAACTGTCTAAGTCCAACATCTTGCGAATACCATCATCCAGCCACCCCTTATTTACCCCAAAATTCTATTCATGAACTCTGGAAAAAATGCAACTTTACTTCCTTTTTCTTTCAGAGAAGATTCCTAAATGTACTATTCTACCAATGATTCTCTCTTTCTCATGTTTCCCAGAGTGTGAGTTAATGAATGAAAAAAAGGGGAATAAAAGAGAAAATGGAGGTAGAAAAAAGGAGGAAAGAGAGGGAAAAAGAGAAACTGTCTCCCTCTTATCCATCTGACTCTTTCTTCCCCCCTCATTTGACCGTCTCACTCTCACCCACATCAGAATCACGCCCCCTCTCTCCATACCATCTGACTGTCTCTCACCTTCCATTTCTCATGCACTGCCTCCTTCTCAGCTGACTGTGCGTATCTCTCATCTCCCGCCCTGCTTTTCAGCTTCACATTCTCATTCATTCCTGTCTGACTGTGCTTCTCTGAATGAGGGGGTGGTCATATGAGGAGAGGTTGAGTAGATTGGGACTCTACTCATTGGAGTTCAGAAGAATGAGAGGCGATCTTATTGAAACATATAAGATTGTGAAGGGGCTTGATCGGGTGGATGCGGTGAGGATGTTCCCAATGATGGGTGAAACTAGAACTAGGGGGCATAATCTTAAAATAAGGGGCTGCTCTTTCAAAACTGAGATGAGGAGAAACTTCTTCACTCAGAGGGTGGTAGGTTTGTGGAATTTGCTGCCCCAGAAAGCTGTGGAAGCTACATCATTAAATAAATTTAAAACAGAAATAGATAGTTTCCTAGAAGTAAAGGGAATTAGGGGTTACGGGGAGCGGGCAGGAAATTGGACATGAGTCTAGGTTCGGAATGGTCATGGCCCTGTGGGTAGTGGAGCGGGCCCAGGGGCCGTGTAGCCTGGTTCTGTTCCTACTTCTTGTGTTCGAATTCTGTGTTAGATTTCAGGAGATGGTTTTATTCCTGTTCCTGGCTGGGGTGGAGATCGCCTTTACAGAAGGTAAGTACTGTAGAAAATATAGGGACAGAGTGATCTCCTGGAAGAGTTTCGATCGCCTAGATGGGTCGGAGAGGAATTTCCCAGATTTTTTCTCCCAAATTGGCCATTGGGTTTTTTATCTGGTTTTTCGCCTCTCCCGGGAGATCACATGGGTTTGGGTGGGATGGAGAGTGATAGAAGATTTGAGGTTAGGATCAGATCAGCCATGATCTTATTGAATGGTGGAGCAGGCTCGAGGGGCCGATTGGCCTACTCTTGCTCCTATTTCTTATGTTCTTATGTTCTTATTTGATTGCATTTTTCTGTCCCTCTGATTATATCTTTCTCATTCTGTCACCTGACTCCTATATGACTGTCTTTATCTCTCTCTCCCCCTCGTCTTGCAGTGTGTGAATTCAACTCACCTGACTCTCGTGTAACTGTGCTATATAAAAACTGCATCTTATTTACGTTTTCGTCATCTATTACTTTTTACCTGGTGTTTGCGCTGTCATATGGTGCTCCATCCAGTGAATCCATTGTCAAATCATGAGATCCATTGACCCCAGGATCTAGCCAACAGCAACAGCGTTATTACCAGTACATCAAACACAGAATAAATTACTATCATAATACTATTTACAAAAACATTGAGGCATTTAGTTGTTTTAGTGTTTATGTCAAAGTGCTATGTGTCTTATTACATAACTGCAAACCCAAGTAACACTGTAATGTAATTTGTCAGACTAGCTTTTATAAATTTCCCCCCTCCCCATCTCTATGATGTTGCTGCTTTCTAATTATGTTGGAACATAATGCAAAAAAATTTCCTTCCTCCCCTTGATGAAGATAGATGAAGATGAAGATTCATAATTATTGTGGGGGATTCTCCGATGACTCGGGTTATGGTTGCTCTGCCTATTGTAGCAGGGAGCCACACAGATTGGAGATTCTCAAATCTGATCTGCACCAGGACCTTATTAGGGTCACTAACATTGGTCCCAGTTAGGGAGGAGTAAAGGAGAGAGAAGAGGAACAACATCTAGAGGTCCTGCTTCTGATCACTATGCAGTGATTCTTGCTGGAAAGTACATGTGTGTGAACACCAAATAATAACACAAGCAGACTTAGCCCTGCTGCCCTAACAAATGAATAGCTTGCCAGCACTCATTGCCCATGTTCATAATGAAGAAGCAAGGTAACAGGGATAATGCCATCCATTGGATTGTACCCTAACTTGAGTCAATACCTTCAGGAAGGGAGGAGAAAAGAAACTGCACACTTGAATTGACTATTTTAGAAACTATGGCAATTCTGGTATATATTTGTTCCTTTACCCCAGGAAATAGATCACTCTCATTTTGCACTGTACACCTCATTCTTTGGTGCCACATGGTGGTCTGTGATATCATCTCCTCTGTACATTACCTGGTGTGTCCCCTTCCTCTGAAACAAGGATGGCGGGGTAATGCTAACTGACAGCGAGGACAGGGAAGACAACTTACATCCAACGTTCACAGAAAGGTTCATCGGTTCTTTGAAGTTGTTCTCTTTGAAAGGGACTGATTCAATTTCTATGGATTCCTTTGGTAATCTGGTGTCACTGTCTTCAGACTAAAAGATAATAAAAGTGGAAAGAGGTTAGTTATTAAGCTATTGATTATAATAAACGATTATAGAAATCACTCAAGCTTACTCTACAGCAATTCTCACTGTCTGAAATACCACTCTAAACTCGCAGAAAAGTTCTAATGATGTAACTGATACAAAAATGAAGCATTTGGGGCTAGGATTTATTTTTGTTTTAGCTTCTTTAATTGTCACGGGACATAAGGAGTTAAAAACCAGCTTCATTCACAGAAATCAAGTCTCGGCTTAACCTATTACACTGTTGTGACGATGTTATGCTGAGAAGTTTGCTTGATGGAGGAACCAAGCCATCCAATTCAAATACAAAAATGTTTTGATGGCAGTTATCAGTTTGCCTTTCCAAATCACTGAATTTGATCTGGAACTTAGAGAGAGGTTGTTTGGCCCCCACCCCATCTCCCTCACTCCCAATCCTTGCTGACCACACTCCGACCTCCTTTTCCAATCCCGGCCTCCCGATCTCCTCTGCCGAACCCTGATAGCACCACCCCTCCCCCGACTTTCTCTCCTGACCCGCGATCAGCCCTCCCGGCCTCCTCTGCTGAACCCCAGCCTGACCGACCCCTGGCCACTTACCCAAGAGCTGCTGCGATGCCAGCATCGGCCCGATATTGCCCAAGTCTGCACCGGTGGGCCTCAATGCCACATCGACTCCATTATAATGAGGCCCAAATCCCAAAATCTGGAAACCTCGGGCCTCACTATTCAGGCACAAGGAATGTACGCCATGCCACCATGCAGCAAAAAACGGCGTACCCACATTTTTGGACCATGTTTCCCAAAGCTCTCCGCCACTGGAGATTTTTTTGTGTCAATTCTGGGTCTGTTGTAGACTAAATGATTTCTATGATTAGTCAACAACTCTATTATTGTATCATGTGACTACCAGGATGGTAGACGGTGAGCTGAATGGACTTTGGTCTTTTTTCGTCTAGCAATTCTTATGTTCCCATACATACATAAACTTTCACAATAGAAAAATGGATCTAGAGTTAATTGTCATGTTTCAATTAATACAAGTGAATGTAACCTTATACTCTGTGCTCTTTGGTTCCCAGTTTACAGTTATCTTCTCTGCCGGAAGATCCGGAGTGTCACCGTTTGATCTGGTCATGGTCGATCGGGATTGCAGTTCAATCAATGAAGGTATAAAGTGGGAAGAATCCTCGTCCACTGGTGGTGTGGATTTAATGCGGCCTGAAGCGGAACGCTGCAACAGATATACCACGACAAAAGCATTTTAATACTGATTAATACAAATTAAAACAAGATTTTATGTGGATATCAACTTCACTGTAATACTCAACTGAAGCAAATAGAGTGCAAATGAAAGCTGGTTCTAATGGTTATAGCAATGGATAAGCATATAATGATCCAGTACATCTATCAGATCAAATATTGGTTGGGGGTGAGGGATTGGAGAAATCATGATCAGACTTCTCTAGGATAGTAACTGTCCAGTTTCTAAGAACACAATGGGCCAGAAATTCAGGTTCCCATGGGTGAGTACGCGCTGTGTACTCACCTGTAAGGCCAATGGAAGTGCCAGTTTCGTGCATGCACACTCAATGTTGTCACACATGCGCAGAACCAAACGGCGTGGCGGCTGCGGCCTTCACCAGCACGCTTTCATCGGCTCTGTGCGGAGAAGGTCAGGGATCGGATGGGGGAAAAGAGGAGAGGGCATCGAAGGGGGGAGCAGAGAGGGGATCCGAGGGGGGGAGAAGGGATCCGAGGGGGGAGAATAGGTCCGAGGGGGGAGAAGAGGTCCGAGAGGGGGAGAAGAGGTCCGAGGGGGGGAGAAGAGGTCCGAGGGGGGAGAAGAGGTCAGAGAGGGGGAGAAGAGGTCCGAGGGGGGAGAAGAGGTCCGAGAGGGGGAGAAGAGGTCCGCGGGGGGGAGAAGAAGTCCGAGGGGGGGAGAAGAAGTCCGAGGGGGGGAGAAGAGGTCCGAGGGGGGGAGAAGAGGTCCGAGAGGGGGAGAAGAGGTCCGAGGGGGGGAGAAGAGGTCCGAGGGGGGGAGAAGAGGTCCGAGGGGGGAGAAGGGATCCGAGGGGCGTGAAGGGATCCGAGGGGCGTGAAGGGATCCGAGGGGGGAGAAGGGGTCCGAGGGGCGTGAAGGGATCCGAGGGGGGAGAAGGGATCCGAGGGGGGAGAAGGGATCCGAGGGGGGAGAAGGGATCCGAGGGGGGAGAAGGGATCCGAGGGGGGAGAAGGGATCCGAGGGGGGAGAGGAGAGAGGATCGGAGGGCGGAGGAGAAGGGATCGGAGGGGGGAGAGGAGAGAGGATCGGAGGGGGGAAGAGGAGAGGGGATCGGAGGGTGCAGAGGAGAGAGGGTCGGAGGGTGGGAAGAGGAGAGGGGATCGGAGGGTGCAGAGGAGAGAGGATCGGAGGGTGCAGAGGAGAGAGGATCGGAGGGTGCAGAGGAGAGAGGATCGGAGGGTGCAGAGGAGAGGGGATCGGAGGGGGAGAGGAGAGGGGATCGGGGTGGGGGGGAGAGAGAAGGTCAGAAACTTGTTGGGGGAGTGGGGGGTGAGGAGAGAAGGTCCTAACCCAGGAGGGTGAGCCCTGTCTGTTCTCTGAAAGAAGTAGTGTTAGCACTGTGAGCTCTGTCTGGAGCCTGGCTGTCACAATGAATGGATCAAATTACACATTGCAAAGATCTTGATTACTGAGGCAGGCAGGATCAAATTATACATTCCAGACAAACTGCTGGGTGTTTCTTATCCTCCAAGGGGACCAATCAGAGCTTTGGTGTTGAAAATACATGTTGCCTTAAAAATTGGAGGGAGGTGGGCAAGGTGGAGGAAAGAGGGGGAAGAGAAGGGTAGGAAGAAAATCTTCTTTTACTTAAAAATATCACATTATGTGTTCTTGGAAACTAAAAGGTTGCCATCCCAGAATTTTAGAACAGGAGTGTTGACATGTAATTTGGCTGCAGAGGGCATTGCAGCCAAGGCCACTCCTATCCTTACCCAATGTCCAACATGGGTTTTCTCCGGGTGCTCCGGTTTCCTCCCACAGTCCAAAGATGTGCGGGTTAGGTTGATTGGCTATGATAAATTGACCCTTAGTGTTAGGGGGATTAAATATGTGGGGTTACGGGGATAGGGTGGGATATGTGTTGGTGTAGGGTTTGCGGGGAATTGGGTGGGATATGTGTCGGTGCAGGCTCGATGGGCCGAAGTGGCCTCTATCTGCACTGTGGGGTTTCTGTGATTCTGTGATTTCCCAGCAGGAGTCTCAGGATCGCATTTAAGAGTGAGAACCCAGGCTGATTTTATCCTGTTGCTAGGTTGAGTGGCTTAGTCACTGTTGATTTGGCTGATATCTGTTAATTTGGCTTAGGTGGAGATCTTTCTATTCTATAGTGCTCATTGGATCAGGCAATGTTTTTATCGATAGACAGCTTTTTGGGTATTTTTCAAGGATTCTTTTCATAACTTTGTGAAACCACTGTCAAATAGCTAAATTAACATCACATCCCAGAAATCACAACACGTTTCAGACACCTATGTAAGTGCCAACAGAAAGTTCCATCCCTCCCCCATCTTACTGCATTTAAAAAGGCACCTTATATTATGTGTTCTTGGAAATTTGGGGATTGCTATTCCAAAATTCAAGTTTACAGGTAAAAGGAGGCAGGCCAGAAAATTAAAATTAGTGGGTGGTCAATTCCCAGCAGAAAAGTAACCACCACTAATAAATTTATGTAATGTGACTTAAAAAGAGTAGAATAACAATCTAAAGGATCACTTAGACACCAAGTTTGCCTCTATCTCAAGTTAAATGCTGTCCTTGTATCATCAATTCCAGTTAACTCAGTGCATCCTGTCTACATCAACACTGCATAGGCTAGGGAGATTGCTATCTCGGATTGATGGTTATGACCATTTGACAGTCTGTGCTGCTTTGCCCCATTTCCAGCTGCAAGAAGTTTCTAAAGGATTCAGAAAAGAGTTACAGAAAAGAGTGGACTGGATGGTGCAGTAACTTAAATAATAAGAACATAAGAAGTAGGAGCAGGAGTAGGCCATACGGCCCCTCGGGCCTGCTCCGCCATTCAATAGGATCATGGCTGATCCAAATCTAGACTCACGTCCACTTCCCTGCCCTCTCCCCATAACCCCTAATTCCCTTATCTGCTAGGAAACTGTCTATCTCCATTTTAAATTTATTTAATGTTGCAGCATCCACAGCTCTCTGGGGTAGCAAATTCCATAGATTTACTACCCTCTGAGTGAAGAAGTTTCTCCTCATCTCAGTTTTGAAAGGGCAGCCCCTTATTCTAAGATTATGCCCCCTAGTTCTAGTCTCACCCATCAGTGGAAACATCCTCACCGCATCCACCCGATCAAGCCCCCTCACAATCTTATATGTTTCGATAAGATCGCCTCTCATTCTTCTGAACTCCAATGAGTAGATTCATCTCTGGGTGCAAGTTTGAAACTGAGCCAGAATGATGAAATATCTTTAGGATCAAAAGTGAAATGCACCACAGAAGTTTTAAATCAGTTCCTAGTGAGCGTGGGCCCACTGTCCCTAATTCAAGGCTAAAATTGGCAAATTTAGAGAGGCCACAATATGGCTACAGTGGGAAATTAAATTAAGTTAAATTAATTAAATTATTATTTTACCACAGAAGGGAGGTCAGTTTAACAAATCTTCTTTTCCAAATCCAGAACTCTACATGTAATTTTTTTTTAAATCACTTGTATAATGCACTTAACTGAACAAGACAGTACAACATAAATAGATCACAATCACTTTATAGGTTATTTATTTTGAATCTGAAAGTCTCTCAAAGCTTGCTCATTAAGTGAGCACACGAGCACAATGGCCTAGAAATTCAGTGGGCTGCGCCACCAGTTAGCACCCAAAGAGGGCACTTAGTGGGTTTAGCGCCACTGGCCACGCCTCCCGTGAAATTTAGCGGGGCGCTAATGGTGGCATTAGCCGGTAGCGCTGCGCCGCCACCGATGATGTCATCGGTGTGTGCAGCGCTCCACTGCCACCCCGATTGCCAAATTTGGTAGCGCCCCCCCGCTGTAACGCCGGTCGCAATTTGCGACCGGTTCAGGGGGGCCTGCCTGTGGCGGTAGAGGCGCCGAGGTGCGGGGCGGCCATTTTTTTGGCTGGCCGCCTGCCAGCACCTCTTCGCACAGCCGCCCCCGGCCTCCTGAGCCCCCCCCCAACGTGTTGTGCCAGCTGCCTCCCAAGAGCCCAGCACTTCTCGGTGCCGGGCTCTTTTGTCGGCACTCGCGATCTCAGATCGCGCTGCAGCAGGCCCCTCCCCTTTAAGAAGGGGAGGAAGGCCTGCAGTACCGCAGCGCTGCGATTTTCAGTTGCAGCGCCCCAAGACGGATGTGGGGCGCCTCGAGTAGCGCCGCACTTCCGTTTGGGGCGCTCAAACTGAATTTCCGGCGGGCGCTCACGACTCCTTCCGGGGCGGTACTTCCGGTGCCCTGGTGAGACTGGCTCCCCGTTTCTAGGCCAATATGTTGGTTTTCAGAGATATCATCGATATGTAGCTGTTGAAGTAGATAAATGAAATACTATGAAATTATTGTTTCACCATCATCCACACAGAGGGAGTAATCCACTTGTATCTGTCCCCTAGCTTTCCCAAACTAACAGCTGAGTCACTGTTTATAAAATGTCACAGCAGCTTCCACCGATAATATTAGTCCATTCCAGAAAAAGAAGCCCCACCCAGGGGAGAGATTTTCAACAGTGGCACCTGTCCCAGAGCTACTAATACTCAAAGGGTCACCAAGAAGTCTCAAAAGGTTATTTACAATCAAATTATAATTTTTATTTTAAAAAGTAGAACAACAGTCCATCTCTGGTTTCTCAAGGGCTGCACCACTGAAATATGAAAAACATTTGGAAATGACCGTTCCAGCAGTATATAGTCATACATAATCTCATCTCCTCTAATAATATTTCAATATATACTTTCTTATTGGCAGAAATCAACTCCTCCCCTTCAACTAATGCAGAAAAAATCTCCCAAACTCCCAGCTTCTAATTAGCAGTGACTCAACCTGGGGGGGTTGGGCGATCAAGCAGCACACAACAGGGTAAAAGCATTTCCATCTAATTAAACTAAAACACAAAGGCAAGCATTAACCCTTAATTTACCAGATTACAAAACACAAATAGATCTGTGATACAACAGAGTTCTAATTTTCCATTAGTAAAGAGGTTTTTTAAAAAAAGCCAGTATGAGAATGCTAAAATAAAAGCGAGAATGCTGGAACTACACAGATCGGTCAGCATCTGAAAGAGAAAAAGAAACTTTTGATGGTTCTGATGAAGAGTTACACTCCAAGATGCTAACCTACCTTTCTCTGCCAGATGCAGACTGACTTATTGTGTATTTGACAATTTTACATTCCTTTGTTAGGAGACAGCCATTGCAATTCCCCTTAGTGAGTTCCCAATTTTGGCCAAGCAAAGGTGCCCAGCAGAGGCCAGACAGTTCCCCATACAGAACAAAGGAAAACAGATCAATAGCAGGTCCCTCTGGTGCTTCTCCACACTATAATAAGCAATTATTTATAATTTTAGTAGTTATGACAAGCTGCATTGGATGATCCAGGGGGATGTGTTTTGGGTGTTGTGCTCCAATGATAAGACTGAATAGAATATCACACGAGGGAACTGTACCTGTTTTATTTTGTAATTAGATATAATATAGGGAACTGTGTATATATCAATTAGAAAACAACAGATACCTGAGCACAATGACATGGCTGTGGCCTAATTGGAGGATTCAAAATCAAACCTATCTGCTGCTGAAACCCTCATCCATGCTTTTGTTACCTTTAGGACCAGCTATTCCAACGTTCTCTTAGCCGGCCTCCCACCTTGCATCCTCCATAAACTTGCGCTCATCCAAAACTCTGTTGCCCGTATTCTTACCCACACCAAGTCCAGCTCGCCTATCATCTCTGTGCTCGCTTACTTGCATTGGCTCCTGGTCAATCAACACCTAAATATTAAAATTATCATCCTTGTGTTCAAATCCCTCCATGGTTTCACCCATCTCTATATCTGTAACCTCCTCCAGGCCTACAGCCCTCCAAGAACTCTCCGTTGCTCCAATGCTAGACTCTTGTGCACTCCCCACTCCCTTCACCTTACCATTGATGGCCACACCTTCAGCCACCTAGGCCTTAAGCTCTGGAATTCCCTCCCTAAATCTTTCTCTGTCTCCTCCTTTAAAACCTTCCTTAAATCTTACCTTGTTGACCAAGATTTTTGTCACCTCTCCTAATTGGCTCAGTGTCAATTTTTGTCTGATTATGCTCCTGTGAAGCACCTTGGGATGTTTTCCTATGTTAAAGGCACTATATAAATGCAAGTTGTAGTTGTTGGAAACAGGGAATTGAAGTGGCAAGCAACAGGGAGTTCAAGATAGCACTTAAGGACAGAATGGAGGTGTTTGACCAAAGTGGTCACCTAATCTGCATTCGGTCTCATTAATGTAGAGGACAGCACACCATTTTAAATACTGTGCATCTGTAATATCTTCCAGTTTTGAAGATGAGTCCACACCTGAAATATTAACTTCTCTGTTCTCTCCACAGATACTGATTTGCTAAGTGTTTTCAGTATTCTCTGTTTCAGATTTCCAGCATCTGGAGTTGTTTGCTTTTTGTTTAAAGAAGCAATTAAAATGTGACCTACTCTGCCTTGGAGTCTTCGAACTATTACAGAAAGCCATCCAAGAATGGTACATCACTTGTCTATTTGCTGCCATCTTTAAAAATGCATCTGCTTCAATGGAAAATTGTGCAATTGATGTTTGTGTCATCAAGCAATTCATTGATGTGGTGTTCAGATGTTACTGAGCTACCACTTTGATGAAGAGTTTATCTAATGGTCTCTTGATAAAACATAATTTTTCCCCCAAAGGAAATAAAAATTCACTTTCCAGCAATTTATCTGTTTCCCCTTTTCAGTCTGTGGATCGAGTAAAACATGTTGTGCAGTTCAGCTTTAAGTGTTGCTGCTATACGGACATAAACAGACGATTCTCAGTAGACATTTACAGTGCATGCTGACTATTTTTGATGCAGAGAAAACAAAACTGCAAATGCTACTGAAAGCAAGAAATTGATTTGACACGGAAAACATAGCCACAGCACTCAGAACAACCTCAATCTTCCCTGATAAACAAGTATTTCATGTATTACATAGGCATTTCTGCAATTGCTTTTTCATGTAAAAGATGTTCTTTTCCGCTGTAGTCTTGTGGTTCACTGAATTGCTATTAGACGTCTATTCCTGCGGGCAATGCAGCTGAACAGCAGGTGCACTTACCCATTGAGTATATGTACAAGATCCAAGTCTTATAGTAATAAAGCCTATCACACAGATGTACATGTCCATATCTCAACAAACACCAGCCATAACAATTTACACCACAATCAAAACTTTCCCTCCCACTAGTAAAATTGCTAGCCAAGATTATCACTAGGATCAGGGTTACTACTTACTGACAATGTAACACTGTAACAACAATCACCACCACCACTATTTATATATCACCTTTAACATAGAAAAACATCCCAAGACACTTCACAGAGGAAGAGAGGCATGGAGGCAAGCGAGGTGACAGGAGGCATGATTGAAGAGAGGGATTTTCAGGAAGTATTTTTTTTTTTATATAGAAGATTTACAAAAAAATAAGGGTGTAGGGAGATCACTCCAGACAGTTCAGCTGAAAGTTCTTCCACTGATGGTGGTTTGACGAGATGGCTGCCAATGTCCATGCGTCTATTGGAGATGATCACCTGCCATGCTCTCTCCCAAAAGTTCTGCCTCTATCAGGCTATTATTTCCAACAAATTCCAAGGTGATGTTTGCTGATTTTGTCTGCATTGTCTATGTATTTGAAAATACAATATTATACATATATTACTTATTCATAATCAGACTACAGTATTATTGAATTATATGTATTAATACACAGGGCCCGATTTTAATCCTGCCTGCCCGGTGGGATTTGGGGGCGGGTGGGGGGGGGGGGGGGGGGGGTTGTTGTGAGTGAGTAAAACGGTGGTTAGACACTTCCTGCTGCCTTCCCGATGCATTTGCACCCACTGCAATTTTAACTGCCAGGTCTTTGGAGGTCAACGCAAATTTTTCTGCCAATCGTGGCAGTGACTTTCAGTGCTGGGCCTGCCAGTGAAACCTGGTGACAGGCAGTATTGTGGCCAGAAGAGACCCAAGTAAGATTTTAAAAAAAAAATTTTGAAAGTTTCTTTGAGGGCCAGGAGGAACAGGTGTGCTCCTCTGGGCTCCACAAGGAAACCTTGAGCCTCCCATGCCTAGGATTTCCCTTCCCTCCCCTGACTCCAATCACCTCGTGCTGGGGACCATTCCTTTGGGACCCTGTGAACCCTCATGCCACACTGGACTCCTCGTCATTCCCACCAGGCTCGGGCGGGAATCCGTCCTGGAATGTGGTAATTAGGCCTAGGAATTAAAACTGCCTGGGTATCACACTGGTGCCATCAAAGGCACTACCCGCCCAGCTTAACCTCCACATGTCGCACTCACACCCAGAGTTAAATTCTCGGCTGTAGTTTTGACAATTCATGAATAGAATCATCAACAATCTAGCAATTTTTCTTTCCAATTACTACCTTTTTCCTTCCTTTTTTCAAAGCAGGTGAAGACATCTTTTTTGTTGAGGACCTAGTGGTGGTTGATTGTTTCCCAAGTGTGTTACGTAGTCCCAATAAATCCAGTGGTTGGAGAGGGATGGTGTTTTCTCTGTGACAATTTATGATCTGCTGTTCCTCAGCATCAAGGTGATTGTGCAACTGGGGAAAAAACATTGGTGAAAATTAAAAAATGAATTCACTGCTGTAACACTGGTGGTCATATGGTTAAATCGGAGAAATCCCTCACCTGCCTTACATGTCATGATTATAAAAAGCATATTTACAATTTCACTGGACACATGACGATAGGAAATCACCTTAGGAGAGCATTATAAA
This sequence comes from Somniosus microcephalus, assembly GCF_052327205.1. NCBI lineage: Eukaryota > Metazoa > Chordata > Chondrichthyes > Squaliformes > Somniosidae > Somniosus > Somniosus microcephalus. The sequence goes on from NC_141001.1 coordinate 67,027,102, forward strand.
TACATTGTTTACACATGAACATAAATACTCAAAAGGTCATTGTTCCAATAGTTCAACTCCACAAATCTGCCTCCTTACTGTATCCCTCAATCCTTTCTTTTTTCAGAAGCACATTAATTGCCTTTCAAAACACATTGATACTGCCCATTTCAGTAGGCTATCCTGGGAACATCCTTGATAACCAATTATTTATACATCAAGGTGCTTCCAAGCCAAGCTGTATGTACCTTCACCAATCATTCTGTTCCATCCCAAAAAACACCACGCTGACGCACGTCAAGAAGGATTTTAGTCCACCTTCAGTTATATGGGTATTTTAGATTGGGTTCTAGAATCAATGGGCATACTTGCCACAACAATTTTATGAATACACAAGCAATTAACACAGAGCTTTGACCCACTAGCAAAGCTACTCCTTCAGAGAAGCCGATACATTATATACATCATATAACACAGTCTGGTCTACATTACATTGCAATAGTACAAATTAGAGTAAAGCTCAAAGCAGTTTATCAATGTCATCTTAACTCCTTGATGTGTTACTATCTTGGAATGCTCTCTGGATTGTGGTATTTTTGTAATATATGCATAAATGTTAAGATTTATGTACCTTTTTCAGCATTTACCATTTTTGTTTTCTGCTAGCAGGTGTGTCGTAGTGAAAAGCAATGGAGGATTAGCTCCCATCTGTGCACCTCACGATGAAGTCAGAAGTGCGACTGCACTTTCTGATCAGGCGCGAGATAACATCAGCATTTATGTTCAGTGCTGATACAGGAAAATGCTATACACACGGCTGTGCCTTCCAGTGTGGACTGGTACTGCTTTTTCACCAAACTACTTTTGACCACTTGACCAGGTTTCACTCTACTGCACCACTCTTCTCCATTCACATTTTGGGAAAATGGGCAAAGCAACAAACAAAATAATTGAACTAAAGAATCACAAGTGGATTAACATATAAACACGTCAATAAACTCAAACATATTAAAGTCTCTCTACCCCACTACTTCTGGAATATCCATGATGCACCATAAGGATCCAACCCCAATGCCACCATTTAGACTAAATTATTGTACATAACTATGGGATTCATTTGTGACACAGGTTTCGAGTTCTACCACTTATTTTTATTTTGAAATCTTTCAAAATGTTAATTAGTCCAGGCCCATCAACTTTCCTGCATTCAGCAAGATCCTAGCCTGTGTGATTGTGATCCTTCCTGCTATATGAATTGTTAGAAGTTTAAACGTAGAGTTATTGTTGAATCAGGGTTGTCAGAGCATGCATTAGCAGCTAGTTTCCCTCTGGTACTCCAGTTCAATTTTCCCACGTCTTTCTGTGTCATCGGCACCATCAGAGATCAAACGTGAGAGACATCTGTCTATCTTGGATGTTTCTGGCTGCAACGTTTGTTAAACTATCTACAGGAAACTTTGTGTTATCCGGAGGCTAAGTGTCCGGCAAGCTCGAGCCACCGGCAAAAATCAGGAGCCGTTTTGTTAGGTTTTTTTTCTTCTCATGGCTTTTTTTTCCAACAGTCAGGCTCTGGAAAGTCTCTCTGAAGCTGTTGCTAAGCTACAGAGACGCTTCCAAGGTACGGGCTGACTGTTTAGAAGCTGTTGCTAAGCAACAGTGTTTGTTGTCAGGTACGGAGATGAAAAGCTCCGTATGCTTCAACATTAACGCTGGTATGTCCGGCAGTTTTGAGGGAACGGCAACAGCTCGGTCCCGTCGGTGCCGAATAGCACAAAGTTTCCTGTAATTCACAAATTGGGCCCAAGGAAATCAATTTTCTTTTCCATTTCAGACACATAGGGGCCGATTTTCCTGGAGCCGTCAGGCGGGCTTTCAGGCGTGTGGGGGGGGGGGGGGGGGGAAATAGGGGGTCGCGACCCCCCGCCTGATTCCCTGCCCCGTCCGATTTTCACCCAGGCGTTTCTGTCCGACCCGAATCAGTCTCGCCCGCAGCAGGCGGGAGTGGTCTTCAGGCACCTTAATCACCAATAATTGGCATCGAAAATGCCATTTTAAGGGGCCCTTGCTATTTTCAGCCTTTTCCCACGTTCAACACGCCTGGTGGAAACCCTGCTGATGAAACCTGGCGTGAACAATATCGGATTGCTGGCTATCAGCTGCAGGTCAATCAGGAAAGAAGAGATTTAATCAGACATCATTTGTAGGTTGCAGGATCTTGTTGTTTCAGGCTTGGGGCAACTTGTTCCAGGCTTAGGCACAGCTGTGGAAGGTTGGAGCCTCACACACTTCTCCAGTGTGAGCTCCTGGGAAGTCCCTCTCGCCACCCTCACTCAGCGCTTCCTCAACTGAGGCACCTACCAGAAGCATGGGAGGCCTTTTTTTCCTTCCCTTCTTGGCATTAGAGGATCTCCAGCAGCAGAGGCGGCAGCAGCAGATCCAGCAACAACAGCAGCAGCAGCAGGAGCGACAGGCTGGGGCTCACCCACCTCAGGCAGCACAGGCCAGAAAGGGCCAGCGCATGGAAGGCCGTCGGTGCAGGAGGTACCCCCCAAACAGGGTCTACAGACACAGGGTCAGCTACCTCAACATGACTGAGCAGCAGTGCCAAAGGCGGCTCCGACTTTCGCGAGAGGTAATGATTGACATCTGCGCAATGCTGCAACAAGACGTGGAGCCCAGAGCACCAGGTCGACACTCCTTACCAGTGGCCTTCAAAGTCACCACCGCACTCAACTTTTTTGCCTCAGGCTCCTTCCAGGGATCAGCAGCAGATATCAGTGGCATCTCCCAGGCGGCCGCACACACTTGCATCACGGAGGTAACCGATGCACTCTTTGCCCTCACGCACAATCACATCCATTTCACCAGGGATTGCGCAAGTGTGAGGGCGCGAGCGCTTGGATTAGCTCATCTGGCAGATTTTCCAAGGGTGCAGGGCGTCATTGACTGCTCACATGTGGCCCTTAGGGCACCCCATCGCAATCCAGGAGTTTTTGTCAAGGGCTTTCACTCCCTTAACGTTCAGCTGGTGTGTGACCACAAGAAGGAGATTTTGCATGTTTGTGCCAAGTACCCTGGCAGCTGCCATGACTCCTTCATACTGCACCAGTCTACTGTGTCTCCGCTATTCAGGCCGCCAGACGAACTTCAGGGATGGCTACTTGGAGACAAGGGCTATCCCCTGCGGACTTGGCTAATGACGCCGTTGAGATCAGCCAACGAAGCTGAGGAGCGCTGCAACTCCAGCCACATTTCCACCAGATGCATTATTGAGCAAACCATCGGATTGCTGAAGATGCGCTTCAGATGCCTGGATAGATCAGGTGGAGCCCTACAGTGCTCAGCAGCCAGGGTCTCCAAAATCGTCGTGGTTTGCTGTGTACTTCACAACATGGCACAGCGTCGTGGCTTGCAGATTCCTCAGGACCAAGTGGCTCCTCACAGACCCGCCTCGGATGAAGATGATGCTGAGGAGGAGGAGGAGGGCGAAAACGACCATCCTGCAGAGGCCCATCAACCAGCGGCACCATTACGCGAGAACATTGCTGCCCAGGATGCAAGGAACGCACTCATCCTGTCCAGATTTGCTTAGCCTAGTACATCAAACACTGTAGCCTCGCTGCTTCTTACCTGAGCATGGACAATGGCCAAACCCTGCGCATTCCTACCTATTTGACCAGCATCCTGACAACTGCAAGTAATCCTAAGGCCGCAAGACGAAATCCCCTTTCGCCAAATGACACACGCCACAACTGCAGCAGTTGTCATCAGATTTTTTATAAACAAGATACTGATGACATAATAACTATGTACAAAACTTTTCACCCAAGTGACTACCCTTGTGATTAGTGGTGCTTTATTTTCCTCTTACGCGTGCTCCTACGTAGTGGTTCCCCTGTGGCTACAGCAGATGTGGCGGCCCCTTGCTCACTTTCCTGCTGCTCCTGTCTCGACACCTTTGGTGGGCGTCCTCTGGGGTGGTGAGCCTGTGAGGGCTCGCCAGCAGTCTGCTGCTCCTGCGGCTGTGCAGGGGTTGAGACGCCTCTCTCGCTTGGGTGTGGACTCCGGTGGGGCTCTGACCGAGGGCTCTGCAGTGGCATGGAAGTGTGAGCGCTTGGAGAGGAGCCCCCACTTCCTTGAGGTCTGCCACCAACCTCCCTCTCATGGGTCAGGTCCCCCTCAGTGCCTGCAAGTGGCTTGAGAGCAGCTTGCTGCACATCAGGGGGGCCATGGGGACCCGTTTCTACAATGGCAGTCCTACTCAGAGGGCCTGCCATGAAGGTCTGGTTTCTCTGCTCAATAGCTGACCATCGCTCCTCCAGAGATGTCAGTCTATTCTGAACACTCACCATGTTTTCAACACTCTGGTGACTTAGCTCCTCCATGGCCGTAGCCATCCTCTCCTCTACTGTAGCCATCCTTTCCGTGGTGATGCGTTCATGCGCCAATGACTCCACAAAGGCTCTGCTCATGTTCGCTATGGACTACTCCATTTGCTCCACACTCGTAGCGACCCTGGAGACAAAACCTGCCAGAGACTCCTGCATCTGTGCATGGAGATCCATCACCTCTTCTCTTGCGGATGGACCCAGAGGCAGAGGGTCGACATGGAGCTGAGCTGAGCTGGCAGAGTCCTGCGCCCTCCAACGAGGACGAGCATTTTCTGTTGTTATTGAGGACTCTCCACTGCTGTCCCTGTCTTCACCATCTGCTGATGCTCACTTGTGAGCTGTGATACACCAGGTGACAACACTACTCTATCGTGCGAAGGTCCCACCGAGGTGCGAGTGTCTGCGCTGGTGCTGGGTGCGCTGAATTCTGCTGACGCTGCGCCCTCAGAGGTTGGAGCTTCCTCTGAGGCGTCTGGCTGCTCAGCCTCTTCCTCCTCCGCAGTGGGGACGGGGGCATTGGATGGTCCTGTGGGGGAGTAAAGGAAAGAGTTAGAGATTTGATGCCAAGGTAACATGCACATTGGATTTTGTAGATGCTCATAAGTCCAAATGATGTAGCTTCAGAATCATAACAGCGACTCATGCTATGTCAATGAGAGAGATGGAAAACTATTCTGTCACCAGCTTGCGGGACTGCCCCTGTCTCTCCTTCCCCAGCTTCCACAGCCACATCAGCCCCGACAATTTCCAGCACTCCTTCCTCCCAGGGGGTCAGGTGGGCTATTGAGGGTGGGCCTCCTCCAGTCCTGGCTCGCTTTCTGTTGCTGTGAGCTCTCTTTTCCTGCAATGAGGGAGACAAGTGGAGTTTGAGTGAGAATGAAGGAGTGAGTGTAGAGATTGCATAGCATAGATACTTAGAGGGGGACAAAGATGGTGTGATGCTGCAAGACCAAGGGTCCTCCCTGTGTGTTGTCAGTTGTGCTCAAAGCATCAGAGTGAGAGGGAGTGTGAGGGCGGCATGGTGGAATAGTTATGTGAATGTGAGCATAGAGAGAGAGGGAATGGATAAGGGTGCATGGATGTGACTGTGAAGTAGGATGTGGAGGAAGAGAGTGCTAAAGCTGAGTGCTGGTGGGGAAAGGCAATGGGGATCAGTTTGAGGGTGATGGAAACTTCATACTTACTTTTCCTGTACAGTGAAGGTCATGGAATCGCTTCCGACACTGTATCCAGGTTCTTCTGGTGACTCCCAGTGAGTTGACATCTGCTGTCACCTGCATCCATGCAGCCTTGGTCTCAGTGGGAGGCCTCTTCCTCCCTGACCTAGGGAAGAGGACCTCCCTGTGGGCCCTCACCCCATCCAATAATGCCTGCAGTGAAGCCTCGTCGAATTTGCAGGCAGCTCGGGGTCTGGCACTAGCCACAGCTGCTACAGGCTCCTCTGCCATCCTGTGTGGTTCGTATGGAAGCCTGCAGAGGTTGCAATGCTTGCTGTGGGCCTTAAAAGCACCACGAATGATGACATCATACTGTGCGACTTTCTGACTGGAAATAGTTAATTAGCAAGGGTTCCCACACGCTGGAAATGAATTGGCCAACTGAGGGAAAATTGCATCAATCTGGCAGACCCATTTACATTCGTGTGGGAACCCCAACATTCGGGGAACCCGACAATTCCCCATATCTGCGGGAAAATCGGCCCCATAATAACCGCATCAAGCCCCTCCTAGGTTAAAAACCCCACAGTCAACAATGTGCCCCAACAATATGCTTTAATTATCAATCTCAGATGAGTGCCCCACAAAGCTACCATGAAGTAGTTTTGGCCAGAGTGGGATTGCTAATTTAATGCTAATTTGTACAGGTCTATGGATAGTTTTGTATCGTGGACCAGTTTGATGAGGAACTGTGCCAGCAAGAGAATGTTGGATTTAAACCAATCTACAGAACTGAAAAGATGGCATGCTGGCTCACTGCATCACTCAAAGCCATTATCGTAAGTATAAGCTGTGAAGTACTGTGAAGAATCACAGATCCAAACTTATGACTAGTTTATTTTTGCTTACTACCTTTACGGCTTTGTCTAACTTCTAAACTTAGTTACAGGACAGGCAGAGTCTCCCTACAGCATCACTGCAGCATTTTTGAGGAGTCATCACTTCCTTTGGTCAGCCACACTGAAGTCTTTTATCAAACATTCTATAAGTTTCATCGTGACCTTTTGCAAGCCTTTCAGTAGCCTTATCATCACCTTTTCCAAATCTTTTTTCTGCCTCATCAGAGCTATGTAACACGTAGAGAGCATACTTCAAAGCAGCACAAGGTTAAAACTGAAAGATTATTTGCGAAATATCAAGAACAAAACTTTTAGAAATCAAACCAGGAAAGTAACACTGGCATAGCGAAAGTAGCCCAGTCCCACTATGGACTGGCATTACTGTATCTTATTATCCTCTCCTCACATGTCCACACATGCTTTCCATTTCCGTCGTGCAGTGTGCCTCAGCAGTAAAAATTGAACCTAACCACCAACTCCTGTGAGGAATTTCTGAATGAAAAGATGAAAAGAAAAGAAATAAAAAGGCACTGCAAAGGATAGATGGAGATGGAGCGATAAACAGACAGTGGACAGAGAAAGGCAGTGTTAAAAGAGCAATTGTGTCGGCGTTGACCAAATAAACACCTTTGGCGAGCGAGAGAGATAGCAAGTGAAGAAAAATGGGATAATGTGTGTGTGAGAGAGAGAAAAAAAGAGCGAGGGAGAGAGCGAGTGCGCACACATGCACAAAGACAGAGAGAGAGAAACAGACATACAGACAAAGATTCAATAATTGATGGTCTTCTTTGCTGGTTTCTTCTCTGTCAGTTAGACCCATCACATTGAAATAATCTCCTCCCTTTTTGTAACACATCTTTTCACAGTAACACATTATTTATTACCTGTTCTTCATTTCGTTCTTTGGCTGCTCCCATGTTCAACCTTTGTAATTTCTTCATTTGCTTACTATCACAAGAGCACTGCCCTCAACTGCTGCCTTTCCCTTCCCCACTCTAAGCACTGTGACACCAAAACAATTAAGCACAAGGGAATGAAAACTGAGAAATCATGCAGCTGTAAATGACGTCTCACACCCAAAGCTCCCTCACTCCAATTAATAAGGATACCAGAATCAAGTTAAAAATTATTTGTTGCTTATGCTTAGCACAAACATAGAGTTGTCAACTTTTTACAACAGACCTTTACACAATACTGTAATGATCGAGACAAAGGTGATTTTCTTTTTTTAATGCTGATTCTATCCATCCTTTAAATAAAATATATGAAGCCGAATTCAACCTTTCACCCTTTTAAGTCTTTGTTGAAGTGCCTTAAATGGGCGAGACAAACCTCATTCACGTTCAGCTCAGAATGTAGAAGCCCTTCTAGCTTGTCCTGAACATTACAAGTTTTCTTAATTTGCAAAAATAGCCAAGAACAGTGTCTCAATCCTGGCTTAGGCTTACTCAGGTATACGCTACAATACTTATAGAAGCACTTTATACTGAAACTCTTCTCCGCACTAGACCATATTTCCAATGTTTTTTTAAAAAATTGTAAGAAGCAAGCTGTGATAAGCCTTGTAACCTGTTATCTCACTTACAGTAACTTGTTTGACGACATTTAACTGCGACACCTGGTTATCTTCACTCTGCTGGTCCAGTCCAGTCGGCTGGTCCTGATCATTCACCACTACTCTTTGGAGACCAAGGTGCTGTAGTTCCACTGGCATTTCTTGTTTCTTTAGGACAGGCTGCCTTATAATGGAATTCTGTGCCAAAGTAGTATCTTGCACATGTTGCTGGTTCTGGTTAAATTGCTGCGGTTGCTCTAGGAGATCCTTAAGGCTCATTGGCATTTGCTCTGGTTGACACGGTTGTTTTGTGCCTGTGCTCTGTTGGCCTGTTTCCTCTGGACGGGGTTTGCCCTGCACCTCTCCCACAGATGGTTGTTGTTGAATTTGCTGCAGTTGCAGTTGCTGTTGCTGCTTCACAGGATAGGGTTGCAATGCTGATTGTTTCAAATGTTGCATTTGACAGCGCTGCTTCTGTGGTCGTGGCTGGTGCACAAGTTGCTTTGGTGGCTGCAAGGCTACCACATGCATTGGTGTTATGCTTCTTTGTTGCTGCATGGTATATGCTGGATGCAGACTTTGCTGCGGGTGATGTCCTATCAAAACTGAGCTATGCTCAAGCCCAGTCTGAGCTACGTGCCACTGCTGCAAAGTTGGTATCGGCTGTACTGGCAATGCACGTGGAAAATACTTCTGTTGCGACTGGCTCTGGTGCATGCTACTGTACTGCATGTGGAGCTGATGCTGCAAGTGTCCTGGCAGCTGGCCCAAACTCTGGTTATGCTGCAAACAGTTTAAGGCCTCGTGCTCTTTGTGAACTGGATGCATGTCTGGACAATGATTGTGACAGACTGAATATTGTTGGCCAGGGTTCTGACACAGAAGAGATGGCTGTAAACTTGGTCCATGATTTGCAATGTCACAAGGTACTGGTGTTGGTTGTTGATGGAAGGAGGGCTGGCATTCCTGGTGAGTTGCTTTTTCACAGTCAAATGACAAATGGCCTGAGGAAAAATAAACACAAACATTACAATATACTTTTAACAAAAAGAAAAAGGACTGAGCCCTTTAATTTTCTCCTTTCCACTCTTAGACGTGCCAACTCTTGGTGGAGTACATGGTCATGGGTACTAACAGCCAAATGATCAGTCCTCATGTGCAAGTCTGGACAGTGAATGCTGGCAATCTATTTTTCCAAGATGCCCACACACATGCATTCTTGCCAGCAAAGGATATTGGACAGCAATCAAGAGAGAGAACCATGGCTGATTTTTCTCCTGCAAAGACCAGGTGCACAAAGGCCAATTCTAGCATTCCTACTGCCACCCTGAATGAAACCAGTTCACTCAGCATGGACTAAAAATTAGGGCTGGGATTGACCTAGCTCAATACCACATTGGGTGGTACCGTTACTATATAAGCTTGATACCCAAATATTTTCCCACTTTCCATATAAAATATGCCCATACTAATGAACTCAATGCAACTCCATTAAAGGAATATAACCTCTTCCATCATCAGGGAAGCTCAAAGACTTAATTTTAAAGAAGCTCACAGATTATGGAAGTTTCCACCTGTGGATAACAAATTCACATGACTAAAGCCTAAAAAAGGATCCCTTGCACCCTTATAGCATTCTAGCTAAAAGCTACCTCCTTCCCAAACATTGAATTATTGTCGGGTACTGGCCTGGCGAGTGAAAAATATAGAGGCAAAATATTATTAGCTTTGATGAGTTAATTTTATAAAAAAAGAGCAGGAGTTTCTTAGCCCCAGATACTTGTACACTTGTACATCTGGCAGTTGCTACTACCCTGATGCTAGAAAAACATTTGACCATGTGGAATGGAAATATTTGTTTTTAACTCTAAAGATTTATTGGGTCTCGAATTTATTAAGTGGATAGAAACAATATACATCTCCAGAGAAGGGATCTATCTTTACCAATGATGGGCTGTTCATTCATAAGGTAAGGGACAGGATGCCAATATCTGGGAAATGTTGAGAGTGAAGTTTATGATCATAAAGAGTAAGAGATTGAAAGCCCACTTAAAACTTATGGAGCTGTGTTTATTTTTCAAAAGGAGATGTGGTCATATTTTTCAAGCCAAAAAGACTCCCTGCAAATGACAGAAACTTGGCAGATCTGTTGTCACTCATGAGTCCTTACCAGAGCTCATTTGAAACCAAGGAGTAGGCACAGGGGGCAAGTACCACAAATGCTGTTTATAGGCAGATGATCTTAAAGGTGACAGGCCTAAACAAATAGATTCCAGATATGCTAAATGTTATCGAGGAATTTTATCTTTCTAGTTATAGAAAAAAAATAGAAGATTAATATCCCTCAACAGACACTGCATGAGTTCCATAGGGTTTGCACCCTTTATATGGAAAATTATTAAAATTAAATATTTGGGTATCAAGGTCATTTCTGTATTAAAGTTATATTGGGACAATTCAAACTATAAGATTATTACTACAACATTGGGGTCAGGTTCCACACTCATCGCACAAAGAGCCAATTCAGCCTATCTGGCCTGTGCTGGCACCAGCTCTTCAACTGGAGCTATCCTATTCAATTCCATTTCCCCGATTTCCTTTTTCTATATTTTTCCCTCAAATACTTATCCAATTAAATTTTAAACAATGTTATAGCCTCTGCCTCAGTAGCCACTTGTGGTAAAGCATTTCATGCTCTAATAATCTAGTATAAAAAAAAATCTAACTTTCCCTTCGCTCTTCTAATAATAATTCTAAATCTGTGCTCTCTTGTTACTGATGTGCCAACAAGTAGAAACAATCTTTCACTGCTTTCCTTCTTAAAACCTTATGGAGCAGGATCAGTTCCATTAAAGCAATCTGGTTCCATTACCCCAGCACTGTCATACAGCATCATCTCAACCCTTCAGCGAGATGTTAGCCTTGTAATCACTTTTGGCATCTGTATTCAATACACATTTCAATCTCAGGGTTTAGGTTACATCTATAAACCACTAAAAACCCAAACTGTGAACCCCCAGAGAAAATGACCATTTTATTACTCATTGCCAGCCAATCACAGTCTATCTAAGTTTACCAATCGCATCCCAGAATGTACAGACTATTTTTAGAAAATGTGCATATCTGCCATTATCCATTAATTGTTATGTGACACCTTTCACACCAATTATTAGCCATTCACTGTTCCTCATCATTAGCAATGCCCAAGAAAAGGTAGGGTTAAGAAAAGGATATTTGGGCCATGGCATTAAGTACATTAATTTTCCAATCATGTCACCTACTTGAATAACTTCAATGTTTTTGCCTCTTACTTTTTTCTTGATTACTTTGCTTGGTACATTATCTCAAACATTTATCACCAAGTAAAGAGGTTTTTTTCCCTGGTATCTGTTCTAAATTAACTCCTCACTAATTTCCATTTATGTACTCTGGTTCTACTTTTTTGCTATACTTTGAAGTAAAAATCTGGGTTGAACTCATTTCTGCCATTTAATATTTTATATACTTTGATGAGACCCCCCCCCCCACCACACCATTTTACAGTTAGGATCAGGCTCGTCACTCTTTTCTGTACATTTTCTAATGTAAATGCATCGTTATTGTGGCATGGTGGTGTGGTCTAACCAATGCACTGTAAAGTTCAACACAGGTGTGTGGTCAACTTTTAAAAGCTTAGAATCCAGAAAAAGTAACAATATAATGACAAAGAGCTCCAAGTTTGAAATATAGTATTGTGGCGGAGCCACCAAAGGACTCAGAGCGGTTGTACATAATTCCTTTAACAGCAATGTAGTTACTGTCTGTGCCTGTACCTTTAATTACACTGTTTGACTGTACAATGCCTAGTTACCTTTACAGCACGGTTTCAACGTGATGACATCATGCCGTTAGTCACGTGATGCCCCAATGGCGGGAAGAACGTGATGACGTCATGACGTCACTCTCCTGATCAGAGGATCAGTCCTCGTGGAGCCCTCAAGGAGAGTAGACCTGTTATTGATGTGTTCTAGCAGTTTCCAGTTTAAACTTGTTTGATTTCATTAAAGTTCATTAATTTAATTACCTGAGTTGAACTCAGTCTTTTTGATAGGAACCTCCGTTCCTACATTGGTGACCCCGACTTCTACGAACGATTTTCGTGGAAGATTCGACATGGACACGAACGCCGTCACGCTGAAACTTCCACAGTTCTGGGAGCAACAACCAGACGCCTGGTTCATCCAGGCTGAAGCCCAGTTCGCCATTCGGAACATCAACGCGGATCAGACCCGTTATTATTACGTGGTCTCCGCCCTCGACAGCGCAACTGCATCACGGATCATCAGCCTCATTGGTAGTCCTCCTACTGACAGCAAGTATGATGCAATTAAGGCGCGGTTGCTTCAGATTTTCGGGCTATCAAAGTCGGAGCGTGCTCGCCGGCTCATCACGCTACCCGGCCTCGGGGACTCCAAACCGTCCGAGCTCATGAGCCAAATGCTCACGCTCTTGGGTGCTGAACTGGAATGTTTCATCTTCCGGGAGCTTTTCCTCTATCAACTGCCTGAACAGGTTCAGGCTGCCCTGGCCAGCTCCGACATTACTGACTGCGCCAAGCTTGCAGCTGAAGCCGATAAGATTTTCACGGTTACCCAGCAGTGCTGCGCGGCCACGAGGCGCCCACCCCCCACAGACGCGGTCCCGGTTTCTCCTACAGCGGGCTGGTGCTCCTACCACGCCCATTTTGGCGCAAAAGCACGATGCTGCCATTCCTCCTGCAGTTTTTTGCCAAAAAAAACAAGGCGGCGCAGGCGGCGTCCCTGGCGACGGATATCCAAGTCTAACAGGCGTTCCGCGGTGGCGATGGCCGTCGGTTCTACGGGGAAACTCCTCTAGATCACCGATTCCCTCTTGGGCCGCCGTTTCCTTTGTGACACCGGGGCGCAGTGTAGCATTCTACCTGCGTCGAAGCTCGACACGCAGACTGGGAACCTCGGTTTTTCCCTCGTAGCGGCTAATGGCGCAGCTATTCGAATGTTCCGAAAGCAGCGGGTCGAAGTCTGTCAGCGGTCAGCGCTTCTTTTGGGATTTCGTCGCGGCTACAGTCTCACAGCCTATCCTAGGGGCAGATTTTCTGTGTGCCAACAGCCTACTAGTCGATGTCCGACACCGCCAGCTGATCAACGCGGCCACCTTCCACTCGATCCCGTGCTTCCACGGTTCCTCCGTGGCGCGCTCCATTGCCTGTGCTTTCCCTCCTCCAGATGACTTCACGCGGCTCCTCGGGGAGTTTCCGGAGCTGACAAGGCCCACCTTCTCTTCGGCGACGAAACATGGTGTTGAACATCACATCACCACTACTGGCTCCCCGGTTTATGCGCGGGCTAGAAGGCTCGAACCCGGCAAGCTTGCAGCTGCGAAGGCAGAGTTCGCCACAATGGAGCGGCTTGGCATCATTAGGCGATTGAAGAGTCCCTGGTCTTCGCCTCTCCACATCGTGCCGAAACCAGGCGGCGGCTGGCGGCCATGCGGTGACTACCGATGCCTCAACGACGCCACCACTCCGGATCGGTACCCGATCCCACATATCCAGGACTTCTCAGCCCACTTGGCGGGAAATACTATCTTCTCTAAAGTCGACCTCGTCCGTGGATATCACCAGGTTCCAGTGCACCCATAAGACGTCCCGAAAATTGCAGTCATCACCCCTTTTGGCCTCCGAGTTCCTGCGGATGCCGTTTGGCTTAAAGAATGCAGCACAGGCGTTCCAGCGTTTAATGGACTCCATTCTTCGAGACCTGCATTTCCTTTTCGTCTACCTTGACGACATACTCATCGCCAGTGCCAGCAAGGAGGAGCACATCTCCCATTTGCGTTCCCTCTTTACGCGCCTCAGCTAACATGGTTTAATCATCAACCCGGCCAAGTGCCAGTTCGGCCTGCAACAATTCGACTTCCTGGGACATCGCATAACATCGGACGGCGCCGTCCCTTTGGCGACGAAGGCTGAGGCGGTTACTTCTTTCCCGCGGCCGTCGACAGTCAAGGCCTTGCAGGAGTTCCTGGGGATGGTCAACTTCTACCACCGTTTCGTCCCCAAGGCGGCTCAACTCATGCAACCCTTGTTCGGGGCCCTCAAGGGCAAGTCCGGTAAAGACCCAATCAGCTGGACAGCTGAAATGATCCAGGCATTCGGCGACACCAAGAACACTTTGGCCAACGCAACCATGCTGGCGCACCCACTTCCAGGTGCTACTATCGCCCTTACCACCGACGCGTCAGGCTACGCCATCGGTGCGGTGCAAGAACAGTGGGTCAACGGCACGTGGCAACCGCTGGCGTTTTTCAGCCATCAATTGCGAACAAATGAAAAAAAGTACAGCACCTTCGATAGGGAACTACTGGCCCTTTTCCTCACCATTCGCCATTTCCGGTTTTTATTGGCGGGGCGCCCCTTCACGGCTTTTGTCGACCACAAACCCCTTACATTCACCATGGCCAAGACCACCGAACCGTGGTCCGCTCGTCAACAACGTCACTTGACGTTCATTTCCAAATTTACCACGGACATTCAACATGTGTCTGGTAAGGACAACCTGGTGGCAGATTGCCTCTCCCGTGTGACGGTCCACGCGGTGCACCTGGGAATCGACTACGCCCTCATGGCGGCAGATCAGGTTTCGGATTCAGAGGTCCAACCATATCGAACCGTTCCCTCTAGCTTCCAAGCGACCGACGTTGTCTTCCAGGCCGCAGGTGCCACGCTCCTTTGCGACGTTTCCATGGGAGTTCCTCGTCCCATAGTGCCAGTCGCATGGCGCCGGAGGGTTTTTGATGCCATACACGGGTTGTCGCACCCAGGGATGAAGGCTTCGTAATGGCTTATGTCAGCCAAGTTCGTCTAAAAAGTTATGTACATCGATGTCCGTGACTGGGCTAATACCTGCGTCGTATGCCAGAAGGCCAAAGTCCAGCGTCGTGTCAAGGCTCCAGTGGCTGCGTTCACTGTTCCGGAGCGTCGTTTCGACCACGTGCATGTGGACCTCGTGGGGCCGCTTCCGCCTTCTCAGGGTTATACTCATCTCCTCACCATAGTGGACTGCACCACTAGGTGGCCAGAGGCAAATCCTTTGGTTTCCACTACGTCGGCAGACGTCGCTAGAGCTTTCATCTCCTGTTGGGTCGCCCGTTTCGGGGTACCAGCGGACATCTCCTCTGACCGCGGGCCACAATTTTCCTCGGATCTTTGGAACGCTGTGGCTCAGGGGCTCGGTACCAAACTTCATCGCACCACCGCCTATCATCTGCAGGCAAACGGCCTTTGCGAGCGATTCCACAGGTCGCTTAAAGCCTCTCTTCGGGCCAGTCTTCAAGGCGCAGGATGGATGGACAGACTCCCATGGGTCCTGTTGGGTCTCCGTACGGCGCCCAAAGATGATCTACAATCGTCTTCGGCTGAACTCGTCTACGGCCAGCCGCTCCGTGTACCAGGAGATTTCCGCCCTTCTCCCACAGAGCCATGGTCCGCCTCCCGGCAACTCATTCGCCACCAAGAAGCGGCCAGATGCTTTGCCCCGATACCTACGTCCAATCACGGTTTACAGACCTCCTACGTGCCACCGGGATTGAAGAATGCGGAGTACGTCTTCATCCGACACGACGCTCACCGGGATCCGCTCAAGCCCCCTTACACTGGTCCTTTCCGCGTCGTCGAACCGGGAGACAAATCCTTTTTGGTCGACGTCGGAGGGAAACCGGATCACATCTCGGTGGACCACTTGAAGCCAGCTCACCTGGACCTGGACCACCCTGTCGCAGTCGCTCAACCACCCAAACGTGGCCAACCGCCCGTTGCCGCCACACCTGATAAACCAAAGCCGCCTGACAACCCGACTGCGCTCGCCGCGCCTGCTCAGCCGCCACCGACTGCCAACTCGTCCACCGGTCGTCAACTTCCTCTACCAGGGTATCGAAGTCGATCGGACAGGCTCATCAGACCTCCTCCTCGCCTCACCTTTTCTGTTAAAGACAATTCTGGAGGGGCGCATGTGGCGGAGCCACCAAAGGACTCAGAGCGGTTGTACATAATTCCTTTAACAGCAATGTAGTTACTGTCTGTGCCTGTACCTTTAATTACACTGTTTGACTGTACAATGCCTAGTTACCTTTACAGCACGGTTTCAACGTGATGACGTCATGCCGTTAGTCACGTGATGCCCCAATGGCGGGAAGAACGTGATGATGTCACTCTCCTGATCAGAGGATCAGTCCTCGTGGAGCCCTCAAGGACAGTAGACCTGTTATTGATGTGTTCTAGCAGTTTCCAGTTTAAACTCGTTTGATTTCATTAAAGTTCATTAATTTAATTACCTGAGTCGAACTCAGTCTTTTTGATAGGAACCTCCGTTCCTACAGTAGATTAGTATGCACACTGATATTTTTACTGTAACTGCATCTAGTACAAGTATACCATGCAAGAAATTTGGAAACCTAGCCCCTCAATGTTACTTTTCACATAATTTGTTTCCAGCTATATACTTAAAATATCTCAAGCTCATCTCTCATCACCCGCTCCCCCACAGCCCCCGCCCCCCACTAGTCTGGGTGTAATCCGCCTTCTGATATTTCCCCTCTTCCTCTTAGTACCTCCACGCCTTTCTCTCTCGCCCTCTCTCTTCACATCCTTGCATGGCAGATAATTTTGTATTGCGTTTCTCACGTTAACTGCTCTTCGTGAGTAATGGTCTCCTTATTTGTTTTGACAACTTACCGATTTAAAGCCAAATAGTTATCATGGAATGAAGGAGGGTATAAAAGCTGGCGAGGAAATAAATTAAGAATAGCTACAGAATCCTGAACTATTTGGGTCTCATTTAAGTAATTACAAATGATGCACCCAAATGCAAAAATGCCTGCAATTAATCATTCTGGCATCATTTAAATCTATATATTATTTATTTAAAACTATAGGAGTATTTTTTAAGGAGAGACTTTAATGTAAAGGAAAAATGAGTTACATTGTATTTTCACACATACATACTGTGTTATAACGTGGAATATATATTACATATACACAATACATTTTCTGAAGCTATTATTAAATGATGTTTGCATATGGAGTACATTGATACATTACGGTTTCTTAGCGTAGTTGTTCTTGTACTGGGAATAATACAGGTTTAAGGGTTGAAACAATGTTTTATTCTTGCGGGTTAGTTGGATTTGGAAACAAGTCGGGTCCTACCTACTAGTGGCATGCTGGTTGGATTTGCTAATCTTATGCATGAATGAGTGACACTATTGCTATATTATTTCCCCTCCTGTTTTGGTTTAAACTCTTTCCTAACATCCCAATTGCTGTAGGCACATCAATTTGTGTACCAAATTTACCTCCATAACAAAAGACAACGCAGAAAAAACCTTTCCACTTTCGAATAGTCTACTTAAGTAAATAGTCTACAGTTTTCTCCCAGACCTCCCATTAAAACTGCTTCAAAATCAGTCACTAGCAGACTAAGTGTGATTCAGGGCAACTCCAATTTTCCCCTCTGTCCCTGTGGGGGAAATGATTTGATTTTCATTTAGTGCATCTTTTAACATTTCGGCAACCATTTTACTGGAATATAATTTATTTTAAAATATATTTTATAAAATATATATAAAATATATAAGTATATAGAGAGCAATGGTTGGCAGATTTTATCATAAATATATAGATTACTGGAAGATGGACAGGAACATAAATCATTCATGTTGAAAATGTATCTTAATACAAAGATAATCCTTTATCACTGTATTAATCTACATTTCCAACACGAATGAGTTGTGTTCTTATCCTACAAACGTATTACTGCATATTTGATGACCATCAACTCAGGATACAGGATAAGAATGGGTCTGTAGGAGCATTGGAACAATGTAATTATTTAGCTAGCATTGACTGGCACTGTTTTAAGACTTCTCCTACCTAAAGTAGAGAGCTTTTTAGTCCATGTGGCAGATTCCCAGCGAAACTGAATCTTGGAGGGACCCAAATCCACATTGCACTGAGTTTCCAGTAAACGTCGCATCTGAAACAGGATCTAAATAATGGAATATTAATATTGGTTATTGCATATCAGCCAAATATTCACTCTGAATATAAATATTGAATGCACTGCTATCTAAATATTACTTACAACAATAATTAATGCAGAGTCAGACATCGCTAAAGAATCTACACCTCGACTTTACCAGCATCATTAGTTGCCAGAAATGGCAATACACACTTACCAGTTCCTTGCTGAATAAGAATGGAATATTGTTCTTCTTGGAGACTGCCCAGTTGATGAAGTTTAACACATGCTCTAGGTGCCTGCACAAACCCATCACTGCTTGCAGCTGGTGCTCCAGTTTGTGCCTCCGTTCGTTTGTGATTCTCTGTGTGATCAATGGAATGTAGCATCATTATCACCAAAAGCAGCTTCTATCGCACCAGAAATGTAGAACACACACAGTTATTCATTTTTCATATAAAATAGAACAGAGGCAGAGGGGCAGATCTTAGTGAGCCTGGTGCAATGCTTTTTAGGTTCTCATCCTGTGGGAATCCTCATCAGACAGATAGGTGCTAGCACACATACATGGCTAAAATCACTTAACCCACATTCCTGGTGGGACGCTGCACTCAAAGAAGAGCAGATTGGAGAATCAGAGCTGAGGTGTTGTAGCCCTAGCGCAAACCTCCATTTTTTCGAGCGCGGCTCCCCACTGGTTAAATGGGATTGGTGAATTTACATTAGAGTCTGTGCCCCAGGAGGAATGGGATCATTGAATTTACATTAGAGTCTGTGCCCTCAAGCTCCAGCTACAAGGTGGCAACCCAAAGGAATTCCAGGTATTCAGTCACCTATGGCTCCACACAAACAGGAGCAATAAGACTGAGCTCTTACAGTCAGTTATCACCAACACTAGTTTTAGCACTCTATGCACGGTACCGTATTCTATTCTCCTGACAAACATTACCATACAATGAAAATGTTTGAAGTATTAAGGGGCATAGCAGCTTTGAAAGTGGATAAATCCCCAGGGCCGGATGAAATGTATCCCAGGCTGTTAAGAGAAGCAAAAGAGGAAATAGCAGAGGCTCTGACCATCATTTTCCAATCCTTTCTGGCTACAGGTGTGGTGTCGGAGGACTGGAGGACTGCTAACATTGTACCTTTGTTTAAAAAGGGAGGAAGGGATAGACCGAGTAATTACAGGCCAGTCAGCCTAACCTCGGCGGTGGGAAAATTATTGGGAAAAGTTTTGAGGAACAGGATAAATCTTCATTTAGAAAGATGCGGGTTAATCAAGGACAGTCAGCATGGATTTGTTAAGGGAAGGTTGTGTCTGACTAACTTGATTAAATTTTTTGAAGAGGTAACAAGGGGGGTCGATG
This sequence comes from Somniosus microcephalus, assembly GCF_052327205.1. Lineage (NCBI taxonomy): Eukaryota > Metazoa > Chordata > Chondrichthyes > Squaliformes > Somniosidae > Somniosus > Somniosus microcephalus. Next base: position 67,046,484 of record NC_141001.1, read on the forward strand.
AGGGTAGTACATTTGATGTAGTCTATATGGATTTTAGCAAGGCTTTTGATAAGATCCCACATGGCAGACTGGTCACGAAAGTAAAAGCCCATGGGATCCAGGGCAAAGTGGCAAGTTGGATCCAAAATTGTCTCAGAGGCAGGAAGCAAAGGGTAATGGTTGATGGGTGTTTTTGTGACTGGAAGGCTGTTTCCAATGGGGTTCCGCAGGGCTCAGTACTTGGTCCCTTGCTTTTTGTGGTATATATCAATGATTTAGACTTGAATGTAGGGGGTATGATTAAGAAGTTTTCAAATGATACTAAAATCGGCTGTGTGGTTGATAATGAAGAAGGAAGCTGTAGACTGCAGGAAGATATCAATGAACCGGTCAGGTGGACAGAAAAGTGGCAAATGGAATTCAATCCGGAGAAGTGTGAGGTAATGCATTTGGGGATGGCTACAAGGCAAGGGAATACACATTAAATGGTAGGACACTGAAGTGTAGAGGAACAAAAGGACCTTGGAGTGCAGGTCCACAGATCCCTGAAGGTAGCAAGCCAAATAGATAAGGTAGTTAAGAAGGCACACGGAATGCTTGCCTTTATTAACTGAGGCACAGAATACAAGAGCAGGGAGGTTATGCTTGAACTGTATAAAACACTAGTTAGGTCACAGCTAGAGAACTGCATACAGTTTTGATCACCACATTACAGGAAAGATGTGACTGCACTAGAGAGGGTACAGAGGAGATTTACCAGGATGTTGCCTGGACTGGAGAATTTTAGCTACGAGGAAAGATTGGATAGGCTGGGTTTGTTTTCTTTGGAACAGAGGAGGCTGAGGGGAGGCCTTATTGAAGTGTATAAAATTATGAGGGGCCTAGAAAGAGTGGACAGGAAGGACCTATTTCCCTTAGCAGAGGGGTCAATAACCAGGGGGGCATAGATTTAAAGTACAGGAAACTCTTTGGTATTCGGCACCGTCCCGGTCCCGTCGGTGCCGGTTGATTAAAAATTCCGGATGACGGAGAGGGTTATCTACCGAGGCTATTTTTTAACAAACAAAAATTTAAAAAATCAAGAAATGTGCAGTATACAGTAACTGGGTACTCACCTACAGAATGTTGTTAAATGGATGGTGGAAGATGCTTGATTAAGTACAGTACTGCCAGTTGAGGGTAATCTATAACTCTTTAATGACTTCCGACAGCGCCAAGAAGCCGAGTAGTGGCAGTTTGGAGAACTACCCCCACTGACTAACTCGGCCACCGCGGGAGACTCGGACTCGGCAACATTTCCGGTTATTGAGGTGTTGTTTTCGGAGTATGAATTTTGCCGGTAAATAGAGAATTCCGGATATTTAGGTGCCGTTTAAATGAGAGTTTCCTGTAATTGGTAGGAGGTTTAGAGGGGGTTTGAGGGGAAATTTCTTCACCCAGAGGATGGTTGGGGTCTGGAACTCACTGCCTGAAAGGGTGGTAGAGGCAGAAACCCTCACCTCATTTAAAAAGTGCTTGGATGTGCACTTGAAGTGCCATAACCTACAGGGCTACGAACCAAGAGCTGGAAAGTGGGATTAGACTGGATAGCTCTTTGTCGGCCGGCGCGGACACGGTGGGCCGAAAAGCCTCCTTCTGTGCTGTAACTTTCTATGATTCTATGAATACTCTGTTCCCGGTAAATTTCAGCCCCTCAAATGCATCCTGTTTCCACATCTACTTACAGCCCATTCAGAATTCTGTGTTCAGGGAGGAGAAGGAGGGCTGATATTTCCCTTAAACTTTTAGTTATAAAATCAATCTTCTCAATTCATAGTTATTGTTTTAAAAAAAATTAAAATTAGAACTGACAGTGGTACATGGGTGTTGCAGCTCCAATATGCTCCTTGGAGTACACAAGCAGAATCCATGCTTGTAATGTTACAAATGCCAATATTTTGATCTAACCTGTGCTATCAGTACTGGATATAGAGCAAAGGCTAAGCCTCTGCCCACGAGAGGGGAAATATCAGAATGCAAGTCATCCCCAGGACCGACCTTGCATATTTCCTTTGTATGCACTTAAAAGAAACATTGCCAGATAGATAGAAACACAGAAGATAGGAGCAGGGGTAGGCCATTCGGCCCCTCTAGCCTGCTCCGCCATTCAATGTGATCATGGCTGATCATCCAAGTTCAGTACCCGGTCCCTGCTTTCTCCCCATACCCCTTGATCCCTTTAGCCTTAAGAAATATATCCAACTCCTTCTTGAATATATTTAATGAATTGGCCTCTACTGCCTTCTGTGGTAGAGAATTCCACAGGTTCACCACTCTCTGGGTGAAGAAATACCTCCTCATTTCTGTCCTAAAAGGCCTACCCCTTATCCTTAGACTGTGACCCCTGGTTCTGGATTCCCCAACCATCGGGAACATCCTCCCTGCATCTAGTCTGTCCAGTCCTGCCAGAATTTTATAAGTTTCAATGAGATCCCCTCTCATTCTTCTAAACTCCAGCAAGTACAAGCCCAATCGATCCAATCTCTCCTCATACGTCATTCCTGCCATCCCAGGTATCAGCCTGGTGAATCTTCGCTGAACTCCTTCCATAGCAAGAATATCCTTCCTCAGATAAGGCGACCAAAACTGCACACAATACTCAAGGTGTGGTCTCACCAAGGCCCTGTACAATTGCAGCAAGACATCCTTGTTCTTGTACTCAAACCCTCTCGCTATGAAGGCCAACATACCATTTGCCTTCTTAACCGCCTGCTGCACCTGCATGCTTACCTTCAGCGACTGGTGCACGTGATGAAATATTCCATTCATCACTCATCAGTATTTCTCTGCCTGTGACTGTGGTTGGTTTCAGTTTCATTTCCATTGTATTGTACTGTGTGTAGGGCTCCGCCCATACCTGGCTCCTATGTAAGCTGGCCCAGCCTGCAGCACATCCAGTACGGCAGACCTCTGGATGGAAGATACATTCTCCTCTATGTGTTACCTTCTAAGTCAATAAAAGCCTTGTTTTGTTTCGCTAACATCAAGTCTCGGATTTATTGAGGCACATCAATTTATTGACTTAATTTTCAACACAATGGATCAACTCTTGAAACCCGAACTTTTGGATTTGGACCAGCATGCTTCGGATGCATCGGCACGCTTCGGACACTGGTTTATGTGTATGGAATTCTTCCTGGACAATTCCGCAGCCGTCAAAGACGCTACGGACGCTGCGAGTATGAAACTCGGAATTCTGCGGAATTGGGTAAGCCACCGGGTTTACCCCCTCATCCAAGACGCCGACACGTACCCGGCCGCCTGCGACATCTTAAAGGCGCATTACCAGCAGCCTACGAATGAGGTGTATGCTAGGCATCTGCTCGCTACTCGCGCACAGCGACCTGGGGAATCGGTGGAGGAGTTCCTAGGCACCCTGAAAACGCTTGGCAAAGACTGCAAGTGCCAAGATGTAAAAGCCGCAGTGTACACTGACGAGCTTGTTCGCGATGCCTTTATCACAGGCCTCAGCTCCACTTACATCCGGCAGAGACTGCTGGAAAAAACGGGATTGGACCTGAAACAGGCTGCGGACACAGCACGATCCCTGGATGTGGCCCAGAGAAACTCGGACGCCTACTCTTCAGCCCATGCCGTCCACGCCGCCACGTGTGCACCAAGGGCGCCGCCATCTTGGAAGGCATCTTCCCCGCCCGGCAGCCCGACACCGTCGGGGCCCCGCTCTCCCCCCAGAAGCCCTACGACAGCCGCGACGCGTCGGGGACCCAACTGCTACTTCTGCGGGCAGCCGAAGCACACCAGAAACCTGTGCCCGGCGAAAGGCACCACCTGCTTTAAGTGCGGTGAGAAGGGGCACTTCGGGAAGGTGTGCAGAGGGAACCCCGCCGGAAAACCCGCCACCGCCGCGTGTGCGCCGTGGGAGCGGCCATCTTGGACGCCATCTTGCCCGACCTCATGGGGTCCGCCATCTTGTGAGCAGACAGCGTGGACGCCATCTTGTCTCGATCAGGGCCCTACAGTGGCATCGGTCACAGTGGACCAGACCAGGCCGCACCCGCTATCCAAATCAATGGTGGACATCGAGGTAAACGGGTGCAGGGTTAAGTGTTTAATTGACAGTGGAAGCACGGAGAGTTTTATCCACCCTGAACTGGTACAACAACTCTCCCTAAAGGTGGCCCCTACTCGGGGTACCATCTCTATGGCTGATAAAACCCAGACATCGACCATTATGGGTTACTGCACGGTACAATTGTCCGTTAACGGAACTGTATACGATAATTTTAAAGTATTAATCATGAAGAATCTATGTGCGAGCGTGATCTTGGGCCTGGATTTCCAGTGCTACCACCAAAGCATCACGCTCAATTACGGTGGGTCCCAGCCGCCCCTCACAGTGTGCGGTCTGGCTACCCTGAAGGTAAAGCCGCCTTCGCTATTTGCGAACCTTACCCCTAACTGCCGGCCAATAGCGACCAAAAGCAGGAGGTACAGCTGGGAGGACAGGCGGTTTATCGCGACCGAGGTAGACAGGCTCCTGAAAGAGCGCATTATGGAACGCAGCAATAGCCCGTGGCGCGCCCAAGTGGTGGTGGTAAGGGGTAGCGAGAAGAAACGGATGGTGATCGACTATAGCCAAACGATCAACAGGTACACCCAACTAGATGCCTACCCGCTACCCCGCATATCAGAAATGGTGAACCAAATCGCCCAATACCGGGTGTTCTCCACCATCGACCTCAAGTCAGCGTACCACCAGCTCCCTATCAGACCAGAGGACCGCCCGTACACCGCCTTCGAGGCGAACGGACGCCTCTACCAATTCCTCAGAGTCCCCTTTGGGGTGACGAATGGGGTCTCGGTCTTCCAGAGGGAGATGGACCGCATGGTCGATGACCACCACTTGCAGGCAACCTTCCCCTACCTCGACAACGTCACCATCTGCGGTCACAACCAGCAGGATCACGACTCGAACCTCGAGAGGTTCCTGAAAACCGCACAAAAACTCAACCTCACCTACAACGAGGACAAGTGCGTTTACAACACCACACGCCTCTGCATACTAGGCAGCATGGTGGAGAATGGGGAAATCGGACCAGACCCCGACCGATTGCGCCCCCTACGGGAGCTGCCCCTGCCCAACACTCCCAAAGCCCTGAAAAGGTGCCTGGGGTTATTTTCTTATTATTCCCAATGGGTCCCCAACTACTCCGACAAAGCCCGCCCCCTCTTGAAAGCATCCTCTTTTCCGCTCTCTGCTGAGGCCCATGCCGCCTTCAAAAGCATTAAGCAGGATATTGAGCGGGCCACGCTACAGGCAGTGGACGAGAACACTCCCTTTCAAGTGGAAAGTGATGCGTCTGACTTTGCCTTGGCGGCCACCCTCAACCAGGCGGGGCGGCCCGTAGCTTTCTTCTCGAGGACCCTCCAAGGGCCCGAGATCAGACACTCCTCCATAGAAAAGAAGGCCCAAGCCATCGTGGAGGCAGTGCGCCACTGGCGCCACTACCTAGCCGGCAAACGCTTCACCCTACTTACCGACCAGCGGTCGGTCGTGTTTATGTTCAATAATAAACAGAGGGGGAAGATTAAAAATGATAAGATTCTTAGGTGGCGGATCGAGCTCTCCACCTTCGATTATGACATCATTTACCGGCCAGGGGCCCTTAACGAATCCCCCGACGCCCTCTCACGAGGGATGTGTGCCAGCGCCACCGGGGATCGGCTACAGACCCTCCACAATGACCTCTGCCACCCAGGGGTCACGCGGCTGTTCCACTTCATAAAGTCCCGCAACTTACCCTACTCGATTGAGGAAGTTCGGTCCCTGACCAGGAACTGTCACACTTGCGCTGAGTGCAAGCCTCGGTTCTACCGCCCAGATAGAGCCCACTTAATCAAAGCTACACGGCCCTTTGAGCGGCTCAGCTTAGATTTCAAGGGCCCCCTCCCGTCCGTCGACCGCAATGTTTACTTCCTGAACATTGTGGACGAATACTCTCGTTTCCCATTCGCCTTCCCCTGCCCAGACATGACCAGCGCCACGGTCATTAAATGCCTCAACAGCCTGTTCGGTATGCCGAGCTACATCCATACGGATAGGGGGGCGTCCTTCATGAGTGAAGAGCTACGCCAGTACATGCTGTCCAGGGGGATCGCCACGAGCCGTACCACCAGCTACAACCCCCGGGGTAACGGTCAAGTGGAGCGAGAGAACAGGACAGTATGGAAAGCAGTCACTCTAGCTCTAAGGACCAAAGGCCTCCCTATCTCCCGCTGGCAGGAAGTCCTCCCAGATGTGCTCCATTCGATACGGTCGCTATTGTGTACTGCCACTAATGCCACGCCTCACGAGCGAATGTTTGTCTTTCCCCGGAAATCCACCTCAGGCGTATCCATGCCGTCATGGCTCTCCACCCCAGGTCCGGTATTCGTGTGAAGGCATGTGAGGGGCCACAAGATGGACCCGCTCGTGGAGTCAGTGCACCTACTCCACGCCAACCCCCGATACGCGTATGTCCGGCACGCCGATGGAAGGGAGGACACCGTGTCCATAAAAGACGTCGCCCCAGCCGGTAACGACAACAACCACGACAACAGCAGCAACAACGACCACAGCAACTCTTACCCACCCACTACTCTTTCATCACCCCCGGAAGAACATCGACCAACGGTACCCCCACCAACTACCCCTTCAACAACCCTGGCGGCACCCCCGGCAGAGACCCAGGAGGCCACCGGGGACACCCAGCCGACACCCGCGGCACCACAACAGCCACGTCGGTCGCAGAGGACTATCAAACCCCCGAACAGACTAAATCTATAGAAGGGGTGAGTGTGATGAAATATTCCATTCATCACTCATCAGTATTTCTCTGCCTGTGACTGTGGTTGGTTTCAGTTTCATTTCCATTGTATTGTACTGTGTGTAGGGCTCCGCCCATACCTGGCTCCTATGTAAGCTGGCCCAGCCTGCAGCACATCCAGTACGGCAGACCTCTGGATGGAAGATACATTCTCCTCTATGTGTTACCTTCTAAGTCAATAAAAGCCTTGTTTTGTTTCGCTAACATCGAGTCTCGGATTTATTGAGGCACATCAGTGCACAAGGACACCCAGGTCTCGTTTCACTTCCCCTTCTCCCAATCTATTGCCATTCAGATAATAATCTGCCTTCCTGTTTTTGACACCAAAGTGGATAACCTCACATTTATCCATGTTATATTGCATCTGCCATGCTTCTGCCCAATCACCCAACCTGTCCAAATCATCCTGTTGTTTCTCGGCATCCTCCTCACAGCACACACGCCCACCCAGCTTTGTGTCGTCTGCAAATTTGGAGATATTACATCTAGTTCCCTTGTCTAGATCATTAATATATATTGTGAATAGCTGGGGTCCAAGGACCGATCCCTGCGGTACCCCACTAGTCACTGCCTGCCACTCGGAAAAAGACCCGTTTATTCCAACTCTTTGCTTTCTATCTGCCAACCAGTTCTCTATCCAAGTCAATACCTTGCTTCCAATCCCATGTGCCTTAACTTTACACACTAATCTCGTATGTGGGACCTTATCGAAAGCCTTTTGAAAGTCCAAATACACCACATCCACTGGTTCTCCCTTATCTATTTTACTAGTTACATCCTCAGAAAATTCCAGTAGATTAGTCATGCACGATTTACCTTTTGTAAATCCATGTTGACTTTGTCTGATCCTGTCACTGTTTTCCAAGTGCTCTGCTATTACATCTTTTATAATGGACTCTAGCATTTTCCCCACTACCGATGTCAGGCTTACCAGTCTGTAATTCCCCGTTTTCTCTCTACCACCTTTTTGAATAGTGGAGTAACATTAGCTACCCTCCAATCCATGGGTACTGTTCCAGATTCCATCGAATGTTGGAAGATGATCAGCAATGCATCTACTATTTCTAGGGCCACTTCCTTAAGTACCCTAGGATGTAGATTATCAGGCCCTGGGGATTTATCGGCCTTCAATCCTATCAATTTCCCTAACACCATTTCCCTACAAATACTGATTTCTTTCAGTTCCTCCCTTTCATCAGACCCTATGTTCCCCGACATTTCTGGGAGGTTATTTGTGTCCTCCTTTGTGAAGGCAGAACCAAAATATGTACTGAAGCAGATTGCTTGCATACTTGCCAATCTGGTTAAGGAATAATGCCTGGCCCTGGGAGAACTAATGAGCAGAAGAAAATAATATACAAAATAACCACACAAAAAAAACCACTTTTATAACCCCTCAGGGAGACAACTGGCATCATTTTGATGACGGTTTTACAGGTAATGGAACTGCTTAGCTGACATAATTGCAAAATACTGCGGATGCTGGAAATCTGAAATAACAACAGAAAATGCTGGAAATACTCAGCAGGCCAGGCAGCATCTGTGGAGAGAGAAACAGAGTTAACGTTTCAGGTCTGGGACCCTTCATCAGAACTGGAAAAAGCTGGAGATGTAACAGATATTAAGCAGATGCAGAGACAGGGGGTGGTTAGGAGGGGAGGAAGGAGTAGAAAGCACATCCTGTACTTTTGTAAGAGGCAGGAAAGATAAAATGTTGCAAATGGGAATTGCAAAAATCATACTGCATGAAAAATGGGGGCAGGGATAATTATCTGAAATTGTTGAACTCAATGTTGAGTCCGGCAGGCTGCAAAGTGCCCAATCTTACGTTGAGCTTCATTGGAACAATGCAATAGCCCGAGGACAGAGAGATCAGAGTGGGAGTGAAGCGGTGAATTAAAGTGACAGGCGACCGGAAGCTCAGGGTCACCCGTACGGATTGAACGGAGGTGTTCCGCAAAGCGGTCGCCCAATCTGCGTTTGGTCTCCCCAATGTAGAGGAGACCGCATCGTGAGCAGCGAATACAGTATATTAAATTGCAAGAAGTACAAGTAAATCGCTGTTTCACCTGGAAGGGGTGTTTGGGGCCCTGGACAGTGGGAAGGGAGGAGGTAAAAGGGCAGGTGTTTCCTCCTCCCTTCCCACTGTCCAGGGCCCCAAACACCCCTTCCAGGTGAAACAGCGATTTACTTGTACTTCTTGCAATTTAATATACTGTATTCGCTGCTCACGATGCGGTCTCCTCTACATTGGGGAGACCAAACGCAGATTGGGCGACCGCTTTGCGGAACACCTCCGTTCAGTCCGTACGGGTGACCCTGAGCTTCCGGTCGCCTGTCACTTTAATTCACCGCTTCACTCCCACTCTGATCTCTCTGTCCTCGGGCTATTGCATTGTTCCAATGAAGCTCAACGTAAGCTCGAGGAACAGCACCTCATCTTTCGATTGGGCACTTTGCAGCCTGCCGGACTCAACATTGAGTTCAACAATTTCAGATAATTATCCCTGCCCCCATTTTTCATGCAGTATGATTTTTGCAATTCCCATTTGCAACATTTTATCTTTCCTGCCTCTTACAAAAGTACAGGATGTGCTTTCTACTCCTTCCTCCCCTCCTAACCCCCCCGCCCCCTGTCTCTGCACCTGCTTAATATCTGTTACATCTCCAGCTTTTTCCAGTTCTGATGAAGGGTCCCAGACCTGAAACGTTAACTCTGTTTCTCTCTCCACGGATGCTGCCTGGCCTGCTGAGTATTTCCAGCATTTTCTGTTGCTTAGCCGACATCTCAGTTCTAATGTATGACAGGAAGTCAAAATGAAGGTAGGTTACAACATGTGTTGCAATTCAGCTGTATGAAGTGATGAACTCTCACTTGGCACACATATACTGAAAACCACTTCTAATCAAAACAATTAAAAATGAAACAAGCAGCAAGAAAAGAATCAAACACACTATATGACATTCACTGTATGCCATTATACTATTTGGCTATTACATAAAAATGATCTACAAGCCTATAACTGATGTGAAAGTGCAATATTGTCAGAACATATGTCTTGAAAGTTCTTTCCTCTTCAAGGCAGATTCAAACCCAACAAACACCAATGACTGCAGCCCTGTTCTTATGCTGCAATTGGGTTTCTTGAAATGGTAGCAAAAGTGAAAATAGTTGTGGTGCATCACAGTATGCCTCACCTCCAGCTGGTCCATCAGAACATTCACTCGTTTATTTAATTCATTTATCATGATCATCTTTGCCATCTTAATCTGATTTTCCACCTTCGTCCGCATTTGCTTTACTTCATTCAACCTGCAAGACAGATGTTCTTTTCAGTAAAAATGTATTTGAATAGACAATGCATTTACGTCATTTTACTTGATTGGTTGAAGGGAGTAAATCAGTATATCGTCCAATAGCACTAGTATCCGTGTAAAATCTTTTAGCAGCTTGAGGGGCCATGATTCTATCCTAATGCCACTGAAAATTAAAAACAGGTTTGGTGGTTGGTGGGGGTGGGGGGGGGGGTGAGAATTCTTCCATTTTCTGTGGAGTTTCCACCCCGCACACATCTTCTCCAACTTCGAACAGGCTGAAGACTAGCTCTCAGGTCTCCATCAATGTTACTGTAAATAGATGGCCAGTCTACATGAGCAGGCTGGAATGCTTAGCCCCCCGATCCTTCCAACTTGTAGAAGCCTGTCTCACTTTCACTTTGTGCCTCTGTAAGATGCTGCAACAGAGATCAAAAGTTCATTATGAGGAATAACAAGTGGGAGACTACCTGTGAATGAAAAGAAAATCTCCAATTTTCTCTATTTCCCTTCCAATCTGAAGGTATTGAGTCCCTCACTGAGGTATGGTTCCATGGGCAGTGGCTAGGAACATAGAATCATTGTTGCTTTAAAAAATATCTATTAAAAGGATTACTCCAGGTTATATGTTCAAATTAAACTAAATAGAGGTCAGGAGGAAGGTCAATAATTCTTTCTATATATTTATTTCCTTTTTTGCCACTAAAGTGAGAAGTGGCATGGTGATATGCCACATTGGGACTCCAACACATCAAAGTGTGATGCAAATCTGTTCTTCTGATTTTCCACATAGAGGGGATGAAATTCCTATCGTCAATAATCCCATTTGTTACCCACACCAACTTTTCCTAAAATTATCCAACTTTCATATAAATTTCACCCACATAGAGTTCATGATCTCAGCTCTGCCATCATGTAGAGATACAAAGCACAGGCCAAGACCTTGCCTTCAGGGATGGAAGGGGAAATCATAGGAAGAGTTAGGCTGCTGGTCTTGCACACCTTCTGCAGGTCAGTGACAATGTGACATTGCTACAAACCTGTGGGCACATCACCTGTCTATCCTCTACAATCTGTGGGACAGTAAAGCAAAAGAGGGAAGATAAATGAATAGAATATATTACGGTAAGTCAACAAAATGAGTAATGCCATTGCAACTGTCTTGCTTGAAATATCATGAATTTAGCCTTGTATGTGTGCTAGCATCTTCACCACTCGGACTACATAGAATATACAGCACAGAAACAGGCCATTTGGTCCAACCAGAACATGCTGGCATTAATGCTCCACTCGAGCCTTCTATTATCCTTCTTGATCTAATTCTATCAGCATAATCCTCTATTCCCTTCTCCCTCATATGCTTATCGAGCTTTCCATTAAATGTATCTATTCTACTCCTTGTGGTAGCGAGTTCCACATTCTCAACACTCTCTGGGTAAAGAAGTTTCTTCTGAATTCCCTATTTGATTTCTTGGTGACTATCTTATATTGATGGCCTCTAGTTATGCTCTTCCCCACAAGTGGAAACACTCTTCTGTGTCTACTCTATCAAAATTTTTCATAATTTTAAAGACCACTATTAAGCCATCCCTAAGCCTTCTCTTTTCAAGATAGGTATCATTTTTGTAAATTTTTTTGCACCCTCTCCTGTTCCTCTATCTTTGTTATAATACGGCGACCAGAACTACACATAGTACTCCAAGTGTAGTCTAGCCAAGCTACGATACAAGTTTAGCATAACTTCTCTACTTTTCAATTCTATCCCTCTAGAAATAAACCCTGGTGCTTGGTTTTCTTTTTTATGGCCTTATTGACCTGCGTCACAACTTTTAGTGATTTATGTATTTGTATTCTCAGATCCCTTTGCTCCTCTACCCCATTTATATTCTTATTTTCCAAGAAATGTGTGACCTCCTTATTTTTCTTACCAAAATGGACTGCAGCAGTTCAAGGAGGCCCACCACTACCTTCTCAGGGTAACTAAGAATAGGCAGTAAATACCAGCCTTGCCAGTGACACACACATCCCAAGAATGAACATAAATTTATTGGAAGAGCAGCAGAATTTTCCTGGTGTCCTGACCAGCATTTATCCCTCAACCAGCATTGCTGAAAATAGATTATCTCATCATTTATCTGATTGCTGTTTATGGGGCTTTTCCACATTTGCCTACATTACAACAATGACTACACTTCAGCATATTTTATTGGCTGTGGTGTGCTTTTGGGATGTCCAAAGGATGTGGACGGCACTATGTATATGCACTTGCTTTCTAACTGTGAAGTAACTCTGTAACCACCTCATATCTTTCTTTTAAGCACTGTTTCAATTTGGCTATCACTTAGCACAGCTGAGGTCATAATTATTAATCTGAGCACAGGCATCAAGGCAACACTAAGCTCAATGCTCATCCAGTCAATGAATGACAACAAACTAGTATCAAAATTCTAACATAGCTCTGTCTCAATGAAACAAGCAAATAATTATCTATTGGACAATCTTACCACTGCGTTCACTTCTGGCCACTGCACCTCAGGAAGGGTATATTGGCCTTGGAGGGGGTGCAGAGCAGATTCACCAGAATGATATCGGAGCTATAAGAGTTAAATTATGAGGACAGGTTGCATAGTCTAGGCTTGTATTCCCTTGAATATAGATGGTTAAGGGGTGATCTAATTGAGGTGTTTAAGATGATTAAAGGATTTGATAGGGTAGGGAGCGAAAAACTATTTCCTCTAGTGGGAGGAGTCCAGAACAAGGGGGCAGAACCTTAAAATTAGAGCTGGGCCATTCAGAGGTGATATCAGGAAGTACTTCTTCACACAAAGGGTAGTGGAAATCTAGAACTCACTTCCCCCAAAAATCTGCTGAGGCTAGGTCAATTGAAAATATTGAAACTGAGATCGATAGATTTTTGGGATATGGAACCAAGGCAGGTAAATGGAGTTAAGTTACAGATCAACCATGATCTAACTGAATGGCAGAGCAGGCTCAAGGGACTCAATGGCCTATTCCTGTTGCTATATTTCTACTAATGTTCACTGACCAGAATTAAGTATATTTTAAGTCTTCTTTCAGAAAATTGTTTTGTTTTTTATACCAACTTTAGAGCTGCAAATCAGTTATGGGTGCATTGGTAGCACTACTGTATTTTGCACCGTCAACACTCTGAGGGGACCTCCCTGTATTATTTAGTGTCCCCTCATTTACATAGTGCTAGCAATCTGCATCCTGTGCTGGCAGTGCAAAGACCACAAGGACCAGGATTTCCTGGACAGGAGCTGAAATGTGAAGGTGCAGCCTCTTAAAGCGGCACCAGCGCTTCCTTTTGGTGGCAAAGTTTGAAATTGGGTTATATCAATTGTGGATTGTCCCGGGGTGGGATTTATCCTGCAAATGTCCAGCACGAAAGAGTGGAGAAAATGGGGTCAATTTTGTCGAACCTGTCGGGAAGAAGGCGGGACTTCCCCTTTCGGGTTTCTGACCCACCTACTTCGACGTCCAGCCAATCCACGTGATTTTCCCTTGATTGACCTTGTTGAGCCCGCCCAGCGGGCTCAGCAGGCCAATTAAGGGCCACCCAGCAACAGGTGACGTCACAGACTGAAATTTCATCTGTCAAGATTTCTGACAGATGAAATATCAGTGTTTTACAGCTGTTTGAAGCTGTCAAACACTGACAGTCTGATTTCTAAGATGAGTCCTTCTGTGCAGACTCATTTAGAAATCTCAGCAGCACTAAAAGCTGAAGGCTGTCACTTTTGACAGATTGCAGCCGTTCAGCTTTCAGTTCCGGCTGAGTGCAGCGCTCCCGACGGCCACGGGAAGAAAGGCTGTTTAGGTAAGTAAAGGTAAGTAAAAGTTCTTTACACACTTTAGACACACCAAACGCACTTACCTTTACACTCATGCACCCACTCACCTGAGCACCGACATCGCGACCCCTCCAACTCCTTCAACCCGACGGCCCGCTGCTCTAACCTGGCGTGGTTTGGAGCCGTCAGGAAACCCACACGAAACCCCTCAAAATGGGGATTAGGCGAAAAACTGCTTGTTAACTACCTGTTAACAGGCAGTTAATTGGCACTAATCCCTTCCCGCCTGGTTTCGGCGGGTCCCAGTGCGGGGCGGGTACCCGCCGCCCCTGAAACTTACGTGGGGTGGGGTTTTGGGTGGGATGGTGTCGGGACCCCCAAAGTCGGGATTTCCCCCCCCCCCCACATGCCTGAAACCCTGCCTGACGGCTCCCCGAAAATCTAGCCCATTATGTCAGGTGAAGTATCTTGAATAGTAGCAGTGCAGCAATAAAGTTGAAACCAAACAAACTGACTCAATACAAAAATAAACTAAAAGTGCTGTACAAGTAATCGAAGCCTAGCATGGACCAATCTCCCCAGAAGTGTAGGACAGACAGTTTTAAGCCTAGAAATTCAAGCGCATCCATTTTTGGACGCACTGAGGACTCGGGGTCCAATCCCCGTTCCTGATTGGATTGGCCTGAGGCGCACCCGATATTGGACCTTGGGCCTCATGATCATCGAGCCGGCGAGCTGCAGACACCTAATAGGCGTCCCCAGACAGCTCACCAGTGAAGAGGAATGGAAGATCGTGCCACTACAATGCCAGAAGCGGCCATCAGGTAAGTGTTCAAAGGGAATATCAGCAGATTTCAGAGCTAATTCATATGACAACATTTGTCATCAGATCGTTTTGTGATACAAAATTGTATTTAAAAAAAATGTAAAACTCTGGATTTTTTTTAAGGGTATATTTGCTATATATACAGGAAACTTTGCGCTATCTGGCACCCACGGGACCGTGCTGCTGCCATTGCCTAAAAAGTGCCATACTCTCCAGAGTTAATGTTGAGGTGCACATTCTCCCCGTGTTTGCGTGGGTTTCCTCCGGGTGCTCCGGTTTCCTCCCACAGTCCAAAGATGTGCGGGTTAGGATGATTGGCTATGATAAATTGACCCTTAGTGTTAGGGGGATTAAATACGTGGGGTTACGGGGATAGGGTGGGATATGTGTTGGTGTAGGGGTTACGGGGATCGGGTGGGATATGTGTCGGTGCAGGCTCGATGGGCCGAAATGGCCTCTATCTGCACTGTGGGGTTTCTGTGATTCTGTGTGATTCTGTGATACGGAGATTCTTATCTCCGTATTTGACAACAAACACTGTTGCTTAGCAACAGCTTCTAAACACTCGGGTGTGGCCCTAAAGCTCTGTAGCTGAAGCTGTTGCTATAGCTACAGACCTTGCACAGCTTGACTGTTCAAACAAAGCAAAAAAAATAAACAAAAAGAATAAAAAACGGCTGCTGATTTTTGCCAGTGGCTCCAGATTGCCGGATAGCTCACCTCCGGATAGCACAAAGTTTCCTGTATTTGATTTTATAAATTCAATTGACTAGTTTTAATTGAGTGTTCAGAAAAATTATTATTGACTGGATATAAATAGGCTCCTTGTACCTGCAGGGTTATTGCCTTCTCATGGGAACAGAATTGGGTAATTAGCCTGGGGAAAAACACTTCTCAAAGCTTAAATTATTTTTGATTAAACACCGTTTCTATTTTTTAAAAAAAATCTTGGACTGGCATTAGTAGCTCCATATAGAATAAATGATATAACTTAATTATTTCAAACTGCTTTGTTAAACTAATTTTAGCCCAGTTATTATGCTTTTTTGAGTTAAATTAAACCATGTTACCTGTCCTGCACTTGTTTTGCTGAGCTCTGGATGCTGACTTTTTTCTCTTCCATTTTCAGTGTCAACTCCTCCAAAACTATCTTCTGATTCTGTAAAGCGTCTTCCAAATATTTGAAACTGTGGGCGAGAAATAGACAAACCAGACTGTTAGAAAAATCAGCACCTCTGCAGCCGCTGAAAAATGTTAGACTTTATTTTTTAGGAAAATGAGGCCCTCCCACTGACGTACTTTTGCAACAATCCACCCCCACCACCGCTAAAAGTAGTTTGTCCTCACACCCCTGCTGAGGTACTTTTATAGCCCCCCACTCCTGCTCCCTCCCCTCTTGTGCCTCATTTCCTTAACCTTCCTACTTTTTCCCTCGTCCTCTCCCCCCTTCACCTGTACCATTTCATTCACTTTGGTCCAATTATTCCCATGCCCTCTAATCTTGCTTGACGTGAATAAAAAAGTATTCTATTCTACCAATAGATACAAAATTGACACCAGCATCCCCATAAATTTATTAAGTAATCTCTTAACTCTGGGGCCATTTATCCTGAACTTTAGAAATGAATTTTGAAAGTAAAAAAAAATTAACACAGCTTTAAACCTGCAGGCACCTGGCCAGACATACTGGAACATTGCAATTTCCCTAGCAGTGTGTCACATGCTGAATGACACATCTTTAATCTTCCTACACCTTACCTATGTTCTTTGTGTTGTGTTAGCTGGCAATTCCAGCACGCCAGCACATCACAGGTCTCACAGAACAGCTTCAGTGGCTCTTTAGTATGAAGCGGACAAAAGAGTGGAAACTCACTGACTTCACTCTCGTCATCTGTAGATTGAATAAAATAGCACAATCAAGTTTTAAGTTAATGCAGGATGCAAACACTTTTGAAATTTAATTTCTAGCTGTTTGTATCAATTAATTTTGTGGGTTTTTTTTAAACTAGCATTCAAGAAACTAGCATTCAACAATCCTGCACACTCGTGGATTGCAGAAAAAGGATATGACCCAGGACAAGCAATACATTGATTTTAACATACTCTTTCTATCCGAAAGATACCAAGGGCTCGATAATAATAGCCCTGAGGAGGCGGGTCTGTTGGGAAAATTGGTAAAAATGGCTTCAGACACCCAACCTGCCTCCATCCCGACCCCACCCGATTTTCCTGAGTGTCTGTTTAGCTGCTCCCAAACTGACCCGTCTCCAACCAGTGGGACAGGTAGTTAAGGCAGTTAACTGCCTTGCTAATCCTATTTTCATAGTGGTTTCCCATTTTCCTGCTACTGGTTTCTGTTTCCTGACTAGTCGGAAACAGGCCAGGTTCAAGAAGACGAGTTGCTGGAAGACATGATTTGTATGCTTTGGTGGAGCGCTTTAAAAGCACCCCTGAAACATGGCTGACATTCAAATGCAACAACTTTGCTGTTGTAGGTATGGGATAACATTTTGCACATCTACTGACCTTCTGACTGTTCAAGCTGACACCCATCTGTAGTGTGTCATGAATGGAATTATTTCAGGCCACTTCGACTGTGCGCTTACAAGATTGTTACCTCAATTGAAATCTATAGCAAGGGGATGGGAAACATTTATGCCCTCTCATTCTGGTCCTCATAATTGGGGGAGTAGAAGTCGGGTGGCTCACCACATATCTTCCTGGGAAGAAGAGTAGGAGGAGGACAAGGGGAGCCTTGCATGTCCTGTTGTGATCCCTCCAGTTCACCGCTGCCCGTCAACCAGAGTATGCACACTGCCATGCCACACTACCATAAGCTTACTCTTCGACCATAGATGGCTCTGTAATTGCAGGCGACACTTGTTCAACGTCATACTTCATCTCTGCTATACCCTATTATTTCCCCATCACTGTTACCATCAGCATTACAAATGTAAGTCGCCCTGATCCCTCAATGCGCTTTTGCCATTTCCCAGAACACATAGGACACACAATCAACTGTTTGCCATAATTTCTCTTTAACACATGACAAAATATATCAACAGCAGTCAGAAAAAAAAGAAACATCACCCAAGTGAGTCCCCTTGTGACTATAGGTGCTTACTTTTTCTCTTAAGTGTGCTTCTACGTGGTGCTTCCCCTGTGGCTTCAGCAGATGTAGAGGCACCTTGCTGACTAGGATGCTGCACCTGCTTAGACGCCTTTGGCGGGCATCCTCTGGGTTTGGGAGCCTGGGAGGGCTCTTCAACAGTCTCCTCTTCCTGCGGCTGTGCAGGGACTGAAACGGCCATCTCAGTTGTCTCTGCAACGTGGGTCTCTGACCGAGGGCTCCGTGGTGGCATGGTCGTGTGAGCGCTTTGAGAGGAGCCTACACTTCCTTCTGTCCTACCAACAACAACCCTCTCATGGGTCAGCCGCACCTCAGTGCTGGCAAGTGGCAGAAGAGCACCTTGCTGCACTTCAGGGGGGCTATGAGGACCCGTATCTGCACTGGCAGTCCTCCTCAAAAGGATATCCATGAAGCTCTGGTCTCTCTGCTCAATAGCTGCCCATCGCTCCTCCAGAGATTCTGAACAGTCACCATGTTTTCCTGACTCTGGCGACTTATTTCCTCCATGGCGGTAGCCATCCTTTCTACGGAGGTTGCCATTCTATCCATGGTGGTGCGTTCATGCACCATTGCCTCCACCACAGCAGTGCTGATGTTAGAGATAGACTACTCCTCCATTCTCTCCACACTGGCACTAACCCTGGAGGCAAACCCTTCCAGAGACACCTGCACTTGTTCCTGTATTTCACGAACCGCTCTTTTTCTGGATGGCCCCAGAGGCACAGCATCTGTATGCAGCTCAGCAGAGCTAGGAGAGTCCTGCAACCTCTGAGGAGGACCCTCCACTGCTGTCACTGTCTCCACCATCTGCTGATGCTCACTTGTGCACGGCGATAGACCAGGTGGCAACATTACTCTAACTCACGATGGCCCCGCCGAGGTGTGCGTTGCTGCGCTGGTGCTGGATGCACCGAGTCCTGGTGACTCTGGTCCCTCAGAGGTTTCTGGTTCCTCTGAGGAGATGTCCGGGTCTTCGTCCTGAATCGTGGGGAGGAGGGCGCTCGATGGTCCTGTGAGAGAGTAAAGGCTTGAATTAGACATCTGATATTGATGTAGCAGACATATCATTTGAGCAGATGATACAAAGCGATTCTCTATGAACAGCATATTGCATTGCTTTCCGAGAGGGATAAAAATCTATTATGTCACCAGCTTCCTCTAGTGTGCCCGTCTCTCCATCGCCCACTTCCAGGTCCTCGCCACCTCCAACAATCTTGTTTGCTGCCTCCTCAGCAATGGTCAATGTTGCAAGGGAAGCTGTTCCTCCTCCAGTCATTGCTCTCTCCCTCTCATTGTGGGCTATCTTTTCCTGCAAGGAGGGACACAAGCGGTGTTTCAGCCACAGTGATGGAGTGAGTGTGATTAATCCCTACCATAGAAGATTTGAGTGAGACAAAGATGGGGTAAGGTGCCAAGAGGAAGGTAGCTCCCTGTGCATTGTGAGTTGTTGTCACTGCATGACAGTGAGAGCGAGTCTAAAGGGTGCATAGGCAGGATGCTGAAATGATGGATAGGAAATGGTGCAAGGGAAGTAAGAGTAAGGTGGGATGTGAAAGAGGAGGCTTCCAAAGCAGAGTGCAGGTGATGAGAAGAGAAGGGAAGCAGAGTGAAGGTAAGTGAGATGGGATACTCACTTTTGATGTTCTCACAAGGTCATTAAACCTTTTGCGGCACTGGATCCATGAGCGTGCATAAATGCACCTTGCGCTCACCTCCTGAGCAATGCGCAGCCAGGCTACCTTGGTCTGTTGGGGAGGCTTCTCCGGCCATCAGGAGGGAAGAGAATCTCCCTGTGCCCACTGACAGAATTGACAAGAACTTGGAGGAACTCATCATTAAACAGAGGAGTTGCCTTGCCTCTAAAAAAGTCAGAAGCTGTGAAAAGAAGTGCAGGAAACTACAATGGAAAGGCTCAGGCTGGAAGGCAGCTTTAAAAGGAGCTGCTATTGTGACGTCATCAGAGGCGGCCAGCCGACCCGATCCCACTCATTGGACCGGCTAGCGCGCCTCCATGAAATTAACAAGGTACTTGAATAAAATCGCAACTCTGCAGCTGTTCCCACCGGAAGCGGCTCCCACACCTGCCCACCACGCAACCCACCTCAGGAATTAAAATTGAGCCCCAACTGTTCAAAGTCAACAATTCTGATTTTTCAAAGGTGCAGAAATCCAAATGGGAAAGACCACTAACGTTTGTAGACAGTACTTCACCCAAGTAAACAAGTATGTAATCCCAAATTGCAAGTGTCAGCATACTGTTCAGTCATGTGGGGAAGGGAGAGCTGAAATCCACACACACAAATATTCCAATAAAGTTGCTGGATAGCAATCAGTGGCAGGAACTCTGGAAGATATTTTCTCTCCTTAGCCTAGGAATACAGAGGTCAATGATTCCCCTTGTGGTGATCAACTAAACCAGCAACGTGCTAGGGATCTCTGTGACCTTCTGGTCTGAGCTAGCTCATTTCCACGCTGAGCCATAAGGGAGTCCCATTTAACATTTCTGCACCAGTTTAGTGTAACTAGTATTATAACTTACTTACAAGTTGTGCAAATTCTTGGCTATCATTCTGGAAAATTAGATTTCATTCTGTCCTCTTGATAGTTCGAAATACATCAGAAAATCCACCAAACTTGCAGCATTCACAGTCTTTTTTTAAAATTAGTTCCTGGGATGTGGGCATCGCTGGCAAGGCCAGCATTTATTACCCATCCCTAATTGCCCTTGAGAAGGTGGTGGTGAGCCGCTTTCTTGAACCGCTGCAGTCCTTGTGGTGAAGGCACTCCCACAGTGCTGTTAGGGAGGGAGTTCCAGTATTTTGACCCAGTGACGATGAAGAAACGGCGATACATTTCCAAGTCAGGATGGTTTGTAACTTGGAGGGGAACTTGCAGGTGATGGTGTTCCCATGCGCCCGCTGCCCATGTCCTTCTAGGTGGTAGAGGTCGCAGGTTTGGGAGATGCTGCTGAAGAAGCCTTGGTGAGTTGCTGCAGCGGATCTTGTAGATAGTACACACTGCTGCCATGGTGCGCCAGTGGTGGAGGTAGTGAATGTTTGAAGTGGTGGAGCGCGAAATCATAATTCATGGGAATGTAAAAGTTCTGAGAGAAAAGTTCACAGCAGAAAGAGGGAGTAAATCATAGGCCTTACTTGTAAAGGTCAGAATGGTGAGATAGCGACTGGTTAATGTGCGACAGCTCTGGCTGGGGCCATGATTAAGAGGGACAGGGCCGGGCCTTGTACTTGCTGGGAAAAAGGGGGAGAGAGTAAAAAGAGATAAGATGGATTCCAATGGAGGAACCTTCCAAATGTAAAAACAAGAATGAAGTAATGAGACCTTCTTTTGGGGAGGGCTTTCATTCAAACACCAAGACAAAGAACTTAAGCTATCATTGGTTGATGAAGATTTGGAGGAACCTCTATAGGTTAAATGGTCTTGTCAATAACTTGGCCTCAGGCCCACCCCTAAAAAGAGAATAAAAAGTGACACCCCAAGGGCTTGCACACAGACGGTGGAAGGGAGAGCCGAACAGCTGGTCGAACGCTCTTTTAAGAGTGATCCCATGCTCACCATCGAAGGCCCGAGAGAGAGAAAGAGAGAGACCAGAAGCCAGAGAACTGTTTACGTATGCCAGCCGTCTGTCCGATTGGGTCCAATATCAGCTGCTTGTCACGGTCGTATGTTTTTATTGTATTACTAGTGTGTTATATTCTGTCCTAAACTCTGATTAAACACAATGGGCTAAAAATTCAGTTTGGGGCGCCAAGCTCGCCTGGGTGCCGGAACTACCGCTGCGCGCGGAGCCACTTGCGCCATCGGGATATTCAGTTTCAGCGCCCCAAGTGGAAGCCGGCCACTAAACAAGGCTTTCGGCGCCCCGCTTGGGGCGCTGAAACTGAATATCAGCGCGCAAAGTGCCGCAGCGCCACCCGCTGTGGCACGGCAGGCTGCGGTACTGCAGGCCTTCCTCCCACTGTTAAGGGGGAGGTGCCTGCAACAGCGCGATCCCGGCTCGTGAGTGCCGGCAAATGAGCCCGGCACCAAGGAGAAGTGCCGGGCTCTCGGGAAACAGCCGGCAATGCCGCGGGGGGGGGGGGGGTGGGGGTGTAGGAGGCCGGGGACGGAGGTGCGGGCAGGCGGCTGCCGAAAAAGCGGCCGACTGCACCTCCACCTTAACTCGCCCCACTACCGCCACAGGTATGCCCCTGTGTACCGGTCGCTATTTGCGGCCGGCGCGGAAGAGGCGGGCGCGACCTAATATGGCGCTCGGGGCGGTAGCGGGGCGCCGCGCACACCGATGACGTCATTGGTGGCGGCGCAGCGCTACAGGCTAACGCCGCCATTAGCACCCCGCTAAATATCGCGGTGGTTGTGGCCAGAGGCGCTAAAGCCTCTGAGTGGCCTCTTTGGGCGCAAACTGGTGGCGCAAGCAACTGAATTTCTAGGCCAATATACCCACCAAATTGGTTTGCACTTGATCCTGTTTACCAGAGATACGTGAATCTCAACAAATTCCCTATACTTTCTTTAGTTATCCTCTTGCTCTTTATGTTTTTATAAAACATCTTTGTGTTTTCCTTGATTTTACTTGCCGATATTTTTGCATGCCCTCTCTTTGTTTTCCTAATTTCCCTTTTAATTTCACCCCTGCACTTTCTATACTCCTCTAGGCTTTCTTAAAGGAAGAGAGAGAGTTAGAGAGGCGGAGAGGTTATGGAAGGGAATTCCATAGCTTAGGGCCTAAGCAGCTGAAGGCACGGCTGCCAATGGTGGAGCGATGGAAATCAGGGATGCGCAAGAGGCCAGAATTGGATGAGCGCAGAGATCTCATAAGAGTATAACAGATAGGAGCAGGAGTAGGTCATATGGTCCTTTGAGCTTGCTTCGTCGTTCAATAAGATCATGGCTGATCTTCTATATCAACTCCACCTTCCCGCACTATCCCCATATCCCTTGATTCCCACAGTTTCCAAAAATCTATCGATCTCTATCTTGAATATACTCAATGACTGAGTATGCACAGCTCTCTGGGGTAGAGAATTCCAAGGATTCACAACCCTTTGAATGAAGAAATTTCTCCTCATCTCGGTCCTAAATGGCCAACCCCTTATTCGCTATATCTATA
The DNA here is from genome assembly GCF_052327205.1 of Somniosus microcephalus. Classification (NCBI taxonomy): domain Eukaryota; kingdom Metazoa; phylum Chordata; class Chondrichthyes; order Squaliformes; family Somniosidae; genus Somniosus; species Somniosus microcephalus. The sequence goes on from NC_141001.1 coordinate 67,069,543, forward strand.
TCTTGGAGGACTGTAGGTTTGGAGGAGCTTAGAGATAGGGAGTAGTCGTCGTTGTTTTCTTTCGTTTGGAAGTAGCAAAGCAAATAAAATGTCAATATCCAAGTCAGATATCCAGGCCAAAAGTTCTGATGCAACAGCAGCGTGGATATCTTGTAGGCTGCCTGCAAGTTTCCTCTGAGGGCAGTGCTCAATGATGTGCTCCAGGGTCTGATTAGGAGCTCCACAGTTGCATGATGAGGATGCTTTAATCTTCCATCTATGGAGAAGGTGGAAGCATCTACCATGACCGGTTCCAAGGTGGTTGATGGTTGTCCATTGTTTGCAAGGAAGGTTTGATCCTTCAGGTTGCACTGTGGGGTCCTCTATAAGGAATCCATTTGGTATGTCACAGTTCTTCCAAGCATTTCGCCATCGGTCATCAAGGCTGAAAGGAGAACGTTGAAGGGCTTTGGCGACAGTCCAAAATGGCCGCCTAGATTTGAGATGGGTTGGTGGTAGGTTGTTCAAGTCGGCCTGGATCGGCATGTCTTTGCTGGTGTAGTGGTTGTATTCTCTGGAGACTGCATATTCGGCGTAGGTGTGGTGGTGCGAGCACGGGCAGCCAAGGTGTTGGTGTCGAGGAAAGTGTACCGGTGATAATTCTCATAGTAGAATTCAACTGGATATCAATGGATTTGATAGTCATGCCGGAGAGCAGTACTCTACTGTAGAGTACATCAGGCCGAGTGCTGCCGTACGGAGGGTTTGAGCGTCTCCTCCCCATGTGGATCTGGCGAGTTTCTGGATCAAGTTGACCGTACTCTTTAATTTCTTCCCAAGGTTCTGGAGATGCGGTCTATACGACAGGGTGCAATCGAGCATGACTCCTAAGTAGGAGGGTTTTTTGGCATGTTTTACCTCTGCACCGCAAAAGGGAGTACTACACAAGCCTTTTGTGCCTCAAATAATGGGATTCTAAGAATAGAAAGACTTCTGCCTCCACGTATCTAAAGCAAGCTATTGGCCTTAGCGTAGGGAGATAGTTGCTTCTGGTCCCGTGCTACTTTCTGGCCCAGTACCAAAATTGCAGTAGAGAATGGACAAATGCACAATGGTACTGACATGTGCATTAGTGGCAAGAGTACCTGAAAAGTGCTCTCACATGAATAGCAAATCAGCATGGGTTACCATATAAAATTCTGATGGCCCACTGTACAACAATTCATACGTTTCTGATTGAAAAGAGCCAATTATCGCACCATCAGAGAATTTTACAGTACTAGAGGAAGAGGAGGTCAGCACTGCTGAACAAGAAGAATCATTCAACCTTATGTTTGCAGACACCAGTTCACAGATTAGCATTGCATGTAGTTCATTTGACTTATCGTGCTTGTGTCAAATCTCTGAAAAATCTATCCCTTTAGGCCCATTGTCATGCCTTTTCCCTAAATCCTTTCATTATTTTTCTTTTTCAAGTATTTATCCATTTCCCTTTTAAAAGGTATTATGGATTCTACTTCCACCACGGTTTCTGGTAGGGAATTCCACGTCTTAACTATCTGCATAAAAACATTCTCCTAACCTCTCACTTCATTCTTTTGGCAATAATATTATATTCATGTTGTTTAGTTACTAACTCACGAAGTGGAAATAGATTTTCCCCAATTTACCTCATCAAAACCTCTCATAATTTTGAGCACCTCTTAGATTTCCTCTTAATCTTCTTAGCTGTAATAAAGAGCTTGTTTCTGTAGTCTCTCATAACTAAAACCTGTCTGACTACCAGTGAGAGTTTTAATGTTTTTAAAGCATGCAGGCATAAGATCACTGAACAGTGCTCTGTGTTGTATGACGAAGGCAACTGCACTTGGTGTAATACAAAAGGGGCAATTGATAGCCTGGTTTTACAAATTCGGGTCTGCCATAGATAACATCTCAGGTTCAGTAGCGTCAATCACTCCTGTAAGTGGTATAGGCATCTTAATTCTGGGAGTTGGCTCACACTGCCCTGTATCTACCCGTACAATAGTGACTTGGGGTGTAACAATGTAACCCCCTTATGATCCCCATGTCTTTTGCATATGTATTTCTTGAATCACTCTGAAGGCGAACCAAGTTACCACAAGATGAAATGAGGTTCAATTTTGAATCATTAAGTGGCTTTATTCCACAGTAAAGTGAAAACATACAGAGCAACAGTTACAAACAGAGTCTCACAGTTCAATCATATCTATCTATATATATAAAACAGTATGTCTCTCTGTCTCTCTGTCTGTCCGGCTATACAATCAAAAGTTATAGAGCGTACCTACACATGTGTTATATCAAAAGAAAGCTCATCATTAGGGGACTCTTGTAGGCATATTTACTTTTTGGTCGGACAAAAGTTGTTCGCACATTATACAAAAAACCTTCAAAATTCCACTCATTATCCACTCATTAGCATTGACTGACGTCAAGGTCGACCAATCCTGTGCCGTCATGATTGACCAATCCTACAGTTCAGTCACCTGATGGTTGACCAATCGGTGTGTGTGTGGGCGGGACTAATCATTTTCATCTCAGGGATCTGTCAGCCATTATACAGCAGCTAAAAACTTTGGTAATCCAGGTCAGTTTCTTTTAAAAAAAAAAAAAAAAGATTTACCAAAAATGTTTTATAAGTACTTTAACTTTCATCTTTGAAGGTATTAAAAGCTAGAAATGTTTAGGTTAAAAAACAGTGCCAAACGGGCCTAGGCTTCTCCAACTGCCGACAGCCCAAATCCAGTCCCAGGCTCCCGGCCCACACATCCACCAGGCCCAAAAAAGCCCTGGAAACTGCCGACAACCCAAATCCAGTCCCAGGCTCCCGGCCCACACATCCACCAGCCCCAAAATTGCCCTGCAACGCGGGGCTCCCTTGCTAGTATTGTATATTTGTGTTATAATATAACAGCACACACCAGCAACACTGTTCTACCCTCATTTGCATTCCTTCAAAACTTCTCTTTACTCTAACACTGACACACGTCCTTCTTTTTTGCAGGGCAAGATTGCACACAATAATAGGGAGCAGGCAGCCACAGGCGGAGTTCCACGCTTCAAGATGCACACAGCCCTCAAGGAGAAGAGGAAGAAGAGGTCAGCACTGCTGAACAAGAAGAATCATTCAACCTTATGTTTGCAGACACCAGTTCAGAGATTAGCATTGCATGTAGTTCAGAGAGTAGGCTAGAGAGATCTGTACGTAGAGATTCACCCAACACAAGTGTGCAGGAGCAAGGGCAGGGGGATATGACAGTCCATGAAGCAGCTCACTGGGAAATCTTGCATCCTCGCCATGCTGCACAGGGTGCAGTTGCAGACATAGGTGGCCCACTATACACAAGAAGGCTGATGGAAATTCACATAGACCTTCTAAGTGCACTGGGCTGCATGCCAGCGAGCCTCTCATGATAGCTCTGACTGTTTAGATGGAAGCTCAGATTGTTGCCATTTTGGCTCTGGGGTCCAGCATCTCCTCTGGCTTTTAAAGCCTGATAGAGCATGCATGGGGGCTTTGAGAATCTCCCAGCACATCTGGACAAGGCTCTTGCTCAGAGCAGTGGGAGTGCTGAGGCTCAGACACCTGAGTGGCATTAGCTCAATGGAGGAGGTACTGGCTATCCTCTCTCAGGATGACAGAACGACTGCTCCTCCGCCAGCCTCTCAACTGGCGCTCTTGTTGGTGCCAGACAGCCAGTTGGAATAGACTGTTCCAGCCAAAGCCAAGTCCCAGCAGTCTGCAGTTGGCTCCTCAACGGCCAGAGCTCCTCAAGGTCACCCATCATGGTCATCTCAAGTGCCTTCAGCCAAAGTTCAGCAGCCTTACATTTCCCTAGTTGTAGCCAGTGGGCTACTATTTCGTAGGGGGACTCGAATACATAAATGAGCATACAAGACAGGCAGTAAAGGGTTGCTTCCTGTTCCAGAAACTCCAAGGCAACTCCCCTTTGAGTAGCTAGATTGTGGAGCATGCAGCAAACGATAATGAATCTTGAGATTCATTCTGGGCTGTACTGAAGGACCTGCCCGATCGGTTCACACAGCAGAACCGTTGTTTTAGGACTCCATTGGTTTGCTAAGCGAGAACCTTTATTAATGCATGGCTCACATTATATCGGGACTTGGCGTCTGTGCTTGGGTTTCTGACAGGAATCATGAGTCAGTTGGTGAGATTATCCCGTTGTCCCCCAGAAGTCAACCTGTCACCCAGAAGCCAGCTAGCCACCCAAGGTGGAACAGAGGGGGTATTGAGGACTAGCACCATATGAAGGCCTCATGACTACTGCTAGGAAATTGGGCAAAGACCTGCATGACTTGCTGCCTGTCATCACAAACAAGTCGCACATTGAGTAAATGGAAGCACTTCCTAATCAGAAACAGAGCTGCTTCCTGATGGGGAGCACGTAGGGCTATGTGCGTGTCGTTTATGATGTCTAAGGACCTGTGGGAATCCAGAAATGTGGAAAAATTCCAGTGCTCTTTCTTCCTGCTTGTCAGAGTCCATGGGGAAGGTAATGAACTGTTGACACATCGCAAACAATCCATCAGTAACCTACCAGATCACTGTGTGATCAGCAAACTGGCTGATGTCTCCAGAAGCAGTTTAGAAGGAGGCAGAGGCATAAACCTTTACAGCCAGAGCCACAGTGACCTTCAGTGCCACAGTATGCCCTAAGCTCCAATTCTCTCTGCAGCAGGTGGCACAGGTACGTGACTGTCTCCTTGTTCGAACACAGCCGCCTTACACAATGCTGTGTTTCTGAATATCCACATGCTGTCATGCCTCCTGCGTTTTTACCACCTTCGCCCTCGTCTTGCAGCCTGTGCAGGTCTTTGCTTCCTTCCATACCGCTGCTCTACCTCTTCCTCATTCCTCCTCCAAAGCAGTGTCTGCTGACGCACAGAGTGGTCTTAAATGGAGTGCATCTAATCAGAATGTTAAAGTTGGGAACTTGGAGAGAGTGGGAATTCAGAGCAGAGGGGGAAGGAGATGCTGCTTTTTGCCTCCAATACTTGTAGCACTTTGTGTTGCAGGTAAATATTTAATTTAATCTTCCTATAACTTAAAGTAGGTCTAGTAATTAGTTAAAAAACTAAACTATAAGCTAAGTTAATTAAATACATAAACTTTAATTAATTAAATAAATACAACAAGATTATATAGGGATGGTACTGCAGGTGATGTGCCACAACTGCACCATGTGGGAGTTTGTGGAGAGCATCATGATCCCAGACGACCACGTCTGCAGTAAGTGTCTGCATCTCGAGGAAATTCAGTTCAGAGTTGTTGAGCTGGAGTCTGAGGTGCAGACATTGCGGGGTATCAGGGAGGGGGAGAGTTTCCTGGACACTTAGATCCAGCAGGCGGTCACATCTCCTGGGTTAGGTAGTGGTATTGGTCTGGTTAGTGGTCAGGGACAGGAGGATGTGACTCAGGCACAGTGCAGTGCTGGAGGAGCCTCGGCCTTTGCCCTTATCCAACAGGTATGAGGTTTGTGCTGCCTGTTTCGATGAGGGCAGAGTCTGCAGGGAGGATGAGCAATCTGACCACAGCACCGTGGTACAGGGGGCCATTCAAGTGAGCGAGGGGGGGTGGCGGTGAAAAGGAATGTTGTAGTGGTAGGGGACAGTATAGTCAGGGGCATAGATACTGTTCTCTGCTGCCTCGACCTGGAGTTCCGATGGCTGTATTGCCTGCCCTGATATCTCCTTGTGGCTGGAGAAGAATATGGAGTGGGAGGGGGAGGATCCAGTTGACGTGCTCCAAGTAGGAACCAACGACATAGGTAGAACTAGGAAGGAGGTTCTGCTGAGAGAGTTTGAGGAGCTAGGGTCCAAATTAAAACGCAGAACCTCAAAAGGTAATAATCTCTGGATTGTTACCTGAGTCACGTGCAAATTGACATAGGGACAAGTAGATCAGAGAGTTAAATGCGTGGCTCAAAGAGTTGTGTGGAAGGAAGGGGTTTCAATTCATGGGGCACTGGCACCAGTACTGGGGAAAGAGGGTGCTGTTCCGTTGGGACGGGCTCCACTTAAACCGGACTGGGACCAGTGTCCTGGTGAATTGAATAAAGGGCTTTTAACTAAATAAAGACAGGGGTCAGGTGAGGGGAAATTTAGAAATCTAAAGAGAAAAGTCAAGGCAATGGAGCAGTGTAGTGATTTGGTAAAGATAAGCAGAGTCCGACAGGAAGGGACAGAGTTTAATGGCAATAGTGCATCAGCAAATAAGGTGAAAGCAGGGAATAATAGTAAAAAATTAAAATTAAAGGCCCTTTATCTGAATGCATGAAGCATTCATAACTAGATAGATGAATTCGTGGCACAAATAGAGATATATGGGTTTTATCTAATAGCCATGACAAAGACGTGGTTGCAAGGTGACCAAGGTTGGGAACTAAATTTTCCTGGGTACTTGACGTTTCGAAAAGACAGGCAGAATGGAAAAGTAGTATGGGGGTAGCCCTGATAATAAAGGATGACATAAGGACAGTAGTGAGAAAGGATCTTGGCTCGGAAGACCAGGAAGTAGAATCATAGACCAGGAAGTAGAATAATTATGGGTGAAGATAAGAAATAACAAGGGGCAGAAAATAGTGGTGGGAGTATTTTATAGACCCCCAAACAGTAGCTATGCTGTTGGACAGAGTATTAATCAAGAAATAATAGGAGCTTGTAGCAAAGGTAATGCAATAATCATGGAGGAATTTAATCTTCATATAGACTGGGCAAATCAAATTGGCAAAGGTAGTCTGGAGGACGAGTTTATGGAATGCATTTGAGACAGTTTCCTGGACCAGTACATCGTGAAACCAACCAGGGAACAGGCTATTTTAGATCTTGTATTGTGCAATGAGACAGAGTTGATTAGTAATCTCATAGTAAAGGATCCTCTGGGGAAGAGTGATCATAATATGACAGAATTTCACATTGAGTTTGAGAGTGAAATACTTAAATCCAAAACAAGAGGCTTAAACTTAAATAAGGCCAATTACATAAGTATGAGGGGCGAGTTGGCTAAGGTAGATTGGGAAATTAGATTAAAAGGTATGACAGTAGATAAGCAGTGGCAAACATTCAAAGAAATATTCCAAAATTCAACGGATATACATTCCAGTGAGAAATAAGAACTCCACAGGGAAAGTATCCATCCGTGGCTAACTAAAGAAGTTAAGAATAGTATTATATTAAAAGAAGAGGCTTATAATGTTGCAAAGAATAGTAGTAAGCCTGAGGATTGGGAGAGCTTTAGAAACTAACAAATGATGACCAAAAAATTGATAAAAAAGAAAATAGAATGAGAGTAAATTAACAAGAAATATAAAAACAGATTGTAAGAGCTTCTAAAATTATGTAAAAAGGAAGAGAGTAGCAAAAGTAAGTATTGGTCCCTTAGAGGCTGAGACAGGAGAAAATATAATGGGGAATAAAGAAATGGCAGAGTTAAACAAGTATTTTGTATCAGTCTTCACAGTAGAAGACACAAAACGCATACAAAAAATAGTGGGGAGCCAAGGGGCTAATGAGAGTGAGGAAATTAATATTAGTAAAGAAAAAGTACTGGAGAAATTAACTGGATGAAAAGCTGACAAATCCCCTGGACCTGATAGCCTACATGCTAAAAGGTCTAAGAGTGTTAAAAAAACAAGCTTGAAGGCTTTGTGTCTTAATGCGAGGAGCATTCGTAATAAGGTGGATGAATTAGCTGTGCAAATAGATGTAAACGGATATGATATAATTGGGATTACAGAGACATTGCTCCAGGGTGACCAAGGCTGGGAATTCAACATCCAGGTATTCAATATTCAGGAAAGACAGGCAAAAAAGAAAAGGAGGTGGGGTAGCATTGCTGGTAAAAGAGGAGATCAACACAATAGTAAGGAAGGATATTAGCTCTGATGATGTGGAATCTGTATGGGTAGAGCTGAGAAATACCAAGGGGCAGAAAATGTTAGTGGGAGTTGTATACAGACCCCCAAACAATAATGCTGAGGTTGGGGATGGCATTAAACGGGAAATTAGAGATGCGTGCAATAAGGGCACACCAGTTATCATGGGTGACTTTAATCTACATATAGATTAGGCTAACCAAATTAGTAACAATACTGTGGAGGAGGAATTCCTGGAGTGTATATGGGATGGTTTCCTGGACCAATATATCGAGGAACCAACTAGAGATCAGGCCATCTTAGACTGGGTATTATGTAATGAGAAAGGATTAATTAGCAACCTTGTTCTGCGAGGCTCCTTGGGGAGGAGCGATCATAATATGATAGAATTCTTCATTAAGATGGAGATTGAAGTAGTTGACTCAGAGACTAGGGTCCTGAATTTAAATAAAGGAAACTACAATGGTATGAGGCGTGTTGGCTAGGATGGATTGGGGAACGTTAATTAAAGGGTTGACGGTGGATAGGCAATGGCAAACATTAAAAGATCGCATGGATGAACTACTGAATTTGTTCATCCCTGTTTGGCATAAAAATAAAACAAAAAAGGTCACTCAACCGTGGCTAACAAGAGGAATTAGGGATAGCGTAAGATCCAAGGAGAGGACATATAAATTGACCAGAAAAAGCAGCAAACCTGAGGATTGGGAGCAGTTTAGGATTCAGCAAAGGAGGACAAAGGGATTAATTAAGAGGGGAGAATAGAGTATGAGAGCAAGCTTGCAGGGAACATAAAAACTGACTGTAAAAGCTTCTATAGATATGTAAAGAGAAAAAGATTGGTGAAGTCAAGCATAGGTCCCTTGCAGTCAGAATCAGAGGAATTTATAATGGAGAACAAAGAAATGGCAGACCAATTAAATACATACTTTGGTTCTGTCTTCACAAAGGAGGACACAAATAACTTCCCAGAGATGTCGGGGAACATAGGGTCTAATGAGAGGGAGGAACTGAATGAAATCAATATTTGTAAGGAAATGGTGTTAGGGAAATTGACGGGATTGAAGGCCGATAAATCCCCAGGGCCTGATAATCTACATACTAGGGTACTTAAGGAAGTGGCCCTAGAAATAGCACATGCATTGCTGGTCATCTTCCAAAATTCTATGGACTCTAGAACAGTTCCCATGGATTGGAGGGTAGCTAATGTAACCCCACTATTTAAAAAAGGTGGTAGAGAGAAAATGGGGAATTATAGACTGGTAAGCCTGACATCAATAGTGGGGAAAATGCTAGAGTCCATTATGAAAGATGTAATAGCAGAGCACTTGGAAAACAGTGACAGGATTGGACAAAGTCAACATGGATTTACAAAACGTAAATCATACTTGACTAATCTACTGGAATTTTTTGAGGATGTAACTGGTAGAATAGATAAGGGAGAACCAGTAGATGTGGTGTATTTGGACTTTCAGAAGGCTTTCGATAAGGTCCCGCATAAGAGATTAGCATGCAAAGTTAAAGCACATGGGATTGGGGGTAAGGTACTGACTTGGATAGAGAACTGGTTGGCAGACAGGAAGCAAAGAGTTGGAATAAACGGGTCTTTTTCCGAGTGGCAGGCAATGACTAGTGGGGTACCGCAGGGATCGGTGCTAGGACCCCAGCTATTCACAATATATATTAATGATCTAGACGAGGGAACTAGATGTAATATCTCCAAGTTTGCAGATGATCAAAGCTGGGTGGGCGTGTGTGCTGTGAGGAGGATGCAGAGAAACTCCAGTATGATTTGGACAGGTTGGGTGACTGGCCAGATGCACGGCAGATGCAGTATAATGTGGATAAATGCGAGGTTATCCACTTTGGTGGCAAAAACAGGAAGGCAGATTATTATCTGAACGGCAATAGATTGGGAAAAGGGGAAGTGCAACGAGACCTGGGTGTCCTTGTGCACTAGTCGCTGAAGGTAAGCGTGCAGGTGCAGCAGGTTAAGGCGGCAAATGGTATGTTGGCCTTCATAGCGAGAGGATTCGATTACAGGAGCAAGGAAGTCTTGCTGCAGTTGCACAGGGCCTTGGTGAGACCACACCTTGAGTATTGTGTGCAGTTTTGGTCGCCTTATCTGAGGAAGGATGTTCTTGCCATGGAGGGAGTGCAGCAAAGATTCACCAGACTGATTCCTTGGATGGCAGGAATGACGTATGAAGAGAGATTGGGTCGAACTTGTATTTGCTAGAGTTTAGAAGAATGAGAGGGGATCTCATTGAAACTTATAAAATTCTAACAGGACTAGACAGACTAGATGCAGGAAGGATGTTCCCGATGGCAGGGGAGTCCAGAACCAGGGGTCACAGTCTAAGGATAAGGGGTAAGCCATTTAGGACAGAGATGAGGAGGAATTTCTTCACCCAGAGAGTGGTGAACCTGTGGAATTCTCTACCACAGAAGGCAGTTGAGGCCAATTCATTAAATATATTCAAGAAGGAGTTAGATAAGGGATCAAGGGATATGGGGATAAAGCAGGGACAGGGTACTGAATTTGGATGATCAGCCATGATCTCATTAAATGGCGGAGCAGGCTCGAGGAGCCGAATGGCCTACTCCTGCTCCTATCTTCTATGTTTCTAGGAGTGATAGCAAAGCAGAAATCTAATCGTTGGAATCAGATGACATCATAAACCATAAGAGAAGCTTGAATGGTTTAAGCAGAAATCAAACCACAAAATGAGATTACAGCCTTGAATTCACTGCTAGATTTTTTGAATGTCTATAGGATTAATGATAAATCTGAAATTCAATTCAAAATACCTAATGCTGAAACAAACTCTAACATTAGCATGACATTATGGTACTCAGCATGCAAGAGTTTCTATATTAATCATACACTAATATATTTAGCAATTGTAAATAAATATAATGTATTACTCCTACTTTGCCTGCCTTCAATTCATTCCACTACTTTCTACAGGGGAAAAATTGGGTAGTGCCCATTTTGGGGCGCTAACATTGCCGGGGCGCTAATTTTTAGCTAACGAGAGGCGCAAACCAACCCCATTTCCCCCACATATTCATTATTTTAGCCATTAGTTTACATTTTATTATTTAAATATTATTTACTATTTGAGCTTTTATTTTTTTCTAATTTATTTTTAAATCAAGTAATTATCCTACCAATTTTCCATGTTCTTCTATCTATCCATGCTTATTATTTTGTGGGCACATTAGTTGTTGAGGTTGTTATGTCTGGAAGAGCTTAGGGTACTATAAAAAGTGTAGGCAAAGAACATGGCTAAATGATGTGATGGAGGGGGCAGGTCTAACGTCTTACAAAAAACACCAGAAAATATGGAATGCAGTGACCACAAAAGAAGTCAGAGAGACACAGACAGACATTGCACCACTGGGTACTAATTCGGGCAAATTAAGCTGCATCCAGATTGACCTTATTTAAACCAAATGTTAAAATTGCCAGCAGTTCAGATGTATCATTCGTTCTCAATCTCTGTATTCAGTAGAGATATACAGCTAATAGATATCTGGAATTCCCTAAGTCACACCACTGGTTCAAGGATAAGGTCCATGACCACTTTCTCAGGGCAACTGGGGATTTGGCCTTGACAGCATCACTCACATCTGGACTGTGATCTATATTTCAAACATTTATATATAATGGTTAGTGTGAGGAAAAAGTAGCAGTTAGGGTGTGAAATGTGTGTTTTCTTTATTTATTTTGCTGATATTAGAGCCAATCAAAACAAAGACTGGAATGAATACATTGCAATTTTTGATACCCAATGTCAGCACAAAGCACTCAGGTAAGGTGCATTCTGGGCTACAAAGCTCCCACTACACTGTCCCCACTACAAGCCTTAACCTAAATCTCAACAGCAACACTCTCATCTGCGCCAATGCAACATTCTCATTTTCCAACACAACCATTCTGGTAGTTTTGCTGACAAGACTGCAAATTTAGTGAGTTGAACTGTCCAGTTCCTGTGTGAGTATGGTCTTAATAACCTTAAAATGGTGTAGGTAAAGTAACTGCTATATCACATCCTCAAAGTGAATGTGGTCATTTCCTGTACTAAAACCTTGTTGCAGGACCTATCGATTTTTGCAGTACTCAAGAGCTGTGCAATACCTTACCTGCAGCAGTATGTTCTGGGGTGAACAGCTTATGATGCTTTGTATCCTTCCCATGCGCATGTTCTTCTGAGCACGTACTGCACAGCCATTTACTGCAGTTTAAACAGAAATTGAGGGCTGGTTTCTTTTCTTCACAATCTGAGCAGTGCTGGCGAGAATAAACAAACACTGTAAATTCAGCTAATTACTTCAAAAGCCATGCACACAAGGTCTCTAAAGCTAGGTTAAGTTGCTGCAGTATTACCCTTGACACCTGTAAGTAGCATCTTACTGTGGAGAGACTGGCATTTCTGGAGCCATTATCATCAACAGTTCCTGTAATTCAGGGATATAAGAGAATGGTCGAGGTCACACACATTGAGATTGCTTCCTTGAAAATATGATTACTTGTTTACATATGTGCATCATTGGCTTCTGAACTTGCCATTAGTGTCCTTTAATATATAAAACTGCAGCCTACCTTGTTCAAAATGTTATTTGACAGTTTTATACATGGTGCTAAAAAGAATACAGCCACTGTGCTCTATGTAGCTGACCAACAGGAAATAGTGCATTGCAATAACATGTCACTTTCAGAAGAACAAATGATCAGAACCACAGGGGAACAAGGTCAGAGCTTTAGATATAGTACTTTATAGTGGTACATGGAGACACGTGCCTGTTTTGACACTTTTTTCTGCCTTTGATGCTCAAGAACTGGAAGGTGATAGCCATGTAGCCTAGCTTGCAAGATCAACTCTACAAGCAGACTGGAGCATATTCATGCAGTGTGCTGAGTTTACCTTCTTACAAAATCTGTAATGGTTTACATTACTGGAGACCAAACAGAAATTATGGCAAATATAGTACAGTATATGCAAATTAAATGTTGTTCAATGGCAGATCATTCATAAAGTTGGCTAATGAGTTCTAATAACGTATTTTTGGCAACATTTCTCGACTGGTCAGAGTGAGGAGGTCAGTACTGAGGAATGGAACATTTTTTCCATCCCATTGACACCCAGTGTCAGCAGCAAGCACTCCCAAGTCAGGTATAACACAGGCCACAGACAGAGCAAAGGTCCCCATACCTTACCTCAACAATGTGTCTTAGCCCAGCCGGAATACAACACCTCTTACTGTACCACAGTGATTGTTTCCAATTCACCATGCCTTGCATCCTTTATGGTCTTTCTGGGTAAGATTTCTGACTCAGTCTCAATTTGTATTTTGTTGCAGACCTGTATTTATTAAGAGCCGAATTGAGACTGTCAACCTCCTTTAACAGAGGACCAGAAAGAAAGAGGGGATTTTTAAAAATCCAATTAGACTGGGTTGAAATCAGACAAACTGGCAAAGGTATACAAAGGCAAAATACTGTGGATACTGGAAATCTGAAATAGAAACAAAAAATGCTGGAAATACTCAGATAAGACAGCATCTAAGGAGAGAGAAAGAGTTAACGTTTCAGCCCAGTGACCTTTCGTCAGAACTGGAAAATGTTAAGAGATGTAACAAATTTTAAGGTTTGTGATAGGGTGGAAAGCAGGAGTGAATAAATGAACAGCAGAATCATTAATAGCACATGCTGTCCGAAAAAATGGGAGCAGTGGTTATGATCTGAAATTGTTGAACTCGATGTCGAGTCCGGAAGGCTGTAAAGTGCCTAATTGAAAGATGAGGTGCTGTTCCTCGAGCTTCTGTTGAGCTTCATTGGAACAGTGCAGGAGGCCAAGGACAGAGGTCAGAGTGGGAGTGGAGCAGAGAATTAAAATGGCAGCGAGGTGAAGCTCAAGGTCACTCTTGCAGACTGAACGGAGGTGTTCAGCAAAGCAATCACCCAATCTACGTTTGGTCTCCCCAGTGTAGAGGACACCGCATAGTGAGCAACGAATACAGTATACTAAATTGAAAGAAGTATAAGTAAATCACTTTTTCACCAAGGAGTGTTTGGCGCCCTGGAAAGTGGGAAGGGAGGAGGTAAAAGGGCAGGTGTTGCATCTCCCACACTTGCATGGGAAGATGCCATGGGAAGGGGAGTGGGTGTTGGGGTGATGGAAGAGTGTTCACTTCAATCACCCTCAACAATTTTAGATCATAACTACTGCTGCCATTTTTTCCCAGACAGCAGGTGCTGGTAATGATTCTGCTATTGTTATTTTCAGCTCCTCTAGACCCATCTTTTGTTTCTTTACTTGTCCCATTACCACCCCCTTTTGCCTTGCACCATCATCCTTTCTGTCATTTAAATCACTCCTACCTTTCACCCTATCACAGACTTACACTTTTGTTCTTTTCTCCCCTCCCCCTTTTCCCTGCCTCTGTGCTTGCTTAAAACCTGTTGCATCTGTAACATTTTCCAGTTCTGACAAAAGGTTACCAGTCTGAAATGTTAACTCTGACTCTCTCCACAGATGCTGCCAGGCCGGCTAAGTATTTCCAACATTTTGTATTTATATTGGTGAAAGTATACTCTGCTAAACATCCTGCATTATCAAAGCCCACCAAAATCAACACTTCTGTTGAAAAAGAGATTATTGCAACTTTTATTAAGAATTCTGCACCCAAAAAGAGGTTTTAACAATCTGGGGAGATTAGTTTGGAATTTTAAAAAAAATGGTCTGATAGTTGCCTTGGAAACAAGACATACATTCTGTATGAATTAGTGCACCACCCTAGATGACAGTGCTATGTCAATCTGTACACTAACTAAAGCTATAGAACTAGAAACAGCCTAGGAAAAGCAATCCTGCCACTTTAATTCACTATTTCTACTACCTGTTTTCCTAAGAATATGGGCTTTTATAAGCATATAAAGAAAGTAGAGTAGTTAGAATCGGACAAATCATGTTTAAAGGAGGAAGGTATTGTGGAGATATTAAATATTTTGCATTAGTTGTTACAAATAAGAACAAAGGAAACAGGAGCAGGAGTAGGCCATTTGGCCCTTCGAGCTTACTCCGCAATTCAATAAGATCATGGCTGATCTTCTACCTCATCTCCACGTTCCTGCACTATCTCCAGATCCCTTGATTCCCTTAATAGTCAAAAATCTATCGATCTCGGTCTTGAATATACTCAACCACTGAGCCTCCACAGCTCTCTGGAGTAGAGAATTCCAAAGATTCACCACCCTCTGTGTGAAGAAATTTCTTCTCATCTCAGTCCTGAATGGCCTATCCTTTATCTTGAGGCTGTGGCCCCTGGTTCTAGACTCCCCAGCTAAGGGAAACATTCTCCCAGCATCCATCCTGTCAAACCCTGTAATAATTTTGTATGCTTCAATGAGATCCCCTCTCATTCTTCTGAATTCAAGAGAATACAGACCTAGTTTACTCAATCTCTTCTCATACGACAGTCCTGCCATCCCAGGAATCAATCTTGTGAACCTTCGTTGCACTCCTCTTGTAATGAAGGCCAGCATACCATTTGCCTTCCTAATGGCTTGCTGCATCTGCACATTCACTTTGAGGTCCTAACTGGCCGACCCCTTATTCTGAGACTGTGACCCCTGGTTCTTGACTCCCCAGGGGAAACATCCTCCCTGCATCTACCCGGTCAAGTCCTGTAAGAATTTTGTATGTTTCAATAAGATCATCTCTCATTCTTCTAAAAGCTAGAGAATATAGGCCTAGTCTATTCAATCTCTCCTCATAGGACAATCCCCCTATCCCAGGAACCAGTCTGGTGAACCTTCGTTGCACTCCCGCTAAAGCATGTATATCCTTTCTTAGGTAAGGAGACCAAAACTGTATACAATACTCCAGGTGTGGTCTCACCCTATGTAATTGCAGTCTTTACTCTTGTACTCAAATCCACTTGTCATAAAGGCCAACATACTGGCACCAGTACTGGAGAAAGAGGGAGCTGTTCCGTCGAGACGGGCTCCACTTAAACCAGGCTGGGACCAGCGTCCTGGCGAATCGAATAACTAGGGCTGTAGATAGGGCATTAAACTAAAAAAAGGGGGGGGGGCGGTCAGGTGAGGGGAAATTTAGAAATCTAAAGAGAAAGGTCAAGACAATAGAGCAGTGTAGCAATTTGGGTAAAAATAAGCAGAGTGTGACAGGAAGGGACAGAGAGTTTAATGGTAGCAATGCAGCAGAGAATAATGGTAAAACATTTAAATTAAAGGCTCTTTATCTGAATGCACAAAGCATTCATAACAAGATAGACGAACTAGTGGCACAAATAGAGATAAATAGGTTTGATCTAATAGCCATTAGAGACATGGTTGCAAAGTGGCCAAGGTTGGGAACTAAATGTTCCAAGGTACTTGACGTTTTGAAAAGACAGGCAGAATGGAAAAGGAGGGGGAGTAGCCTTGATAATAAAGGATGACATAAGGACAGTAGCGAGAAAGGATCTCGGCTCGGAAGATCAGGAAGTAGAATCAGTATGGGTGGAGATAAGGAATAACAAGGGGCAGAAAACACTGGTAGGAGTAGTATATAGGCCCCCTAACAGTAGCTATACCGTTGGACAGAATATTAATCAAGAAATAGTAGGAGCTTGCAACAAAGGTAATGCAATAATCTTGGGGGACTTTAATCTTCATATAGACTGGACAAGTCAAATTGGCAAAGATAGACTGGAGGGCGAGTTCATGGAATGCATTTGGGACAGTTTCCTAGAACAATATGTCATGGAACCAACCAGGGAACAGGCTATTTTAGATCTTGTATTATGCAATGAGACAGGGTTAATTAGCAGTCTTATAGTAAAGGATCCTCTGGGGCAGAGTGATCATATGATAGAATTTCACATTAATTTTGAGAGTGACTTGCCTAAGTCTAAAACTAGAGTCTTAAACTTAAATAAAGCCAATTACATAGGTGTGATGGGCGAGTTGGCTAAGGTAGATTGGAAAAATAGATTAAAAGATTTGGCAGTAGATAAGCAGTGGCTAGCATTTAAAGAAATATTTCATAATTCTCAACAAAAACACATTCTATTGAGAAACAAAATCTCCACGGGAAAAGTGACCCAACCGTGGCTAACTAAAGAAGTTAAGGATAGCATTAGATTGAAAGAAGAAGCTTATAATGTTGCAAAGAATAATAGTAAGCCTGGGGATTGGGAGAGTTTCAGAAACCAGCAAAGGTTGACCAAAACATTGAGAAAAAGGGAAAAAATTGAATGAGAGAAAACTAGCAAAAAATATAAAAGCAGATTGTAAGAGTTTCTACAAGTATGTAAAAAGGAAAAGAGTAGCAAAAGTAAACATTGGTCCCTTAGAGGCTGAGGCCGGAGAAATTATTATGGGGAATAAGGAAATGGCAGAAAAGTTAAACAAATATTTTGTATCTGTCTTCACAGTAGAAGACACAAAAAGCATACCAAAAATGTTGGGGAACCAAGGGTCTAATGAGGGTGAAGAACTTAATGTAATTAATATAAGTAGAGAAAAAGTACTAGAGAAACTAATGGGACTAAAAGCTGACAAATCCCCTGGACCTGACAGCCTACATCCTAGGGTTCTAAAAGAGGTGGCTGAAGAGATAGTGGATGCATTGGTTTTGATCTTCCAAAATTCCCTAGATTCTAGAATGGTCCCAGCGGATTGGAAGGTCACAAATGTAATACCGCTATTCAAGAAAGGAGGGAGAGAAAAAACAGGGAACTACAGGCCAGTTAGCCTGACATCAGTCATTGGGAAAATGCTGGAATCCATTGTTAAGGAAGTGGTATCAAGTCCCTTAGAAAATCATAACATGATTAGGCAGTCAACATGGTTTTGTGAAAGGCAAATTGTGTTTGACAAATTTATTAAGAGATTTTTGAGGATGTACTAGCAGGGTAGATAAAGGGTAACCAGTGGATGTAGTATATTTGGATTTCCAAAAGGCATTCGATAAGGTGCCACATAAAAGGTTGTTACACAAGATTAGGGCTCATGGGGTTGGAGGTAATATAGTAGCATGCATAGAGGATTGGTTAATGGACAGAAAACAGAGAGTAGGGATAAACAGATCTTTTTCAGGTTGGCAGGCTATAACTAGTGGGGTGCTGCAAGGATCAGTGTTGGGGCCTCAGCTATTTACAATCTATATTAATGACCTAGATGAAGGGACCGAGTGTAATGTATCCAAGTTTGCTGATGATACAAAGCTAGGTGGGACAGTAAGCAATGTCACAGGGCCCGAACAACATGCACCCTAGGCTGCTGGAAGTCAGAGAGGAGATAGCAGAGACTTTGGCCACAATTTTTCAATCTGTTAAATATGCAAATTATGCCATTGGACTAGAGAATAGCAAATGTAACACCTTTATTCAAGAAGGGAGAGAATGATAAATCAGGTAACGATAGACCAGTTAGTCTAACATCAGCTGTAGGAAAATTGAGTTAGAAGAAATAGATGTTGTTCAGGCTGAAAATGGTGTACCATTGGGGTCAGTCCTTGGTCCACTTCTAATCTCAGTATATATGGACGATTTGAATTTGAGCATAGTGAGTATAAACTTAAAATATGCTGACGCCACAAAAATAAGTGGTTGGCAAACAACTAAAAGACTTCTTCGGCGCACCGTGGCTGCAGTGTATACCATCTACAAGATGCACTGCAGAAACTCGCCAAGGCTTCTTCGACAGCACCATCTTGACTTGGAAATATATCGGCGTTCCTTCATAGTCGCTGGGTCAAAATCCTGGAACTCCCTCCCTAACAGCACTATGGTAATACCTTCACTACCAGGGGGTATGGTAGTACCGAGACTGCAGCGGTTCAAGAAGGCGGATCAACACCACCTTCTCAAGGGAAATTAGGGATGGGCAATAAATGCTGGCCTTGCCAGCGATGCCCACATCCCTGGAATGAATTTTTAAAAACTTCAGAAAGGTGCAGAGAAGTTAGTGGAATGGACAGACAAGTGGAAGATGCAATTTAATGTGGGTACATGTGAGGTAAAATATTTTGGGATGAAAAAGCAAGGAATGGGAGTACACACTTAATGGAAAGATGATGAAAGGTGTGAATAAACAGGGAGACCGAGGGGTTCAGATACATAATTCCCTGAAATGAGTGTGCAGGTAGATAAAGCCATAAAAAGCTCAACAGCATTTTGGGTTTTACATTGATTAGGTCACAGTTAGAGAGAGTACTGTGTGCAATTTTGGGCACCCCATTATAGAAAGAACATTAAAGCCATGAGAGCATACAGTGTAGATTCACTAGGATTATGCCAAGATAGAAAACTGTAGTTATAAGGACACACTTGGAATACTGGACCCATTTCCTTTGGAGCAGAGAAGACTGACGTAATTTATTACATGATTTTAAAATTATAAAGGGTCCTAAGCAAGGAAATAGAGAAAGACTATTTCCTCTTGTTGTGGAGTCAGTGATGAGAGGGTCATCAATTTTAAATGGTCACTGAGAGAACACTGAGAGGGTAAAAGAAAATGCTTTACGCAGCAGGTTACTTGGAGCATGGATTGGTTTGTAACAGGGAGTGGATGAGGCAGAAACCATCATATTTTTTTAAAGGGAAAACTGGATAAATATCTGAAGCAGATGATAAAGGATTATGGAGAGAAAGCAGGGCAGTGGGATTAGTTTTGGATTGCTCTAGCTTCCAGGCACAATGGATCAAATAGTTTCCTTTTGTGCTGTAAACTTATATGGTTCTAAATCAGTTGCAGTATCTTCACAGTAGATATGATTTACTCTTTTTTTTATTCATCCCTGGGATGTAGACGTCGCTGGCAAGGCCAGCATTTATTGCCCATGCCTAATTGCCCTTCTTGAACTGCTGCAGTCCATGTGGTGAAAGTCTTATTATTGTTTTTCGTAGCGGTTTGTTACAACTGAGTGGCTTGCTAGGCCATTTCAGAGGGCAGTTAAGAGTCAACCACATTGCTGTGGGTCTGGAGTCACATCTAGCCAGACCAGGTAAGGATGGCAGATTTCCTTCCATCAATCTGGTAGTTTCATGGTCACCATTACTGGTACTAGCTTTTTATTCCAGATTTATTTAATTAACTGAATTTAAATTCCCCAGCTGCCGTGGTGGAATTTGAACTCATGTCTCCGGATCATTAGTTCAGGTCTCTAGTTCAGTACCCCATTCCTTGACCCACTGCATACTGCTGGTACAACTAATGTACTATTTTAGTAGTATGATTCTATGGTAACATAGTGAGAACATTGAGTCATTGCAGGCAATAGTACACATCTTGACCACAGAAAGTCACTGATCTTGCACCATCCACATATCCAAGTTTGCCAATTACACAAAGATAGGTGGCATTGTAAGCAGTGTAGATGGAAGATTAAAATTATAAAAAGATATTACAGGAAACTCTTGTTTAAACGGCCCCTAAATATCCGGAATTCTCTATTAACCGGCAAAATTCTCACTCTGAAAACACCACCTCAATAACCAGCAATGTTGCCGAGTCCGAGTCTCCCGCGGTGGCCGAGTTAGTCAGTGGGGGTAGTTCTCCAAACTGCCACTACTCGGCTTCTTGGCGCTGTCGGAAGTCAGAACACCTCAATACTCCTGTAACAGGAGTCTGACTCTCCCGCGCTGCCGGTAGTCTCTTCTGATCCGCCATTTTACAGGGGTACTGTATGTCTCCCACGCTGCTGGTAGTCATTGCATTGCATTACCCTCAACTGGCAGTACTGTACTTAATCAAGCATCTTCCACCATCCATTTAACACAACATTCTGTAGGTGAGTACCCAATTACTGTATACTGCACATTTCTTGATTTTTTTATTTTTCTTTGTTAAAAATAGCCTCGGTAGATAACCCTCTCCGTCATCCGGAATTTTTGATCAACCGGCAACATGCCGGTCCCGTCGGTGCCGGAAACCAAAGAGTTTCCTGGTAATACATTAAGTGAATGGGTAAAACTGTGGCAAATAGATTTCAATGTAGGCAAATGTGAGATCATCCACTTTGGACCTAAAAAGGATAGAACAGAGTACTTTCTAAATGGTGAAAAGCTAGAAACTGCGGAGGTTGGTACTTGGGGGTCCATGTACATGGATCATTAAAATGTCATGAACAGGTACAGAAAATAATCAAAAAGGCTAATGGAACGCTGACCTTTATATATAGAGGACTAGAATAAAAGGGAGTAGATAGAAGTTAGGCTTCAGCTATGTAAAGCCCTGAATAGACCACACCTGGAGTACTGTGAGCAGTTCTGGGCACCAGACCTTAGGAAGGATATATTGGCCTTGGAGGGAGTGCAGTGTCGATTTAGCAGAATGATACCTGGACTCCAAGGGTTAAATTACAAGGAGAGATTACACAAACTAGAGTTGTATTCTCTGGAATTTAGAAGGTTAAGGGGTGATTTGATTGAAGTTTTCAAGATATTAAGGGGAAGTGATAGGGTAGATAGAGAGAAACTATTTCCGCTGGATGGAGAGTCTAGGACTAGGGGCCATAGTCTAAAAATTAGAGCCAGGCCTTTCAGGAGTAAAGTTAGGAAACACTTCTACTCTCGTCCACAAACGGCAATTGATACTAGGTCAATTGTTAATTTTAGGTCTGAGATTGATAGATTTTTGTTAACCAAAGGTAGTAAGGGATATGGGTCAAAGGCGGATATATGGAGTTAGGTCGCAGATCAGCCATTATCTAAGTGAATGGCAGAACAGGCTTGAGGAGCTAAATGGCCTACTCCTGTTCCTATGTTCCATCATAACACAACCTTTCAAGTATGTTGCACTGCTAAAACAAACTGTAACTATAACCTGTAATTATAGCCAAACCCAACAGTTAGTGCCACGACACTAATCAAACTAACTGTGTAGCCAGGCTTTTTGTTTTCAGATGAAAGACCAATAATGGAATTAGCTAATATAGGCATTTTGTTATTTTTTTTTTTTTAAAAAGCATTTGATTGAATCCTCATCTCTCCTAAGTGTACTTTAAAAAAAAAAAGCTAGTCCTGTACCAGGCACTGACTGGGAAATGGAGTAAGGCTTCAGGAGAGTTGGAACGCAGAGTCACAGTTCCCCCACTCCAACTATATTTCCCAGCTGGCTACCTTGCATACCCTATAAAAACCCAATGCAATGACGACACCTCCACATGCTACCACTGAACTGGAGGATGTGACTGACACCGTTTTTATAGTTTTACTTGGAAAAGCAATTTTTTAAAATTCAACTTTTAGTTTAGTAAACTGTTAGCAGTGTAATTGATTCTACCACCAGCAATGTTTAACTTGGAAATCGCTTCTTTGGCCTCTAAAGGTGGTAAATAAATCAAGCTGAACCTTTGCAGGATGGACAAGAGAAATCCAAATCAAAACTTTCACATAGAGAAGGGCAGTTTCACTCTGGTGTTGGTAGTTCAGAACTACTGACAAACCTGCCACAGAAACTGCAGGAAGCAGCTCATCTGACACCACATCACAATTCCCAGATTTGGCATGAAGTGCCCAATTTACATCCACCTGAGGGGATATAGGTAGAAAATATTGGGGCAAGCACTGAGGTGGGAGTCACTGAATACAGGAGCAGAAAGTGCAAAAGGAGGAAGAGGAGGCCCCTTGGAGGAAGAGGAGTGTGCCTCAGGCAGCAGACCCCGATCTCTGTGACCCTGCTTTCAGGAGAAGAAAAACATTTTCAAACCATGATGCACTATTTCAGTTATTGGGTGATGTGCTCGGTAGCTTCCACAACATGGCGAGAAGCATGAAGGATTCGACATCCCATATGTGTGGAGACCTGATGCATGGAATAGAAAGCATGTTGATATCCTTGGGAGTGAGTGGCTGCTCTAGAGCCATCTGCTGTTCAGTCCTCACAGCCAGTTTTAGGTTCTCTCACAAATGCTCAGAATTCTGCATATAGGCCTTTGGCTGTATTGTGGCCTTCTCAGTGGACAGACTTATAGATGAGATTTCTCAAATTAGGAGGGAAAATAGTGGCCACCTTGCTCAATACCACTCCATTCATGCAGTCTGCCAACCCTCAGATCAACAGACAGAGTGTCCCCTCAGGTCCTTGAGGCTGATACCAACACATAGCTGCCATTCTCCTGCCCTGGTCTTGCACCAGGGGAACAACTTGGACAAAGCACCAGACTAACTAACTCCACAAAATGACAGGCACTGGTGGAAATAATTGCACAGACAGCAGCATTTTAGATTTCTGTGCAATAAATGCATGGCAGCAATAAATTTAATTATGCTGTATGCAAAATCCTTTAGAAGTTCCTCGGAATTGAAGTTTCTGTCATTGTGAAATGATGGTGACGGACTATGGCCGAATTCTGTGGCTTTTCAGGGATGTTTTTATTGCAAAGAAAAGTCAAAAGGAAGGGATGAATTTAGGGAACATACTGGATGACATGTTTAAAAGAAAGTTTTAAAATGAGATTTCTCTGGATGGTTCAGCCAATAGGAGCCCAATTAAACTGTGGTCTCTCCGGAGCCTCATCTTCCACATCTGCTCCTCCTCTAAACAGTAGATACAACAAGACCCCCATTATGCAGCTTTGCCAGTTGAGCTCACTACAGCCAAAACTTGTAGGATATACAATCCATTTAATGGAAAGAATAGCAAAAAAGCAAGAAGTATTCTTAGCACTGTTAAGTTCCTCTACTTCAAAATTCCTGCTGACTCAAGCCTCATAATACTCAAAAGTCGGTTCTAGATAACTCCTTTTTATGTGGGCAGGTTGCACGCAACCCGCAATCGTCACAAAAACAGGAAATCAGGTTGCAGGCCGTCGTAACTTCATAAATGTGACAACTCCCTTTAGTTTTACATTTAAGTGCTTACTTCTGCTGCAGCAATGTGGGCCTCTAAAAAAAAGTAAGTTCAAGGGCAGCACTGTGGAAGCGGGGACCATCGGTGTTACAGGTCTCTACCCATATTTCCGGTCCTTGCTCCTGCTATCCAGCAACTCAAGTAGGAAGTGCATGTTTGCGGAACTAAGACGAGAACAGATTCAAGCTTGGTTGTGATGGTCCTAGTCTAGTAGCCCATCAGCACTGAGTCCAAGCTAATACTTGATAAATGGCAACTTGGAGCAGATACTGGAGGGCAGTCAATACCTATGGAGCAATATCCCATCAGAACTTGGCACCTTCACCATAGAAGTAAGCAGGAAAAATATAGGGAAAAATTGGAGGAAAAATGAACACTAGTTGATATGGTATTACAGCATCATTTGAATGGACTGATCTACAATGTATAGTGCTGTAGAAATTAAGAGAGACTGACTGGAAGAACCAGCCTAGTTGAGCCAATTAAATTTTAGTCTATCTCCAAGCTTGAATCTTTCCCCAAAATGTTTATGCTCAGCAGGTTAACATAACCTGTATCTGTCCCACTGAACGTACACTGTTCACCACTGGTAGAATATCTACGGCAGCTTATCCTGTTCCCCCAGCAGTTGTATGCTATCTGTGCATTTCAAAAAATTCTACAGGTAATCTAATGCAATATGCCCAAGCCATTCAATTCCCTTGGCTGTTTAATGCTATATATTTGTGTTACCAATTTCCCCTAGCAGCCTAACATTCAGAGGTCCAAGTAACTAGTTCACTTAGGAGTCCAATGCTATATGTATATATTATCTAATTTGCTGTGTAGTCTAATGGTGTATGTTATTCAAGATATTATATTCCCTTGTAGACTAATAACTAACATTTATATGATCCTCTGGTGATCTATTGACTCCGTTCTTATGGCATTCAATTCCTAGCTGAAATGGTTATCTAGCAATGGCAAATATGTTGCTTAATTGTAGCAGATACATGTTTACAGCTTGTGGCTATATATTCATAGTAACCTCATGTGCTATCTCACTCACATAGATAGTTTCTGTTTAACCAGATTTCAGTGATGTGAAATTTTGTGAAGTACAAATCATGATTACAAATTTATCCCAAAGCCCACTCTTCAGATTATCAGGAAAGCTATTATTTTCTCCCATTACTTATTAATGGCCTGGAATTTGCAGTGGGTAATAACAGCGAACGAACAGCATTCGTTATTATTACCCCTTTGAAACTGACCGCAACTTCAGGATGCAGCGCATGCACATCCTAACGCGGAAACCCTGAAGCAGTCATTCACTACTCCGACACTGGCTGAACTTTACCCTAACCACCAACCCCGCCCCCCCCACCCCGATAGCCAGCAATCAGTGTAACCTGTGAAATAAGGGAAACTGACGAAAATTTTGGCTCTTCCCCGGTAATATCGCTGTTAAATGCCCCATTAAATGTTAGACCCTTTTGGATTAGGTGTAACTATAGTTTTAACAGCGTATTGACTGCTAAACAAATGTTATGGCCCTGAAAAACTAATCTTAATTTTGTGGTGTCAAATTTATCCATTTTAATAAAAACTAAAAATTTTAAGAAACTATTAAAAGAAAAAATTATGTTTTTAAAAAGTTTGTTCATTTTTATTTCAGGTTTACCTTCTCCCCATGAGAACCCCAATCTTTGTTTTGCTCTCTATATCATTTTTAAAAAGTTAGAATCAAAGGAGCTTACTCACATCCTGGTTCTTGGTCTGTGAGAATTCTGCATTGTGATTGGCTGCTTAGACAGCTTGTTGATGTCACAGCAGCTCGTGTCAGGGATTCCCCATTAACTTGCGCTGATTTCAATTGCACGTCGGAAAAGCCGAACTTCTCGCCACAGAGATTGCAAGATCTTTGTGGGAAGCTTACTTCGGGGCCAGCAGCGAACGCCTTTGCTTTGACGCTGATCACAAATTACAGGCCAATAACTTGTGAGTTGTAATGCCTGCACTGCTGTAACATTCTGTGTGATTCTGTCAAATTTTAGCATTCAGAAATCAGGTTACTGTACTAACTGTACTTATAGAATCATAGAAACTTACAGCACGAAAGGAGGCCATTCAGCCCATCGAGCCTGTGCTGACTCTTTTAAACAATAGTCGTGCTTAGCCCACACCCCTGCTTTTTGTCCGTAACCCTGTAAGTTCCTCAATCCTCAAGTACCTGTCCAACTCACTTTCAAATTATTTGTGGAATCAGTTTCCACCACCTTTTCAGGAAGAGCTTTCCGGATCCTGACAACTCTCAGTGAAAACATTTCTCCTCATCTCCCCTCTGGATCTTTTGCCAATGATTTTAAACTACGACCTTTGATCATTGTCCCAATCGCCAGAGGGAATAGTTTTTCTCTATCTGCTCTATCAAAACTTATCATCTTGAAAACCTCTATTAGGTCACCTCTTCACCTTTTCTGTTCCAAGGAGAACAGTCCTAACTTTTCCAACCTCTCCTTTTAACTCCCTCATCCCTGGTAACATCCTGGTAAACCTCCTCTGTATCCTTTGCTAAGGCTTTTATATCTTTCCTGGTGCGGTGCCCAGAATTGTCCACAATACTCCAGCTGAGGCCTAACCAGTGATTTATAAAGTTCTAACATGATCTCTTTGCTTTTATATTCTATGCTTCTACTTATAAACCCAAGTAACGCATATGCTTTTTTAACCACTTTAGCAACTTGCCCTGCCACCTTTAAGGGTTTGCGTATATGGATAGCAAGATCTCTCTGCTCATCTACGCTTTTCAAAATCGTGCCATTTATCGTATACTGTCCTTCTATATTAGTTCTCCAAAGTGCATTGTTTCACACTTCTCCGCATTGAACTCCATCTGCCATGCTTCTTCCCATTTCACCATCCTGTCTATGTCATCCTGAAGCCTATAACTCTCATCACTATCTACTACGTTGCCAAGTTTTGTATCATCTGCAAACTTTATAATGCTCCTCCCTACTCCCGAGTCTAGGTCATTTATAAAAAGTGAAAACAGTAATGGTGTGGCGTTACCACATTGGGGAAACACTGTGTGTATGTAGATAAACCTGTATAATCCCCTTTTAACTGCTGTATTCCCCTCCCCCCGCAAGACAGTTGCAAGCTGAGAGGAATAAGGCATGTTCAGACTTGCCTGCTGCTGCGAGAAGGAAAACCAATCAGGTTCCAGCAGGTGACCAATCCGTGAGTCATCACAGGTTCGCGGGCTTTACGAATTCAGTACTGTATTGTGAGAGTTGGAGTAAAGACCTATTCCTTGTAGCTCGCTGTGTTGCCTATTTCTTTACGCGGGAGACTGTAGTCTCCCACATTGGTGACCCCGAATGTCGGCGGCCGAAGCCCCCGACTCACGTAGCCCTACAGAAGCCAGCAACGACCCGACGGCAACCAGCAGTAGCCCGATGTCGGCCGGCGCCGCGTCCTTGAAGCTCCCCACCTTCTGGGAACACCAAGCACCAGCTTGGTTCGCGCACACGGAGGCCCAATTCGCCCTTCGCAGGGTTCAAGACGATGAAGAAAGGTACCTCCACGTAGTCTCAGCACGAGGAAGCTCCACCGCCGCCGAAGTTCTCGACCTGCTGGGGAACCCACCACAGACCGGCAAGTACTCAACCATTAAGGGCCGCTTGCTGCAGGCTTACGGCCTGTCCGGGGAGGAGAGGGCCCGTAGGCTTCTTTCACTACCAGGCCTCGGCGACTCTACCCCGACCCAGTTCATGAGCTGGATGCTTGCGCTCCTGGGCTCTGAACCGCAGTGCTTCTTGTTTCGGGCCCTTTTCCTCAGCCTGCTTCCTCAGCAGGTACAGACTGCCCTCGCGGGGTCCCCGATCACGGACTGCGTACAACTGGCAGCCGCCACGGACAAAATCTTCACCGTCGCCCAACTCGGCTGTGCAGCCGCGAGGCTCCCCGACACCACCGAGCGCGCGCCGCCACGCCAGGCCGCAGAACTATGCTACTACCACGCGCGGTTCGGTCACAAGGCCCAACGCTGCAGAGCACCCTGCTCTTTCGATCAAACCAAGATGGCCGCCCGGCCCAACACGCCAGCCCCGCGCCGCCGTCTAGGCCCGCTCGATCGCACCCCCGCCGCCACGATGGCCATCGGCACCGCAGGTAAACTGCTGTACATAACCGACTCCCTTTCAGGGCGCAGATTCCTTTGCGACACCGGAGCCCAATGCAGCATAATTCCTGCCTCCCAGCTCGACATCCAGGCAGGCTGCAGCGGCCCACCTCTCGTGGCGGCAAATGGCGCAGCCATCGCTACTTTTGGAAAGCGACGGGCCGAGGTTTGTTTCAACGGCCAGCGATTTACGTGGGATTTCGTGATGGCCTCGGTGGCACATCCCTTGCTGGGCGCCGATTTTCTTTGCGCCCGCGGACTCCTGGTCGACGTCCGCGACAGGCGCCTGATCGACGCAGCAACTTTCGCTTCACTGGCCTGCCAGCAGAGCAACAGCCCGGCCCTCGTCGGGTCCTGCTCTGCCCCGGCGGATGACGACTACGCCTGCCTACTCGCAGATTTCCCGAGGCTCACACAACCGACCTTCTCAGCCGCGGCAGCCAAGCATGGTGTCGAGCACCACATTGCCACTACGGGACCACCAGTGTTCGCCCGAGCCAGACACCCGGACCCAGCCAAGATGGCGGTGGCCAAGGAAGAATTCGCCACGATGGAGAAACTGGGCATCATCCGCCGCTCGAACAGCCCCTGGTCGTCCCCCCTCCACATTGTGCCCAAGCCGGGCGGCGGCTGGCGCCCCTGCGGCGACTACAGACGGCTCAACGATGCCACCACACCCGATAGATACCCCATTCCGCACATCCAAGACTTCTCGGCACACCTAGCAGGAAAGTCCGTCTTTTCCAAGGTCGACCTGATTCGCGGCTACCATCAGGTCCCCGTCCACCACGCAGATGTCCAGAAGACGGCGGTCATCACCCCCTTCGGACTGTTCGAGTTCCTGTGCATGCCCTTCGGGCTCAAGAACGCCTTACAGGCCTTCCAACGGCTCATGGATTCCGTCCTACGGGACCTGAGCTTCCTGTTCGTCTATCTGGACGATATCCTCATGGCCAGCACCAGCAAGGCCGAGCACATCGCGCATTTGCGCTCTCTTTTCCAGCGCCTCAGCCAACACGGGATAATCGTCAACCCGGCCAAATGCCAGTTCGGAGCAGCCCAAATTGACTTTCTTGGCCACAGAATCTCGCCAAGGGGAGCCATTCCCCTACCTTCCAAGGTGCAGGCGGTGGCGGACTTTCCCCAGCTCACCTCGGTCAAGGCGCTGCAGGAATTTTTGGGGATGGTCAATTTCTATCACCGTTTCGTGCCCAAGGCCGCCTCACTCATGCGCCCCCTCTACGAAGCCACCAGGGGCAAAACGGGCAAAGAGCAACTCACCTGGTCCAGCGAGATGGCGACAGCCTTCCACCAGACCAAAAGCGCCTTGGCCAACGCCACACTACTGGCCCACCCCATCCCGGGCGCCAAAACCGCCCTCACCATGGACGCCTCGGATTACGCCGTCGGCGCTGTCCAGCAACAGTGGGTCGAAGGCGCGTGGCAGCCACTGGCATTTTTCAGCCGACAGCTGCGCAAGAACGAGCAGGCCTACAGCACGTTCGACAGAGAGCTCCTGGCCCTGTTCCTGGCAATCCGGCACTTCCGTTTCCTCCTGGAAGGCCGGCCGTTCACCGCATTCGTGGACCACAAGCCGCTCACTTTCGCCATGGCCAAAGTAACCGAACCCTGGTCCGCGCGCCAACAGCGCCAACTCAACTTCATCTCGG
Organism: Somniosus microcephalus; assembly: GCF_052327205.1. Classification (NCBI taxonomy): domain Eukaryota; kingdom Metazoa; phylum Chordata; class Chondrichthyes; order Squaliformes; family Somniosidae; genus Somniosus; species Somniosus microcephalus. The sequence goes on from NC_141001.1 coordinate 67,099,144, forward strand.
AGTTCACCACGGACATCCGCCACGTCGCCGGCAAGGACAATTTGGTGGCCGACTGCCTCTCAAGACCCTCGCTCCACGCAGTGCACCTGGGCATCGACTACGCCAGCATGGCGAGAGACCAGGCTGCTGACGCGGAGATCCAGGCCCTCAGGACGTCAATCACCAGCCTCACTCTGGCCGACATCCACTTCCACGCAGCCGGCACAACCCTCCTGTGCGACGTCTCAGTCCCCTCGCCTAGGCCGGTCGTCCCATCCGCCTGGCGCAAGCGAGTTTTCGACATCATCCACGGCCTCTCACATCCAGGGGTGCGGGCGTCTCAGAAACTCATGTCCGCCAAGTTCGTCTGGCCTGGACTCCACAAGGATGTGAGAGACTGGACCAACACATGCGTGGCGTGCCAGCGCGCTAAGGTCCAGCAGCACACCAAGGCGCCATTGGAGTGTTTCCCGGTGCCTGAGAGGCGTTTCGACCACGTCCACGTCGATCTGGTAGGCCCCTTGCCGCCGTCGCACGGTTTCACACACCTGCTCACGATCGTCGACCGCACCACCAGATGGCCCGAGGCGGTTCCCCTCGCCTCCACCACCACGACCGACGTCGCGCGAGCATTCATCTCGACATGGGTGGCCCGGTTCGGCGTGCCGACCGACATATCCTCGGACAGAGGCCCCCAGTTCACCTCCCACTTGTGGAATGCCATCATCGCCGGCCTCGGCACCAAGTTGCACAGGACAACAGCCTACCACCCGCAGGCCAACGGGCTCTGCGAGCGCTTTCATCGTTCCTTGAAAGCCTCCCTCCGCGCCAGCCTGGCCGACACCAGCTGGATCGACAAACTACCCTGGGTCCTCCTGGGATTGCACACCGCGCCCAAAGAGGACCTCCGCGGCCGAGATGGTCTACGGCCAACCGCTCAGAGTACCAGGCGACTTCCTCCCCCTGACAACGGAGCCGTGGTCGGCCGCCAGACAGCTTTCCCTGCACCAGGACGCGGCCCAGCAATTCCGTCCAGTGCCCACTTCGCAACACGGCCCGCAGCCGTCCTACGTGCCTCGGGACTTACGACATGCGGAGTTCGTCTTCGTGCGCTGGGACGCGCACAGAGGCCCGCTGCAGGCACCATACACCGGCCCCTTTTCAGTATTGGAGACGGGGGACAAAGCTTTTCTTATCGACGTCGGCGGGAAGCCGGACCTTATTTCAGTAGACCGCCTCAAACCGGCGCACCTGGACCTCAGCTTCCCGTTTCGTCCGGCTCTTCCCCCACGGCGGGGCAGACCTCCCGCGTTGGCGGCGGCCCCATAAGAGGACCAAGACACGCCAGAAACTTACTTCCCGGCCGCCGCCCCACCTTCGCCAGCAGCCCGTCCAGCCAGCCCACCGGCAGACCAGCCGCCAGACCAGCCGACGAACCAACCGGCCGACCTCCCAGGCAGCCCTCCTCACACGCCAGATGGCTACTACAGCCGCTACGGCCGTTTGGTCAAACCTCCGCAGAGACTGACTTTTACAGTTAACGAGGATTCTGGGGGGGCGTATGTGGCGTTACCACATTGGGGAAACACTGTGTGTATGTAGATAAACCTGTATAATCCCCTTTTAACTGCTGTATTCCCCTCCCCCCGCAAGACAGTTGCAAGCTGAGAGGAATAAGGCATGTTCAGACTTACCTGCTGCTGAGAGAAGGAAAACCAATCAGGTTCCAGCAGGTGACCAATCCGTGAGTCATCACAGGTTTGCGGGCTTTACGAATTCAGTACTGTATTGAGAGAGTTGGAGTAAAGACCTATTTCTTGTAGCTCGCTGTGTTGCCTATTTCTTTATGCGGGAGACTGTAGTCTCCCACAATGGACCCAAAACTGAACCTTGGGTAACACCACGGCAAACCACCTCCCAGTCTGAAAAATATACAACCACCACCACCCTCTGCTTCCTGTCACTGAACCAATTCCATATCCATACCGCCACTTTCCCCTTAATTCCATGGGCTTCCATCTTCTTATCTGCCATCATCACCCCTCTCTTCAAAAAATCAACCCTTGACCCCTCCGTCCTTGCAAACTACTGCCCCATCTCCAACCTCCCTTTCTTCTCCAAGGTCCTTGAACGTGTTGTCGTCTCCAAAATCCGTTCCCATCTGTCCCGCAACGCCATGTTTGAATCCCTCCAATCAGATTTCCGCCCCTACCACAGTACTGAAATGGCTCTCATCAAAGTCACAAATGACATCCTTTGTGACTGTGACAAAGATAAATTATCCCTCCTCGTCCTTCTTGACTTGTCTGCAACCTTTGACACGGTTGACCACTCCATCCTTCTCCAACGCCTCTCCCACCGTCGTCCAGCTGGGTGGGACTGCACTCGCATGGTTCCATTCTTATCTATCTAATCGTAGCCAGAGAATCACCTGCAATGGCTGCTCTTCTCGCTCCTGCAACGTTACCCCTGATGTCCCCCAAGGATCTATCCTCAGCCCCCTCCTATTTCTCATCTATCTGCTGTCCCTTGACGACATCATCTGAAAACACAGCATCGGTTTCCACATGTATGCTGATGACACCCAGCTCTACCTCGCCACCACTTCTCTCGACCCCTCCATGGTGTCTAAATTGGCAGACTGCTTGTCCGATATCCAGTTCTGGTTGAACAGAAATTTTCTGGGCAGACCAAAGCCAATGTTTTCAGTCCCCGCCACAAACTCCATTCCCTAGCTACTGACTCCATCCCTCTCCCTAACATCTGTCTGAGGCTGAACCACACTGTTCGCAACCTTAATGTCATATTTGACCCTGAAATGAGCTTCCGACCACATATCCGCGGCATAACTAAGACCGCCTATTTCCACTTCCGTAACATCACCCATCTCCATCCTTGCCTCAGCTCATCCGCTGCTGAAACCCTCATCCATGCCTTTGTTACCTCTAGACTTGGCTATTCCAATGCACTCCTGGCTGGCCTCCTATGTTCTACCCTACATAAACTTGAGGTCATCCAAAATTCGGTTGCCCTTGTCCTCACTCGCACCAATTCCCGTTTACCCATCACCCGTGCTCACTGACCTACATTTGCTCCCGGTTAAGCAACGCCTCGATTTCAAAATTCTCATCCTTGTTTTCAAATTCCTCTATGGCCTCGCCTCTCCCTATCTCTCTAATCTCCTCCAGCCCCACAACTACCCACGCCACCCCAGAGATATCTGCGCTCCTCTAATTCTGCCCTCCTGAGCATCCCTGATTATAATTGCTCAACCATTGGTGGCCGTGTCTTCTGTTACCTAAGCCCTACGCTCTGGAATTCCTTCCCTAAACCTCTCCGCCTCTCTACCTCCTTTAAGACACTCCTTAAAACCTACCTCTTAGACCAAGCTTTTGGTCATCTGTCCTAATTTCTCCTTGGTGGCTTGGTGTCAATTTTTTTTGTCCTATAATACACCTGTGCAGTGCCTTGGGATATTTTACTACGTTAAAGGTGCTATATAAATATGAGTTGTTGTTGTTGTTGTTGTTGTTGAAGTAACGAGCCTCCTGTGTGGCACTTTGTCGAATGCCTTCCAAAAGTCCAGATATACAACATCTACTGTACTACCTTGATCAACCTTCTCTGTTAGCTCATCAAAGAATTCAATCAAGTTAGTCAGATAACCTTTAACAAATCCGTGCTGGCTCTCCTTGATTAACCCATGCCTTTCCAAATGAAAGTTTATTTTGTCCCTGAAAGTGGGTTCCAATAACTTCCCCATCACTGATGTTAGGCTGACTGGCATGCAGTTTCCTGGTTTGTCCCTCTCGCCTTTCTTGAATAGTGGTATAACAGTAGCAACCCTCCAGTCCTACTCCTGTATCCAATGGGGATTGAAAGATTGTGACCAATGCCTCTGCTATTTCTACCTTTGCTTCTTGCAGTAACCTAGGATGTATTCCATCTGGACCAGGTGACTTACCAAATTTCAGTAATGCTAATTTTTTTAGTATGTTGTCTCTATCTATTACTATCTTGTTCACAATTTCCCTCTCCTCATTTAGTCTAACCTTCACATCATTCACTTGCTTAACCGCATCTATCATTCTGTCGATATCCACATTCAAAACAAAAACAGGAAAACTACTTTTATATTTGCACTGATCGGGTGACCTAGAGCATTTCCCCTGTATATAGCAACACTCACCAACTCTGCAGCATGCAAACATTTCAACTTTTTTTTTTTTTTTTTTAATTGTCCCAGCTGAACCACACACCAACAGGTTTACAAAGCAGATACAGTGTCTTGACCTCAGACTATGATCAAACATCATTCTCTCAAGTACAACTGCTAACCTTGTTGCTGCTTTGGCTTCCTACCACCAAACCTATCAGATGCAATCGCTTAGGTGCAAGGTTCTAGATGAAGCTGTAAGATTAGAAGAAACATGTTGCAGATTAATTTGCAACTTTTCTTCTTCTAGGAAAAGAAGCACTGGAATAAAGTGAAGACTGTGTAGTGTATACAAGCCACAGCTAATTTTGCTTAGTCTGCAGCACTAGGACCATGTCACAAATTGTAGTAGAAAGAGAACAGTAATTCAGTATAATTAGAAAGTAAGAGGTGAAGTTCTGCAGACTATCAGTAAAGTAATTCAAGTTGTCGTTCACCTCATTATCTATAGAAGATGAATACAACATGCAGTTACAAAAACTAAGATATTACAATCCTACCTAGTTACGGGTCAAAGATTAACAAAATTTCCTTGACGTTTGCAAATAATGTAATCCCACAGCATCATTCTCCAACAGGAGAGCATCTAACCACCTCCCCTTGACATTAAATGGCATTACCATCGTCGAATCCCACACCATCAACATCCTGGGGGTCACCATTGACCAGAAACTTAACTGGACCAGCCACATAAATACTGTGGCTAGAAGAGCAGGTCAGAAGCTCGGTATTCTGTGGTGAGTGACTCACCTTCTGACTTCCCAAAGCCTTTCCACCATCTACAAGGCACAAGTCAGGAGTATGTTGGAATACTCTCCACTTGCCTAGATGAGTGCAGCTCCAACACTCAAGAAGCTCAAAACCATCCAGGACAAAGCAGCCCGCTTGACTGGCACCTCATCCACCACCTTAAACATTCACTCCCTCCACCACCGCACACAGTTGCTGCAGAGTGTACATCTACAAGATGCACTGCAGCAACTCGCCAAGGCTTCTTCAACAGCATCTTCCAAACCTGAAGACCTCTACCACATAGAAGGACAAGGGCAGCAGGCGCATGGAAACACCAGCACTTCCAAGTTCCCCTTCAAGTCACACACCATCCTGTTCCTTCATTGTCGCTGGGTCAAAATCCTGGAACTCTCTCCCTAACAGCACTGCAGGTGTACCTTCACCACATGGACTGCAGTGGTTCAAGAAGGCAGCTCACCACCATCTTCTCAAGGGCATTTAGGGATGGCCAATAAATGCTGGCCTTGTTATAATTCTGCAAGATAGATGCTAGAATCGTCAGATAATGGAAGACTATTTTTTGAAATTAGCTGCAATGTAGGGAAACCCTGCACCATCACTGATGTACTTGTGCAACGTGACCCACAAGTACAGGAATGCCACTAGATGAAATAGAGAAAAAATGTTCATTACTGCCACAGAAGTTGCCACTCTAAATAAATTCAAAAATGTTTGCTTCATTTTAAGTGAATAAAATAAATTAAAACCTTATTTGTAGACAATCCTAAACAGTTTCTTAATAACATAAAGGTTCTCCTACCTCAGAAATCTACCTTCCTGGTCACAACTGATATGCCCAGAGTTAAAAAAGTTAAAGGCCTAGGCCTAGAAATTCAGTGGGCTGCGCCACCCATTAGCGCCCAAAGAGGGCACTTAGTGGGTTTAGCGCCACTGGCCACGCCTCCCGCGAAATTTAGCGGGGTGCTTATGGCGCTGCGCCGCCACCGATGATGTCATCGGCGTGCGCAGTGCCCCGCTACCGCCCCGATCGCCAAATTTGGTAGCGCCCCCCGCTGTAACGCCGGTCGCAATTTGCGACCAGTTCAGGGGGGCCTACCTGTGGCGGTAGAGGCGGCCATTTTTTTGCTGGCAGCCTACCAGCACCTCTCCGCGCTGCCGTCCCCGGCATCCTGAGCCCCCCCCCCCCCCGGCGTTGTGCCGGCTGTCTCCCAAGAGCCCAGCACTTCTCCTCGGTGCCGGGCTCTTTTGCCGGGACTTGCGATTGCCGATCGTGCTGCAGCAGGCCCCTCCCCTTTAAGAAGGGGAGGAAGGCCTGCAGTACCGCAGCGCGCCATGCCGCAGTGTGTGGCGCTGCGGCACGTTGCGCTGCGATTTTCAGTTGCAGCACCACAAGAGGGATGCGGGGCGCCTCGAGTAGCGCTGCGCTTCCATCTGGGGCGCTGAAACTGAATTTCCGGCGGGCGTTCATGACTCCTTCCGGGGCGATACTTCCGGCGCCCTGGCACCACCGAATTTCTTAGCCCTAGTGTCCTTGCATCACCCACTTTGAGCAGAACACTATCTGGAACACCTTGCAAACTTGGGGTAATAATTACATCACAGTACAACCATTATGTTGAACATACACATGAACCAATGTGATATCATCAGCTCTGAAACAATGTCATGATACCAGAATGTTTACTCCTACTCGTTTCCTGAGGTAAGGGGTTAGAGCAGTTTTGCAATTACTTTTATCATATTGCACTTGTCATCGCTACAGACAGCTGTTCAATTCTACTCCAGTCAGGATATAAACTTAGCTAACCGGAAGGGGAAGGAATTGCTTGTCCGAATTCAAGAGTTGGAATAATCTCAATCCTGTTCACTATAAAAATGAGGCTATCACAACATTTTGAACTCTCAAAAACATATATGTATCTAAATACCCGAACATTCATAGACCTAGAAATTCATTTAATGACAATTGGGCACATGGAACGATCCCGGCCCGAAGATGGAAGCCCGAGTATCATGAGAAATTGGTCCTTGGGCCTCATCTAAATAATTTGACGAGCTGCCAGCACCCGTCTTGCTTCCAGAGGCAGCTCATTTGACTGAAGAGTCCGATTCTGGGCCACCTGCCACACTGGCAACAGTTGGCAGGAGTGCTGTGGAGTCAGAGGCGAACTCCTGCTCCGCTTGGCTCCATATCAATTAAAGAAAAATAATTATTTACCTTACTGGTGGCAGCCGCTGGCTAGGCCACATTCACCTCTAGAAAACTCGCACCTGCTCCACTCACAACGCCCGTATTACACGACCACTCCGGGCGCATGAAAAATGGCCCAATTGTGGGTCAGACTTTTTTCAGGTGTCCTTGGGGTGCAGGACATTGGTCCCCAAAACTGGGTGTCATTATGCACGTAAAATGGGTACAACGAGGTCCAATTTCTACCTCATAATCTCTGTTCTATGAACTAAATTGCAGTTTCAAAATGGACCAATGGTATTTTTCAATAAGCAGTTTCTTCTCCATTTTGGAAGTTGTACACTACAGAGTATGAAATACATTTTATGAAGTATGCATAAAAATCGGAGTTATGGTTGCACTATGCAGTACAAGAGATAGATGCACGTGCATGAACACAGTTTGTACAAAAATATTTGATCTAGTGAACAGATCAATCTTGCAGATTAGACATGATATCAGGGTATGTTGAATTGTTGCTAATTTTATTCAAAAATCAGTAACTTAGATATGGATTATTCAAAATTTAATTTCAAGATTTGCACTGTGCTTACCTTTTCCATCTTTTGGGTTACTTGGGGATAGTCTCTGATGAAGACGTTCTCCACTACATCGCCTGTGAAACACGTCTGTCTGCAAGCAGGGCAACAGATAATGCCTAAGGTAGCCAGAGCAGCAAAAAACATCAAATCAACAGCAGGAAATGAGATTAACCACACATACAGCAGCAACAAATTCAGTTTAATCACTTAATGAGAAAAATGCCTACTTCCAAAAAGGAAGTTAGTTTGCATTGCAGTGCCAAAATTTTATATCTAGGAAAATAACCTGATGTGATATTTGTTTTGACTGAACATACTCAAGATACATTGAAAATTTATCAAAACAAAATCTAAATTATGACCGTACTAATGCCTTAACCTTCCTATGCAGTTTGTTACAGATGTATTAATTTTAGGGAAAATTTATTGATGGTAAACAATTTTTACTCTCTGTCTCTTGGGGACAGTAAAGAGATAATGGGTGAACATTTTCATCTCAGTTTAATCTCAGTAAGTGATTATGACATTATAGATTAAAAACAAAAAAAACAATTATTTAGCATTTCAGAATTGCATTGAAGGAAAGGCTTTTAGGAACCAAGGTTTTTGTTATAATCCACTTTTGTGTTGATGCATCACGTCAAAGTGTCAGTATAGCTCTGATCACAGATCTCTGTTGGCAGAGGGTGGAGAGAATTGGTCTGGCCATTTGTGTGGCAATACTCTCCACTTGCCTAGATAGGTGCAGCCCCAACAACACTCAAGAAGCTTGACACCATCCAGGACAAAACAGTCCACTTGAGCGGCATCCCCTCCCTCCACCATTGGCATACCGTGGCTGCAGATTGTACAATCATTTGAGATGCACTGCAGCAACTCGCTAAGGCTTCTTTGGCAGCACTTCTTAAACCCGCGACTTCCACCATCTAGAAGGACAAGAGCAGTAGGTACATGGGAACACCATCATCTCCAAGTTCCCCTCCAAGTCAAATATCAACCTGACTTGGACATACATCACTGTTCCTTCATTGTCGTTAGGCCAAAATCCTGGAACTTCCTACCTAACAGCAATGTGTGAGTACCTTCACCACATGGGTTGTAGCGGTTCAAGAAGTAGGCTTCTCGAGGGCAGCTAGGGATGGGCAATAAATGCCGGTCTAGCCAGAGACGCCACATCCCGAGAATGAATTTTTAAAAATGCATTTATGAAGATTTCTTCTAGTCGGAATTTTTAGTGAATCTAAACAGTGTTCGAAAAGAGCAAATTTATCATTTTGCTAGAAACAGTAACCAGAGGAAGATTTTATGAATGTATTTACAGTGTCACTATACACAGCTACCAGAAGAAATCTTTTTCTCTCTGCCTCAGCAGCCTGTTAACCAACCCCTGCACCCCCCCCCCCCCCACACTCACACACATGTAAGCACACTAAGCCAAGAGATGTAAGACTTCCTTGCCCATCCCCAAGAGGTAGTCAAAGTTTTTAATGGTTGTAATATAACTAGTTTAACTCCACCCTGGAACAAAACCACATTATAACAGTACCTAGGCCATCCTAGGGACAGCTTAGAAATATTTAAAACTTCATATTTTAGGAGAGTCAGTATAGAAACATAGAAGATAGGAGCAGGCCATTCGGCCCCTCGAGCCTGCTCCGCCATGCAATGAGATCATGGCTGATCATCCAAATTCAGTATGGAGTGTGTACTTTGCCCATACATTATAAATTAGCACTAGAAAGAGTGTCACTGCACCAATCTGTCGTAGATCAGTGTACAATAGTTCAGGGGTCTACTGGCTAATACGCTCAAACTGTAGCCTATGATTGGCTTGTGTAGTTAGTGATGATTTCCCATTATTTTAACGAGGAAGACACACAATCAATCCAGACAATGCCTCAAATAGGGAGAACTGTCAATTGAAATATTGCTTCCTGAAGACCTTAGGTCATATTAACCTAAATTAAAAATGCACAAAGAGCATCTAATCTCTGTATAGACTGGTGTGTAATGGCTTTCAGTGGTGGGTACATCAGACACCAAACAGCTTAGTGGCTTTAACTGGTGCGATTGGTACGGAACAGGTTTGACACAGTTATATTTTTGGACATTTCATTTCATCTACCTTTACAAAGATCATGAGTTAAAACTCATTAAATCATTTTACATTAAAAGACTCTCAGATTCAATTTGTCGTAAATGTAACCTCTTTTGCTGAAAACGCTGAATACATTAAAGTTAATAATTTGTGGCTGGAATCATCCTGTGTGTGGGCGTGAAGGCCAGTAGCTGTACACTAACTTCATATACAGTATTTGCAATTGAACTGTAAGAATGCTATTTTCCACATTCTTACATTTTCTCATCTATTGTCAACAGTGAATTAAACCATCTGATGGAAAGTGCAAAGGAATTATGCAAATTAAACATCTTCGCAATTGGATCCATTGTTAATTGTGGCTTAGTTTATGTTGCTGGTAAATGTACAAAAATAGCATATCAAACTAAATGCAAGCCACATTTAAGAGACCAGCAGCCTCACATTTTCAAAGAGGACACAGGTTTGCAATTAACAAGCCTCAACAAGGAGTAGAATAGAATAATTTTCCTTCTCCAATTGAACAGTAAAAGTGTGGAATCAAAAACAGTTGAGGATGGGTCACAAAATTAGTTCAGATGAAGGCCCATCAACCCAAATGATCTCATCATCCAGAGAACCAACCTTCCCATTACAGCATCCAGTTGTTTCTGAAGTGAGTTCAGTGATCTGGCCTCACTTATCCATCCTGGCAGTCCATTCCAGCTGTTACAGGTATCACTCTCCAGATAAAGACATACTTTAATGTCTGTCCTAAATTTCCCTATGACACCTCTTGTCTTGCTGCCCTAACACATCTTAAAATATTGTTACTTTCTCTATCCCATTATGTATTTTTTCTATCCCATTATGTATCTCCTATAACTCTACAGGGTCCCTTAGAGACTTCTCTTTTTAAAGCTGAAGCACTATCTCATTGAGCCATTCCTCATAGCTTTTGCTGTAACAGCAGGGTTCAGCCTTGCTGTCCTCTTCTGCACAGCCTTTAGGATCTGGATAGGTCCATTAAGTCATGGATACCAGAACTGTATGTAATACATCAGGTGTGGCCTAGCCAGGGCTTCAGCATGACCTGTGAAATTAACCACAACTGATTTGGCAAAAAAAAACAGCTACTTAAATGAAAGTTCTGATGAAAAGTCATCGACCTGAAACGTTAACTGTTTCTCTCTCCACAGGTGCTGCCTGACCTGCTGAGTATTTCCAGTATTTTTGTTTATATTCCAGCATTATACTTGCTTTGTTTATTGCAAACTCACATAGCTTAGACATAATAAACAACAGGTTAAGAAGCATTCCATGGTCTTGTACTTCTTTCTTGACCAAGTTCTATCCCACCCATGAAGCGTGCAAGCCTTCTCTTTTTACTTCCAATATATGAAAATAGTCACACTCTTTAACCTAAAGAGAAAGGAATAGACCATGTCCATCAGATTCCAGCAATAGTATAATATTCAAATGAATAAAAATATTAACCACGTGATATAGGCTAGAATAATATGGATACCAAATACATAAGATAGACTACACATATTTAATGTTCATGAGCCACTTTGATCTTAATTTAATAAAGTTCGGAAAGGAATAATGGATATTGTCTCTAGCTAGATAAAGTCAAAAGACATGTTTGTGACAAATTTACTTTGAAATGCTCATATTTTTGAAAGATTATGACAACGCAGGTTAAAATGGCATCAACCAATGGTGTTTTTAGGCTATCAGCATGGCTGGTTGCAAATAATTTTCAACCGACTGTCCGATGATTAAGAACATAGTACAAAACATTCATGAATTGTCAAACTTCAACCTCATCAACCTATTCAATGTGGATGTCTGGGGTACTGTAGACCTGTCTAACTCAGGTTTTGGATTGCCAAGAGTGCCATAGAAGGAGGACTTGGTTCAAAATATGAGGCAAGTCATCTTGGAGCCACTTCACCCTCAAGAGAACATGCTTACTACTTCTCTTTCCCTTCTTCCTCCGGAGGATAGTCCCTAGTCTATCCCTAATTGGTCATTAAACAACTGACAATCACAGGTTTAAGCCTTCTCTCAGCAGACAGCAATGAACAGCATACTGTGCAGCACAACTCACTATCAAATGTGAGAATGCATTACCACTACCTTCTTGACCATAGCATAAACACATATCACACCGCAATGAAGTGTTTCCACCAGTCGGAGGTGCAAAGTTTCAGCAGCTGTTGCTTACCTCCCTGCATTTCAAGATTTTGTCCAAAGGAGGTAGAAGAACAACAGGCCAAGAGATATTATAGGTGCACACAATATAAATTACCACTTGTGCTCTACAGTATCTGTCTAGAATCTCACTGCTGTGAATTTCAATTAGACTTATTTTTAATACCCAATCATATTTCTAGACTGCCATCACCGAGATGAATGAATTCAAAGAGCTCGAGAAAACCCCACAGGAACAAACAATTGGCTATGAATTAAGCTGCCAGACAGGAATATGAAACAACAAAAATACAATTGAATAAGTTAACAAAGGTTATGTTGCAGCCAGCCATTTGCATTGGTCAACCACAAACAAACTCTGCCACAGCCTGTTTTAATATGGAGAGCATATTTGTAGCCATGTAAAACTAAAAGAGAAAACATTCCTATTTTGTCATATTTGGTTTGAATCCAACCATACTGGTGGAATGAAAAGCCTTCTCTGCCAGCTGTAATTATCCTATGTGAAATGAGTTTGGGCAACCTCAACAAATTTTACTGGGCACAAGTTCATAGCATAAAACAGTTTATAAATTAGCAATCTCAGTCAGACAGGCCAAACAAATGGTGAGTGTGGGAATTGTAAATTTCACACCTTGTGCAGTAAGGAAATTCCTTTAAAGTTGAATTCTGGCAGATTATTGTAGAAGAGTAGATTGAGCTTTTTACTGAAAGTAATCTGTTCCTTACCCAACATGGGAGGAAGTAATTTTGATGCTGGTTGCAAGAGGTACATATTCCATTCCACTGACCAGTACAAAAAAACTGCCTCAAAAGTGATTACATATAATCTCCAGTAAATTTATCAGATCAAAGAATACCCAAATTTTCAATTTTTCAATAGATGGAATGTTTCCTTTAGACCCGGGGATGGGGCAAGAGGAGTAATTTTAGACCCACAATTGTGGAAATTCCAAAAGAAGCTAGTCAGCTCCTTTCAACCCCACCACTAGTTTACATTATATGAGATCATTAAAGCACGCTCTCTATTATAGCAATGCCAATCGTAGCAATCCTAAAAATGGTGCACCAACTAAGATTTTAAGTCTCTGGTATAAAGCAGCATTTTAAACTAGGAGGATTGTCAAGTTAAAATTATTCTCAGTCAAAAAGCGATGTGGTTTCCAAATGTAAGGGAAGCCATGCAATAAAGGCTTAAGTTGGTTTAACACAAAGTACCTTTCGGGACCAATAGCACTCAGGCTATCATACATTGGGCTGGATTTTACCTTTCGGTGTGGCCTAGGGGCGGGACAGCTTCCTTCCGGGTTACGATCCCGCCCCCAACAACATCCGATGCACAGACACTATTTTGTGTCAATTGGCCTGAGAATTGATGCGCCATCAATTACTCAAAAGACTGAGGTTGAGCGAGTAACAATCAGGCTTTTATCAGGTGGGCTCTGTCTGGTCTATAAAAGTGCGGTTTTCACTCAGCGCAGACTTGGCAGTTCTTGGTCATGGTCCTGACCTCCTCGATGGAGTAAGGCAGGTTGCGGGCCTTGATGAAGTGGAAGAACCTGGTGACCCCCGGGTGGCAGAGATCATTGTGGAGGGCCCTCAGCCTATCGATCTGCGCGCTGGCGCAGGTGCCACGCGATAGGGCATCTGGGGGTTCATTGAGCTTCCCAGGCCGGTACAAAATCTCGTAATTGTAGGTGGAAAGTTCGATTCTCCACCTCAAGATCTTGTCATTTTTGATTTTGCCCCTCTGCTTGTTGTTGAACATAAAAGCAACTGAACGCTGGTCAGTGAGCAGGGTAAATCGTTTTCCGGCCAGGTAGTGCCTCCAATGACGCACAGCCTCCACGATAGCCTGGGCCTCCTTCTCGACCGCGGAGCGTCTGGTCTCCGGGCCCTGGAGGGTTCATGAGAAGAATGCCACAGGTCTCCCCGCCTGATTAAGGGTGGCGGCCAGAGCGAAGTCGGACGCATTGCTTTCCACCTGGAAGGGGATGGGTTCGTCCACTGCGTGCATGGTGGCTTTGGCAATGTCTTCCTTGATACGGTGGAAGGCTAAGCGGGCCTCTGCCGTCACGGGAAAAGAGGTGGACTTGATCAGCGGACGGGCTTTGTCTGCATAGTAGGGGACCCACTGAGCGTAGTAGGAAAAAAACCCTAGGCACCTCTTCAGAGCTTTTAGGCAGTGGGGCAGTGGGAGTTCCATAAGGGGACGCATCCGGTCCGGGTCGGGACCGATGACCCCGTGTTCCACAACACAGCCAAGGATGGCGAGGCGGTCTGTGCGGAATATGCACTTCTCCTTGTTATATGTCAGGTTCAGGAGTTGGGCGGTGCGGAGGAATTTCTCGAGGTTTGCGTCATGGTCCTGCAAGTCATGGCCGCAGATGGTCACATTATCTAGGTAAGGGAAAGTGGCCTGCAGCTCGTTTTGATCGACCATCCGGTCCATCTCCCTTTGGAAGACGGAGACCCCGTTGGTAACGCCGAAGGGAACCCTAAGGAAGTGATAGAGGCGGCCGTTTGCCTCAAAAGCAGTATACTGGCGGTCTTCAGGGCTGATGGGGAGCTGGTGGTACGCTGATTTCAGGTCAATGGCCGAAAAGACGCGGTACTGCGCGATCTGGTTGACCATGTCAGCTCTGCGGGGGAGTGGGTAAGCGTCCAGCAGGGTGTAGCGGTTTATTGTTTGGCTGTAGTCGATGACCAGGCGTTGTTTCTCGCCGGTCTTAATGACCACAACCTGGGCTCGCCAGGGGCTGGAGCTGCCCTCAATAATCCCCTCCTTCAGGAGCCGTTCCACTTCGGTTTTGATGAAAACCCTGTCCCCGGCACTGTATCGCCTGCTCTTTGTGGCGATGGGCTTGCAGTCGGGGGTGAGGTTAGCAAACAGTGGGGGGGGTGGGACTCTGAATGTGGAGAGGTTGCATCTGGTGCGCGGCGGGCAATTTGGAGGCTGCTGGCTGCGGACTATGAGTGGGGGGAGGGGGCCACCGTACGCCATCGTAACGCTTTTGAGGTGGCACTGGAAATCCAACCCCAGTAGAACGGCAGCGCAGAGGTCGGGCAGGACCAGGAGTTTAAAATTATTGAACACAGTCCCGTCTACTACTAGTGTCACCACGCAGTAGCCGCCAATGTCCGCTGACTGGGACTCGGAGGCCATAGAAATCCGCTGGTGCGCAGGCAGGACTGGGAGAGAGCAACGCCGCACCGTGTCAGGGTGGATGAAGCTCTCTGTGCTCCCAGAGTCAAAAAGGCAGTTTATTGCATGGCCGTTTACCTTAACGTCCATTTTGGACCGAGCTAGCTGGTGCGGTCTCGTTTGGTCCAGCGTCACAGAGGCCAGCGTAGGGGTCGGTGTGTCGCTGCGGGTATCAGATGGGGGGGGGGTTGGCGGTCTGCTGCGTCCCGGCTGGTGTCCAAGATGGCGGCGTCCATGATTCCCATGTGGCTGGAGTCGTCCAAGATGGCTGCTGCTGCGGTGGTTCGCACATGGCTGGGGAGGCCATAGTGGTTAGCACTGTTGCCTCACAGCGCCAGGGACCCGGGTTCGAATCCGGCCTCGGGTGACTGTCTGTGTGGAGTTTGCACATTCTCCCAGTGTTTGCGTGGGTTTCCTCCGGGTGCTCCGGTTTCCTCCCACAGTCCAAAGATGTGCGGGTTAGGTTGATTGGCTATGATAAATTGACCCTTAGTGTTAGGGGGATTAAATACGCGGGGTTACGGGGATAGGGTGGGATATGTGTTGATGTAGGGGTTATGGGGATCGGGTGGGATATGTGTCGGTGCAGGCTCGATGGGCCGAAATGGCCTCTATCTGCACTGTGGGGTTTCTGTGATTCTGTGAAAGCCAGCGTCAGTTGATGACGCGTCATCTGTCGGTTTTCTTAAAGGAGCCACGATCAATTTTTTTTGACAGGTGATTTTTCAGTGTTTGACAGCATTGAGGTGCTGCAAACACTGATAATTACTGTACAAAGGTGAGCCCTTGAACCCAGGCTCTCCATTGACTCCCTCCTTAGGCTAGAACAGATGGCAGCTGCAGGTGAGGTTTCAGAAGCGATCTGTCACTGGTGAGAGAGGTTCTCCCAATGAGGTGGGACTACACAAACACTTCAAAACTTGTTACCTACAGAAAAGTCTAAATACATTAAAAATGATTTTCCCAACATTTTCTTACCTCTGAAACTCACCAGTGTACAACTGGACCCTTCACACCACTTCTGCAGCTGTCATCAATAAAGAAACATTAAAGTAGACCCACAGCATGCCACACTTACCCTGGCGTGGTGTCCAGACGTCGGGAAGCCCGCAGTAGACCTGTCAAAATTACTAAAAGTCTACTGCCTGTTAACAACCTGTTAACAAGCAGTTAAGTGCCTATAATCCTCTTCCCGCCGTGTCGGGTCCATGCGCAAATCGGGGAGCCGACACCTGGGAAGATTGATTGGAGGCGGGATGACAGCGGGTTTCCGACCCTCTGTC
Organism: Somniosus microcephalus; assembly: GCF_052327205.1. Lineage (NCBI taxonomy): Eukaryota > Metazoa > Chordata > Chondrichthyes > Squaliformes > Somniosidae > Somniosus > Somniosus microcephalus. The sequence goes on from NC_141001.1 coordinate 67,115,649, forward strand.
AATCTTTGCGATTTTGCTGGATGTCCCGCCTCCAAACCCGCCCCGAGCGCCGGCAAAATTCTGGCCATAGTCTCTAAATGCTCAATTTTGGTCAGCCTCCACTTCGGACAGGAAAGACTACATCAGGGAATTAGAGTTAATACTGCAAAATATAACAGGTAACACCTAAAGGCAAGATCAGTGAAAGGGCATAATTTATTCAGGGGTAACAGAGAGCTTAAGGATGTTGATTATCCTATAATGGTAGTATAAATAACCATCATGTCTTATTTAAGTCCATTCCCTCTGCAGGGTTCAAAGTAACATGATTATCCAGGTATCCAATGTCTTTCTTTGGGCCACTGAAAAAACAGTTTGGTATATAACTGTGGAAAACAAATATATCAGCACGATGTGCCTATTTACTGTGATCCAGTTAATTACATCAGATCAAGCAGATAAATCATGTTTAATTCTTGGATCTTCCACAAGAGGATCTCATATTTATGGAGGGAAACCTGGGCCTCGAGTTTCTGCTCGATTGCGCTAGTTTTTTTGGCGCAATTCCACCGATATCGGCAAAAGATCGCGGAATTTTAAACGCAAATTGCGTTCAGCGCAACTCGAGTTTCCGCAATCTTTTGCAGCAGTTTAAAAAACAACACGCTAGAAGCAGGCCCTGCCCACAAAACTAGCCACGCCCCAGGGTAAATTAATCACCATTGAGAGTTTCTGGTAATTGTGCTCATTTGCAGGCTTTCAAGGAGACTCTAAAAACAAGATGGAACTTTTGGGCGCAAGGACACGAATAGGTACGTTTTGAAAGTTTTAAAGATGTCATTCAAAACCTAAGGAACTCACTACTGTACCCCAATCTAACTAGAAAATAGTTTTGTATATTTCTAAACTGTCATTTTCATTACTTTAAAATCATGTTACTCACAGGTGGTGCATCGGCACTGGGATTTAAATGCTTATTTTTGGAGATAAACTCATTTTCTGCTGTATTAATCAAACTTTACCAAGTTACCACTCTTAAATATATCAATAATATTTTTAAAAGCAAATAAAAAAAAGTTACGTATTAAAATGCTGCCTAATTACACTGGTTCATGGTAAATTTTCCATTCGACGATATGCAAATGAGATTGAGTGGAAACTCGGGGTGGGGGGGGAACACTTTGCAAAACGGGTGCAATTTTGCACATAATTTGCACCAGAATCGCCGATTGTGCCCAAAGCAGAAACTCTACCCCCTGGTATTTACCGACACTGCTCCAGGACTTCAGACTTGTGCTGCAAATAGCTCTAATCACAGAACAAATAAAAATGCGATGGCTGAAAGGAGTAGAAACTGAGTAACTAATGATCACCATAATGAGTTTGCACACAAAATTGAAATCTTTCAGTCAAATAAATCTATAAATTTCATTACAGTTTAAGATAGCTTCTGAGCACTCTATCCCAATAAATATGTTTGTCAAGGGACATGACCACCAACACCCGAGACTAGGATTCCCTTTTAAAAAGGGGTAGATAGGCTGTGGCAATGTGTTTAATTAGCCATTTATTATCTTTTTAAGCTTGTAAATACGCCAAGTAAGAAGAATACAGCATAGACCAGAAGAAGTTAAAAGAGCTAGGTTACGATTGAACATCTGTTGTGCAACTACCCTTTCTAATATAGTATTTTAGCTTGTACAGGTGTCAAAAACTAACGTTGACACTTTATGATCAAAAGCATCCAGCTGACCACTCAATGTTTGAATGTACACCCCCACCTTATTCTCAGGTTTGAACCAACTCCCACAATCTCCTTCTCTGTCGATATTACACCACTCAATATGCACTTCAAATCCTCATCTCTCTCTAGCCTGCTTCCTACCTCACCACATCCTCTCCGCCCACTCCTACGTTTTCTTCCAAGGCATTGTGCTGCTGCTCAGCCTCACTGAGGCAGAGCACTATTAGCATCTGTGAAAGGAACATAGTGCTTTTATTTGCACTCATGTTGGAATGATTCACAGGGTGTCATGAAAGGTAAAAGAGGGAATAGGAGCAATAGAAGGAAATGTAGGAGGTGCCACGGAATGCTTCCATCATAGGAGACTGGTCAGAAATAAGCAAGGTACAGAGAGTATGAGGTAAGGAAAGGAGCTCAGGGAGGGGATAGGCCAGGGAGGGATTTGAAGCAGAGATGTACTGTGACTCAACTATGGCTAACAAGGGAAATTAGGGATAGCATAAGATCCAAGGAGAGGACATATAAATTGGATAGAAAAAGCAGTAAACCTGAGGATTGGGAGCAGTTTAGGATTCAGCAAAGGAGGACAAAGGGATTAATTAAGAGGGGGAAAATAGAGTATGAGAGTAAGCTTTCAGGGAACATAAAAACTGACTGTAAAAGCTTCTATAGATATGTAAAGAGAAAAAGATTGGTGAAGTCAAGCGTAGGTCCCTTGCAGTCAGAATCAGGGGAATTTATAATGGGAAACAAAGAAATGGTAGACCAATTAAATACATACTTTGGTTCTGTCTTCACAAAGGAGGACACAAATAACCTCCCAGAGATGTCGGGGAACATAGGGTCTAATGAGAGGGAGGAACTGAATGAAATCAGTATTTGTAGGGAAATGGTGTTAGGGAAATTGATGGGATTGAAGGCCGATAAATCCCCAGGGCCTGATAATCTACATCCTAGGGTACTTAAGGAAGTGGCCCTAGAAATAGCAGATGCATTGCTGGTCATCTTCCAAAATTCTGTAGACTCTGGAACAGTTCCCATAGATTGTACGGTAGCTAATATAAGAACATAAGAACATAAGAAATAGGAGCAGGAGTAGGCCAATCGGCCCCTCGAGCCTGCTCCGCCATTCAATAAGATCATGGCTGATCTGATCCTAACCGCCAATCCACTATCACAGAACCATCTCCTGAATCTAACAGAATTAGACACACGAAATAGGAGCAGGATCAGGCTACACGGCCCCTGGCCCGCTCCGCTACCCACAGGGCCATGTCCGATCCGAACCTAGACTCATGTCCAAATTCCTGCCCACTCCCCATAACCCTTAATTCCCTTTACTTCTAGTAAACTGTCTATCCCACTATTCAAAAAAGGTGATAGAGAGAAAACGGGGAATTATAGACCGGTAAGCCTGACATCGGTAGTGGGGGAAAATGCTAGAGTCCATTATAAAAGATGTAATAGCAGAGCACTTGGAAAACAGTGGCAGGATCGGACAAAGTCAACATGGATTTACAAAAGGTAAATCATGCTTGACTAATCTACTGGAATTTTTTGAGGATGTAACTGGTAAAATAGAAGGGCGAACCAGTGGATGTGGTGTATTTGGACTTTCAGAAGGCTTTCGATAAGGTCCCGCATAAGAGATTAGCGTGTAAAGTTAAGGCACATGGGATTGGGGGCAAGGTATTGACTTGGATAGAGAACTGGTTGGCAGACAGGAAGCAAAGAGTTGGAATAAACGGGTCTTTTTCCAAGTGGCAGGCAGTGACTAGTGGGGTACCGCATGGATCGGTCCTAGGACCCCAGCTATTCACAATATATATTAATGATCTAGACGAGGGAACTAGATGTAATATCTCCAAGTTTGCAGACGTCACAAAGCTGGGTGGGCGTGTGTGCTGTAAGGAGGATGCCGAGAAACTCCAGTATGATTTGGACAGGTTGGGTGATTGGGCAGATGCATGGCAAATGCAGTATATTGTGGATAAATGTGAGGTTATCCACTTTGGTGGCAAAAACAGGAAAGCAGATTATCTGAATGGCAATAGATTGGGAGTAGGGGAAGTGCAACGAGACCTGGGTGTCCTTGTGCACCAGTCGCTGAAGGTAAGCAAGCAGGTGCAGCAGGCGGTTAAGAAGGCAAATGGTATGTTTGCCTTTGTAGCGAGAGGGTTCGAGTATAGGAACAAGGATGTCTTGCTGCAGTTGTACAGGGCCTTGGTGAGACCACACCTTGAGTATTGTGTGCAGTTTTGGTTGCCTTATCTGAGGAAGGATGTTCTTGCCATGGAGGGAGTGCAGCGAAGATTCACCAGACTGATACCTGGGATGACAGGAATGACGTATGAGGAAAGATTGGGTCGATTGGGATTATACTCGCTGGAGTTTAGAAGACTGAGAGGGGATCTCATTGAAACTTATAAAATTCTAACAGGACTAGACAGACTAAATGCAGGAAGGTTGTTCACGATGGCGGGGGAGTCCAGAACCAGGGGTCACAGTCTAAGGATAAGGGGTAAACCATTTAGGACAGAGATGAGGAGGAATTTCTTCACCCAGAGAGTGGTGAACCTGTGGAATTCTCTACCACAGAAGGCAGTTGAGGCCAATTCATTAGATATATTCAAGAAGGAGTTAGATATATTTCTTAAGGCTAAAGGGATCAAGGGATATGGGGAGAAGGCAGGGACAGGGTACTGAGTTTGGATGATCAGCCATGATCTCATTGAATGGCAGAGCAGGCTTGAGGGGCCAAATGGCCTACTCCCGTTCCTATCTTCTATGTTTCTATGTAAGAGAATGAATTTATCAAACAAAATAGGATTAGTCTCCGATTTGGGGAGGACTGGAGCATTTCAAAGATGTAGTCGGGGAAGGCAATAAGTAGGCAGAGTTTTGAAAGATAGGAATGGAGTATCTCAGACATAGAAATGATTGACAGGGGACCTAACAGATGCAGAAAGAGTTTAATAGTGGAGGACTGTCTAAGCATAGAATCATGCAGGAACGTGAAATGGCCTGCAACATCATATTCAATGAAAATCATACCCCTCCTAGATAAAATATTATCAAAGGAAGGGTTGTACATCATGACGAGAATTATTTAATACCTGTAATATGTGTATGTGCAAGATATAAAAATAGAGAAACTGTAATCGTGTTATATTACAGTATGGCTTTCAGAATTAGAGTGTGATGCGCAGCTAGCTGAACAGAGTTACGCCGCCAGATGCACGTCGTGCTCTCCCCAGCAACAGAGCTTTACTCACTAGTCAGTTAAATCTTATTGTTAGGAGGGTCCGAGCAGTAGCAACAGCTCCTTGCTATTTTTAGGTTCAAGTCCCACTCCAGAGATTTGAGCACATAATCCAACCAAACACTTTTAGTGCAGTACTGAGGAAGTGCTGTACTGTCGAAGATGCAGTCTTTAGGAGGATATGTTAAACCGTGGTCCTGTCTGCCCTCACAGGTGGACATAAAAGATCCCATGGCACGATATCTAGCAAGATCAGGGGAGCTCTCTTGGGTGTCCTGGCTCAACCATCCCTCAACCAACATCACTGAAAAACAGATGATCTGATCTTTATCTCATTGCTATTTGTGGGACCTTGCTGTGCGCATTTCCTCATTACAAAAGCGACTACAGTTTAAAAATGTTTCATTGGCTGAAAAGCACTTTGGGATGCCCTGAGGTCACGAAAGGCGCTAAATAAATGCAAGTTCTTTCTTTCTTTACCAGCCAAACTCCTCTTTTGTGGGGCAGGGAGCCAGATTGTAACCTGTCTCCCAAATTACGTTTCTGGTTTCACGTTGGTGCACATCTGACACTGCCATTGGCATAAAAGCAATTTTAGAACCAGCTAGTAAGGGAAAAAGAAAAATCATGAAAAAATTGGAGGAGAGATGCAGAGGGGCATATTAAAATTGATTATTAGGGTCAGCTGTTTTTTCTTTTTCTAATTTCAATTTTATTTCTAATTACTATTTGAATGAATAGTTTAAAAAAAAACTATTGCGAATAAAGTGTTGAAAAATAAAAAGTTTAAAAATCATATGCAAAGGAATCCTTAGTGGAGCACTCCAAAGTTCATTTCCTCAGTGATGTGTCTAACAGAAAGCCCTTGTAGCAGGTCTTTTTCCAACCGTTATCAATGTGAGCTGTCAATTGTCAGACCAATCATCCCTTCTTCCAGCATGACACCACCCCCCCACAACCCTCCCAATTGTTAGCTGATTTACATGTAATAGTGTAAATTATTTCACTCGATGCCATGCGGCTCCAGTATAGCCTGTCTTAAAACCGCTATTTTAGCTTGAAGCTTTAACGAAGTACTTGATTGGTTAATGTAAAATTTTTAATTTAAGGGACAGGATAGAAATAGGTCAGCCTCATGAGAGATCCTTTCCAGATAAGTGGTCTCGAACAGGGCTGAATTCCAACAAGCTTTAGAACCAGACTGGAGTCAGCTTTCACCATAATGTTAGCCTTATACCTACTAGGCTTTCAGTTTTGACCCAACAAGTGCTGCAGAGAGATGAAAGTATTTCCGGATATTGATCACAGGAATATAAAGCTAGCAAAGAGCAGTTGATAGTAACTCACCAATTTACACACCATGATGAAAACAGTGAATGCAATTTTAATATTGAAGGGAAAGGACATCAGCATTCTTGTTCTGCTACTGGAATGTGGCAAATGCACAACAACACTGTATGACAAGGTGTCCTGTAGTGCAATGTACCATCGTAACAGATAAGCATTCTTGTCTGTCGGGTTTAATCAAATTAATGAATTGTGGTCAAAATATATGATAAATGCTGCCCCAAATAAGTATGGCTGTCATTTTTACAATGATCAAATGATACTTAGGTATTTTTTTTTAACCCCCAATTGCCAAGTATATTATTTCTCATGGCAGTATCTTACAGCTTCTGTAGACAACTGGGTACTCCTCCCTTTGGCCATTCACCTGACTTAGCACAGCACCAATTATGCTGACAGATGTCTCCTGTAGAATGCAGGGCCGGGCCTGTGCATAGCATTGCAAATACGTTCACATCAAGGATCACCGTACTACCTGGTTCAGCTTTACCCTTTGGGTGAAATCCATTAATGGTGTTACTAAAATACTGGAGGAGGGGAAGGGAACTCGCACGATACTTGGTCAACCAAAACATCCGTATCTGTTTTTTGGTCATGGGTAAGCCCACCTTTGCTTAATCATGTCTCCGTTTCCTCCCACCCACATAGTATTCTAAGTACAGTAACATGGTAAAGCATGAAAGGTGTTATTCTCAAGTCAGACTAAAAAGAGTGTTGGGCGGGGGGGAAGGAGTTCTCCTCCATTTAATGCCTAAAATTGGGTGGGATCGCAGCAGGTGGAGAATGAGGGAAAAGTTGGGCGGTGAGGTCTACTTGCCCCAGCCGATGATGCACACACGAATCATCTGGTTCAGCCACTAAAAACTGTTTTTTCATATATACATTAATCTCCTCATTTGATGTTGCATCTTCTCCTAACCAAATTTTCCACATGTCCTACATCTCCAGACCCAATCCTTTCTACCTACAATTGGGCATTTTTTGTAATAAGAACAAAAGAAATAGGAGCAGGAGTAGGCCATTTGGCCCCTCGAGCCTACTCTGCCATTTAATGAGATCATGGTTGATCTGATCTTGGGCTCAGCTCCATTTCCCTGCCCGCTCCCCATAACCCTTCACTCCCTTATTGTTCAAAAATCTGTCCATCTCCACCTTAAATATATTCAATGACCCAGCCTCCACAGCTCTCCGGGGCAGAGAATCCCACAGATTTAAAACCCTCTGAGAGAAGAAATTCCTCCTCATCTCTGTTTTAAATGGGCGACCCCTTATTCTGAAACTATGCCCCCTAGTTCTAGATTCCCCCATGAGGGGAAACATCTTCTCTGCATCTACCTTGTCGAGCCCCCTCAGTATCTTATATGTTTCAATAAGATCACCTCTCATTCTTCTAAACTCCAATGAGTATAGGCCCAACCTGCTCAACCTTTCTTCATAAATCAACCCCTTCATCTCAGGAATCAACCTCGTGAACCTTCTCTGAACTGCCTCCAATGCAAGTGCCTCCCTCCTTAAATGAGACGACCAAAACTGTACGCAGTACTCCAGGTGTGGTCTCACCAACGCCCTGTACAGTTGTGGTGTGGAGATGCCGGAGTTGGACTGGGGTGGACAAATGTAAGAAGTCACACAACACCAGGTTATAGTCCAACAGCTTTATTTGAAATCACAAGCTTTCGGAGCGCTGCTCCTTCTTCAGGTGAAGTGGAGAAATGCATAAAGACACAGCTTATATAGTCAGAGAATCATGTCAGATGTTTACAGGTAACCTTTCCAACTGCCATTTATCACACCTCGGCAGAGAGATAATCACAGCAGTCAAAGGTGTGAATGGTGTCCAAACAGGTCAGTCAGGGAAACATTACATCAAAGAACAATGAGGTGGGGTCACAAGGGGTCAAATATTGCAGATGCTGGGGTCTGTATGAAAAACAAAAAAAGACAAAAAACATTTTTTTTTTTTTTTTTTTTTTTGGCTGGAAATCACAGCAGGTCCGGCCGCATCTGTGTAGAGAGAACAAGCCAATGTCGACTCGAGTCTGGGTGACCCTGGGTCATCCAGACTCGAGTCGACATTGGCTTGTTCTCTCTACACAGATGCGGCCGGACCTGCTGTGATTTCCAGCCAAAAAAAAAAAAATGTTTTTTGTCTGTTTTTTTGTTTTTCATACAGACCCCAGCATCTGCAATATTTGACCCCTTGTGACCCCACCTCATTGTTCTTTGATGTAATGTTTCCCTGACTGACCTGTTTGGACACCATTCACACCTTTGACTGCTGTGATTATCTCTCTGCCGAGGTGTGATAAATGGCAGTTGGAAAGGTTACCTGTAAACATCTGACATGATTCTCTGACTATATAAGCTGTGTCTTTATGCATTTCTCCACTTCACCTGAAGAAGGAGCAGCGCTCCGAAAGCTTGTGATTTCAAATAAAGCTGTTGGACTATAACCTGGTGTTGTGTGACTTCTTACATCTGTACAGTTGTAGCAGGACTTCCCTGCTTTTATACTCCAACCCCCTTGCAATAAAGGCGAACATTCCATTTGCTTTCCTGATTACTTGCTGTACCTGCATGCTAACATTGCGTGTTTCATGCACAAGGACCCCCCAGGTCCCTCTGTACTGCAGCATTTTGTAATCTCTCTCCATTTAAATAATAATTAGCTATTTTATTTTTCTCACCAAAGTGGATAACCTCACTTTTTCCCACATTATACTCCATCTGCCAAATGTTTGTCCACTCACTTAGCCTGTCTATATCCCTTTGTAGATTCTTTGTATCCTCTTCACAACTTGCTTCCCACCTATCTTTGTATCATCAGCAAATTTGGCTACATTACACTTGGTCCTTTCATCCAAGTCATTAATATAATGTTGAAAACTTGTGCCAAAAAGCTTTTGGTGTGAGATATCAGTTAAGGATTGCAAGTTTTACTGTATTATAGTCAGTACAAAGGTCAGGATCTCTATGTGAAAATGCAGTCAGGGTTCCCACTGAGTGATAGTACTAGTTTTCCTGCCTATATTGTCCCATTTATATTGTCCTGCCAGCAAGTCAACTGCTCCTAAGAACTCTTCTACATCTTCTCAGCCATTCTATTTTTTGAATAAAATCGGATTTACTAAGACAATTGTATCAGATCATGGGAGTTCAGCTTTCATCATCTGGACTGTATTCACTGCAAGTTGTTCTGCTATAGCAGTGCTGTCACTGTTTCTCCCTTTCTGCTGTGCCTTGTCGAGCAATCCTCTGCATGCTAGCACTAAAGTTCATCCTTAAGCGAGCAATGTTTTTTCTTTAAACCTGTACTGATCTTCTGCATGCTTGTGCTGCTCTTGCAGTCTCCCATTTAAGCACCTATTTATCCTTTCCTTATGCTGCCAGACAAGCTCATTCTAACTTGTAGTTCATATCCTTCAGTGCCCTCATGCTCATTCTCTTTTTTCAAATTGCTGGTTGCTTCTTCTTCTTTAACTTAATGTCAGCCTATTTGGTCTGTGAGCTATGTTAGTCCTACTTTATTGCAGATACTTTTTGTCATGTCCACGTAAAACATCTTCATGTATAAGGATATACTGTTTCCTTCCATCTTTGTTTCTGTAGCCGTCTCATCTCTTAAGCCAATATGTTTGCATTCCCTTTTGAGTGGTGCTTTAAATTAAATTTAAACTAAGATCGCACAGAAAAAATAAGATCAGAACATTAAATTTTTTGTCACAAGGGGTTATGCTGAAGGCAAACTGTTAGAAAAGAGCAGAGGGAGCTTTGCTTCACATGTGGCCATGCCAAACCTGGCTTGGGAGCATTGTGAACATTTTCCCTGAACATCTGGCATTTAGTGCCACATCAAGCACTTTGAGGTCAAGTATAGCACCTTCTATTCTATCACAACAGTGTGCTTGAACCCTAACCTTTTGAGCATCACATTTTACTGCATCAGTGGGAATTTTCTCACATTACATCAACCATATTCATGGCAACTCTGAATAACATTGATAAGTTAGCACTGATCTGTGCAAAACAGTGGACTGTTTTGATCCAGTTCAATAAGGAAATGGGTGGATGCTGGCCCAACCAATTTCATGTTGCATCCTTTTGACTATTAGAGCTGAGACTTTCATCCCATCAAGTTGGGTTGGATTTGAATTAAATTATCAGAGGAAGCTAGAGTATCCTAATTCACAATACCATTCGACTGCTGGGCCAATTGTAGAGGATCAGCAGCTGTACTGAAAACTACCTTTCACCAAGCCAATGTGTACAGATAAGTTGATCTAATGAGTAGAATTTTTTTGTATTCATAAACTGTAGGAAATATTTTTTCTTTTGTAAACACTTTTACATTTTATGGGTGAAAAATTGAGTTGCGTCCCCTTTGGGGCGCTAACTTCGTCAGGGCGCTACTTTTAGCGCCCCGACAAAATTGGCAATTCCGTGGCCGAAATTCATCGGTAGCGCCCCAAGAGGGAAGCGGGGTGCTAATGGAAGCACCCCGTCTCCCTCTTGGGGTGCTGCGAGGGAATATTGCGGCGCTACGTGCTGCAGTATTGCAGGCCATCCGCCCCTTCTTAAAGGGGAGGGGCCTTGCTGGGCCACTGGGATCGGAGTGCCGGCAAAAGAGCCCGGCACTTCTCTTCTGTGCCGGGCTCATGGAGCGCAGCCGGCACTCTGCGGAGGGGGGGTGGGGCTTAGGAGGCCGGGGCCAGCAACGGAGGCAGGTGCTGACAGGTGGCCAGCAACAAAAATGGCCGCCTGGCACCTCGCCTTTAATTAGCACTCCCCCGGCTGCAGGTAGGCCCCCCTGACCCCGTCGGACATAGTGTCCGGCGGTAAGTCAGGGGGCGCTACCGAAGATCGCGGCCGGGGCGCTGTGCACAGCGATGATGTCAGGGCGCTAACGGTTACCACTGCCGCTAACCTCCCACTGAATTTTGCGGGAGGCATTAGTTACTTTGCACCCCGTTAGCACCCTCTTAGGGCGCTAACAGGAGGCACAAGCAACCGAATTTCTCCCCCTATATGTTTTGTTTTTCTATCATCCTTAAGTGCTAACTTTGCATATTGTTGTCAGTTATTGGAGCAGGAGAATTAATCAAACCTCTCTGAATGATGCAAGTTTGGTTTAAATCAAGGTACTCTTTATCCTTCGTTTATTCAAGGCTCTTATAGCCATTTCTTTTGCATAAAAATAGCAACTAAAAAAAATCAACTGCTGGGTATCGGTTGCATTCATGCCTGCTACTCAGAACTAATTATGGCAAAGATCCAATATTGCTTCATTTCGGTGTCAAGGAAGGAAACACAAGATTCTAGGTCATTGAAGTGACTGCCCTTGACATCAAGGCAGCATTTGACCGAGTGTGGCATCAAGGAGCCCTAGTAAAATTGAAGTGAATGAGAATCAGAGGGAAAACTCTCCACTGGCTGGAGTCATACCTAGCTCAAAGGAATTGTTGGAGGTCAATCATCTCCGCCCCAGGACAACGCTGCAGGAGTTCCTCGTGGCAGTGTCATAGGATCAACCATCTTCAGCTGCTTCATCAATGACCTTCCCTCCATATAAGGGCAGAAGTAGGGATGTTCGTTAATGAGTTGCAGTGGTTAATTCCATTCGCAACTCCACAGATAATGAATCAGTCCGTGCCCGCATACAGCAAGGCCTGGACAACATTCAGGCTTGGGCTGATAAGTGGCAAGTAACAGCCGCACCACACAAGTGCTGGGCAATGACCATCTCCAACAAGAGAAAGTCTAACCATCTCTCCTTGACATTCAATGGCATTACCATCGCCGAATTGCCCAACATCAACATCCTGGGGGTCACCATTGAACAGAAACTTAACTGGACCAGCCACATAAATACTGTGGCTACAAGAGCAGGTCAGAGGCTGGTTATTCTGCAGCGAGTGACTCACCTCATGACTCCCCAAAGCCTTTCCACCATCTGCAAGGCACAAGTCAGAAGTGTGATGGAATACTCTCCACTTGGATGGATGAGTGCAGCTCCAACACTCAAGAAGCTCAACATGATCCAGGACAAAGCAGCCCACTTGATTGGCACCCCATCCACCACCTTAAACATTCACTCCCTCCACCACCGGCGTACCGTGGCTGCAGCGTGTACCATCTACAAGATGCACTGCAGCAACTCACCAAGGCTTCTTCGACAGCACCTCCCAAACCCGCGACCTCTACCACCTAGAAGGACAAGGGCAGCAAGCGCATGGGGACACCACCATCTCCAAATTCCCGTCCAAGTCACGTACCATCCTGACTTCAAAATATATCGCCGTTCCTTCATCGTCGCTGAGTCAAAATCCTGGAACTCCCTACCTAACAGCACTGCGGGAGTACCTTCACCACACAAACTGCAGCGGCTCAAGAAGGCGGCTCACCACCACCTTTTCAAGGGCAATTAGGGATGGACAATAAATGCTGGTCTTGCCAGTGACGCCCACATCCTGAGAATGAATAATTAAAAAAATGCAAAATAAAAGTCTTACATTACATTGTTTACATGCATACAGTGACTGTATTTTTAAAATAATTCACTGCATGTGAATCACTTTGGGATGTCTTGAGGATGTGATAAGGCAGTATATAAATGCAAGTTATTTCTTTGTAAATGAAGAGTACCCACCACCAACCCCATCAAAACCTTTTCAGATACTGAAGATTATGTTGTTTAATGCCATTGCTGCAAACGATTACTTTCCGGTCAACTGCACTGTTCTCCTATAAGAACGTACAGATGTGAAATAGCCTATTTTCTTTTCTCAACATTTTTCACCCCTCCCCTACGCTATGCATGCTGTTTCACAGGCACATTCTGATACCTTGCCCAAATGGCTACAAGGCATGTGTAACACAAAGAGTGAAACATTGAAACGTGGTGGGGGGGGGGGGGGGGGGGGGCGGGCGATCCATTGTAGCAGAGGCCAATCCTGTTCTCACCAGGCAGTGGCATATGTCCACCTTTTAAGCAGAATCACTGGACAGCAAACAGGAGTGAATACCCTGGATGATTTCCCCCTAACCCAAGGGCACTGAAGCTAACGCTAGTGCTCCTACCATTAACCTGACTGAGACAAACTAAATCAGCAAAAAACAGGTATCAAACCTGTGATCTGCCTGGTCTGTGTGACTCAGCTATTCACTGAAAAAATCCACTAAGCCATCAGTAGACTCTGTGAAGCAGTTTTAAATGAGGCTGTATTACAGGAAACTTTTTTTTATCCGGCACTGGCAGGACCGACGTGCTGCCGGTTCATCAAAAATTCCAGATAACCGAACGCTATAGTAAAAGATACGGTGCCGAGAGCTCCGTATAAAGCAACAAACCCTGTTGCTTAGCAACAGGTTCAGAACAATGGCCACAAGTTCCAAGCGTCTCTGTAGCTTAGCAACAGCTGCAGCCACACCCTTGCACAGCAACAGATCGAGGAAGGCAAGTAATAAAACTTACCTGAACCTACTCCTGAATTTTGCCGGTTAACCGAGATTTCCGGTTATTTAGGTGCCGGTAAATCGAAAGTTTCCTGTATTGTGCTATAATTTTAAAGTTTTGCATGATTCTACCTCAGGTATGCTCAGCATATAAATGGTTGCCAAATTTCATGGAATTTACATAAAATTCTCATGCCTTTTTCCAAGAAGTTTCAAAACATTTATCTTGTTTAGGCATGGCAATGTCCTGATCTAGCTCATTCTATCAGTCACATTCTCATACCCAGCTCATGACCCACACACAGTAGATTTGCTGTAATTTACCTGGGACTGAGAGAAGAGAACAGGAAAAATAAAATGTACATTATACATGCACAAGCACTACATCGTCAAAATAGTAACAGTGTCCTTTTTTATTACATTGAGACACTGGTCAATAAAAGATTCTTTATGTAGGCTTCAACTGGACTGTCAACTGTCCAATGGACACTTGCACACATGACTAGAGTGAATATTGCCACTGCAACTCTATGAAGCTTTCAGAATTGTGGAAAATTGTCTTCAATTTCCCTTCCTTGCAGAAGTATTCTGTATTTTTCACAAGTTCTAACTGATTCCTTCAAGGTATATAATGAGAATAAATGTTTGTTTGGTTGAGGGCCTTCAATTAGCCAGAGAATAAAATTTACATGAATATTAATTTTGGATTCTAGATTTGATTAGTATTGATTTAAAGGAAACATGAACAATTAAATAAGCTATTTAGAGAAATTGAGTAAATACCATAAACACAAAGTTGTACAGGAAAACACCCAAGGCTCATAAATGGTACAAAAAAGTGCTTATGCACAAAAGAGTGAGGTTTTTAAAAAAATACTACATTTCCTAAAGTATAGGCACAGACAAGTCATCCAATTTCAAGGATAATTCATTTGCAAGTACATTATACACATTTCTTGAGTGATAGGGAGGGCACAGTGGGAGTAATTTAGTCTACAGGTAAAGTATAACAAGAAAGGAAAAGATTTCCTCTGTTCGCTAATATGACAAAATCATAAAGGTGTTCTTTATGCTAGATGTAAAAATTCACTGCAAATAAAAGAAACGTGCATTTAAATATCCAACAGTCATATTTGGGGTAAAAACAGAAAATGCTGGAAATACTCAGCAGGTCAGGCAACATCTGTGGAGAGAGAAACAAAGTTAATGGCCAGGATTTTGCTCACCTCGGCGGGTCCGGGGCTGGCAATGTCGGTGTTGGGTCCCGACCCCGCTGCTGGCTCCATCCCGCTCTGGAAAATGACTTTACGTTGATGGGGCACGTTTCCCGGCCAATTAGAGGAAGCGTCATTCCCGGCCAATTAGAGGTGACGTCGTTTGATGCCACATCATCAGCCGGTTTCCTTAAAGGGACCATGGCCAACTTTCTTTTGACATTTGTGCTGTCAAGTGTTCTGCAGCATTGAAGTGCTGCAAACATTGACAATCAATGCACAGATGTGCAGGGCTGCACCCAGGTTCTCCTATGACTCTCTCCATATGCTTGTGAAGGGAGTTACAGCACGCAGGGAGGTCTTCTTCTCTTCCCATGGGCAGAAGACACTTCCCCAGGAAACCAACACAGCCTGGTTGCACATTGCACAGGAGGTCACAAGCAGGGATGTCGTCAGGAGGACCGGGGTGCAGTGGCACAAACCTTTCAATTATCTCATTAGGTTGTGAAACGTTAGTACAAAGCCACACTCACCTTCATCCTGCTGTGCCTCTCATCACATCCCCATCACCAAAAAGACCCATTTATTCCTACTCTGTTTCCTGTCTGTTAACCAATTTTCAATCCATGCCAGTATATTATCCCCAATCCCATGTGCTTTAATTTTGCACACTAACCTCTTATGTGGGACTTTATCAAAGGCCTCTGAAATTCCAAATACACCACATCCATTGGTTGTCCCTTATCTATTCTACCAGTTATATCCTCAAAAAACTCCAGTAGGTTTGTCAAACACTATTTCCCATGTTGACTTTGTCTAATCCCGTTGATATTTTCTAAGTGTCCTGTTATCACATCCTTTATGATAGACTCTAGCATTTTTCCTACTACTGATGTTAGGCTAACTGGTCTGTAGTTCCCTGTTTTCTCGCTCCCTCCTTTTTTAAATAGTGGGGTTACATTTGCAGGAACTGTTCCATAATCTATAGAATTTTGGAAGATGACAACCAATGCATTCACTATTTCCATGGCTACCTCTTTTAGTACTCTGGGATGCAGATTATCAGGCCCTGGGGATTTATCAGCTTTCAGTCCCATTAATTTCTCCAGCACTATTTTTTTACTAATACTAATTTCCTTTAATTCCTCCTTCTCACTAGACCCTTGGGCCTAGAAATTCAGTGGGCTGCGCCACCCGTTAGCGCCTTAAGAGGGCGCTAAGTGGGTCGGAAGCCACTGGCCACGCCTCCCGCTAAATTCAGCAGGACGCTAATGGCGGCGCTAGCCGTTAGCGCTGCGCCGCTACCGATGACGTCATCGGTGTGCGCAGCGCCCTGCTGACGCCCCGATTGCGATATTTAGATGCGCCCCCTGATTTAATGCCGGACGCTATGTGCGACCGGTTCAGGTGGGCCTACCTGCAGCGGTAGAGGCGCTAATTAAAGGAGGTGCGGGGCGGCCATTTTTGTTGCTGGCCGCCTGCCAGCACCTCTCCGCGCTGCCGTCCCCGGCCTCCTGAGCCCCCCCCCGCGGAGTGCCGACTGCGTTCCAAGAGCCCGGCACTTCTACTTGGTGCCGAGCTCTTTTGCCGGCACTCGCGATCCTCGGGGGCCCAGCTGGGCCCCAGATCGCGCTGCACAAGGCCCCTCCCCTTTAAGGGGGGGAGGAAGGCCTGCAGTACCGCAGCGCGACATGCCGCAGTGTGTGGCGCTGCAGCACGTTGCGCAGCGATATTCAGTTGCAGCGCCCCAAGAGGGATGCGGGGCGCCTCCAGTAGCGTCGCGCTTCCCTCTGGGGCGCTCCAACTGAATTTCCGGCGGGCGGCCGCGACTGCTTCCGGGGCGCTACTTTTAGTGCCCTGGCGAGGCTGGCGCCCCAAACAGGGCTATAGTGAATTTCTAGGCCTTGGTTCCTTAGCATTTCTGGGAAGTTATTTGTGTCCTCTACCGTGAAGACAGAACCAAAGTATTTGTTTAATTGCTCTATCATATTGTGAACAGTTCTGGTCCCTATATTATAAAAAAGATATAGAGGCACGGGTGAAGGTGCAAACAAGATTTACTAGAATGATACCAGAACTGAGAGGTTACATCCAGCAGGAAAGATTGAACAGGTTGGGGCTCTTCTCCCTAGAAAAGAGAAGACTGAGGGGTGACCTGACAGAGCTGTTTAAGATTATGAAAGGGTTTGATAGGGTAGACGTAGAGAAAATGTTTCCACTTACAGGCGAGACCAAAACTAGGGGCCATAAATATAAGATAATCACTAATAAATCCAACAGAGAATTTGGGAGAAACTTCTTTACCCAGAGAGTGGTTAGAATGTGGAACTCGCTACCACAAGGAGTAGTTGAGGCGAACAGCACAGATGCATTTAAGGGGAAGCTACAGGAAACTCTCGATTTACCGGCACCTAAATAACCGGAAATCTCGGTTAACTGGCAAAATTCAGGAGTAGGTTCAGGTACGTTTTACTTCATATTGTACTTGCCTTCCTCGATCTGTTGCTGTGCAAGGGTGTGGCTGCAGCTGTTGCTAAGCTACAGAGACGCTTGGAACTTGTGGCCATTGTTCTGCACCTGTTGCTAAGCAACAGGGTTTGTTGCTTTATACGGAGCTCTCAGCTTTCCGTATCTTTTACTATAGCTTTCGGTTATCCGGAATTTTTGATGAACCGGCACCACGTCGGTCCCGGATAAAAAAGAGTTTCCTGTAGATAAGCACACGAGGAATAGAAGTATATATTGATGGGGTTAGATGAAGAAGGGTACGAGGGGGTTCGTGTGGAGCATAAATACTAGCATGGACCAGTTGGGCCGAATGACCTGTTTCTGTGCTGTAAATACTATGGCTGGAATTTTGCCTACCTGGGCGGGCCCTGACCCTGCTGCTGGTTCCATCCCGCTGTTGAAAATGAGCTTACCTTAATGGGGCCTATTAAGCCCACCCAGCACATTACCTGGCTCAATGAGATGGAGCAGGTCTGCCGACGTCAGTCATGACGCGTTTTCAGCCGAGATCTTTACAGGGACCATGGCCACATTACATTTGAAGTTTAATCTAACATAGTGCAGTCAGCATTGGAGTGCTGCAAACACTGACAATGACTGCACAGAGGCAGTGGGCTGCACCCAGGTTCTCCGATGACTCCCTCCAAATGCTTATGGAGGGAGTCAGAGGACGCAGGGAGGTCCCTCTTCCATTCCGATGGGCAGAAGAGACCTCCCCAGGAGACCAAAACAGCCTGGTTGCACATTGCAGAGGAGGTCACAAGCAGGGATGTGGTCAGGAGGACCTGGGTGCAGTGCCACAAACTTTTCAATGATTGCATTAGATCACGAAACATTAGTACAAAGCCACACTCAACTTCATCCTGCTGTGCCTCTCATCACATCTCCATCACTCTGCCTTCCCTACCCTCCCCTTGCACATCCTTACTCACTCCAACTTACTTTGCATGTCCATCCATCCCACTCTCTCTTTCTACATTATCACATCCCCATCTCACTAGCCACCCCTCACACTCACCCTCATCCTAGTGCAATCATACCAACTAACAACACACAAGGGTAGCCACTTGCGTGTTTTATGAAATGTTAATGTGCTGTCAAACATTGAAACCTTTATTTTCAACACATTGCTTTCTTGGACAGAAGTGGCTTAGTAGGTTGCAGTGAACCCCCGCAATGATGACGAGTGTAAAAGGAATGGCTTGGTCATTGTAGGGATCCTTTATGGTGTTGGTGTGGGGTGGTGCCAATCTGGCGCATCATGCGGCAGCCAAATGGGTGTATAGCGTCAAGTTAAGTAAATCTGGCCATGATGAGGCCATCCCTGGTCTCCCAGGCAGCAATGCGCTCAGGTGCTGATGCCCTCTGTCCTGTGCAGCATCAGGTGATTGCGGAGAAGGTTGGTGGTGTTGTTGTTGGTGCTGCTGGTATGCCTGGTGCTGCTGGTGTTGGGGCTCATCGTGGTCAGATTCTGAGGACCAAGGTGAGACAGTATAAAGGGCACCCATGTTGATGGAATAGATGGTAGGTGAAATAGAGATGACAGAAGCATTCTGTCAACTGTGAGAGAGGTTCTTGATGGAGGTGACCCTGGATGGAGGCTTTGCTTGGAAGACTTGCAGCCTGCAGAAAGCTGAATCTGCATTGCAAATGCAGTGAGAAACAGCTTCTGCCTGAGGAAAGTGATCAGCTGTCTGCTGGGAGCTTTTATAGTACATTTCATCCGGTCAACGAATCAGCTGGAGCAATGGCCACTCAACTCCTGCCTCAGGTTTACAGATGTGCTTCCCAAGCAGCGTGGTCCCCGTGGCCATGCAGGGAAATTTAAAATGTAGGGGGAAAAAGGCTCTTCAGTGTCTGTAAACTACTTGATAATGATTTCAATTAGGTCATCCGCCGCTGACGGTTGGGTCAGCTCCGTGATGACAGACGCGCCTGGGGCAAGGCACATGGGGGCGGGATGACTCGATGGGCCGAATGGCCTCCTTCTGTGCCGTTATGACTCTATGACAGCGGGTTCCTGACCTGCTGTCAAAAATAAAAACTTTCCCACCCAACCCATCACCAATCGCGTCAGATACCACCTCAGAAAATTTCGGCCTATGTAATTATTTAAACATTTTCATAAGTACAGGAAACTTTGTGATATCCGGCACTGATGGGACCGGCGTGTTGCCGATCTATCAAAACTTCCGGGCATACAAAGTTAATGTTGAAGCATACGGAGGTTTTCATCTCCGTATCTGACAACAAACACTGTTGCTTAGCAACAGCTTCTAAAGAGTCGGCTGCAGCTGCAAGCGTCTGTAGCTGAAGCTGTTGCTATAGCTACAGACCTTGCAGTGGCTGACTGGGAAAAAAAAAATAAAGAGAACTAAAAAAAACTTACAGAAAACGGCTCCTGATTTTTGCCGTTAGATCAAGTATTCTGGGCATACAACCTCCGGATAAACCAAAGTTTCCTGTAGTCTGACCTGAAGTGCCCAATGCATGCAATACTGCTTCACATTTTTAAAACATAATAATTAAAAGTACTTCATATATGTTCCATCATTTGAGATGGTTGCCAGATTCTTTTTTTACTTTTACGATAGCAAAATACTGCAGATGCTGGAAATCCGAAATAACAACAGAAAATGCTGGAAAAACTCAGCAGGCCAGGCAACATCCGTGGCGAGAAATTAGAGTCAACGTTTCGGGTCAAAACCCTTTATCAAGGGTCGTTGACTCTAACTTCTCTCCACGGATGTTGCCTGGCCTGCTGAGTTTTTCCAGCATTTTCTGTTATTTCTTTTTTTACTTTCTGTGGCTCTCCCACAATTGATTCCCTCTCATATTTATGGACATAATCTTGAAAATCACCTTAATTTCATTCTCCCCAACCCCCAACATTTCATTCCTTAGCTCTCATTTTACATTATTTTACATTCATTCATTACCAGGACCCGAGAACTGTCGAACTCCTTACCTCCCTTCTCTCTATAACATGCAGGTTCAAACTCACGATCACACTTCTGGATTACAAACCATCATGCCACTCGAGGGACCTTAGTGTAACATATATTAAAAATGCTACTACAGAGTTAAATTTAACTCTCAGGGGATTAATTTAACAGAACAGCAGGGCTAACAGGTATTGATAAAATTTCAAATGAGGTGTTTGGACCAACATCAAGGAGGCAATGAAAGATATTTTGACATTCCAGTGATCGTTCACACTCATTGCTCCGGTGACAACTTTATTCATTTGAACTCAGCAGGGATCACTGCCAAGTTGGGCTGGTGGATTCTGTTCGGGGCGGATGAGGTCATCAGTTTGACTAAAAGCTAGCGCTGGAATCAGGCTTTTTAAACACAGAGATATGAAACTGGAGGGAGTCAAACTGCAAAAGGCTTCAAGGAAGATGGAACACTGCAGAGGGGAGGGAGGAAATTAGCCTTTAACTTAAGCAGGTTGAAGTGGTGTGAAGTGGCATGTTCATTATTTTTATATTATTATGCAAAGCCACAAGTATTCAGTCTACATTACAAGGAGATGCTATGGTTACATCCTCAGGTTATACTATTGTACAAGCAGATACAGGTTAGTGAGTCAACCTTCATAAAATATGCTTAACTGACATCACTGAACCAAAATAGGTATCCATAGCAGACCCAAATTCATAACACTTGGAATCACCTAACTACTACTTCTTGATTCAACTTCTTAGTCCTGTCTTCTACTATATTAAAATCTTACTGTCCTCTACTTTGGGCAGCGGCTCATTGAAAGCTAGGTTTCTCAATAATAAATGTACAAAGATTGCACTATAAAAACTATAGTTAATAACATTTTTGGTACCTTAACTTCGATAGAGTTAGCTGTTCTCAACCAGGGCAAAATGGTAGGGAAGAGAATTCCTCAGATAAGGAAGGGAAAAAAGTGAGTCAAGTTCCCACTCCTGCTAATACTCACCATCAAAAGTCACACATAAAGAATGGTCACTTGGGAATAGTGCCAGAAGGCAACTATTACTAAGGCTGAATTTTTGGTGAACAAACTGGGACTTGAAATAATGTACTGTACTGTCTGGTTTCTAAGAAGAATTAATTGAAGAGGAATTTGAATTTAGTGCAGCCTAGTTGCACTGTGGCCTTATGCAAAGGAGCAGAGAGATGCAGAAACTTCCCCATAATGTTCTAATCTTTTGAAGAGAGGCACCCACTGGGAATTAGATGTTTCCACATAGGGAGGAAGAGATAGTCTGGGCTACCCACCTTTTCGGTCATGGATTTTTAAAAATTGAGAAAAACAAAGGTGTTGGATACTACCAATGCTAAAAAAGAGAAGCTGTGGAAAAGAAGTGTTTGCTATGAAAGTCGAAACCAAGGAGATGTACGAATTCCATTTGAGCTCAGTAAATAGTGAAGCCAACAATGTAGATGAATGAAGTGTAGAAAATTAATTGGGAACTAATAATAATGAAAAGCAATCTTGGTATTGTATAAGTCACATGTCTAAAGTTTTTATGAGCGGTCCAGTTCCTGGTGAACCAGCTTTAACAGTTCCTTTTCAAGGTCCTGTCAGTTCAGATAAACCCAATTCGGTGCTGCAGCTGACACTAGATATGCTGCAATGTGAACACTATATTGTGTTCCTGCATCCTGACCCTTTTTTAGTTATCAAATAGAATCAAGATTACAAATTTGTTATTGCATTAATCATATCACTGCACCCACCTCTGGTTACAAAGATACCAGGAGATGGTAGCAAAATACTGCGGATGCTGGAAATCCGAAATAACAACAGAAAATGCTGGAAAAACTCAGCAGGCCAGGCAACATCCGTGGAGAGAGAAATAGAGTCAACGTTTCAGGTCGAAACCCTTTCAACCTGAAACGTTGACTCTATTTCTCTCTCCACGGATGTTGCCTGGCCTGCTTAGTTTTGCCAGCATTTTCTGTTGTTATTACCAGGAGATGGTACTGTACTCCTTCGACTGAATAAACAAAATCACCTGCAGGTCTAACAGGCAGGTACTGAATGTGCATTTTATCAATCATCTGAAAACATTACATCACTGTTCCTTTTTGCAACTATTCTGTAGTCCAACCAGCTGACAGGGACATTCACTATTTCTTCACAGAAGATTCCAGTGAGATGTCACATGACCACTCACCTAAACACCTCAGCCCTGAAACGGAGTCTTATAATCCACTGCCATAAGTGCAGCAGAGGGGGAATCCCGCACGCCAACCGACCCAAAGTGTATGTCCCACAAACAATTACCTACTTATGTCAGGAAGCCTAGAAAATTTGGGGGGATAGGGCAGATGGAGGAATCTGTTTAAGGCTGATGATGCTCTTAATGCTAGACTGCTCTTAAAAATGGGACCAGGTAGTGTTACTGAACTAATAATCCCTAGAACACAAGTTCAAATCTCACCAAGGCAGTTTGCGAATTTGATTTTTTTTTTTTTAATCTGTAGTTAAAAAAGCTGATATCAGTAAAAGTGATCATGAAGCTGACTGTCAGATTGTCATAAAAACCCACATCCCGAGAATGAATAATAAAAAAAAAAGCAAAATACTGTGGAAGCTGCAAATCTGAAATAAAAACAAAAAATGCTAGAAATACTAAGGAAATCAGGCAGCATCTGTGGAGAGAGAAACAAAGTTGACCTTTCATCAGAACAAACAACCTGGTTCACCCTTACATCTCCAACCAGTTACTGTCCTTCCCTAGCATATTCCCATGGAAGCACAGGAGATGCAACACCTGTCCATTTACCTCATCCCACACCATTGTCCAGGGCATCAAACACTCCTCCAGGTGAGACAGTGATTTACATGTATTGCTTCAACCTACTATGCTGTATTCGCTGTGCACAGACTGGTCTCCGGCACATCAGGGAGACCAAACACAGATCAGGTGATTGTTTTGCTGAACACATCTGTTCTGTCCACAAGTGGGACACTGAGCTTCCTGCAGCTTGCCACTTCAAAGTCTCAGCTCCGCTTCCACTCTCACTTTGAAAACTCTGTCTTTGGTCTTCTACATTGTTCCAATGAAGCTTGACACAAGCTGCAGGAGAAACATCTTATCTTTCTACTAGGCACCTTGCCATCCTCTGGATTTAATATTGACTTTTAACAACTTCACACCTTAACTATAGTTCCCATTTTCTTTCTGGCAGGGGGTGCTGGTAACGTACGGTGGTGTGCCGGCGTTTCTGGTGATCGTGGATGGGATCAGGTTGGTTCTTGGGGTAGGGACCCTTGACAAAACATCTTGATGGTGAGGTGGTCTGCACCCTTCGTGTCTATCTATTTTTTTCTTCTACCAGAATTCTGGGCCACTAAAACCTGCTCCAATTTGCTGGTTTTTGTGCTTCCCATTCTACTTACCTATCCCCCTTTAATAATTCTCACTCTCTGTGTCTTGTATATGTCTTTGATTGCTCTCATTTTGCCTCCTTTGACTCAGGCACATTTCATTTTTGCCAATAAACCACCTTCTGTTCTCCACTTAAGCACGTTACAGGTCACTATTTATTTTCCTGTCTGTGTGGTCATTGTGTGCATTTTTCTTATTCTTCTTCTGCTTCCTTTCCACTTCCCTTTGTTCTGTTCCTTTTTACATGCTGTACATCTGTAATATTTTACAGCTCTGAGGAAAGACTCCATACCTGAAATGTCAACTAAGTTGTGTTCTCGTAACAGATGCTGCCTGATCTGCTGAGTGTCTCCAGCGTTTTCGGCTTTTGTTTCAGATTTCAAGCATCTGCAGTTTGTTGGTAAAGTTATGAGCCTCTATAACAGCCACAATTCACCTTTAAGATCACAGTATCAGCATTCCAGTGCTGCTGGCCTGTTACAACATACAACTTGCATTTATATACTGCCTTTAATGTGGTAAAACATCCCTAGGCACTTCACAGGAGCGTTATCAAACAAAATATGAGGAAATATTTCGACAAGTGGGTAAGTTTTAAGGAGTGTCTTAAAGGAGGAGAGCTAGAGGGGCGGAGAGGTTTAGAGATGGACTTCCAGAGCTTAGGGCCGGTAGTTGAAGGTACAGCCGCAAATGGTGGAGTGATAAAATCGAGAATGCACAAGAGGCCAGAATTGGAGGAGCGCAGAGATCTCGGAGGATTGTAGGGCTGGAGGAGCTTACAGAGATATGGAGGGATTTGAAAACAAGGATGAGAATTTTAAAATCGAGGCATTGCTGGACCGGAAGTCAATGTGGATCAGCGAGCACAGGGGTGATGGGTGAACAGGACTTGGTGCGAGTTAGGATATGTGCAGCAGAGTTTTGGATGAGCTCAAGTTTATGAAGGATGGAAAATGGGTGGCCAGCCAGGAGAACATTGTAATAGTCAATTCTAGACGTAGATGAGGGTTTCAGCAACAAATGAGCTGAGGCAGGGTCAGAGATGGGTGATGTTACGGAGGTGGAAGTTAGCGATTTTGGTGATGGAGCGGTTATGTGATCAGAAGTTAAGCTCAGGGTCAAATAGGGCGCCAAGGCTGCAAACGGTCTGGTTCAGCCTCAGACAGTGGCAAGGGAGAGTGATGGAGTCTGTGATTAGGAAACAGAGTTTGTCGCAGGGACCGAAGACAATGGCTTCGGTCTTCTCAATATTTAGTTGGAGGAAATTTCTGGTCATCGGACAAACATTGTGATAAATCAGAGACATTGGAGGGGTCGAGAGAGGTAGAGCTGGGTGTCAGCATAACATGTGGAACCTGACGTGTCTAAAGATGATGTCGCTGAGTGGCAGCATGTAGGTTAGAAATAGGAGGGGACCAAGGATAGATCCTTGTGGGACTCTAGAGGTAATAGTGCAGGACCAGGAAGAGAAGCCATTGCAAGTGATTCGCTGGCTACAACTGGACAGATAAGAATGGAACCATACCACCCTCTCTAAACTTGAGCTCATTCAAAATTCTACTTTTCAGTGGCATAAGCTAAATCAACAGATCCTAGGACATAAATGTTGCAATTTAGGATTTATGAGGGAGATCTTGAAATAACACCCAAAAACAACTAAAACTTGCATTCATATAATGCCTTTAACATAGGAAAATATCCAAGGCGCTTCACAGAAGTGCAGCGCGAGAGGAGCGGACCTGGGATAAAACGGCGAGAGCAGCAGCGGCGGTGCTATAAAGAGAGGAGCAGCACGAGGAACCTTCAAAACGGAGAGAAAAAAAACAAGGAGTGACATCACCGGCCAGCAGGTAGGTGATTGGTTGGTGAGTATTCGGTTTTCTAGCCTCTAAGCTAGGGAAGTGGGTTAAACTCAGAGTTAGGAAACTGTAACTTGCTATTACTTTACTTTACTGAATGAGTAACTTAAACTTCATAAACCAATTAATTAATAAAACTAAAATAATTGATTTAAAAAATGATAATAATAATTAACTAACCAATCAAATAAATAAAGAAGGTTAGATAGACATGGCAGGGCAGGTGGTGTGCCATAACTGCAGCATGTGGGAGTTTGTGGAGACCAGCGAGATCCCGAGCAACCACATCTGCGGTAAGTGTCTGCAGCTCGAGGCACTTCGGCTCAGAGTTGTTGAGCTGGAGTCCGAGGTGCAGACATTGCGGGGCAAGAGTTACTGGACACTTTGTTCCAGGAAGCATTCACACCTCTTAGGTTAAGTAGTACTTTAGAGTTCGTCAATGGTCAGGGACAGGAGGGTGTGACCACAAGTCAGGAAGGTAGGGGGACTCAAGATGTAGTGATGGAGGAGCCTTGGCCCTTGACTTTGAACAACAGGTATGAGATACTTGCTACCTGTGGGGATGAGAACAAGGACTGCTGGGTGGATGAGCAAACTGACCATGGCACCATGGTGCAAGAGGCCATTCAAGTGGGGTGAGTGAAAAGGAATGCGATAGTGATAGGGGACAGTATAGTCAGAGGGATAGATACTGTTCTCTGCAGCCGTGACCGGGAGTTCCGAAGGTTGTGTTGCCTGCCTGGTGCCAGGGTAAACGATGTCTGGAGAAGAACTTGGAGTGGGAGGGGTGGATCCAGTTGTCGTGGTCCCTGAAGGAACCAGCGACATAGGTAGAACTAGGAATGAGGTTCTGCTGAGAGTGTTTGAGGAGCTAGGGTCGAAATTAAAATGCAGAATCTCACAGGTAATAATCTCTGGATTGTTACCTGAGCCACGTGCAAATTGGCATAGGGTCAAACAGATTAGAAAGTTAAATGCGTGGCTCAAAGAGTGGTGAGGGAGGCAGGGGTTTCAATTCATGGGGCACTGGCACCAGTACTGGGGAAAGAGGGAGCTGTTCCATGCAGACAGGCTCCACTTAAACCGGGCGGGGACCAGTGTCCTGGTGAATTGAATAACAAGGGCGGTAGATAGGGCTTTAAACTAATAAAGGGGGGGTGGGTGGGAGGAGTCAGGAAAGGGTAAATCCAAAAGCAGTAAAAGAAATGTCAAGGCTGTAGAGCAGAGTAGTGATCTGGGTAAAGGTAGCCAGAGTGGGTCAGGAAGGAACAGAGAGATTAATAAAGGTAATAGGGCACTAGTGACTAAAATGACATCAGGGAAAAATAGAAAAAAGTTAAAGCTAAAGCTACTATATCTGAATGCGTGAAGCATTCGCAACAAAAATCGATGAATTAACAGCGCATAGAAATAAATGGGTTTGATTTAATAGCCGTTACAGAGACGTGGTTGCAGAGTGACCAAGGTTGGGAACTAACTATTCCAGGATATTTGACTTTTAGAAGTGACAGACAGAATAAAAAAGGAGGGGTAGCCCTGATATTAAGGGAGGGAATAAAGGCAGTAGAGAGAAAGGGGACAAAATTGGGTCGCACCCCCTTTGGAGCGCTAACTTCGCCGGGGCACTACCTTCAGTGTCCCGAATAAATTAGCGTCCCCGCGGCCAAAATTCACCAGTAGCGCCCAAGAGGGAGGCGGGGCACTACTGGAAGCACCCCGCCTCCCTCTTGGGGCGCTGCGAGTGACTATCGCGGCGCTATGTGCTGCAGCGCGGCTGCAGGCCTTCCTCCCCTTATTAAAGGGGAGGGGCCTAGCGCAGTGCAACCCGGGGCCCAGCTGGGCCACCAGGGATCGGAGTGCCGACAAAAGAGTGTGCCGGGCTAACGGAGTGCAGCGGCACTCCGCGGGGGGGTGGGGGTGCACGCAGTAGGCCGGGGATGGCAACGGGGGCAGGTCCTGGCAGGCAGCCAACAACAAAAATGGCTGCCCGGCACCTCCCCTTTAAATTGCGCCACCCTGGCCACAGGTAGGCCCCCCTGACCCCGTCAGACACAGCATCCAGCGGTAAGTCAGGGGGCGCTACAGAAGATTGCGGCTGGGGCGCAAGCGCACGGCGATGACGTCATCGCCGGCAGCGCAGCACCACGGGGCACTAATGGTTACCCCCGCCGCTAACCTCCCGCTGAATTTCGGAGGAGGCGTTGGCGACGCAGCAACCAGGTGCTAGTTGCTTTGTGCCCCGTTAGCGCCCTCTTAGGGTGTTAATGGGAGGTGCAAAGCAACCGAATTTCTAGGCCAAAGGATCTTGGCTCGGAAAAACAAAATGTAGAATCAGTTTGGGTGGAGCTTGAAAACAACAAGGGACAGAAAACATTGGTGGGAGTAATCTACAGGCCCCCTAACAGTGGTTGTAGTGTTGGGAAGAATATAATTCAGGAAATTAGAGGTACTCCCACAGTGCTGTTAGGTAGGGAGTTCCAGGATTTTGACTCGGTGACAATGAAGGATTGGCAATATACTTCCAAGTCAGGATGGTATGTGACTTGGAGGGGAACTTGGAGGTGGTGGTGTTCCCATGTGCCTGCTGCCCTTGTCCTTCTAGGTGGAAGAGGTTGTGGGTTTGGGAGGTGCTGTCGAAGAAGCCTTGGAGAGTTGCTGCAGCATCTTGTAGATGGTACACATTGCAGCCACGGTACACCGGTGGTGGAAGGAGTGAATATTTAAGATGGTAGATGGGGTGCCAATCAAGCGGGCTGCTTTGTCCTGGATGGTGTTGAGCTTCTTGAGTGTTGTTGGAGCTGCACTCATCCAGGCAAGTGGAGAGTATTCCATCACACTCCTTACTTGTGCCTTGTAGATGGTAGAAAGGCTTTGGGGAGTCAGGAGGTGAGACACTCGCCGCAGAATACCTAGCCTCTGACCTGCTCTTGTTGAGACAGTATTTATGTGGCTGGTCCAGTTAAGTTTCTGGTCAATGGTGACCCCCAGGATGTTGATGGTGGGGGATTCAGCGATGGTAATGCCATTGAATGTCAAGGGGCGGTGGTTAGACTCTCGCTTGTTGGAGATAGTCATTGCCTAGCACTTCTGTGGCGCGAATGTTACCTGCCACTTATCAGCCCAAGCCTGAACATCATCCAGGTCTTGTTGCATGCGGGCATGGACTGCTTCATTATCTGAGTTGTGAATGGCGCTGAACACTGCAGTCATCAGCGAACATCCCCATTTCTGACATTATGATGGAGGGAAGATCAATGATGAAGCAGCTGAAGATGGTTGGGCCTAGGACACTGCCCTGAGGAACTCCTGCAGGGATGTCCTGGATCTGTGATGATTGACCTTCAATCACAACAACCATCTTCTTTTGTGCTAGGTATGACTCCATCCAGTGGAGAGTTCCCCCCCACCCCCCGATTCCCATTGATTTCAGTTTTACTAGGGCTCCTTCATGCCACACTCGGTTAAATGCTGCCTTGATGTCAAGGGCAGTCACACTCACCTCACCTCTGGAACTCAGCTCCTTTGTCCATGTTTGGACCAAGGCTGTAAGAAGGTCAGGAGCACAGTGGTTGATATACCTATCAATTCATCCAATGAAAAGCGACGAGTTAAGAAAGTAACTATAGGTTTTTATTGGCTAAATAACAGAGCCCACCCTCGTAGGTGATCGGATCCAACAAGGAGGAATACCAGCCAGTCGACCACCTTTATACCTGGGCAGGTAGGTGGAGCCATGGGCGGAGTCAGCAGTGGTCAGCCCAGGTATAGCAGCGTGACAAGAGGCGACCTCGTATAGTGATACAACAGTGTGAACAGTGATAACCATAGAGTAACGATATAACAGTGATAACTATAGTGTAACGATAGTGAACGACAAAAGTGGTTTACCACATTCACCCCTTGTTTAGATTTGAGTCCGGCGGGGTGATGTGTACTACCAGTTCTGGTATGTCAGTCTGTCCGGAGGCCTCGTAAGCCTTTCCGATCGTCGCAGCGGCGGTGTTGCATTCTCCGGTGGTGATGCTGGTGTCTGCGTGGTCGGCGAGGGCTCGTGGGGTTCCGGCATGCCGTCTACCTGAGCTGGAATCGGGGGGGGGGGGGGTGAAGGTGGTGTCTCCGGAATGCCCGAGGGTGCGAGGTCTCGCAAGGAGACTGTGTCCTCCCGCCCGTCTGGGTATGCCACATAGGCGTACTGAGGGTTGGCGTGCAGGAGGTTCACCCTCTCGACCAGGGGGTCCATTTTATGGGCCCTCACGTGCTTTCGCAGCAGGACGGGCCCCGGAGAGGTCAGCCAGGTTGGTAGTGTGGTTCCCGTAGTCGACTTCCTGGGGAAAACAAACATTTGTTCATGGGGGGTGGCGTTAATGGCAGTGCAAAGTAGTGACCGGATGGAATGCAGCGCTGCCGGGAGGACTTCCTGCCAGCGGGAGGTTGGGAGGCCCTTAGACTTTAAGGCTAAGAGGACGGCCTTCCATACAGTCGCGTTCTCTCTTTCCACCTGGCCGTTCCCTCGAGGGTTGTAGCTGGTGGTCCTGCTTGCAGCAATACCTCTTGCTAGTAGGAACTGGCGGAGTTCCTCGCTCATGAAGGAGGAGCCCCGGTCACTATGTATATAGTTTGGGAACCCGAACAAGGCGAAGAGGTCGTTCAGGCATTTAATGACCATGGTACTGGTCATGTCTGGGCAGGGGAAGGCGAAGGGGAAACGGGAGTACTCATCAACAATGTTGAGGAAGTACACATTACGGTCAGAGGACGGGAGGGGCCCCTTAAAATCGATGCTCAAGCGCTCGAAGGGGCGGGTGGCCTTGATCAGGCTTGCTCTGTCCGGCCTAAAGAAATGCGGTTTGCACTCGGCACAGGTCTGGCAGTTCCTGGTCATGGTCCTGACCTCCTCGATGGAGTAGGGCAGGTTGCGGGCCTTAATGAAGTGGTAAAGTCTGGTGACTCCGGGGTGGCAGAGGTCGTTGTGGAGGGTCTGAAGTCTATCAATTTGCGCGTTGGCGCATGTAATTCGTGATAGAGCATCAGGGGGTTCGTTCAGCTAACCTGGCCGGTACAAGATATCATAATCATAGGTGGAGAGTTCGATTCTCCACCTCAAGATCTTGTCGTTCTTGATTTTACCCCTCAGCTTGTTATTAAACATAAAAGCGACCGAACGCTGGTCGGTGAGGAGGGTAAATCGTTTGCCTGCCAGGTAGTGCCTCCAGCGTCGTACAGCCTCCACAATCGCCTGGGCCTCCTTCTTGACCGACGAGTGTCGGATCTCAGGGCCCTGTAGGGTCCTTGAGAAGAAGGCCACCGGTCTCCCCTCCTGGTTAAGGGTAGCGGCTAGGGCGAAGTCGGATGCATCGCTCTCCACTTGGAAGGGGATGGACTCATCCACCGCGTGCATTGTGGCCTTAGCAATGTCTCCCTTAATGAGGGAGAAGGCAGCGCACGCTTCCTCCGTAAGGGGGAAGGATGTGGACTTCATGAGGGGTCTGGCTTTGTCCGCATAATTGGGCACCCATTGGGCATAGTAGGCGAAGAGCCCCAGGGTTCTCTTCAGCGCCTTTGGGCAGTGGGGGAGGGGTAACTCCATGAGGGGGCGCATTCTTTCGGGGTCGGGGCCGATGAGTCCGTCCTCTACTACGCAGCCGAGGATGGCCAGGCGTGAGGTGTTAAACACACATTTCTCCTTATTGTAGGTGAGGTTCAGCCGTTGGGCCGTACGGAGGAATCTCTCCAGATTAACATCATGGTCCTGCCGGTCGCGGCCGCAGATGGTGACGTTATCTAGATAGGGGAACGTGGCGTGCAGCCCGTTCTGGTCAACCATCCGGTCCATCTCCCTTTGGAAGACCGAAACCCCGTTGGTGACGCCGAAGGGAACCCTAAGGAAGTGGTAGAGGCGGCCATTCGCCTCGAAGGCGGTATACTGGCGGTCCTCAGGGCGGATAGGGAGTTGGTGGTAGGCCGACTTAAGGTCGATGGTAGAGAATACTCGGTATTGTGCAATCTGATTGACCATATCAGATATGCGGGGAAGGGGGTATGCATCCAGCTGGGTGTACCGGTTTATGGTCTGGCTGTAGTCGATGACCAGGCGGTTTTTATTGCCGGTCTTAACGACCACGACCTGGGCACGCCAGGGGCTGCTGCTCCCCTCGATGATGCCCTCCTTCAGGAGACGCTGCACCTCAGAGCTAATGAAGGCTCTGTCCCCGGCGCTGTACCGCCTGCTCTTGGTAGCGACGGGTTTGCAGTCGGGGGTGAGGTTAGCGAACAGGGAAGGTGGCAGGACCTTGAGGATGGATAGGCCGCAGGTGTTACGCGGTGGGCGGTTTAAAGGCTGCTGGTTGTCGACTGTGAGTGGGGGGAGGGGTATGCCATATGCTAGAGTGACGCTTTGGAGGTGGGATTGGAGGTCCAGCCCTAGTAGGACGGCAGCGCAGAGCTGGGGGAGGACGAGGAGTTTAAAATTTTTATACTCCGTGCCCTTAACCGACAGGGTCACGACACAGTAGCCGCTGATGTCTGTGGCGTGGGACCTCGATGCCATCGAGATCCGGTTGCGCGTTGGCCGGACAGTGAGGGAGTAGTGGCTCACCGTGTCTGGGTGGATGAAACTCACCGTGCTTCCGCTGTCGAACAGGCAGGTCGTGGCGCGGCCGTTTACTTTGATGTCCATCATGGATTTGGACAGGTGGTGCGGGCGGGCTTGGTCCAGTGTGACGGAGGCTAGTGTGTGGCTCAGCGAGCTGCCGTAGTCTGCGGGTGAGGCGGTGGTCGAGTCCGGAGGCGAGGTGGCGGTCGAGCGTGGAGGGTAAAATGGCGGCGCCCACGAGGTTGGACAAAATGGCGGAGAAGATGGCTGCCCCCACAACTCAGATGAGGCACTGCTGGTGTCGGTTGCCTGGATCAAAGATGGCCGCCCCCATGACTCACACGTGGGGATGCTGGCATCTGTGGCCTTGATGGAAGATGGCCGCCCCCACAACTCGCATGAGGCACTGCTGGCCTCTGTTGATCTCTGTTGGCCTCTGCAGGCCTTAGCAAAGTGGCCTTTCTTCAGGCAGCTTGAGCACGTCGCGTTTCTCGCTGGGCAGCGCGCCCTAGGATGTTTCGCCTGGCCGCAGGAGAAGCAGCCGGCGGCCCGATCGCGGGGGTCCGAAGTCGCAGCCGGTACCGGGGGTGGCGGTCCCGATCGGGTCCGGGATGCCGACGCAGAGGTAGGTCCCAGGGGCGGCGCTGCGAGGGGTATCGCGGTCGGGGTCGGTCCCGAGTCCCAGGGTCGCAAATTACTGTACCTGGAGTACGCCTCGAGGTCCCGATGGGCCACTTCTAGGGAGCGAGCGAGGGCTGCAGCTGTGTTCAGGTCAAGGTCCTTTGCTTCAAGAAGTCTTTGCCGTGCGTAGTCGGACCGCAGGCCTTTCACGAAGGCATCGCGGACATTATCTTCAGTATTTTCTGCCGCTGATACCGCTTTAAAGTCACAGTCCCTGCCGAGTGCTTGTAGCGCCCGTAAAAATTCATCTACCGACTCTCCTGGCTGTTGCGGGCGGGATCTTATGAGGTGTCTGGCATACATGGAGTTTACCGGACTCCGGTACTGTTGTTTCAGCAGGTTGATGGCGGCTTCGTATGTTTTAAGGTCCCGGATGAGTGCGAATACTTTAGGGCTCACTTGGGCGGTCAGAACTCTTAGCATGGATTTCTGAGGCACGCCGGATTCTCCCAGGTAGGATTCGAAACAGCTCAGCCAGTGTTCGAAGTCGAGGGCTGAGTTTGCTGCCTGTGGGTTTAGATCCAGGTACGGTGGTCGGAGGGCTCGCAGCCAGGCTGGCTGCTGTGGCTGTTGTAGCTGGGCGTCTGGCTGGTCGCTTGGCTGGTCATTTGACTGTTCAAGTGTCGACATTTTAAAATTTAGCCAATAAAATTGATATACCTATCAATTCATCCAATGAAAAGCGACGAGTTAAGAAAGTAACTATTGGTTTTTATTGGCTAAATAACAGAGCCCACCCTCGTGGGTGATCGGATCCAACAAGGAGGAATACCAGCCAGTCGACCACCTTTATACCTGGGCAGGTAGGTGGAGCCATGGGCGGAGTCAGCAGTGGTCAGCCCAGGTATAACAGCGTGACAAGAGGCGACCTCGTATAGTGATACAACAGTGTGAACAGTGATAACCATAGAGTAACGATATAACAGTGATAACTATAGTGTAACGATAGTGAACAACAAAAGTGGTTTACCACAGTGGTCTTGGCAGAACCTAAACTGGGTATCAGTGAGCAGGTTACAGGTGAGTAAGTGCCGCTTGATAGCATTGTTGATGACACCTTCCATCACTTTGCTGATGATTGAGAGTAGACTGATGGGGCGGTAATTAGCCGGATGGATTTGTCCTGCTTTTTGTGGACAGGACATACAAGGGCAGTGTTCCACATTGTTGGATAGATGCCAGTGTTGTAGCTGTACTGGAACAGCATAGCTAGAGTCGTGGCTAGTTCTGGAGCACAAGTCTTCAGTATGATAGGCGGGATGTTGTCAGGGCCCATAGCCTTTGCTGTACCCAGTGCGCTGAGCCGTTTCTTGATATCACGTGGAGTGAATCGAATTGGTTGAAGACTGGCTTCTGTGATGGTGGGGACCTCAGGAGGAAGCCGATATGGATCAATACAGTAATCATAGGGGACTTTAACTTTCATATAGACTGGGCAAACCAAATTTGCAGAAATAGTGCAGAAGAAGAGTTAATGGAATGCATTCAAGATAGTTTTCTAGATCAGTATGTCAAGGAACCTCATAGAGTCATAGAGTTTTACAGCACAGAAAGAGGCCCTTCGGCCCATCGTGTCTGCGCCGCCCATCCATCCCTGTCCAGTCTAATCCCATTTTCCAGCATTTGGTCCATAGCCTTGTATGCAATGGCATTTCAAGTGCTCATCCAAATGCTTCTTGAATGTTGTGAGGGTTCCTGCCTCTACCACCCTTTTAGGCATTGAGTTCCACATTCCAACCACCCTCTGGTTAAAAAGTTCCTCCTCAAATCCCCTCTAAATCTCCTGCCCCTTACCCTGAATCTATGCCCCCTTGTTATTGACCCCCCTACTAAAGGGAAAAGTTCCTCTTTGTCTACCCTATCTATGCCCCTCATCATTTTGTACACCTCAATCAGGTCCCCCCTCAGCCTTCTTTGCTCCAAGGAAAACAATCCCAGCCTGTTTAGTCTTTCTTCATAGCTGAGGCGCTCCATCCCAGGTAACATCCTGGTGAATCTTCTCTGCACCCTCTCCAAAGCAATCACATCCTTCCTATAGTGAGGTGACCAGAACTGCACACAGTACTCCAGCTGTGGCCTCACCAGCGTTTTGTACAGCTCCATCATAACCTCCCTGCTCTTATATTCTATGCCTCGGCTAATGAAGGCAAGTATCCCATATGCCTTTTTAACCACCTTATCTACCTGTTCCGCTGCCTTCAGGGATCTATGTACATGTACACCAAGGTCCCTCTGACCCTCTGTACTTCCTAGGGTCCTACCACTCATTGTGTATTCCCTTGCCTTATTTGTCCGTCCAAAATGCATCACCTCGCACTTTTCAGGGTTAAATTCCATTTGCCACTTTTCCGCCCATCTGACCAACCCGTTTATATCATCCTGTAGCCTGAGGCTTTCCTCCTCGCAATTTACCACCCCACCAATTTTCATGTCATCTGCGAACTTACTGATCATACCTTTTACATTCTCATCCAAATCATTTATGTAGATCACAAACAACAAGGGACCCAGCACCGATCCCTGAGGTACCCCACTGGACACAGGCTTCCAGTCACAAAAGCAACCTTCGACCATCACCCTCTGCCTCCTGCCACTCAGCCAGTTTAGGATCCAACGCGCCAAGGCACCCTGGATCCCATGGGCTCTTACCTTCTTGACCAGTCTCCTATGCGGGACTTTGTCAAAAGCTTTACTGAAGTCCATGTAAACCACATCCACAGCATTTCCCTCATCCACCCCCCTAGTCACCCCCTTGAAAAATTCAATCAGATTTGTCAGACATGATTTACCCTTGACAAAGCCATGCTGACTATCCCCGATTAATCCTTGCCTCTCCAAGTGGAGACTAATTTTGTCCCTCAGAATTTTTTCCAATAATTTCCCTACCACAGATGTTAGGCTCACTGGCCTGTAATTCCCTGGTTTATCCCTGCTACCCTTCTTGTATAATGGTACTACATTAGCTGTTCTCCAGTCCTCTGGTACATCCCCTGTGGCCAGAGAGGTTCTGAAAAACCTATGAGGGAATTGGCTATTTTAGATCTAGTACTGTGTAATGAGACAGGATTAATTAATAACCTTGTAGTAAAGGAATCTCTGGGGTGCAGTGATCACAATATGATAGAATTTTATGTTGAGTTTGAGAGTGATTGAGTTAAGTCCGAAACTAGGGTGCTAAACCTGAACAAAGCAAACTACATAGGTATGCGAGGCGAGTTGGCTAAGGTAGGTTGGGAAATTAGATTAAAAGATGTGACAGTAGAAAAGCAACAGCAAACATTAAAAAAAATAATTCATAATTCGTAACGAATATACATAGAAACATAGAAGATAGGAGCAGGAGTAGGCCATTCGGCCCTTCGAGCCTGCTCCGCCATTCAACAAGATCATGGCTGATCATCCAAACCCTAGCACCCGGTCCCTACACCGACAGCCATCCCACCCAAGCCCTATCCCAGTAACCCCGTGACCCCACGTATTGAATCCCCCCTAACACTAAGGGACAATTTTTATCATGGCCAATCAACCTAACCCGCACATCTTTGGGAGGAAACTGGAGCACCCGGAGGAAAACCACGTAAACACGGGGAGAATGTGCAAACTCCACACAGTCACCCGAGGCCGGATTTGAACCCGGGTCCCTGGCGCTGTGAGGCAACAGTGCTAACCACTATGCCACCGTGCTGCCCTTAAGGAACAAATACACCACGAGAAAAATGGTCCAACTCTAGCTAACAAGAGAAATTAAAGGAAGAGGCTCATAATGTTGTCAAAAAGAGTAGTAAGCCTGAGGATTGGGAGGGTTTTAGAATTCAGCAAAGGAGGACCAAGAAATTGATAAAGGTAAAATAGAATATGAGAGTAAACTAGCAAGAGACATAAACACAGACTAAAAGCTTCTATAGGTATGTAAAAAGGAAAGGATTAGCGAAAGTAAATGTGGGTCCCTTACAGGCTGAGACAGGAGAAATTAAACAAATACTTTGTGTCTGTCTTCATGGAAGAAGATGCAAAAAACTTCTTGCAAATAGTGGAGAACTAAGAGAATGAGGAACTGAAAGAAATTAGTATTAGTAAAAAAAAAAGTACTGGTGAAATTAATGGGACTGAAAGCCAATAAATCCCCTGGACCTGATGGCTTACATCCTAGGGTTTTGAAAGAGGAGACTATAGAGATAGTGTATGCACTTGTTGTCATTTTCCAAAATTCCATAGATTCTAGAACGGTTCCCGCAGATTGGAAGGTAACAAATATAACCCAACTATTTCGGAAAGGAGGGAGACAGAAAACAGAGAACTACAGACCAGTTAGCCTGACATCAGTAGTAAGGAAAATGCTAGAATCTATTATTAAGGACGTGGTAACAGGGCACTTAGAAAATAATAATAGGATTGGGCAGAGTCAACACGGATTTAAGAAAGGGAAATCATGATTGACAAATCTGTTAGAATTTATGAGGTTGTAACTAGCAGAATAGATAAGGGGGAACCAGTGGATGTGGTGTATTTGGATTTTCAGATGGCATTTGATAAGGTGCCATACAAGAGGTTATTAAAAAAAATGAGGGCTCATAGGGTTGGGGGTAATATACTACAGGAAACTTTCGATTTACCGGCACCTAAATAACCGGAAATCTCGGTTAACCGGCAAAATGCAGGAGTAGGTTTTACTTCATATTGTACTTGCGTTCCTCCATCTGTTGCTGTGCAAGGGTGTGGCTGCAGCTGTTGCTAAGCTACAGAGACGCTTGGAACTTGTGGCCATTGTTCTGTACTTGTTGCTAAGCAACAGGGTTTGTTGCTTTATGCGGAGCTGTCAGCTCTCCGTATCTTTTACTATAGCTTTCGGTTATCTGGAATTTTTAATGAACCGGCACCACATCAGTCCCGTCCGTGCCGGATAAAAAAAAGTTTCCTGCAGCATGGATTGAAGATTGGTTAATGGACAGAAAACAGAGAGTAGGAATAAACGGGTCATTTTTGGCTGGCAGGCTGTAACTAGTGGGGTACCGCAAAGATCACTGCTTGGGCCTCAGCTATTCACAATCTATGTCAATGATTTGGATGAGGGGGTCAAATGTAATATATCCAAGTTTATTGGTGATACAAAGCTGGGTGGGAAAGTAAGATGGGAGGAGGATGCAAAGAGGCTCCAAGGGGATGTAGACAGGCTAAGTGAGTGGGCAAGAACATGGCAAATGGAACATAATGTGGAGAAATGTGAAGTTATCCACTTTGGTAGGAAAAATAGAAAAGCAGAGTATTTTTTAAACGGTGAGAGATTGGGAAATGTTGGTGTCCTTGTACACAAATCACTGAAAGTTAATAGGCAGGTACAGCAAGCAATTAGGGAAGTAAATGGTATGTTGGCCTTTATTACAAGAGGACTTGAGTATAAGAGTAAAGACGTCTTACTGCAATTATATAGGGCCCTGGTAAGACCACACCTGGAGTATTGTGTACAGTTTTGGTCTCATTGCCGAAGGAAGAATATACTTGCCATAGGGGGAGTGCAACAAAAGTTCACCAGACTGATTCCTGGGATGGGGGGGGGATTGTCCTATGAGGAGAGATTGAGTAGACTAAGCCTATATTCTCTAGAATTTAGAAGAATATGAGGTAATCGCATTGAAACATACAAAATTCTTACAAGGCTTAACAGGTTAGATGCAGGGAGGATGTTTCCACTGAATGGGGAGTCTAGAACCAGGAGTCACAGTCTCACAATAAGCGGTCAGCCATTTAAGACTGCGTTGAGGAGAAATTTCTTCACCTCGAGGGGGGTGAATCTTTGGAATTCTCTACCCCAGAGGGCTGTGGAGGCTCAGTTGTTGAGTATATTAAAGACAGAGTTCGATAGATTTTTGGTTATTAAGGGAATCAAGGGATATGGGGATAGTGCAGGAAAGTGGAGTTGAGGTAGAAGATCAGCCGTGATCTTAGTGAATGGCGGGGCAGGCTCGAGAGGCCGAATGGCCTACTCCTGCTCCTATTTCTTATGTTCTTATATTCTAAATCAGACAAATATCAACACCGAGCCAAAGAAGGAAATACTTGGCTAAAGAGGTAGGTTTTAAGGAGGGTCTTCCAGAGCTTAAAGGCTATAAGGTTAATGGTGATGGTGGGGCAAAGGGGCTGGGGGTTGCACAAGAGGCCAGAGCTGAAGGAATGCAGTGTTTTTGTTGGGTTAAAGGGTTGGAGGAGGTTACAGAGATAGGGAGGGGTAAGACCATGGAGGGAATTGAACACAAGAATGAGAATTTTAAAATCAAGGCATTGATGGAACGGAAGCCAATGTAGGCTGGTGGGTACAGGGGTGAAGGGTGACTGAGACTTGGTGTGGGTTAGGGTACGGTCAGCAGAGGTTTCAATGAGTTAAAGTTTATCAGGGGGTGAAAATGGGAGGTCAGCCAGGTGAGCATTGGAATAGTTGAGTCTGGAGATAAGAAAAACATTGATAAGGGTTCCAGCAGCAGATAAGCTGAGATGGGGCGGAAATGGGCGATGTTGCAGAGGTGAAAGAAGGTGGTCTTTGTGATGGAGAAGATATGAGGTTGGAAGCTCAGCTCAGGGTCAAATAGGACACCAAGGTTGAGAACAGTCTGGTTCACTCTGAGACAGTGACCAGAGAGGGGGTTGGAATCGTTGTTGAGGGAACAGAGTTTGTACTGGGGCTCAAAGACAATGGCTTTGGTCTTCCCAATATTTAATTGGAGGAAATTGCAGTTCATCCAGGACTGGATGTCAGACAAGCATTCAGACAGCACAGAGGCAATTGAGGTGTTGAGAGAAGGAGTTGTGAGATAGAGTTGAGCCAGGTAAGACAGGCACAAAGTTGATGGAAATAACAACAGAAAATGCTGGAAAAACTCAGCAGGCCAGGCAACATCCGTGGAGAGAAAATAGAGTCAACGTTTTGGGTCTAACCCTTTTTCAAAACTGGAAAGGAAATGAAATAGATCGAAAGGCAGGGCTGGGAGAGAACAAAAGAAGTGAAGAGACATTAAGAGGTATTCAAAACGAGACGAGATGGTGATAGGACAAGTGGAGACAAAAGACGGCTCAGATTAGGTGTGAAATGTTCTGGCAGAATGAGAGACAGCTGCCATGTGGGAGAGAAAAAAAAGTGGGGGGGGGGGGAAAAGGGCCAAAACAAAGATGTGGATAAAATATAAGCAAAAATGTAATGGGGGCCGAGGTTATGATCTGAAATTGTTGAACCTGATGTTGAGTCCGGAAGGCTGTAAAGTGCCTAATCGGAAGATTTTGTGGGATATGTTGAACACTGTTCCAGTCCTACTCGGGTCCCCTCCCTCACCTCTTTTTCCGATACATTGATGACTGTATCAGTGCCGTTTCCTGCTCTCGCCCTGAACTAGACAATTTCATTCACTTTGCCTCCAATTTCCACCCTTCCCTCACCTTCACATGGTCCATCTCCGACCCTTCCCTTCCCTTCCTCGACTTCTCCGTCTCCATCTCTGGGGATAGGTCATTGACCAACATTCACTACAAGCCCACTGACTCCCACAGCTACCTGGACTACACTTCCTCCCACCCCACCTCCTGTAAGGACTCTTCCATTCTCCCAGTTTCTCCGCCGCATCGGCTCCGACGATGCCACCTTCCACACCAGTGCTTCCAACATGTCTTCCTTTTTCCGCAACCGAGGATTCCCCTCTACTGTGGTTGACACAGCCCTCAACAGTGTCCGTTCCATCTCCCGCACTTCTCCCCTCACCCCTGCCCCTCTCTCCCGGAACCACGATAGGGTTCCCCTTGTCCTCACCTTTCACCCCACCAGCCTCCACATTCAACGGATCATCCTCCGCCATTTCCGCCACCTCCAAAGTGATCCCACCACCAAATGCATCTTCCCCTCCCCTCCCCTTTCAGCATTCCGTAGGGACCGCTCCCTCCGAGACACCCTAGTCCACTCCTCTATCACGCCCAGCACCCCTTCCCCCGGCACCTTCCCGTGCAAGCGCAGGAGATGCAACACCTGCCATTATACCTCCCCCCTTCCCACTGTCCAGGGCACCAAACACCCCTTCCAGGTGATTTACTTGTACTTCTTGCAATCTAGTATACTGTATTGGCTGCTCCCGATGTGGTCTCCTCTACATTGGGGAGGCCAAATGCAGGTTGGGTGACTGCTTTGCGGAACACCTCTATTCAGTCCGTAAGGGGGACCCCGAGCTTCCGGTCGCCTGTCACTTTAATTCACCGCCCCATTGCCACTCAGACCTCACTGTACTCGGGCTCTTGCATTGTTCCACGGAAGCTCAACGTAAACGCGAGGAACAGCACCTCATCTTCCGATTAGGCACTTTACAGCCTTCCGGACTCAACATCGAGTTCAACAATTTCAGATCATAACCTCAGCCCCCATTACATTTTTGCTTGTATTTTATCCACATCTTTGTTTTGGCCCTTTCCCCCCACCCTTTTTTTTCTCTCCCACATGGCAGCTGTCTCTCATTCTGCCAGAACATTTCACACCTAATCTAGAGCCATCTTTTGTCTCCACTAGTCCTATCACCATCTCGTCTCATTTTGAATACCTCTTAATGTCTCTTCACTTCTCTTGTTCTCTCCCACCCCTATCTTTCGATCTATTTCATTTCCTTTCCAGTTTTGAAAAAGGGTTAGACCCAAAACGTCGACTCTATTTTCTCTCCACGGATGTTGCCTGGCCTGCTGAGTTTTTCCAGCATTTTCTGTTGTTATTTCGGATTTCCAGCATCTGCAGTAATTTGCTATCGTACAAAGTTGATGGAGCAGCCTCACCACCCATTCAAAGCCTGAATGCCCAAATAATTTTTGGTTCAGGCCACACTTAACTAACATTGGCGAGCTCTCAGTTGAAAATCACTCCCCATGATGGCATCCTTGTCAAAAACATACATACCCACCTGTAGATGTATCCACAAAACCAGCTATACATAATAAATCCATCAATGCATCACTAAATGGCCAAATGGAATTTTGTTTTTGTTTCCTCTGCAATTTTCTCCTTTTGACTCCGGAAGGCAGCAACTCATGCCGATTATAGTTTCACAGTGCCAACCACCTTAAGCACCTTTTCTAACTTGTTATTCTTCGCATATGGATCAGACAGGAAGTGCTCCTGCTAGCAGTCCAGTTAAAATCAGCAAGCTCAGTACAGACCAAGTATCAAACCCTTGGAATTTCCTGGTCTATATGGTTCAGGAGCCATGAAGCTAGTTTCAGCTGCCTTGTTTTAAAATTATACCACCTATGGTATTCACTACATATGGAATATGGAGAGTTAACAGCAAGTTTAAAGCAGTAATCAAATCAAAAATGTTTTGATCAGCAGAATGCACTATTCCTGAAATTTACTAGTAAGTTGTTCTTCATTCTTTATAACAAAGTTTTTAGTGTTTGTCCTTAGTGGGCAGAAATTTTTACTGGCGTTATGCCAGCAGATGGGTTGGGAAGTCATTTGGAGAGCCACAACACTGGCTCCATAAATGCCCTTGCTGTTTCTGGGATTTTCTAACGCAAGTGACAGGGACATAGAATAAGTTTGCTGAATATGGGTGGGCATATTCAAATTATACACAAAAAATAGGAATATGTACACCTCGTCATTTGCATCCTAGAAACGCTGAATGCTAGAAACGCTGGTGCGTTCCTGGACTCCAGGATTGATATGGTGGTACAGGTAGTTTAAAATTTAAGGGCTACCTTAGCCTATGGAATTGATCACAGGACAACCATTAATAGCATTTTTAAAAATTTGTTCAAAAATTCTAATGCCAGAGCCCACCAACCATGCTATGCAGGGACCGATAGCCAGGGCCTGTCACAGCCATTTTCCAACCACATCCTACCATCCTACCCCTGACATGCTCCCTGACAAAGGCAGGAGTCCCAATGCGAGCCTACCAACAATATGTTAAATAACTTTACCCTGAGAAGTCGGTTGGTATCAGGAGCAGAGCAATGAGGAGCATGCAATGTTGACTATGTGCTGAGATGCCACTGAAGCAAAAAATCCCAGCTGTTGTTTTTCTTTAATCAATACTCATAAAGGTAAGCCAACCCAAGCAGGGGATGGTGATGGTGTAGGTGATTGGGTAATAAAAATCATAATGACACATAAGCTGAAGAGGTACTGCATTGTATAACTGGTACAATAGTAATGACAATCACTATCTTATATACATCTTACAATAAAAAATATAATTGTGAAAACAACTGATTTTTTTACTCAAGTTATACTTTAAAATGCTCTTCACAAATTTGGCAAACTTGTAAAGCTTACTAAAGTTAAAAAAAAAAGTAGTTCTTATTCACAGGTGTTTCAAAAGTTTGCTGAAATGATATAAAAGTTGTCACAACATGAATTGCATTTATGCCACAAGCATATCATAGGTGCACCATCTGTAAATCAGATATACACTGCTTATATGACTGCTGTACCTATTCATCGGAGATGTTAGATGGATGAGTGAACTCCTCCATGACCCATACTCTCTCGTATCAAGTTCTCAGTTATATTTAGTGCACACCTTACCCTATTTGCAACACAGGTACAGAAACTACGCATGGACCTTACAGTATCAGATAACTATTGGCTGTCAGGTTTACCCCAATTTGTACTCTAACAAAGAAAAAATCCAGATTATAGAAATTACGCCACAAAGCCTGTGCATTTTCTACAACAAAAAAATGTAGCTTCTCTTTTAAAAGGAAAAGAAAACCAGGCTTCAAGTACCTCCCTCTGTCTTTGCAGCACCAAAGCTCTCTCCTGCTTCAAAAGACTGGTAAATCTCCCCTCCAAGTTGTACAATGCTTGGGATTGTATTCCACACTGAAGCAGCTGTGTCACATTTCTTTGGCCTTTTGCTGTGATGCAATCACTTGACCATGTGTAAATCATCACAAACCCTGTAGTGCAAAACCTCTAAGTATTTTTTCCAAAAGTACTAAATTTTGCCAAGACCCAATTTTTTTTGTGGCTGTTTGATAAATGGCAACAATGCATTTGATTTTCATCTCAGTTGTCTAATGGCATTTAAATGATTAATTTGATGTATAGTTTATTGTTTTTCAGTTGGGACAAGAAAATGCTGTGTACCCTATGAAGCAAGCAGAAATATTCCACAGTTATTAAAAGGGTTTCTTCAGGATTTTATGCAAGTTTGGTAAAGTGTTTCTAGCATGAGTCCCTCTGCTCAAATTGGATCCAAATGCTAATATAATTAGGGTGGAGCGGACCTTGTCCTGTCTGATGTTTCACAATCACCTGGGTCATGCTGCACCCTCCACTACTCACTCGATGTACCCTGCAGAATCGAACAGTGCATTCTTATTGTTACTATAACCTTATTGCCAGCCAAAAAACG
Source organism: Somniosus microcephalus (assembly GCF_052327205.1). Taxonomy (NCBI): domain Eukaryota; kingdom Metazoa; phylum Chordata; class Chondrichthyes; order Squaliformes; family Somniosidae; genus Somniosus; species Somniosus microcephalus. The sequence continues at coordinate 67,160,042 of NC_141001.1, forward strand.
GCAATAAACATGAAGTGACAAAGCTCTGGCTCCCACATCATGTCAGTTTGCCTCAGGAAAAACACATAATCAAGTTGGACTGTTTGGCATTGAAATTTCTCCAAAGTCATTTTTAGTAATAAGGTGGCCATTTTGATAGTGACATCCATAAAGAGTAAGTTGCAAATAGTTGTATCTGAATTGTGTGGTGCTCAATCAGGTAATCACATGGAAACTTCATGTAAAATATATCAATGCACATAAACGGATAAAATATAGTAACCTCATTATAAGGATGAGAGAATGCAATTGAATTTAGAGCTCCAAAAAGAGTGTTTTTAAACAGTAATAAAAACAGAAAATACTGGAGAAACTCAGCAGGTCAGGCAGCATCTGTGAAGAGAGAAACAGTGTTAACGTTTCAGGTCGATGACCTTACGTCAAAACTGGAAAAAAGCAGGCAATGGAACAGATTTTTGAGCAAGTGAGGAGGCTGGGAAAGGGGGGAGGGGATGAAAGAACAAGAGGGAAGGTCTGTGATAGGATGGAAGGCAGGAGAGGTTAAGAGACATTAAGAGATATTCAAGGCAAAAGGAGATGGTAATGGAACAGGTTAAGAAACAAAGGATGGTTCCAGATGAAGTGTAAATTGTGCCGGCAGAATGAAAGACAGCTGCCATGTGGGGGAGAAGAAAAAAAGACAGACAAAAAGTGTGGATAAAAAATATATATATATGATAGGGGCCGAGGTTATGATCTGAAATTTTTAAACAGTGCCTTTTTTCCCTGATGCAGGCATCATCGTGCTGTCAAAAATAACCATCAGGAAACAGGAAGCAGCGAGATCATAATTGAAAGTAAGATCTTTCCAAAGCCATAGAAAACCAAGCTGTGGTTCATCCTATGAATCGAGTGCTTCCATAGCAGGTAACTAAACCATCAAAAATGGAACTCTACAACACAAAGTAGTACAGCCACCCTGAGAAGAGATGGGGAAGAATTAACAAATGGAAAAAATAGCCAACATGCCTTTTAAAGACTGGAAGGACACTAACCCAGGAACTTTGCTGGGTATCTGTGGGAGAATTAAAATAGGTTAAAAAAAAATTACACAGCCGAAAGAACATACCCATAAAATCACGGTCAGAAAGAAAGAATGGTAAAGACATGGGATCAGCATAAAAACATTCTACATTACACCACTGTGGAATTAACTCCCTTCTGAACATTGCACGTTAAGGAAAAGTAAGGAAGACATTGGTATGGATGAAGAAATAAAATAGAACAATTAAAAAGTTCTAGTAAGTGAAAAACTCCCTACTTATTTGCCTTCTTTCCCAACCCATATGTTGCAACTGGAAAGTGTTGAGTTGCATGGTCTTCCTTGCTGGTTACTGTTTTAACAAAGGACAGGATAACTACCCAGGCCTATGAAAACATCCAACTAAACATCATCACTAATAAGGCAGCTGTATTGAGTAGCATTTCAGAGTTTTGCTGATTAAAAAACTTAGTTTCCGAGTGCCCCACAATGACAAAATATGACCATGGGTTACGCCCCACTCTCGAGACTTGAGCACATAATCAAGGCTGTCACTTAAGAGCAATACTGAGGGATGAGATGTTAAACCAGGGCCCATTAGCCCTCACAGGTGAAGGTAAAAGATACCATGGCATTATTCATTCAAAGAAGAGCAAGGGAGTTCCTCCATATCCTGCCCAACATTCATCCCTCAACTGAAACCATTAAAACAAATATCTGATCATTTATCTTATTGCTGTTTCTGGCACCTTGCTGCACACAAATTGGCTGTCATGTTTCCCTATGTTACAACAGCGACTACACCTCAAAAGTACTTTATTTGCTGTGAACCGCTTGACAACATGCAAAATGCTATATAAATGCAAGTCCTTTCTTTCTACCTATAAGATTTTACTGAATACATGAACAGAAGCTGTGTTGAATGGCTTTTAATTAAAGCCAGAATGCTACATATGCTCCTGCAATCCATACATGCAACCAGCTAGAAATCATGTTTTTTTTTCCCCAAAGCCTGCTGTCCATGTTTGGTCTTTAGACAATTTTTTTTTTTAATAACAGTGCAACAGTCTGACATCTTCAATGCAAGAAAAGTTGCATAGTAGCGCCTCCTTGTAATAACAACAGAAAAGCACTCAGCAGGTCAGGCAGCATCCGTGGAGAGAGAAACAGAGTTAACGTTTCAGGTCTGTGACCCTTCATCAGGACTGGAAAAGGTTAGAGATGTAACAGGTTTTAAGCAGGGGCAGAGGCAGGGAAAGGGGGGAGGGAGGGGAGGAAGGAACTGAAGGAAAAGTCTGTGCTAGGGAAGGAGGCAGGAGAGATTAAATGTTGCAAATGGGGATGGCAGAATCATCAACAGCCGCCTGAAAAATGGGGGCAGGGGTTATAGTCTGAAATTGTTAAACCCAATGTTGAGTCCAGAAGGCTGTAAAGTGTCTAATCGAAAGATGAGGTGCTGTTCCTCAAGCTTACGTTGAGCTTCATTGGAACAGTGTAAGAGGCCAAGAGGCTGGGAACAGAGAGGTGGGAGTGGAGTGGAGAATTAAAGTGACAGGCGACCGGAAGCTCGGGGTCAACTGTAAAGTCTGTGGGTTGTACAGTTAATAACGACACAGACTTCAGGAATAACAAACAAACAGGTCTTTACTATTCGAAGGTCAGGGCGAATCTGCCCCAGCAATCCTGCCACAACACTTATATACTGGTGTGGTCACTGTCGGTATTACAGTATACAGAAGCCAAACAAGTAGTGCCACACCTAAAGTAGTTCTCTTAAAGGTGAACGGTTACATACAATAGTTTCCTTAAAGGTAGACGGGTACATACACTACAATCCTCCCTTTTTAGCTTTTAACATACTGAGTCCATAGTGAACATACATTATAACATATATACAGCTTATGTAAGACAGTTCATAGATTCAGTCTTTCTGGAGGTCTCCGGATTCTGTCCGGATAACGCCGCAGTGGTGTCGTCATTCCAGGCGGACTAGTAGGTGCTTCTGGCAAAGTCGATTCGGCTTGAAAGACAGTGTCAGGTTCAGCTGATTCCAGTATTACCAGATCGGAAGTAGGTGTTCTGGGTATCTCAGACTCAACATTACCCGGGTAAGGTGGTGAAGTCGGTTGCCCATTTGTGGCGGACCCTATGATTTGGTCAACATGGCGCCTTATTATATTGTCCCCAATGTCCACGGTGTACATCAACGGCCCTAGCCTTTTTCCAATAGTTCCAGGCTGCCATTTCTCGGTACGGTAGTCCCGGGCCAAAACTCGTTGACCGATCTGGAAAGATCTAGTGGCCCTTTCATTCATGCCCTGGAATTGCCAGTTCTCTACGTCCCTTCTGACGTTTGGTTTGAGCAAATCCAGCCGGCATCTTAGGCGTCTATTACAAAACATCATTGCGGGAGTTTGATTTGTGACCACATGTGTTGCATTCCGGTATGCCAACAAAAAGCTATCCACCTTATGTTGTAGACTTATGTCTTCATTACTCATGGCCTTTACGGCCTTCTTGAAGGTCTGGACAAACCTTTCAGCCAATCCATTGGAGGCGGGATGGTATGGGGCTGACGTGTAATGTTTAACCCCATTGCTCTTTAAGAATTTCTTGAATTCTTCGGACACAAATTGCGGTCCATTATCAGAACAGATCTGTTCCGGCAGGCCATTCCGAGCAAACATAGTCCTTAACACTGATGGTTTTTTCCGTCGTGGTGATGGTCATCTTAATTACTTCCGGCCACTTGGAGTGGGCATCCACCGCTATTAGGAACATCGAGTCCATAAATGGACCAGCAAAGTCGATGTGTACTCTTTGCCAAGGAGATGAGGGCCACTCCCATGGATGCAGAGGAGCCTGTGGTGGCGCGTTCTGAACCCTCTGACATCCTAGGCAGTTCTTCGTGATCTCCTCTATGTCTCCATCAATGCCTGGCCACCACACAAACGCTCTTGCTAGATTCTTCATCTTTACTCCACCCAGATGTCCTTCGTGCAGCTCCTTTAGCACTTTCTTTTGGAGTTTGGGTGGAATCACCACTCTAGATCCACACATCAGGGTTCCTCGACACACTGACAGTTGTTCTTTCCTCTGTGCAAATGCTTGCAGTGTTGGTTCGCTCTGTGCTGGCCATCCCTCCACCGTTACATCATAGACTCGTGAAAGAGTCGGGTCATTCCTTGTCTCATTCTCAATCATTGAGTTTGTTATCGGTAGACACTCCACTATGGATGAGTGGAACAACTCTACTGGGTCCACTGTACTCGCTTCTTCCACCATCGGCAATGGCAAGCGTGATAACCCATCAGCATTTCCATGCTGTTTGGACCTTTTGTACTCAATTTCATATTGGTGTGCCCCAAGTAACACGGACCACCTTTGTAACCTTTGTGCTGTCATGGTGGACACGGCCTTGGTTGGGTTGAATATGGACACCAACGGCTGGTGGTCTGTCAGCAATGTGAACTTTTTACATTGTAGGTAATGGTTGAATTTCTTCACGCCCCACACAAGACTGAGGGCCTCCCTATCTATTTGAGCGTAATTTCGCTCCGCGGGTGTCAATGATCGTGACGCGAATGCCACTGGCCTTTCAGAGCCATTTGGTAGCCTGTGCGAAAGTACTGCCCCAATTCCGTACGGGGAAGCATCACAAGCTGGACGAAGGGGTAATGCTGGGTTGAAATGAGCCAACACTTCTTCAGAGGTAATCAACTCCTTGCTTCTGCGAGAAGCCCTTTTGCATTCTTCACTCCACTTCCATGGTGTTTCTTTCCGCAACAGATCATTCAGCGGATGCAGCACCGTGGATAAATTTGGCAGAAACTTGTGATAGTAATTAATCAACCCCAAGAATGATCTTAACTGTGAAACGTTTCCTGGAGCGGGGGCCTTCACGACCGCTTCTATCTTTTCAGGTGACTTATGCAGTCCCTCTCGGTCAATGACATGGCCGCAGTATGAGATCCGTTTTTGGAAGAACTCACACTTCTTGCGATTAACCCGAAGGCCATACTCCTTCAACCTGGTGAGTACCAGTTTCAAATTCGTGAGGTGTTCTTCCTCATCTTTTTCCGTGATTAAAATGTCATCTAAGTAGCACTGCGTGCTTGGAATTCCTTGTAACACCTGTTCCATGGCCCTCTGCCAAATTGCTGGCGCCGAAGCTACCCCAAAGACCAGTCTATTATAGCGATACAAGCCTCTGTGAGTGTTGATGGTGAGGTACTGGCGTGACTCTTCCTCGACCTCCATCTGTAAATATGCCTGAGCCAGGTCTATTTTCGTGAAGTGCTTCCCTCCAGCCAACGAAGCAAAGATATCGTCAATCCGCGGAAGCGGGTATTGTACCGTGTGAAGCACCGGATTCACAGTGATCTTGAAATCTCCGCAGATACGGACCTTCCCCGGTCCCCCTGGCTTATTACTTGGTGAGGACTTCATGACGGGAACAATGGGCGTGGCCCACTCACTCCAGTCCACTTTTGACAGAACCCTGATCGTTCAAGTTCTTCCAGTTCTGCCTCCACCGCTGGTCGTATTGCGTAAGGTACCGATCTGGCCTTAAAAAACTTTGGGCTTGCATGTTCTGCAATCTTAACCTTTGCTTTAATTCCTCGCAGTGTTCCCAGTCCTTGCTGGAATACCTCTTTAGCTTCGTCCAATATTCTGGACAACCGTTCCGGTTTGACATCCTCTTTTTCCGAATCCACCGTCATGGTGTTTAGTGAATGCCAGTCCATCTTTATTTTTCGGATCCACCCCCGTCCCAGAAGTGGTGGACCTCCCTCAGGCAACACATACAGGTCCAACCGGTGGTGATCTTTATCCTTGTATCTCACCTTGACTTCTATCTTTCCGATGGGGAATACTTTGTGCCCCGTGTATGTCTGTAGTACTAGTTCCGTATCCCGTAGTGGAATATGCTTGAAAAACTTTTTATAGTCATGCTTATTCATGACCGTCAACGCCGATCCGGTGTCCACTTCCATTTTTACTTGGACCTTTGCAATCTGTAGCGTTATCCAGATAGTTTGTCGGTCAGCTTCATTACTCACATTGTGAATTCTCAGACTGTCCAGTCCTTTGCATTTGGAGTGCGAGTCCGACTTCTGTTCCCTCAGACTCTTCCTAGTCACCTCTTGCACTTTTCCGTACCATTTTTGTGGTGACTCCTTATTGTTGTACGTTGTTCCGGACCGGCATACCTTAGCTATGTGCCCGATCTTGCCACATTTCCTGCATTCTTGGTTTTTAACCCAGCATTGATTCTGGTCGTGTGCTGTCTTCCCACAACGATAGCATTTTGTTGTCCTCGAGGTAATTTGGTCCACCCCGAGTGCCGCCGCCTTTAGCTGCATTTCCGCCGTTCCTTTCACTGCGGCTTCGTGCGATGCAGCTATAAGGACAGCCCTGTCTAGTGTGAGGTCGTTCTCTTCCAGTAGTCGCTTTTGCGTCCCTTCTTTGGACAATCCACATACGAACTTGTCTCGCAGTGCCTCTGTCAGATTCCCTCCGAACTGGCAGTGTTCCGCTAGCCTACGCAGTTCGACCAAGTATTCCGTGTTGCTTTCGTCTTTCTTCTGCGTTCTTGCATAGAATTTGGATCGTTCAGCCAGTATCAACGGTGTGGGGTTCAAGTGATCCTTCAGCACTGCTACAATATCATCGAAAGTCTGATCCGCCGGTTTAGCTGGTGAGAGAAGATGCTTCAACAACCCGAATGTTTTCGCACCCATCATGTTAAGGTTAAAGCTTTTTCATCCTTAGCTATTTTATTAGCCTTACAATGTATCTCAATACGTTCCACATACGTGGCCCAGTCTTCTATCTCAGGATTAAAATCGTTGATGTCCCCCCGCTTAGGCATCTTCCTTTCCTTGGGTACAACACAATTTTTTTTTTTTCTTCTTTTTTTTTCCTAAGATGGCGGCTTTTCCCGTGAAAATGGCGGTTTCCCGCTCTTTCCTTCTCTCCCCGCCCACTTCAATGGCGGTTTCCCGCTTCTGTCGTCTTCGCCGCCTAATGGCGGCTTCCCGCGTTTCTTCCCTGGTGGAAGGGGTACGCTTTCCCCACAACGGACAGGTTCAGCCGCTGGGCTGGCTCTCGCACAGCTCCCCTTACTCGGCTCTGTCTTTCTCTCTCCCGCACGTTCGGTTCTACCGGCGCTGGGTACCCCGTTGGTGGAGGACAGTTCAGCCGCTGGACTGGCTCTCGCGCAGCCTCCTTTGGTCGGCTCTGCCTCTCCCACACGCTCTGTTCCCGTTCGCCTCCCAGCCCTCACGCAGTCCGGTGCTTCCCTCCCCGGCTGCGGCTGAGTTTCTCTCTTCCCGCGCCAGCTCCTGGTCTCAGCGCTTCGTGGCTTCGGTCGCTGCCCGGCTTTTTCCCGCCGATCGCGGTCCGGCTGTCTCACGACGCCGTTGGACCCGACTTTCTGACCGGCTCCGCTCCCCCTCGACCGTGGTCGAGTGCACAGCCCTTATCCTCCGGATATTCTTTACACTTTCCCCTACTCACAGTCTCCGCGGCCGCCTTGTTTCCTGCTGATCGGCTCACTCCGCACCGTGGTAGAAGGGTAGTCAGTGCCTGTTGCTGATGGAAGCTTTTGTTGCTAAAGTCTTCCTCCTTTCTATTGCTGCAGCCTCGTGTTTTCTTCCAGCAGAACGACGAGGGCGGTTGCCTCTCTTCGACGCTCTTTAGTTGCTTTGGTAGTCTTGCCGCAGGGTACGATCGGACTCGTCGCCACTGTAAAGTCTGTGGGTTGTACAGTTAATAACGACACAGACTTCAGGAATAACAAACAAACAGGTCTTTACTATTCGAAGGTCAGGGCGAATCTGCCCCAGCAATCCTGCCACAACACTTATATACTGGTGTGGTCACTGTCGGTATTACAGTATACAGAAGCCAAACAAGTAGTGCCACACCTAAAGTAGTTCTCTTAAAGGTGAACGGTTACATACAATAGTTTCCTTAAAGGTAGACGGGTACATACACTACATCAACCCTTACGGACTGAATAGAGGTGTTCCGTAAAGCAGTCGCCCAACCTGCGTTTGGTCTCCCCAATGTAGAGGAGACCGCATCGTGAGCATTGAATACAGTATACTAAATTGCAAGAAGTACAAGTAAATCGCTGTTTCACCTGGAAGGGGGGTTTGGGGCCCTGGACAGTGGGGAGGAGGTAAAAGGGCAGGCGTTGCATCTCCTGTGCTTGCACGGGTAGGTGCCGGGTGAAGGGGAAGGGCTGTTGGGGGTGATTGAGGAGTGAACCAGGGTGTCGCGGGGGGAGCAGTCCCTTCGGAATGCCGAAAGGGGAGGTGAGGGGAAAATGCGTTTGGTGGTGGGATCACGTTGGAGGTGGCAGAAATGGCGGAGGATGATCCGTTGAATGTGGAGGCTGGTGGGGTGAAAGGTGAGGACAAGGGGAACCCTATCATGGTTTCGGGAGGGAGGGGAAGGGGTGAGAGCAGAAGTGCGGAAAATGGAACGGACACGGTCAAGGGCCGTGTCAACCATGGTAGAGGGGAATCCTCGGTTATTTAACCCAGGCTGTCGGTTAACACATAATGGCCAGTGTTAAATCTCAAGAGTTTAATAACCTTGCTTGTATAACAATTAAAAGAGTACGCAGGAGACAGAGATCAGTTAACAGCCATCACTTTCCAGAGAATCTTCTCAACTCAATGCACTCTATTTCCCATAGTGCATAGCACATCACAACTACGGTAAGCTATGTGGGACAGTTCAAATACAACATTCAAAATACACAACATCTCCTCCCCTCTTACATTAGATGTCCCAATAGAACCACCAAATTTTTAAAACACAATAACCTGGGAGTGAGGGTAGACTTCCTCCAACCATGGCTATACCCATGGGGATTATTCTGCCCCAGATAAAGGGTAAGCCTCTGAATTATAAATTCAAACGTATAGGGGCCTGCCGCTCTCTGGTAGGATACCGGCAGTCAACCTGGCTCTCCAGTTCATTGTCTCTCACAGGTGACGTCAACACAGGTGTAGGCGGCTGAGGTGCCTGTATACAGGTCTCCCTTGCTGATGAGATAGGGGCTGAAGCGGCTGCTTCCTCAGAAGGTGAGCCTCTCGGTGTAGAAGGCGGATGACCCACAGCGTCACCCAATGGCAGATAAACTGCTGTTGGTGGTTCAGTGGGTGTTGCTGCACTTCGTAGAAGCTGATCGGTGTGTCTCTTCCAGACAATGTCCTCGGGTGTCTGTACAGTGTAGGATATTGGACCAGTCTGTGCAATGACAGTAGCAGGAACCCACTTAGGTCCACCACTGTAGTTCTGTGCCAACACATGTTCACCTGGACTGAAGACTCTGTCTTTGGAGCATTGTTCACGTCGCTTGATCTGCTTGTCCTGCTGATACTGTACCACGTCTTTCACCTTTGGCGGTTTCAGCAGGTCGAAGTTGGTTCGTAGCTCTCTTTTGAGCAGTAGAGTGGCAGGTGATGCTTTTGTGGTCGCATGTAGTGTGTTCCTGTAACTCAACAGGAAACTATTCAGGCGCTGATGAAGCATTCCCTGGCCTTGCTATGCCTGTAGAGAGTGTTTCATGGTCTGAACAAACCTCTCAGCTAGACCATTGGTCACAGGGTGGTATGGTGCAGCCCTGATATGTTGTACGCCATTCACCTGCAGGAATGTAGCCATTTCTTGTGACACCCACTGTGGACCGTTGTCTGAGACAAGTTGCATCGGAGATCCAAATCGGCTGAACACCTCACCTAACTTCTCAGTGGTCTTCTTAGCGGTGGTGGACCTCATTATAACAACCTCTGGCCACTTACTGTGCGTGTCAACAGCCACCAGGAACATTCTCTCCTCGAATGGACCTGCAAAGTCTACATGAATGCGGTGCCATGCTTCCTCCGGAAAGTCCCAGGGGTGAAGAGGTGCAAGCTGTGGCACATTACGAACTCTCTGACATGAGGAACAGGTTTTAGCTTTGTCCTCAATCTGTCCATCCATACCCGGCCACCAGAAGTAGCTCCTCGCTATTTCTTTCATACGAACCATTCCGCAGTGTCCGGAGTGTAGTTGCTGTAACACTGGTTTCCATAGCGATGGTGGAATAACCACTCTTCTCCCCCACAGCAAACATCCAGACTGCACCGACAGTTCGTTTCTCCTTAAGAGATATGGTTTCAGGTTTGGGTCATCGCTGTCAAGCTTGCCCCTGACGATAATGTCCAGCACTGCAGACAACACTGGGTCGTTTCTGGTGTTTCGTTGGACCTGTGTCGAAGTAACAGGCGCGTTCTACACCTGCCTAAAATAGCAGATGTCCATGCTACGCGTCATAGGCTTGGTGACAGGCAGCGGCAACCTTGAACGACCGTCGGCGTTGCCGTGCAGGTCAGACTTACGATATCTAATGTCAAATGTGTGTGCAGACAACAGCAGCGCCCACCTTTGCATTCTGCTCGCAGCAAGTGACGGAATCCCTGTATGTGACCCGAAGATGGTCGTGAGAGGGTGGTGATCTATTAGTAGGGTGAACTGTCTCCCGTACAAATATTGGTGAAACTTACGAACGCCAAAAACGATGCTCAGTGCTTCTCGTTCTATTTGGGCGTAGTTAGTTTCAGCTCTGTTCAAAGTCCTAGATGCGAATGCTATCGGCTTCTCTTCTTCGTTTGGCATATGAGAAACGACTGCTCCCACACCATATGACGATGCATCGCAAGCTAACTGTATTGGTAATGAAGGGTTAAAATGCGTCAAAGCCTCTGACTTCAGGAGCGTGTCCTTTGCTGTCATGAACGCCTCCTGGCACTTGTTAGTCCATTCCCACTTCTTGTCTTTACATAGCAACCAATGCAGCGGCCTTAGCATCGAGGCTAGGTTCGGTGTGAACCGTCTATAGTAGTTCAGTAACCCTAGAAAAGAACGCAGCTGGCTGATATTTTCAGGTGCTAGGGCATCCACGATTGCCTTGGTCTTGGACGGTGCCTTGTGAAGGCCTGTGGCATCGATCACATGACCGAGGTACTCAACTGATGCCTGAAAAAAATCGCATTTATCCCTGCGAACTCGAGTCCATAATCCCTCAGTCTCTGTAGCGTTGCGTCCAAGTTACGCAGATGGTCTTGGTCATCACACCCAGTAACTAAGATATCATCTAAGTAGCACTGGACTCCAGGCAATCCACTAAGGATCTGGTCCATAGCACGTTGGAAAAGCGCTGGAGTTGGTGTAATTCCGAAAGGAAGTCGACGATACCTAAATAGGCCCTTGTGCGTCACAATAGTCAGCATTTCTCGTGACTGTTCATCCACATGCATTTGCAGGTAGGCTTGACAGAGGTCAATTGTGCTAAACTTCTGGCCCCCAGCAAGTCCCGCAAACAAATCATCAATATGGGGGAGCGGATATTGCTCCACTGACAATACAGGGTTAACAGTTACTTTAAAATCTCCACATATCCTAACTCCACCCCCTTTCTTGAGCACTGGTACGATGGGCATTGCCCATTCACTCACGCTGACTGGTTCTAGTACTCTGCTTTCAACTAGGGCTTCTAAGTCAGCCTCGAATTTTGGTCTGATGGCATAAGGTATGGGTCGTGCCTTCATGAACTTGGGTTTGCTATCCTGCTTAATACGAAGCTTCACAGTAATATCTTTCATGCTACCCAGTACTCCATTAAAGACTTCTGCATGTTTCTTTAAGATGGCGGGTAAGCCTGGATTATTGTGTGACATCATGTAGACTGATGACCAGTCTAATTTTATTCTCTCCATCCACGAACGTCCCAGCAGGGAGGGGTAGTCTCCTTTAACTATGTAGAGTGGTAACTTCCTAGTTTGTCCATTCAACTAAACTGTGACCTCAGTGATACTCTCACGGTTACTCTTTCACCGGTATATGTCTTTAATGCTATGTTAGCTGGCTGAAGTGGAAGGTGCTTTAATGTCTTTTTGTAGACTGTCTCTGACATAAGAGACATTGCTGCCCCGGTATCAATCTGCATTCGCACAGGCTGCCCCTCTAGCAAGGGTGAGACCTGTTGTGTCCGTCAGTAGTAAGACACAAGACTGCAGGAGAACGGTACAACAGGTGTTTACTCAATGTGGCTCACTCTGGAACTGAACTGTACAGATTACTACACAGTGCTATATACAGGTGTGGTCACTGCCGGTACTACAGTATACGAGTTGTAAAAAGTAGTTCCCCCCTTAAAGGTATATACATTACAATTCCTCCCCTTTTAGATTAACAGTACCATAACACTCATTTAACAATTAAATATCAAACTAATTACAATTAACACTTTTAACATACGTTATCTGAAAATAGTCCATTTATATATTCAGTCTTTGGGAGGCTTCCTGATCCTTTCTGGATAGCGCCTTTCCCCGAGTGTCTCGCTCTTGGTGCGGAGGCGATTCTGGCACCCTGTCGTCGGTTGGGTCATCAGCTTCCGATGCTACTGTTTCTGGGGTAGATGCGACCTGTATGTCGGGTTCCTCACCAGGTACGTATGGGCGAGGCATGGGGTTGACTTGTTCCTGTGACTCTAGGATCTGGTCAGCATGGCGTCTCACAATGTTCTCCCCAACGTCCACTGTGTACATTAGTGGGCCCTGCCGTGTGCATATCGTTCCTGGCTGCCATTTTTCTGTTCGGTAGTCGCGGGCCAAGACTGGTTGCCCTACATTGAAGCTCCTTGTTGGCTTCTCATGGATGTGCTGGAATTGCTTACTCTCAACATCTCTTCGTACGTTTGGTCTGAGCAAATCCAGGCGAGATCTTAACCTTCGGTTGAAGAACATCATGGCCGGGGCCTGGTTGGTGACTGCATGTGTCGCATTCTGGTAAGCGAACAGGAAATTGTCCACCTTGTGCTGCAGCGGAATGTTGTCATTGTACATAGCCTTTATTGCCTTCTTAAAGGTTTGTACGAACCTCTCAGCCAATCCATTTGTGGCTGGATGATACGGGGCGGATGTGTAATGCCTTACCCCATTCTTCTTCATAAACCTCCGGAACTCTTCGGACACAAACTGTGGTCCGTTATCGGAGCAAATCTGTTCTGGCAAGCCGTTCCTGGGAAAAATGGTCCGTAGGACTGCAATAGTTTTCTCCGTGGTGGTGGAGGACATTTTGATGACCTCAGGCCATTTCAAGTGCGCATCCACGGCTATTAAAAACATTGAGTCCATGAATGGACCAGCAAAATCAATATACACCCGTTGCCATGGAGATGAGGGCCACTCCCATGGGTGTAGAGGGGCATGTGGTGGTGCATTTTGGACTTTCTGGCATCCTGAGCAGGTCTTAGTCAGGTCCTCGATTTGTTTATCGATTCCCGGCCACCACACATAAGCCCTGGCAAGGCTTTTCATTTTTACCCCTCCCAGATGAACCTCATGAAGCTCATTGAGCACTCTATCCCTTAACTTGGGTGGAATTACCACTCAGGATCCACACATCAAGGTCCCCCGGCACACTGACAGCTGTTCTCTTCTTGTCGAGAATGCTGGCAACAGTGAGCCGCCATGTGCTTGCCATCCCTTCACCGTCAAATCATATACCCGAGACAGTGTTGGGTCATTTCGGGTCTCCTTTTCTATATGAGCGTTAGTTACCGGTAGGTATTCAACTATAGTCGAATGAAATATTTCGACAGGATCCACTGCTGGTGCTTCCTCCGCAGTAGGCAGTGGCAGGCGTGATAGCCCATCAGCATTTCCATGCTGTTTCGTGCCCTTATATTCAATCTCATAGTGGTGCGCCCCTAGAAAGAGTGACCATCTTTGTAGTCGTTGCGCAGTCATCACCGGAATGCCCTTCTTCGGATTAAAAATGGAGACAAGAGGCTGGTGGTCAGAATTTCTGCCCGTGCAGATAGTGATTGAACTTTTTCACTCCCCACACGAGGCTGAGGGCCTCCCTGTCAATCTGGGCGTAGTTACGCTCGGCTGAGGTTAGTGATCGTGACGCAAAGGCTATTGGCCTCTCTGAGCCGTCCGAGAATTTGTGCGACAGCACCGCTCCAATGCTGTAGGGTGACGCATCACACGCCAACCGAATTGGTAGTGCTGGGTTGAAATGGGCCAATACCTCTTTCGATGTGATTAGGGTTTTGCTCTTCTGGAAAGCTCGTTTACATTCGTCACTCCACTTCCATGGCACTCCAGTTTGCAGTAGGGTGTTCAGTGGGTGTAGTATTGTAGACAAATTTGGCAAGAACTTATGGTAGTAGTTTACCAGCCCGAGGAACGACCTCAGTTGTGACACGTTTTCCGGTGCTGGAGCCTTGACTACTGCCTCAATCTTTTCTGGGAACTTATGTAACCCCTCTTTATCGATAACGTGGCCACAATACGAGATCTGTTTTTTAAAAAACTCGCATTTGGGGCGGTTAGCTCGGAGCCCATATTCCTTCAATCTAGTGAGCACCTGCTCCAGGTTGGCGAGGTGATCACTGTCATTTTCGCCCGTGACCAGGATATCGTCCAAATAACACTGGGTCCCTGGGATCCCTTGCAGGACTTGTTCCATTGCCCTTTGCCAAATAGCCGGAGCTGATGCTACCCCGAATACCAGCCGGTTGTATTGGTAGAGACCTTTATGGGTGTTGATTGTGAGGTATTTTTTTGATGCTTCTTCTACCTCCATTTGCAGATACGCCTGGGCCAGATCAATCTTAGTGAAGTGTTTCCCTCCAGATAGCGAGGCGAAAATATCTTCAATCCGCGGAAGTGGATATTGCACGGTGTGAAGGACTGGGTTCACTGTTACCTTAACGTCCCCACAGATGCGAACCTTCCTTGGTTCCCCAGGCGTGCTGCTCAACGACTTTTTCATCACAGGGACGATGGGTGTAGCCCACTCGCTCCAGTCTACCTTGGACAGTACTCCTGAACGTTCCAAACTCTCCAGCTCTGCTTCGACGGCTGGGCGGATCGCATAAGGTCTGGCCTTAAAAAATTTTGGGCTTGCGTTTTCTTCGATTTTAATTGTTGCCGTCATGCCTTTTAGTGTTCCGAGTCCTTCTTGCGCGTCGGTTAGGATCTTTTGACAGTCGCCCAGGTGTGACGTCGTCATCCTTTTTGGCAGCCACAGTCAGTGCTTGTATGGAATGCCAATCCAGCTGTATTTTCCGGATCCATTCACATCCCAGTAATGGTAGTCCTCCATCTTGCAATACATACAGGTCTAGTTTTGGTGTTTCCTTACCATTATATATAACGGTCACCCTTATTTTTCCTTTGGGGTAGACTTTATGCCCCATGTGCGTCTTCAAAATAATTTTTGTGTCTCTCAAGGGTATGTGTGAGAATAGCCGCTCGTAGTCCCGTCGGTTTATGACTGTTAGGGCTGATCCTGTGTCCAATTCCATTTTTACCTGGACTCCTGCTATCTTGAGAGTCACCCAAATGGTTCGGTGATCCTCCGTTTTGATCACATTATTTAGTTTCAGACAACTCAGCTCCCTGCTTTTGGAGTCGGTATCACTCTTTTGTTCGTCTGAACTATTCTCCGTCACCTTATGTACCTTCTTGTACTTTTCTTTTGGAGATTTCTTATTGCTGGTTTTATTTCCCGACCTGCAGACTCGTGCTATGTGTCCTACTTTTCCACACTGTCTGCACACTTTGTCTTTGAACCAGCAATCATTGTGGTCGTGTGTTGTTCTGCCGCAGCGATAGCACTTCTCTGTTCTGTATGACATTTCGTTTGTGCCATATTCTTGCGGTCTCTGTTGTATCTCTGCAGCGCCCCCTGCTGCTGCTTCATATGATACCGCAATGCTGAAAGCCTTGTCCAGCGTAAGGTCCTTTTCAGATAAAAGCCGTTTCTGGGTTCCTTCACTTTGAAGCCCACACACAAACTTATCCCTTAAGGTATCTGCCAGTCCCGTTCCAAACTGGCAGTGTTTCAATAGTTTGCGCAGTGCTGTTAAATATTCAGCATTGCTTTCATCCTTATGCTGGTTTCGTTTGTGAAACTTGAATCTTTCTGCTATCAGCAGCGGTGTGGGGTTTAAATGTTCCTGTAGTATCGTCACTATGTCTCCAAAACTCTTTTCCACTGGCTTCGCTGGGGTTACTAGATTTCGTAATAAGCCATACGTCTTTGCACCCATTAAATTTAACAATACCGGCGCTTTCTTGTCATCCGACACCTCATTTGCCTTGCATTATACCTCTATTCGTTCGACATATGTAGTCCAATCTTCGACTTCATTGTCAAATATGGTGATACTGCCACTCTTCGGCATTTTGGGTGTGGTTTAAAATGGCGTCTCCCGCGCTTTCCTTCCTCCCCCGCTGCTGCCAATGCCGCTCTCGGCGGTCCTCGTGGCAATGGCGGCGCCCTGTAGGTTTCGCGCACTTCTCCTGCGCTGCTGCCAACGCCGCTCTCGGCGGTCCTCGTGGCAATGGCGGCGCCTCGCGGGTTTCTGCGCGTCTCTCTCCCTCTCCTCGACGCTGCTCGGCCCCTGAACACCGGCTGCGCCCTGTGCGCTCTGCCCTCTCTCTCTCTCTCCCGTCGACGCTGCTCGGCCCTTTGCTGTGCCACTCGGTCGGGCTCTAGCCCGCCGCTGTCCGGGAAGGGTCTGCGCACTACCTGTTGCCAGCCCGTTTCGCTGGACCACCACGACTTGAAAGCCAAGCCTGGCTCTCAACAGCCTCCCCCGCAATTCTCGAGTCTCTGCTGGATGACTGGGCGGTTGCCCGTGGTCGACGCCCATGTCTCTGGCCTTGACCTCCAATCTACTGGTCTCCAGGAACGAATCCCTGGGAGGTGATGCAGAGTTGCAGGTAGGATCGAATTTGCCCCGTCGCCAATGTTGTGTCCGTCAGTAGTAAGACACAAGACTGCAGGAGAACGGTACAACAGGTGTTTACTCAACATGGCTCACTCTGGAATTGAACTGTACAGATTACTACTCAGTGCTATATACAGGTGTGGTCACTGCCGGTACTACTGTATACATGAGCTGTAAAAAAGTAGTTCCCCCTTAAAAGGTATATACATTACAAGACCCAGTAGCCATGCGAATCCCCAGCTATGGTCAGCATGTTCAGTGATAGTTCCTCCTCTGAAGTGTCACTTGCCTCTGTTTTGTCCTGTTCTACATGCTTCTTTATCTTTTGTCTGAATGTTTTTTTTCTTCCTTCCGTCTTTGACGTTTTCTCTGTGTCCTTTTTATTTCTGCATGCGCGCTGAATATGTCCCTTTTTACCACAGCTGTGGCAATCCATGTCCACACCCCGGCATGCAGACGCAAGATGCCCCATTTTGCCACAACGGAAGCATGACCCTTGACTCTCTGTTCTTACTTTGTGCACTTTTTCTGTTGCACCCAACTGTTGAGCTTCCTTAGCTGCCAATTTCATGGAAATACTGATTTCAATGTCCTTTTGTAGAGTCAGATTACTCTCCGTTAATAGTCTCTTCTGTATGGCTTCAGTTCTCATACCACACACTTGCCTGTCTCTTATAGTATCATTTAGCACGTCATTAAACTCAGTGCTCTGATAGTCTTTTTAGTGCAGCTACAAACATGGTCACTGTTTCTCCTTCTTCCTGGTTACGCCTGTGGAACCTAAACCTCTCAGCTATGACTAGGGGTTTGGGTGAAAAATGCCCTTTTAGTATCTCCACAATTTCGCTATATTGTTTAGTCCCTGGTTTATCTGGATGCACTAAAGTACGCAAAAGATTGAAAGTCTTTGATCCCATCACACTTAACAATGTAGGTACTACTTTGTTCCCTCCAATGTAATTTGCTTGTGTGAAGTATTCAAATCGTTCTGTGTATGAGCTCCATTGTTCGACATTCTCATCAAACGGTCCAATGTAACCGATAATTCCAGCCATTTTCCTTCTCTCAGGCTCCTAATTATCATTCACTAAGGATCCTTCCAATGTTGAACTCAACTAAAATCACTGTCAGTTATTTAGTGCTTCAATTCACAGATCGTTTCACAGTTGAATAAATGTCCTTCCCGATTTACTCACTGCTTTTCCTCCCCTTTCTCAAGTCGTTAGTACCTTATACGCCGTCTCGTCTTCCCGCCATTTCAAGCTCCTTTATCCTCGAGCCAGCCTCACATTATTTAACTGTCCACGGCAAAAATAACAGTTTTAAACACGTAAAACCTGACTATCTTCCGCACAGCAGAGCCACGTAAGTTCAGACATCCTCGTCGCTGTTGTGTATGTACCTTTAAGAGAATAACTGGTCTCAGACTGCAGTACCGGCAGTGACCACCCCTGTATAAAAGGCGCTAGTGAGCCTCTGTTGTTTTGAGTATCACTATTGAATTCCATCAGTAAAGACTTGTTTTGTTCAACTCCTGCTGTCCGTGTCTCAATCATTCACGGACATAATACTGGCGATGAGCAGATACGAACTTACCTACAGTCTGCACCACCTCCTGGGATCCATTCCTACAGCGAAGTGAGCAGAGGTCGAGGCCAGAAAGAAAAAAAAAGTAAGCAGTAGAAACGGGCATCGACCGTGGGCATCCGCCCGTGTTAGCGGAGTTGAAGATTGCTGGAGAAGCTGTCGAAAGCGGGGCCTGGTTCCTGTCGACGGTGCTTCAGCTAATCGGGCTGGTGGCAGGTAGTACACTGATCCTTCCTGGGCTGCGGCGGTTGCGAACTCGAGCGGGTGGCTTGTAACGGGGCCGAGCAGCGTTGTCGGGAAGAGAGAGGGTGGAGCACACAGGGCACGGCCGGTGCTACGAAGCCGGGCTGCGTATACACCCGAGAAGAGGGAGGCAAGAGTCCCACAGGGTTGTTCCACGACGGGAAAATAATAAAAAAAGAAATATTAAACGTGCAAGAAACCGCGAGGAGCTGCAGGTTGCAACGGGAGCCGCGGAAAGCAGCGCTAGCAACAGCGGGGAAGGCGGCAAAGTGCGGGAGGCGCCATTTTAGATTTGCAAGATGCCGAAGACTGGCTGTATCACTGCTTTTGATAATACAATAGAGGACTGGACCACGTATGTGGAAAGAGTCGAGGTATATTTCGAGGCAAACGAAATAGCGGAGGAGAAAAAGGCATCGATATTGCTAAACTTAATGGGCGCTAGAACGTATGGCCTATTGCGGGACCTGATTACTCCAGCCAAACCGAAGGCGAAGAGTTTTAATGAAATTGTTGCTGTCCTACAGGAACACCTAAACCCTGCACCGCTGTTGATAGCAGAAAGGTTTAAATTCCACAGGAGAACTCAGCATAAAGATGAGAGCAATGCTGAGTACCTTACGGAACTACGCAAGCTATCAAAGCACTGCCAGTTCGGAGCAGGACTGGCAGATACCCTACGGGACAAATTTGTCTGTGGACTCCTGAGTGAAGGAACACAGAAGAAGTTACTCTCAGAGAAAGAGCTGACGCTAGATAAGGCTTTCAGCGTGGCAGTATCATACAGGGGAGCTGCAGAAATTCAACAAAAGCCACAGGAATACGGCACCCACGAAATGACACGGGGATTTGCAAAATGTTATCGCTGCGGTAGAACTAACCATGACCAGAAGGACTGCTGGTCCAAAGACAAAATATGCAGGCAATGCGGAAAGATGGGACACATTGCACGAGTTTGCAGGTCTGGGAAGAAGACCAGCGACAACAAAAAGGCTACTAACGAACCGTACAAGAAAGTACAAAAGATGACGGACAGTAGTTCCGAAGACCAGATGAGCGGTAGTGAATCTGGGAACAGGAGACTAAGCTGTCTCAAACTTCACAATGTAATCGCAAAAGGGGATCACCGAACCATTTGGGTCACCCTCACGACAGCAGGGTCCCAAGTTAAAATGGAATTGGATACAGGATCAGCGCTAACCGTCATGAATCGACGAGACTACGAGCGGCTATTCTCACACATACCCTTGAGAGAGACATCCATCGTCTTGACGACGTATGCGGGGCAAAAAGTATACCCCAAAGGAAAAATAAGGGTGCCTGTCGAATACAACGGCAAGAAAATACGGAAATTGTATCTCTACATACTGCCAAATGGTGGACCACCGTTATTGGGACGGGAATGGATCAGGAAGATAAACTTAGATTGGCACTCCATTCATGCAATGACGGTGGACGGTAAAAAAGATGAAGACGTCACTCCTGGACGATTGTCAACAATCTTAGCTAACGCCAAAGAGGTATTTCAACAAGAACTGGGCACGCTTAAAGGCGTAACCGCCTCGATAAAAATAGAAGAGAATGCAGTTCCCAAGTTTTTCAAAGCAAGACCGGTACCATATAAAATTCGCCCAGCCGTCGAGGCAGAGCTGGAGAATCTGCAGAAGGCAGGCGTGTTGTCTAAGGTCGACTGGAGCGAGTGGGCGACACCCATCGTTCCTGTCATGAAGAAAACGTTAAGCAATAAGTCCGGGGAGCCAAGGAAGATTCGCATCTGTGGGGATTTCAAGGTGACGGTGAACCCAGTCCTTCACACAGTACAATATCCTCTTCCAAGGATAGAAGACATCTTCGCCTCACTGTCTGGAGGGAAGCGTTTTACAAAAATTGACTTAGCACAAGCATATTTGCAGATGGAGGTTGAAGAGTCCTCTAGGAAGTATGTCACGATAAACACTCACAAAGGTCTTTACCAGTATCATCGATTGGTATTCGGAGTAGCATCGGCTCCGGCAATATGGCAAAGAGCGATGGAACAAGTCCTGCAAGGGATTCCGGGGACTCAGTGTTACTTGGACGACATCCTTGTGACAGGTGAAGATGACAGTGAACACCTTAACAACCTAGAACAGGTGCTCACTAGACTACGGGAACATGGGCTACGAGCCAACCGCCCCAAGTGCGAGTTTTTTAGGAAACAGATATCGTATTGTGGCCACGTGATTGATGAAGAGGGGTTACATAAGTCCCCTGACAAAATTGAAGCGGTTGTTAAGGCCCCAGCACCTGAAAATATGTCGCAACTGAGGTCATTCCTCGGATTGGTGAATTACTACCATAAGTTTTTGCTGAATTTGTCGACAATTCTGCACCCACTGAACGCCCTGCTACGAACGGGGGTAGCATGGAAATGGAGCAATGATTGTAAGCGGGCCTTTCAGAAGAGTAAGGACTTAATCACTTCAAGGGAAGTATTGGCTCACCACAACCCAGCACTGCCGATCAGACTGGCGTGTGATGCGTCTCCCTACGGCATTGGGGCGGTACTGTCACATAAATTCCTTGATGGGTTAGAGAGGCCGATAGCTTTTGCGTCACGCTCGTTAACTTCTGCCGAGCGTAACTACGCCCAGATTGACAGAGAGGCCCTCAGCCTAGTGTGGGGGGTGAAGAAGTTCAATCACTACCTGCACGGTCAAAAATTTACTCTACTAACCGATCATCAACCTCTTGTCTCCATTTTCAACCCTCAGAAGGGCGTACCGATAATGACAGCACAACGGCTGCAGAGGTGGTCCCTTTTCCTAGGGGCGCACCAATATGACATCGAGTACAAAGGAACTAAACAGCATGGGAATGCTGATGGATTGTCACACCTACCGTTGCCGACGGTGGAAGAAGACGACCTTGCAGTGGATCCAATGGAGTTATTCCACTCGACCATAGTCAAATGTCTCCCTGTGACGAATGCAAACATAGAAAAGGAAACACGGAATGACCCGACACTATCACGG
This sequence comes from Somniosus microcephalus, assembly GCF_052327205.1. Classification (NCBI taxonomy): domain Eukaryota; kingdom Metazoa; phylum Chordata; class Chondrichthyes; order Squaliformes; family Somniosidae; genus Somniosus; species Somniosus microcephalus. The sequence goes on from NC_141001.1 coordinate 67,181,721, forward strand.
GTCTATGATTTAACGGTGAAGGGATGGCCAGCACATGGCGAACCACTGCTGCCAGCATTCTCGCCGAGAAGAGAACAGCTGTCAGTGTGCAGCGGAACCTTGATGTGTGGATCCAGAGTAGTAATTCCACCTAAGTTGACGGATAGAGTGCTCAATGAGCTTCATGAGGGTCATCTGGGTGGGGTAAAAATGAAGAACTTAGCCAGAGCGTTTGTGTGGTGGCCGGGAATCGATAGAGAAATCGAAGAGATGACCAAGAGCTGTGCAGGATGCCAGAAGGTCCAAAACGCCCCACCACAAGCTCCTCTGCATCCATGGGAGTGGCCCTCATCTCCATGGCAAAGGGTGCACATTGATTTTGCTGGTCCCTTCATGGACTCGATGTTTTTAATTGCGGTGGATGCACATTCAAAGTGGCCAGAGGTAATAAAAATGTCCTCAACCGCCACGGAAAAAACTATAACAGTTTTACGAACCATATTCGCCAGGAATGGGCTGCCTGAACAGATTTGCTCTGACAATGGACCACAGTTTGTGTCTGAAGAGTTCCGGAGGTTCTTAAAGAACAATGGCGTTAAGCATTACACATCTGCCCCATATCATCCAGCCACTAATGGATTGGCCGAGAGGTTTGTCCAAACATTCAAGAAGGCTATCAAGGCAATGTGTAATGAAGATATACCCCTACAACACAAGGTGGACAACTTCTTGTTTGCCTACCGGAATGCGACACATGCGGTTACCAACCAAACTCCAGCCATGATGTTCTTCAATCGAAGACTACGATGCCGCTTGGATTTGGTTAAGTCAAACGTCCGAAGAGATGTGGAGAACAGGCAGTTTCAAAATATGAATGAAAGGCCGACCAGCAGTTTTAAGATAGGTCAACCAGTTTTGGCCCGGGACTACCGCACTGAGAAATGGCAGCCAGGAACGATTTGTACACGGCAAGGACCTCTAATGTATACCGTGGACGTTGGAGAGAGCATTGTAAGACGCCATGCTGACCAGATTCTAGAGTCACTGGAAAACGTCAACTCCACACCACGATCTGATACACCTGGTAATGAAATCGACGTACCAATTGCAGCTACCGCAGAACCGGTAATATTGGAAGATGAACCAAACAACGACATTGATCCCGACTCAACATTGCCAGAAGAACCTGATACCCCAAAGAGGCGTTATCCAGACAGAATCAGGAAGCCTCCTCAAAGACTGAACTTATAATTGCTTAAACTTAACCAATGTATCTAGCAACCGTAATTGTGATTGTAATTAGTTATCATTTAGTTGTTAAATGAATGTTATGTACTGTTTATCTAAAAGGGGAGGAATTGTTGTGTATGTACCTTTAAGAGAATAACTGGTCTCAGACTGCAGTACCGGCAGTGACCACCCCTGTATAAAAGGCACTAGTGAGCCTCTGTTGTTTTCAGTTTCACTATGACTTCCATCAGTAAAGACTTGTTTTGTTCAACTCCTGCTGTCCGTGTCTCAGTCATTCACGGACATAATAGTCGCCACTTTTGTTAAATCTCAAGAGTTTAATAACCTTGCTTGTATAACAATTAAAAGAGTACGCAGGAGACAGAGATCAGTTCACAGCCATCACTTTCCAGAGAATCTTCTCAACTCAATGCACTCTATTTCCCATAGTGCATTGCACATCACAACTATGGTAAGCTATGTGGGACAATTCAAATACAACATTCAAAATACACAACAGCCAGAGAATCAATTGTTTGCTAAAATAAAACAAATGTAACAACTGGGTGTCAGGTTAAGCAACACTTGATAAAGAATATCAATCTGGTAGGTTGATGCTACACATCCTCAATACAAGCCACTTGATACAATAGTAACAAAAGAAGAAATATGCATTAGCATTAAAATCTTTAAAATTTACCCTAATTCAAAGATTTGATAGTCGGACCCATCAAGATCTCCATTTGCCTGCCTATGACTGAGATGTTATGATAAGTGAAATTGCACTAAAACTTTATAAAATAATGTGTAGGTTAATCCTACATTCTCAAGGCATTAAGAAAGAGAACCTTATGGAAATCATGCTAATGAAAGTCCTATGGATCTCCCTATGCATCACCAGTTGCTTTAACTGTCTTATTTACATCACCAGAACAAAAACAGTACCAAACTTCAGTATAGAGAAGATAACCCTTGCTTGAATGCAAGAATAAATTATACTCTACAAGCATCCCTTCAATCTGAAACCCATTTCCTACATCAAAGCCATTCACTAGGAGGAAACTTGTATTCTCCCTCCGAACCTTATGCAAAAGCCTAGATAGCTGCAGGTTCAGAACCACTAAATTTCTGGTTTGTATCCAACATGAAAAAATTCAGTTTTGTACAACCAACCTACTGAATACTCCATTAAAAAAAAGCCATTTGGATCTACTCCCATTCTTTAGGGAGTACTTGCTAACAGCTCAGCAAACCAGCCCACAAATTCAGGAACTCAAGCAGATAGATGCACTATAGACAATTCCACAGTCCCACAGGACACTCCTCAGACCACCACCACCACCAACTTTCTGCTGTCAGCCTACTCTTCAGATTTTCTGCCGAAAAGGTCGATAAACCGAGAACGGATACCAGATGGGGCACTCCACATTCAGGAATTCCTGCCTGTAGTGTTTATGTGGGGGTTATATGAAGCTCTTTTTAAGGATTGTGCTCTCCTCTTTTTTATCTCGACAGGATCCAGATCACGTTGATGATAATGGTTTTATAATCTTTGGAAGAGAGCCCAGTAAGAGGCAAATTGTCCTGCACTGGAAAGTCACGAGCCACTAAACAGATATAGAACACCATGATGCTCAGCAAGCAAGGAATCCCCATGCTCTGACACAAGCTGTTTGAACCAAATCGCCTGTTTGAATGTCAAAAGCCTACAGGACCTGGAATCTGTTCTGGTATAAAGTATATTTGGGTGCAGAAGGGATCATGAGAGTTCTAGAAAGTACTTTATGAGAAACTGATGTGGAACTGATTACACTATACAGTAGTTACCTCATCACAATCTCAAACTAGCAGTTAAAAGTAAAGGTATAGAATCTCCCACAATGTATAGCTATAATTTGAAAATGACACTTTGGGCTGAAGTGTAATAATCTGTATCAGCAGAGTTCCCCAAATATTTTAGAACCAAGGAAAAATTAATGTACACAGATTTACATTCTGGAGGGTTCATATAATGAGGAAGTCTTGCACAATGGTGAGACAGGCAAAGTTTTCAAAAATCGAACCTTTAGGGTGTACAAAAAGACTTAAAAGACTTGCATTTATATAGCACCTTTCATGACCTCAGAACATCCCAAAGCGCTTTACAACCAATGAAGTACTTCTGAAGTGTAGTCACTGTTGTAATGTAGGAAACACGGCAGCCAATTTGCGCAGCCAAGCTCCCACAAACAGCACTGTGATAATGACCAGATAATCTATTTTATTGATGTTGACTGAGGGCTAAATATTGGTCAGGACACCAGGGATCACTCCCCTGCTCTTCTTCAAAATAGTGCCATGGGATCTTTTACGTCCACCTGAGGGAGTAGACAGGGCCTTAGTTTAACGTCGCATCTGAAAGACGGCACCTCCGCCAGTGCAGCACTCCCTCGGTGCCACACTGGAGCATCAGCCTAAATTTTTGTGCTCAAATCTCTGGAGTGGGACTTGAACCCACAACCGTCTGACTCAGAGGCGAGAGTGCTACCAACTGAGCCATAGCTGTACAGAATAAATCTGAAGTCTCCATCCAGCTATAGAGCCGAAAGTGTCTGGAATACTAACCCATTCAATTTAATACACAAAATAAATTCTATGAATCAGAAAACTTGCAGATATTTGGTCTGCATGAGTATCGTCTCCCTAAGTACTATATTCACATTTTGAGAGGGGCACATAACCCTTATCACTAAATCACACAGGAAGCAGTGAAATTCCTTCTAAAATTATTCTTTCCAACCTATCTCGAGAACCAGTTCAACAAAGCTTCTGAAGACCCATGTTTCTTTGAAAGCAATGATCTCTCTTGGTGGATGATTCCCAATTTCTGATAAGAACATGGGCCTAGACACAAATGTGAAATGCAGGAATGGGTTTGGGAGGGGGAAATAAATTATGGGCAGAGTGAGAATCAACTGGCTTTCCCAGTATTGAAATATCATTTACCCCCTCAGTTTAAATATGTGGTTTGAAAAATCTGACTGGTCAGTTAGTAGACCAGTACAATTTCTCCAAGCCATTGTGTTCTCAGCAATCACAAGAGTTAAACCCAAGAACATCTGTTTTTATTATATTTGTCTCTGGCAGCACCTAATTGTTATGCTATATAATAGATTTTAAAATATCTCTCCCCTTATTCCACACAAACACTTGCATATTCATTTTGTCCTTACAGGTATATGATTTCCTCTTCACTTCATTTAATATATGAAAAGTGCTTTCAGATGAAGTGTTGTTGCAATTGAATTCAGTTTTGAGAATAGATTTCAACTTTTTCCCCTTTTCCCTCCTCAGGCACAGAAAATACATGTTTTTTTATATATATATATAAATAGCAACCACACTCTACAAATAAGTGAACCGACAAGTCTTTTTTATGTGACAAATAATGGGGAAAAATACATAGACAGGCTTTTCGTAACAATATCAACCACTTCTCTTTCTGCAGCTGTACATAGACACTACAATCTGGTCTGTCTAGAAGTAGTGGCTTGTGTTCCAAGATTTTGTTTTGGGAAAGAGAAAAATGTGTTATTTTGAAAGACCTGTTTACAAAATACAGACTTGATACAGCCAGGATGAGATAAGATGGGAAACACAAGATGAACAGGAATACTGGAAACTGATTCTTCACATTTTGGTGCACTACTGAGTAAAGTCTCTTCAAATAGATGTTTTGTTCTGTAAGGCGTGTATATTCTGTGAATACTAGCAATTCTGTAGCATTATTCATGGGTAGTATTGGAACTGGAGCATGGTTGTGATGTTCAGCTCCTAACCTGGTCTGTGCTCTAAATAGTCAAATTGGGCTGGATTTTGCCAATGGGGAGATTTTGGAGGCGGGACTCCCACTTGGAGGCGGGACTGAAACCCGACATCAACTTCTGGCCAACCCACGCTATTTTCCCTTGATTGACCTTGTTAAGCCCGCCCAGCGGGCTTAGCAGGCCAATTAAGGGAAAGCCGGTTACAGAGAACATCAACGTATGACGTTTCAGCTGTCAAAAATTTTTGACAGATTAATTGTCATCATTTGACAGCTCTGTGAAGCAGTCAAACACTGACATTCTCTGTAGTTTGAATTCAAGACCTCATCAAACCTCTTTCTTTTGCAGAAATTTGATGGTTGTTACACTGGAGATTGCAACGGCCATCTGTCATCTCTGCCGGTGAGATGCGAGACTCTCCACATACCCAACTCTTGAAGCCTGCAGGAAGAAACAAGGGTAAGTAAACTTTTTCTAACACTTTCCACTTACCTCACATACTCACCTCTCCACACTTGCACCCATCACTTACCTTCACAGTGCACTTTTGCACCCCTCCAACCCCGCAGGCCCACTACTCTCCTCGGTGACGCTGGCGGGGTTCGCAGCCTTCGGGAAGCCCGCACTTGTGTGGGCAAAATGGGGATAATCTGCTTATCTGCCTGTTAACAGGCAGTTAAGTGACACTAATCCCCTTCCCGCCTCCAAGGAGACGGGACCCAGCACGGGTCGGCTACCCGCCTCCTGGCAAGATGGCACGGAGGCGGGTTGTGGCAAGTTGAGCACCCGCCCCCAAATTCTGCCATTTTCCCGGCAGTCCCATACCTGCCTCCCCAGGGCTGGCAAGATCGTGCCCATCAAGTCAGAGCAATTGCATCAGCTTATAATTTTCAGGTTCCAACCAAGCAGCATCAGATCAGTGCCTCCATTTTGGTAGGTCTGAGGTGGGTGAACAGTGTTCATCCATCCCATCCATCTTGGAGATTAAACTGGGAGGTCTCAGAGGTAACAAAAGCACCACTTACCTTTGAGCCAAAGCTTGGCGGACTTCGAGATAAGTTAACTGAATAGGTAAGTTTAATCATGACAGACAGGTGTTACTAATGTTACAGTAGATATAAAATTGACTTTGTACAGTGTATATATATTTATAGAAAAAATCTCTAATGTTCACAGCTAGGACACTCTTACCTAATAAGACTCGTTATTTGCATTCCACTCAGTGTGGTGAAACAGACAAAAACTCAACTTCCAATTAATATCAGGCATCAAAACAAAACAGAAGGAAGCCAGCAGTTGAAGCTATTGATGCATTAAAATAGTTGACATGTGTTTCCCTGCATTACAACAGTAACTACACTTCAAATGTACTTCATTGGCTGTGAGGACATGAAAGTATATAAATACAAGTTATTTATTTTCTATAAGCAGCAGCATTCTGAAAAAGAATATATTAACCCCTTGGCTGGTTCCAATTTTTTGTTAAGTATTGTACTGAATAGTATTTGGTCATTCTCTCAGTTCCTATAAATTACTTTACCTGTAAATAAACCTAGCCAAGTAATGTACACAATAATTTAGGAGTGTGTTACTTTTACACTTTCCGAGGTGACATCCCCCTTATCCCTTACCAGCTGTGGCTTAGCGGGTAGCACTCTTGCCTGAGTCAGGAGGTTGTGGGTTCAAGTCCCACTCCAGAGACTTGAGCATAAAAAAATCTAGGCTGACACTCCAATGCAGTGCTGAGTGAGTGCTGCACTGTCGGAGGTGTCGTCTTTCGGAAAAAATCTTAAACCGAGGCCCCATCTGTTCATAATCTGCTGCACCAATTTGAAATTCCCTTGGTTAAGTAAGAGTATAAATGCAGCAATGGGAATCTGAACAAGTTTTAAGAGTACAGGAAGCTGTCTCTTCAGATACAGCAGTTAATCTGTGGGAACGTTACTACAGATCTAATTCTAACAGTCTTTGATGCAGTTATATATTTAAAAACATTTTTAACAGCATTTTACCTCAAAATAAACAGGGTCACCGAAGCATTAAATTTAACGTTTGCACGTGTTGTTCACTGTAGCACAGCTGTGTTTCTGCATTGAAGGAGAAATATTGTATACAGTGTAGAAAATGTTTATACATCAAAAGGTTCATGTCACTAAACAATACCAATAGAGTGATAGATGAATTTAGCAAGTAACCTGTGTGTAAATGAGACTACTTGCAAATCATTCCCTTCCTTTGACTATGGATTTTAAAATTTAGCTATTTAATGGAACTGGATGGTGCAGTAAATTAGCTCACTGTTCTTTCCCCTCTTGGTCCTGAATCTAGCCCAGGCTGATTGGTACAGAGAGGAGACTTTCATTCCATCAAGAGTCATTTGTGAAATGAGTTTCATCAGTCTCAACCCAGTTACATTGGGCAAAGGATTATCGCACAAAATTTTCCATAATTTCAAACACTGACTGGCAGCTTTACTCAGTGAGGCCATTGAAGATGGTTGGTATGGGAAAGGAATCACGAGCAGTGCAACAACAGGAGATGGTCTTTGGCGGCTGGGATCAAGACATGTCAGTCTAGAGGTTGAGCATGAATCTAGTTTCCCTTGACTAAACCATTAAAACAGATTATCTGGTCATTATCTCATTGCTGTTTGTTGGAGCTTGCATTACAACACTTCAAAAATACTTCATTGGCTGTAAACCGTTTTGGGACATCCTGAGGTCATGAAAAGCACTGTACAAAATGCTTTCATTCACTTTCTTTCTTTCAGAATTTGAGTAGGATGACTGGACAGGGAAGAAGTCTACATGTACCCTAGTAGTAGAAGAGAATAATCATCTATTTTACCTGCTGTTATAATGGGGAAGTTGCACCTGTATTGCCTAGCCATTTACAAAAACTGGTGGTCAAGAGCCCTTCAGATTTACCACTCAGTTTTAGTTTACTTGTACCGTATACTAATTTTGTCGTTGTGAAAGTGCAATAGTGACTGAAATAATTAAACAAGCTCATTGGTCAGAGTTGGTCTTTCCAAGCTTAGAGTACAGTGAATGAGGAAAGAAATACTATATAAGGCCTTGCTGGCTTTCAAAATGCACTTCTTTCTATTACTAAAAATCTGACTTTATTTTCTGCAAATTTTAATAACTAATGGGAGTGCAATTCAACCTCATAATAAATTCTACTAGTGCAAGATCTCATTCGAACAAACATTTCCCCAAGTCACAGCTGAAGTTTCATTATGTATTTAGTAGAGTAGTACAAACTTTAATTAGATGAGAGTGTTGATTAGTCATTTTCTGAACTGTACAAGTTTGTAATAATGAAGTTTCAGTGGATAGTATATAGAGAACCATAAAACATGGAATTCAGTCTTCTCAATAAAATAAATTGTAATCTCATATTCATTATTTTACTGCCTGAAACATTCTAGGTCTTAAAAAGAGATAAATAAATGTATTTTCCCTGGGGTTGGGCATGGCTCAAGCTATTCAGAATATTAGGCGTAATTTTCATAAACTTTAAAAAAAAATAATTCACGGGATACGGACATCACTGGCAAGGCCAGCATTTATTGCCCATCCCTAATTTATAGTTAGTCATTGTCACATATCCCTATTCTTTCAAGTTGGGATTATTATAAGTCTCCCATCTTCTGTGACAACATTGAAATAATAAAATGTATATATTTTGGGTGTCAGTGACAAAGATGTTGATAAAGGGAGTGAATGCACAGCAATCAGGTCTATAGCTGTGACAAGGTACAGCTTAATTATGCCATTGTTTGTCAGGATATTGAGGCTCAGATATGCAATATTTCCAACAACCTTATTTGCAGTAGGGATTCACTGAGAAGTTTATTTATCTATATATATATATATATATAAAAGGATCCGTCCGTCTGTCTGTCTGTCTGTCTATCTGTCCACTATACACTCAAAAGTTATAGAGCGTACCTACACATATGTTATATCAAAAGAAAGCTTATGATTAGTGGAGTCTCATAGGCGTATTTACTTTTTGGTCAGACAATATACAAAAAACGTTCAAAAATCCACTCATTAGCGGTTGACCAATCCTACCGCTCATTAGCGTTGAGTGACGTGATGGTTGACCAATCCTACAGTTCAGTGACCTGATGGTTGACCAATCGGTGCATCACGGGGGGGCGTTTCATTCCGTGTGTGGGCGGGACCTAATCCTGCAGCCTCCCGAAATGTAGCCGCCATTTTTTCACTGCTTTTACTCAACAGCGAGCGGGGCAGCTGCGGCGGCCCGCCGGAGCGGGAGGTGAGTTGGGGTCACTCGGGCCGGCCCGGGCCTGACAACCGCTCGGCCCGAGACACAGAGCGGGGGAGCGGCAGCGGCCGGCCGTCAACCGCACGGCCCTGTAAACTGCCGTTTTACAAAAAAGCCTTGGCAACGCCGGGCCCCCCCCAGCTAGTAGTTAATAAAAACGATTGGGTGAAAAATTATTTTAATGTTTGAAACACTATTCCAAGTATCAAGAGTGATAAATAAATAGTTTGCCACTGAATTTAGATTCCGTGGAGTGGAAACATAGCGTAAACTACCAGACACACATGTTTGCAGCATCTCGGCTCGAAACACTAAAACATGACAAACCCCTTGCAACCTCGTCTGCTGTTTTGAAAGTAAAGCAATAGCGAAACAGTTACAATGACAATTTGTGATTTACAAGCAAGTCACAAATGATGACATATCTCAAAATTACCAAACTTGGCAGCTGTAGGAGCAATTCCATGGTGCACACATCAGCCTCAAGGATGACAAACAGTCCGTCATCAAATCAAAACCAAAGCCAAATTCAGACAAAGACCAAACCATTACATCACTATTCACTCCTCTAGCTTAAGAGTAAAATAAAAACTTGATGGAACTCCAAGTTTCCATTGCACAGAGGAAAAAATATTTATCCAGATCTGTAAACCTTGGTTTTTGGCTCATTTCTACCATGTGTCCCTGTTCAAGTTTAAATAAACTCAGATTTGGAGCCTTGATTTTCACTGATCCCAAAGGCATAACATCTGAAAACAGAGAACTTTTTAAAACAAAAACAGATTCAGCTTAAATAGTGTAATTGACTAGTGGGCCAAATTGGTTACATTTCTTTTATTTGAGAACAATTTATGCCAAATTTGCTGATATTCTCAATGTTATCTATACTGAGCAACACAGATGTTGGGTCACTTTTTAATCTTTGTGCTGGGTAACATAATAGGATCAGATATGAAAAATAGAATAACTTTTAAATAATAGCCTTCTCTACAAGGCAGAAACCCCTAAATCATTGTTGTCTGTATATTATTGTCTGAGATCTTGATTGAATATGCAGAAAAATGAAAAATAGAATAAAAGTAGAGTTTAAGTAAAAGCTCTATCAAATGGAAGGAACTCCTGAGCTGTAAAAAATGGTTTTAAAATTGCAAGATATTATGGAAGAAATATGCCCGAAGACACGAGGTAGGATTTTCATTGGGCCGTGGAGGCGTGATTGGAGGCATGCGGGGTGTTAAAATCCCGAAATCGGGGGTCCCAACCCCATCCTGCCTCCATGCCAGTTTCAAAGGAGGCAGGTACCCGCCCCGCACTGGGACTCGGCTCCCCGAGGCGGGAAGGGGATTAGTGCCAAATAACTGCCTGTTAACAGGCAGTTTTTAGCCTAATCCCTATTTTTAATGTTGAAGTGTTGGATTCCCGACGGCTCCAAACCACGCCAAGTTAGAGGAGGCAGACCGTTGGGATGAAGGGCTTGGAGGGGTCGAGATGTCCGGTGTTCAGGTGAGTGATGGGTGCATGAGTGCAAAGGTAAGTGTGTTTGTGTGTGTAAAGTGTTTAAATAAGTTTTACTTACATGTACTTACCTTTACAGCCTTCCTTCCTTCAGGTCTCGGGAGTCCCTCATCTCACTGGCACAGAAAGCAGAATGGCTGCGAGCTGTCAAAAATTGCAGCATTCAGCTATCTGTTCCGGGGAGATCTCTAATTCATCCTGAGAGGAAGGAATTAACTTGTAGTATAGATTGTCAGTGTTTGACAGCTTCAAACAGCTGTGAAACGCTGATATTTCATCTGTCAAAAGGTCTTGACAGGTGAAATTTCAATCTGTGACGTCACCTGTTGCCGGGTGGCCCTTAATTGGCCTGCTGAGCCCGCTGGGCGGGCTCAACAAGGTCAATCAAGTTTAAATCGCATGGGTTAGCTACAACTCGATGGAGGCGGGACTACAACCCCGAAAGTTGCAGTCCCGCCTCCTACCCGACTTCTCAATGAAAATCCAGCCCATGGAAACAAATGAATTGTCAGAACAATTTTCTTAGCTGACTCAAGTCCAAGCTGTATTTGTCTCCATGTGTTGAAACCTGTGTCCTTGTACATGCGAGAAATGCTGCTCACTGTGTCTAATAGTTTTCATACTGAGTAACTGCTGAATGAGGTCAATGCAGATATGTAACCTTTTCTTAACTAGCTCTGGGAACGTATGTACATTAATAGTGGAACCCAAAATCAATATCAGAATGTTTTAATCTGGTCCCACCCATATACATTTCTAAAATCCAGCCCTCATTCTGTACATGAATCCCACATAGGGACTGCCTGGTGGACCCGAATTGCCTCTGAGGCCACTGCAGCTGCAGCTACGCATACCCCCAGCTTTGTCGCAGGACTGTAGCTGGGTGCTGCTTTTGGGTTCAGCCACAGGCTCTGCCTATCCATCTGCCAGCTGGCCGAGGCAGCCAAGCTCAATGGACGGCTTGTCCTGTTCCTAGTCAGGTGGTGTAGCATGTGGCATTCCATCCCACCCCCTTGAGCAGGTAAGACACAAACTATTTATTCTGCACGAGGGGTGGTGCAGACCTACTTCCCAAGTGCCCTTGTTCCCCTGTGTGACTGAATATGCTCTCCCAGAGTATAGTGCCTTTTTAAATTCCATTTGTGAGGTAAAAAAGATTCAGCCTTGCCAAATAGTGAAACCCGCAAACTTATTTGGCACACCACTTGCTGCCACCCGTTCACCTCTGTGATGTTTGGACCAAACCCAGCATGCTTTTGCACAAAAGCATCTTTGCCCTGAGTTTTTTTCAGGTGTGGGAGCACCAGATGTTGTGCAACGTGGTCAGCGATTTCTGCAGCTGCCTGGATTGACCAATGAGGCCAGCTCTGCTCTTTGTTGTCCTGATCACCTTTTCTCTGAATTCCTTGTGTGTAACTCCCCTCGGTATCTACGTCATTACCTATTAAAACAATCGACGGCATGAGCAAATAAGCTGCTAGGTCTGTGACCAAAATCTGGACTGGTCACAGGTGATGCTGGGGTCATCCAAAGTTCCTGAATGCAAGCAACTTTGCCTTTTATGTAAGGTAGTCCTTCAGAGGGCTGCTATTGTGAATGAGCAGCTATTCACAGGTACTGAAGTGATGTTATTACATTGTTGAAGGTTAAACACAGGATGACAGAGATCTTTGAAGAGGTACAAATTTACAGGTAAATTATTTGTATGTCCTGAAAGAAGAAATAACAGCTGGTAAAACACAATTCTTGAAAAGTATAGACAGATGTAGTAATAAATGTCACGGATTGCTTTACATTAACTAATGCCAGCTCTCACTGGACTGCATTACCTCTCAAGCCAAATGTTCATTTACTCCTGTTTATCACAATAGTTGGACTTTCTAAATAAACTGACATTTCAAATTAGCAGATGGAATTAGCAATATACTAAAGGCAACTGTACCTGTTGATTCTGGTTGAGGGCAGCACCTGCAATATTGTAAATGAGGAGCCACACAAGCAGTCAGCAAATCATGAAACAACTGCAGGTTTTTATCCCTTTTGCAAGGTTTTGTTTTCTGTTCACTAAGTAGGGAATATTATTTTAAAGTGATAGTTTTGGCTTGCAACAAGAAAATCTATCCCATAATGAGAAGCAGACAAGTAAGTAGCAGGCTGGCTAGTTAGTTATCAAATCTGTGTATATATTTGTTTACGTGAATAGTTCTTCAAAGTCTTGCACATAGTGGACCATCAAACAAGCAAGAGCCCAGAGATAAACTAAATTAGTTTTATTTTAGAAACTATACGGGAGCGGTAGATCTGTTTGGTTGGAAGGCAAATCAATCCCTAGATGTCCTCATGAAAACAATTCTCTCATGAATTTAGGAGTTATACCCGATCCTGAGAACACTTCATTAGCAGCAGCTGATCCTACTTCTGACCTGAGCGTTTATTTTTTCATAGCATGGGTTTGCACTTGAGAAAGATGTAGAAGGCAGCTGCAATCAGGCAATCCCAGTCTCTACACATCCATTTTTTTGTCAGCCCTTACTCAAAAGTTGCACAATTTCCACTATTCCATACGAACGATTCATCTTGCAATGCAGTTTTTTTTGTTGAAAAAAAGGAGTAACCTCAAGACAAATTACATTTTTGTTATGAAAACTTAGTTCTAATTAAACAAAAGTGTTAGGATTCTTAATCGCACACAGATTTATCCCATGGGATACAAATCTATGAAATGCTACTATATTGTACTAGCAATGATACCTTAGCAAGGAGTTCTTGGCTAAATGCAGCAGTTATTGTAAAGGAGAGCCCTAGGAATGAATGATCTCGTGTTTAATCAAATTTTCCATTGCAGTTGAGCATGATCGTACCACAGAATATACCAAGATTTTGATGCAAATTTATTGAAACTCAATAATCCTGAAAATCAAACATCGTGTATGTAATACAATTTAGAAAAAGGTAGGAGACAGCTGAGTAAATATTTAACGGCATAATTTGCTGTGGAACCTACAATTATTATTCATGTGTTATAATTAATTCAGGTGTATTGAATTTCAACAATTGTCTAATTTTTTTTTCTTAAATTGCATAATTGGGAACTGTGAGTGATTCACAGTTAGGGATTAGTGAGTGGAGGAGGTGTATAATAACCCATCAAGGATGACATTAGATTGCTGCATCATATCTGACAATAACACAGGCAATGAGTTTTGCCTTCAGCTTTTCCAGAAAGTGCTAGAAAATGTTTCTCTGTGGCTTATGCTGTATGGCTCCTTGTTTGTTATACTCCACCTTGAGGAGTATGTTTTTCTTTAATAAAAATTCAAAATTGCTGTGAAAAAAAGAATGAAAGCAAACAGGTTTGTTTTCTGGAAATAAAGAGACTTGCTAGGATTTATTGTGCATTTAGCATCTGGCAAAAATATCCCAATGGAATCCAGCTGGCTTTTTATCAATTTGTGAGAGAGACTGTGAAGAATTGTCTTTAAAAAATAAAAACAGGCAAAGGTTGCAAATCACCCTGACCAGGCCTGGACAGTCGAACACACACAAACACACAACTACAGTCACTCACTTCTCTCTCGCTCTCTTTCTCCCTCTCTCTCGCTACAGGCCCCATTATTACTGAGTGGAATTGTGGGAGGGACTGCCTTCTACATTGTTGTTCCTACGTGCAAGTATAGTGAAACTTGTATAAACAGACACTCCTAAACAACCGACACCTGCAAAAAGCTGACAATTATTGAGAGGCCCAAATAGCTTACATTGTAAAATATACAAGCGGTACTCTGAAACCACGGACACCCGCAAACTACAAACAGCCTTCAATGCACCAAGCCCTTTCACAACTTAAAACACAGGACAAAGCCTGATGTCACACTTTAAGATGTTGAAAGTACATATTGTACCTGAGTCTAAAGATCGTGATGATCGATGGATTGTTACTGGATGCCTTTTTGATCGTGCCAGTATCGAGGCTTGAATCACCCCTGAAGCCCTGCTTCCAAAAGCAACCTTGTTGACAACACACACCAGAAGATGTGCATGCACCCGACCTCACGTGAACCCAGAAGATGTACACGCTCCAGATCCCACACGGACCCAGAAGATGCACATGCACCCGACCCCACATGGTTCGGTTGTCCGTCTTCTGAGTGTCAGTAGGAACAGGTTACACTGTACAGATACTGTACTTGCAACATCAGTTTTGTTACATCTGCTTCCTTAAGTTCTTAGAATTGTTGCAGCTGATTAGGTGTTCATCATAATCTCAGCTGGTTCTTCAAGATTGTTGGGGCAATTTTTAAAGTACATACATACATACATATTTTAACTACTCTAACCAGTATGCATCAGCCTTGGCTCAGTGAGTAGCACTCTAGCCTCTGAGTCAGAAGATTGTGGGTTCACGTCCCACTCCAGACATTTGATCACATAATCTAGGCAGACACTTCAGTGCAATACTGAGGGAGTGGGAGTGAGAGTGGAGAGAGCGAGCCTGAGGGGTAACAGTACAAGAGGATAACAGATAAAAGCAGGAGAACCAGCAGCAGAACATAAGAAATAAGAAATTAGTAAGCGAGTTTGGAAGGCATAGAAAACAAGGGCTAGGAAATAGACAACAAGGCAATTTGGCAATGCTAAATGGTATATACCTTAATGCAATGAGTCTAGGGATTAAGGGAGATGAGCTAAGGGCATAGATAGACAGGTAGAAGTATGCTATTATAGCCATTACTGAGACATGGCTGAAAGAAGGGCAGGAATGGCAGCTCAGGGTTACAGGGTTTTCAGGCGAGATAGAGACGGGGTTAAAAAGGAGGGGGGGTCGCAGTATTGATTAGTGAGACAATTACAGCTGTGCGGAGGGATGATGTGTTGGAAGGATCATCAAATGAGGCCATATGGGTTGAACTAAAGAACAAAAAAGGGGCAATCACACTGCTGGGAGTGTACTATAGACCTCCAAACAGTCCGAGGGAGATAGAAGAGCAAATTTGTAGGCAAATTTCTGACAAGTGGAAAAACAATAGAGCAGTAATAGTGGGGGGATTTCAATTACTCCAATATTAACTGGGATACTACCAGTGTAAAAGGTATAGAGGGCACAGAATTTCTAAATTGCATTCTGGAGAACTTTTTTAGCCAATATGCATCAAGCCCAACAAGGGGGGGGGGGGGGGGGGGGGGCAGTTCTGGATTTTGTTTTCGGGAATGAAGCTGGGCAGGTGGAAGGAGTATTAGTGGGAGGGCATTTTTATGGTAGTGATCATAATTCAGTTAGTTTCAGCATAATTATGGATAAGGACAAAGCAAAACAGGAGTAAGGATTCTAAATTGGGGGGGGGGGGGAAGGTCAATTTTACGAGGTTGAGAAGTGATTTAGCAAAAGTGGACTGGAAACAGTTACTTGAAGGTAAATCAGTGTCAGAGATGGGAGGCATTCAAGAGGGAGATATATGGAGTTCAGGGTAAACATGTTCCCACAAAGAAAAAGGGTAGAACTGCCAAATTTAGAGCCCACTGGATGACAAGATGAGGCAAAAAAGGGAAGCCTATATCAGATATTGTGAGCTCAATACTGCAGAAAGCCTAGAAGAGTATAGAAAGTGTAGGGGTGAAATTAAGGAAATTAGGAAAGCAAAAAGAGGGCATAAAAAATACTGGCAAGTAGAATCAAAGAAAACCCAAAGATCTTTTATAATTACATAAAGGGCAAGAGGATAACTAAGGATAACTCAGGGACCAAAATGGTGATCTATGTGTGGAGGCGGAGGATGTGGGTAAGGTACTTAGTGAATACTTTGCAGCTGTATTCCAAAAGAGGGGGACGATGCCAACGTTGAAGTTAAGGGGGAAGATGGTGAAATATTCGACAGGATAAACATAGTAAGAGAAGAAGTATGAAGGGGTTTAGCTGCCTTGAAAGTTGATAAATCGCCAGGGCCGGATGAAATATATTTGAGGCTATTAAACAAAGCAAGGGAGGAAATTGCGGAGGCTCTGACCATCATTTTCCAATCCTCCTTGGCTACAGGAGTGGTGCCAGAGGATTGGAGAACTGCTAACATTGTACCATTGTTTAAAAAGGGAGGAAGGGATAAACCGAGCAATTACAGGCCAGTTAGTTTAACCTCGGTGGTGAGCAAATTACTGGAATCAATTCTGAGGGAGAGTATAAACCTTCATTTAGAAAGACACAGATTAATCAAGGCTAGTCAGCATGGTTTTGTTAAGGGAAGGTCGTGTCTGACTAACTTGATTGAATTCTTTAAGGTGGTAACGAGGATCAATGAGGGCAGAGCGTTTAATGTAGTCTACATGGATATTAGCAAGGCTTTTGACAAGGTCCCACATGGCAGGCTGATCAAAAAAGTAAAAGCCCATGGGATCCAAGGGAGAGTGGCAAATTGGATCCAAAATTGGCTCAGTGGCAGGAAGCAAAGGGTAATGCTTATGGGGAATTTTTGCGACTGGAAGACTGTTTCCAGTGGAGCTCCACAGGGCTCAGTACTCGGTCCCTTAGTCTTTGTGGTATATATTAATGATTTAGACTTCAATGTAGTGGGCATGATAAGGAAATTTGCAGATGATACAAAAATTGGCCGTGTGGTTGACAGTGAGGAGGAAAGCTTTAAACTGCAGGAAGATACCGATGAACTGGTCAGTTAGGCAGAAAAGTAGCAAATGGAATTCTGGAAAAGTGTGAGGTAATGCATTTGGGGAGGGGCAACAAGGCAAAGGAATACACAATTAATGGGAGGATACTGAGAGGTGTGGAGGAACAAAGGGACCTTGGAGTATATGTCCACAGATCCTTAAAGGTAGCAGGACAGGTTGATAAAATAGTTAAAAAGGCATACGGAATGCTTTCCTTTATTAGCCGAGGCATAGAATATAACAGCAGGGAAGTTATGCTAGAATTGTATACAACACTGGTTAAGCCACAGCTTGAGTACTGCGTGCAGTTCTGGTCATTACATTACAGGAAGGATGTGATTGCACTGGAGAGGGTACAGAGGGGATTTACCAGGATGCTGCCAGGACTGGAGAATTTTAGCTATGAGGAAAGATTGGATAGGCTGGTGTTGTTTTCTTTGGAACAGAGGAGGCGATTTAATTGAGGGATATAAAATTAGGAGGAGCCTAAATCTCTCTTCTCTTAGGCAGTCCATCGGAACCAAGGATGACTTGCTTCCACATTAAAAATGAGTTCTCAGGTGACTGATGAGTCCAATGCAGGACCTACAGTCTCTGCCACAGGTGGGGCAAATGATGGTTGAAGGGACGGGTGGGTGGGGTGGGGTGCTTGGGTTGACATGTGCTCCTTGCGCTTGCTCCCGGCGAAGAGACTCGAGGCGTTCGGCGCCTCCTCCACTTTGTGCGGTCTTGGGCCAGGGATTCCCAGGTGTCAGTGGGGATGTTGCACTTTTTCAAGGAGGCTTTGAAGGTGTCCTTGAAGCGTTTCCTCTGCCCACCTGGGGCTCTCTTGCCGTGTCGGAGCTCTGAGTAGAGCGCTTGTTTTGGGAGTCTCGTATCGGGCATGCGGACGATGTGACCCATCCATCGGAGCTGATCAAGCGTGGTCAAAGCTTCAATGCTGGGGATGTTGGCCTGACCGAGAACACTGACATTGGTGCGCCTATCCTGCCAATGGATTTGCAGGATCTTGCGGAGGCAGCGTTGGTGGTACCTCTCCAGTGTTTTGAGGTGCCTGCTGTACATGGTCCATGTCTCTGAGGCATACAGCAGGGTGGGTATCACTGCTGCTCTGTAGACCATGAGCTTAGTGCCGGGTCTGAGGTCCTGGTCTTCAAACACTCTCTTCCTCAGGTGACCGAAAGCTGCACTGGCACACTGAAGGCGGTGTTGAACTTCGTCATCAACGTCTGCCCTTGTTGACAGTAGGCTCCCGAGGTATGGAAAGTGGTCCACGTTGTCCAAGGCCTTGTCATGGATTTTGATAATCGGGGGGCAGTACTGTGTGTCGCTGCCACGTTGGTGGAGGACCTTTGTCTTACGGATGTTTAGTGTAAGGTCCATGCTCTCATACACTTCGGTGAAGGTGTTGACGATGGTTTGGAGTTCGACCTCCGAGTGAGTGCAGATGCAAGTGTCGTCTGCATATTATAATTCAATGACAGGGGATGGGACTACCTTGGATCTGGACTGGAGGCAACGGAGGTTGAACAGTTTCCCATTTGTTCTGTAAATTAGCTCCACTCCAGCGGGGAGCTTACTGAGGGTGAGATGGAGCATTGCAGCCAGTAAGATCGAGAAGAGCGTTGGTGCGATAACACAGCCTTCTTTGACCCTGGTCCGTACATGAATTGGGTCTGTGGTGGAACCGTTGGTCAGGATCATGGCTTGCATGTCATCGTGAAGCAGGCGGAGGATGGTGACAAACTTTTGAGGGCAGCCGAATTTGAGGAGGACACTCCATAATCCCTCACGGTTGACAGTGTCGAAGGCCTTTGTGAGATCAAAGAAGGCCATGTACAGCGGTTGGTGCTGTTCCCTGCATTTCTCTTGTAATTGACGTGCGGTGAAGATCATGTCCATTGTGCCCTTAGTGGGTGGAATCCTCATTGCGACTCTGGGAGGAGCTCTTCGGCTACTGGGAGAAGGCGATTGAGGAGGATTCTTGCGATGACTTTCCCTGTGGCAGACGGCAGGGAAACTCCTCTGTAATTACCGCAATCGGACTAGTCACCTTTCTTGAAGATGGTCACAATTACGGCGTCTCTGAGATCCCCTGGCATGCTCTCCTCCTTCCAGATAAGAGAAATGAGTTCATGAATTAGCGCCAGTAGTGCTTCTCCACCATGCTTTAGTGTCTCGGCAGGGATTCCATCTGCTCCTGAGGCCTTGTTGTTTTTCAGTTGTCGGATGGCCTTTTCAACCTCATGCCGGGCTGGGGCTGTGCTGAGATGGTGGTGGGTAGCATGCTGCGGGATGGAGTTGAGGACTCTCGCGTTGAAGACAGAGTCTCGGTTAAGGAGATAGAGTGGATAGGAAGGACCTATTTCCCTTAGCAGAGAGGTTAATAACCAGGGTGCATAGATTTAAAGTAATTGGTAGAAGGATTAGAGGGGAGTTGAAGAGAAATTTTTTCACCAGAGGGTGGTGGGGGTCAGGAGCTCAATGCTTGAAAAGGTGGTAGAGGCAAAAATCCCCATTGCATTTAAAAAGTGCTTGGATGTGCACTTGACGTGCCGTGGCCTGCAAGGCTAGGGACCAAGAGCTGGAAAGTGGGGTTCGGCTGGATAGCTCTTTTTCGGCTGGCACAGACACGATGGCTGAATGGCCTCCTTCTTGCCATAAATTTATATGATTCAATGATTCTCTGAGTGCTGCACTGTTGGAGGTGCTGTCGTTTGGATGAGACATTAAACTTAGGCCCGGTCTACCCTTTCAGGTAGACGTAAAAGATCCTACAGCACTATACGAAGAGGAGCTGGGAAGTTCTCCCAATGTCCTGACTAAAATTTAGCCCTCAACCTACACCACCAAAAACAGATTACAGTATCTGGTCATTTATTTCATTGCTGTTTGTGGGAGCTCGCTGTAAACAAATTGGCTACTGTGTTTCATAACATTACAACAGTGACTACATTTCAAAAGTACTTCATTGTCTGTAAAGTGCTTAGGGATGTCCTGCGGTCGTTAAAGGTGCTATATAAATGCAAGTCTCTTTTTTTAAACTTCTTTGCAACCAGAAACAGCCCAAGGTCAAAGAGATGGCATTGTCTGTCCTACTCCAACCTCCAGCAGAGTCTTCTTTAATAACTCATCCATAAAAACTTCTGCCTCCTTAATATTTTTATGGGTGACCAGTCACCCACTAAGGCTGACCACTTCAGCCTCGAGTGCGCTGACTAGCTTGCAGATGAAACCCTCCAGAATTTGGGCCTGGAAAGCAAACATCTCAACTTCTACAAAGCACAAA
The DNA here is from genome assembly GCF_052327205.1 of Somniosus microcephalus. Taxonomy (NCBI): domain Eukaryota; kingdom Metazoa; phylum Chordata; class Chondrichthyes; order Squaliformes; family Somniosidae; genus Somniosus; species Somniosus microcephalus. The sequence goes on from NC_141001.1 coordinate 67,202,493, forward strand.
ATATTCCATCCTCATGCAACTTTAAAGTTTTAAGCTTGTTTTAGTTAAAAGAAAACCTTTAGGAGAAAAAAATGACAGACAAACCTCCTTCAATAAATTTATTGAATTTCCCACACTCCCTCTTTTTTTTAAAATTGTATTTGTCTCTCAGTTAATTTACCTAGCATCTCCTTCCCCCTCTACTCCCAACTCCCACTCTTGGCAAATTTCCATTTAAGAAGTCCTCGCTCTGTTCCTAGCTCTCTCCGTTACCAGCTCCCTCCACTGTGCTCTCAGCTTGCGCCCTACTAATATCTCCTCCTTTGTCTCAACATCCATTTTGACTGATTACACCTCTGTGAAGCACCTTGGGACATTTTTCTACGTTAAAAGTGCTATATAAATACAAGTTATTGTTGAAAGCACGGGATTGAGCTCAACTTTTTCCAGTAAGTTACTCCTCAATACTCACAGTCCAGTGTCACAGATGAATCCTGCTTCTTGGGGAATGTATTGGAGGTCATTTGTGCAATTGTGAATTATCGCATTCAAAAAGGCAATGGCAAGTGGAAAAGTAGAGAAAATCATCTGGCAAATCATTCTAACAAAGAGAGCCAGAACTGCATAATTTTTACCAGAATAACAATGATAAAGCATGTCAATGTGATTTTATATATTTTCAAACAAATGATAAAAGATTTGCTGAAGACTTTGTCATGAAGGCAATGCCCCTTTGATATCTCTTAGGTCATTATCTGTTTTTAGAAAATTCTGGGCAGTTTTCCCTCCGCTACTAATGGTCCCAAGAGATTGAATACATTATCCAGGACACTGGGTTGTCAAATACTGCTGCAATCAAATACTTCAAATACCATGTCCCAGCTTCTGAGGCACATTTATGCAGATAAATCAGTTGTTAATGAGAATTAACAGCGAAGCTAAAAAGATAAGGGGTTAAAACTACACTGCAATATTAGTAATAAACATGCTAATGAAATTGTTACTAATATCACACTGCATGTTTTCAACCCAACATTGGGCCAGATATTCCAATCCCTACGGGTGGTTATGCGCTGTGTACCCACCCGTAGGGACATCGGAAATGCCGGTTTCAGACATGCACAGCGCATGCGCTGAAAACTGGCATTTCCGATCTGTCAAGAATCCTCTTGACAGATCCTCCGGCTGCTCTGGAGAAGGGCCTCTGCGGGCAGATAGTTCTGCTTTTTGGAGATCCTCCGCCCGCAGAAAACCCTTACAATTCTTACGCCTGATAAAAGCAGGCATAAGGCCTGCTTTTACCAGGATAAGAGTAGAAAAAAAGTTTTAAAATTTTTTTTCCCACTGATTTATCATTTAAAAATACTTTAAAAAGGTAAGTTTACTTTAATTATTTTTTCAAAAAATTAAATCTTTGTTTAAAATACTTAATTTATTGTAATTTCAAATAATTTTAAAAATGTGATTTTTAAAAACATTTATTTAAAGTTTTACTATGTTTTGGGGGTGATCTCCATTCATATATTTGACAGGTCTTCCTGTCAAATGTATGAAGGGAGATTCCCTTCCGTGATTGGCTCCCCATGGCCCACGTGATCCCAGGGACGCTGCGAACTACATGCGCCTCTGGGATACGTGGGCCCTGCACACCGGCAGTTTGGAGAGGCCCAGCATCGGAACTGTGCACATCCCGGGAACCCTCAGGTAAGGGCACAGATTTTTCCAGATCGCAGGCCTCCGCCCGCGGGAGGCCTGCGATCGGAAAATATGGGCCACAATTGGTGCCACGACCAAATGTATCACAAGAAGATAGCGTCCTTACACAATTACTTGCATACAAGTTCAGTGCATGAGGGGGCAAATTCTCCTCGAGAAGAAACCATTAAATGTTGATTACATTCTGTCCCACAATTCAAATGAGAAATATTAATGAGTTAATACGACTCTTACTATAGAAAAAAAATACTATGTTGAAGTAAAAGCCCCCTTCCTCCACTTAATTTGTATCAGGTCTCCTTTAACTTCCATTAATTTGACAGTGACTCAAAGTTGCCGAAGTGTTTCTAGATTTCAAATTGCATTCCTTCTTCTAAACGACCCATAATTACAATAGTCGTTATCTCAAGGGGGCTGGAATACAAACGAGAGGAATTTATACTGCAGTTGTATAGAAACTTTGTCAGACCCCATCTGAAGTACTGCATTCAGTTTTGGACACAGTATCTCAGGAAATATATATTGGTGCAGCAGTTTCACCAGAATGTTACCAGGGCTTAGAGGGTCAAATTATGAGGGTGGCTTGCATAAACTTGGTTTGTATTCCCTTCACTATAGTAGATTGAGGGGAGATCTGATTGAGGTGTTTAAAATGTTAAAAGGATTCAATAGGGTAGAGACAGAGAAACTATTTTGTCTTGTGGGGGAAATCAAGAACAAGGGGACATAATCTTAAAATTAGAGCTAATCCACTCAGTAGTGAAATCAAGCAAAGGGTAGTAGAAATCGGGAATTCACTCCCCCAAAAGGCTGTGGATGTTCAGACAACTGGAGCCTTCAAGATTGAGATCAATAGACTTTTGTTAGGCAAGGGTATCAAGGGATATGGGGCAAAAGTGGGTAAATGGAAGTGAAGTACAGATTAGCTAAGATTTAACTGAATGGCAGAGCAGGCTCGAGGGGCTGAATGGCCTATTCCTAATAATCATAGGCAGGAATTATACGTCAAGAATCTATAAAATAAAGCTAGCCAAGAATTAGTACAGCACAATACATGACCAGCAATACAACACAAAGCCATCCTGGCAACATATAGATAAACTAATGGTGGGGAATATGGAGGTGGCAAAGATGCTGAACAAATATTTTGTATCAGTCTTTACAGGAGAGGACACTAAAAATATCCCAACACTGGACAAACAGGGGGCAATGGGGGGGGGGGGGGGGAGGAGCTAAAGGCGATTAAAATCACTAAGGAGATGGTACTCAGTAAAATAATGGGACTTAAGGCGGATAAATCCCCTGGACCTGATGGCCTACATCCTAGGGTCTTGAGAGAAGTGGCGGGGTAGGGATTGTGGATGCATTGGTGATTATTTTCCAGAACTCCCTGGACTCAGGAAAGGTCCTGGCAGATTGGAAAACTGCTAATGTAACACCCTTATTTAAGAAGGGAAGTAGACAAAAAGCTGGAAACTATAGACCAGTTAGCCTAACATCTGTGGTTGGCAAAATGTTGGAGTCCATTATTAAGGAAACAGTAACAGAGCATTTGGATAAACATAATTTAATAGGACAGAGTCAGCATGGTTTTATGAAGGGGAAGTCATGTTTGACAAATTTGCTCGAATTCTTTGAGGATGTAACATACAGGGTGGATAAAGGGGAACCAGTGGATGTAGTGTATTTGGACTTCCAAAAGGCATTTGACAAGGTTCCACACAAAAGATTACTGATCAAGATAAGAAATCACAGAATTGGGGGTAATATACTGGCATGGGTGGAAGATTGGCTATCTAACAGAAAACAAAGAGTTGGGATAAATGGTTCATTCTCGGGCTGGCAATCAGTAACTAGTGGTGTTCCGCAGGGGTCAGTGCTGGGACCCCAACTCTTTACAATCTATATTAACGATTTGGAGGAAGGGACCGAGTGCAACATATCCAAGTTTGCCGACGATACAAAGATGGGAGGGAAAGCAATGAGTGAGGAGGACATAAAAAACCTGCAAAAGGACATAGACAGGCTAAGTGAGTGGGCAGAGATTTGGCAGATGCAATATAATGTTGGAAAGTGTGAGGTTATGCACTTTGGCAGAAAAAATCAAAGAGCAAGTTATTATCTAAATGGAGAGAAACTGCAAAGTGCTGCAGTACAAAGGGATCTGAGGGTCCTGGTGCATGAAACACAAAAAGTTAGTATGCAGGTGCAGCAGGTGATCAGGAAGGCCAATGGAATCTTGGCTTTTATTGCAAGGGGGATGGAGTATAAAAACAGGGAAGTCTTGCTTCAGTTATACAGGGTACTGGTGAGGCCACACCTGGAATACTGCGTACAGTTTTGGTTTCCATATTTAAGAAAAGATATACTTGCTCTCGAGGCGATTCAGAGAAGGTTCACTCGGTTGATTCCAGAGATGAGGGGGTTGACGTATGAGGAAAGGTTGAGTAGGTTGGGACTCTACTCATTGGAGTTCAGAAGAATGAGAGGCGATCTTGTCGAAACATATAAGATTGTGAGGGGGCTTGATCGGGTGGATGCGGGGAGGATGTTTCCACTGATGGGTGAGACTAGAACTAGGGGGCATAGTCTAAGAATAAGGGGCTGCCCTTTCAAAACTGAGATGAGGAGAAACTTCTTCACTCAGAGGGTAGTAAATCTATGGAATTTGCTACCCCAGAGAGCTGTGGAAGCTGTAACATTAAATAAATTTTAAATGGAGACGGACAGTTTCCTAGCAGATAAGGGAATTAGGGGTTACGGGGAGAGGGCAGGGAAGTGGACGTGAGTCTAGATTCGGATCAGCCATGATCCTATTGAATGGCGGAGCAGGCCCGAGGGGCCGTATGGCCTACTCCTGCTCCTACTTCTTATGTTCTTATGTTCTTATGTAACAGTAGGAAGCCAGTCCAAGGTCTATGCAATTCAGAACCAGCCTCAAATCTCCACATCATCTAGTAATACACACAGACAGTGATGTGCATGTTGACAGATCCTTCCAAGATTATAGTATCCGCTGTTCTTTTATATATTTTTTTGAAATAGGATTTGTGCTTCCTTTGTCTGTATTCAGCGGTTGGGGCATACTAGCACATGTTTCATCAGCAAAGTCCAATCTCTACTTCCAGACATGCATCAGCACCTACACACACAGGAATGAAAAAGCTGTGCATGTGTCACAGTAAAATAATTGGTGACCGTATAATCATCGAAAATATTAGCACAATTCACTAATGTCCTTTAGGGAAGGAAATCTGCCACCCTTACCTGATCTGTCCTATATGTGACTCCAGGCCCACAGCAATGTGGTTGACTCTAACTGCCCTCTGAGTTGTACCAAACCGCTACAAAGAAGTATCACCACACGGACTGCAGCGGTTCAAGAAGGCAGCTCACCACCACCTTCTCAGGGACAATTAGGGATGGGCAATAAATGCAGGCCTTACTAGCAACGCCCACATTCCGTGAATGAATTTTAAAAAATGATTAACTACAATATACACAGCTGCCAATATCTAAAACTGAATTCAGAGCAAGGCAGACACCATCTTCCCCCAACATACCTTACTCCTTCTCTTCTCTGGACCACTTATACAACTTGTCCAAAACTACTGAATGCCAAGTATCTGCAATTTTAAATTAAATTATAAAAATTTTACAATTTTACAATTCCAAGCACAATATAGAAATAATGTATAATGTAAACATTTAAAGACAAAATTCAATCACTTTGGCAACTTTTCAGTAATATTGGAAGAGAAATCCTCTCCCTAAAACATAGCAAGTCTCACAGAGAACGTTATAAAGTTTAAAAAGTGCCCACTGTACTGTAATACCTTTACATTTCTAAGTTCTATCAAGTTCTCATCAAACACTGAAAAATTTCACTGGTATTTGAATGCCCATTGGTGCATGTGTTAAGCATGCACATGTAGAGCTCTGCTTTATTTGAGCAGAGTGACATGAGATGGGCAATAGATTCAACACTGTCTGCTTGTACCACTCTCAACCTGATATCAGTGTCAAACCAGTAAGGAAGAGGAAGGCATAGTAAGCTTCTTACCCATCCATTGTGCATGTGAAAAGTACCCAAGCTATGCTGCAAGGAAGTCAGGGTTATTAGAGGAAGCTGGTATTCTGAGGGAGGACAGCACAGTGACTGCTCTAAGCAAAGAGAATTAGGGTACATTGGAGTCTCGCCCTGAAGGCAGATTGAGGCATAACATTATACAGCACACGTTTAGTGTTTCACATGGATGCCAAACTTGTGGTGTAAATGCACCAGACATAATCCCCAAAACTGAATTCACTAACTAAATAGTTATACAGGACTGATGAAAACATGTTCTTCTTTACTTGGGCTTAATCTGGAACATTGTTAACTAATTGCTAATATAAACAGAATCTCATAATTTAAGATTATAGAAACACCAAGGAAGAATAAAATAATGTAATCTAGCACTTCACAGATTGTAAGGACAATAATGAAAACCATCTGCACAATATTCCCGATGGTTCAAATCTATCCCAGTCTTAAAAGTGGATGAGCATAAACCTGTCCAAAGAATCTGGCAAGTTAGATACTCGGTTTGTACTGAGATGCCAAAATAAAACCCCTTCCTACATCGCTATAGGTTAGACCATTAAAAAAATTTAGCTTGCTGGAGGCTTATAGATAGGTCTATTTAAAGAACATACACACTACATTAAATGTAGGAGAAAATGGCAGAATGCAAAATCTTCTTTAGTGGTGTTTTTCTCTGTGTAAAGTAAAAGTCTATTTTTTTATTAAATGGTCAGTAGCTTATGAGAGTTTAGTAAAATTAGTTATTCTCTAACAGAGAAAGGTATACCTGTAAAAATCTTTTCAAACCATTTTTGGGAGTTTGTATATAAAAAACACACTAATTTTCTAGCATTTCTCCTAAACTTCCCAAATAAATTAAACATGGCCTTTTCTTATAAATTACCAAATAGACAGAGTTCAAAACAATGCAGTTCTTCATTTGAAACAAGTAGGTCTATGTGTCTGCATAAATTGCAACAGGAAAGATGACCTAAGTGCTAAGCTGTGGCTCCTAACTGGTCCCTTAAATAAATCAATTATGTACATCAACATGGCTCTTCTGCTTTAGTATTTGCTGCACATCTGTGACAGCACACTATTTATTGTTTACAGACTTTTTTAAATAATTGTTTTGCTGAAATCTTGACTAAATAGTTCCTATAAAATAATTTTATTTCTGCCTCCATCCCCAACATTAGACAGGCACAGGTCTGTCAATCATGAGTTACCAGATCTGTTGCACATGTCGCACATAAATAAAAAACACACACGATCCCCCAGCATTGTAATATCCATATCTGATGAAAATACCACAAGACCTTAGTAGATGTGAGAGACAAGAACTCCCTCCCACCTGTTATGTTTCCTGGGTTTGGTTGCTATGCTGATAGGATCAGAGGTGTTATGTTTTGCACAGGGTTCACAGTGGAGCAGCTGTCTCTGCAGATGAGGCAGGGCACAAGGGCATCTATCTGCAGCCAAATCACCAAACTTGCACTCTGATGTGTATGTGTAACTACATGAATTGTGATTTGCCCATTCACTTAAAAAGAGGCATTCAAAGGCTTGTAGGGTGGCAGCAGCAGCTTCACACTGCTATATTGGTTACACCGAAGATGCAGCAAGGCACCCACGGGTGGGAATGGCAAGTTTCAGACTGGTATCTTTCACTCCAAGGGTGTCTTACTGATACATTTATACAGATGTAGCCACATTTATACAGATGTAGCCTCATAGGTGGCTAAGAAAACTGGGCTAAAGTGGCTAATAAAAACTCAATTGAAATCAAGTCCACACATTCTTGCTCACTCTTAGTTGTGATACCCGGGAGTCCCCTGAAATATCCAAGTGTTTTCCAAATATGTACATGGAAAAAATATCAAACCTATTTCATGCATGTACCTCTTAAAGGGGGAAAATTTCAGTTGATTAGCGCCCTAAGAGGGCACTAACGGGGCGCAAAGCAACTAGCGCCTGGGCGCTGCCAATGCCTCCCGCGAAATTCAGTGGGAGGTTAGCGGCAGCGGTAACCGTCATCGCCATGTGCAGCGCCCCGCTCGCGCCCTAGCCGCAATCTTTAGGAGCGCCCCCTGACTTACCGCCGGACGCTATGTCCGACAAGGTCAGAGGGGCCTACCTGCGGCGGCGCAAATTAAAGGGGAGGTGCTGGGCGACTATTTTTGTTACTAGCCATCTGCCAGCACCTGCCCCCGCTGCTGTCCCTGGCCTTCTGTGCAGCCCCCACTCATGAGGTGCCGGCTGCGCTCCATGAGCCCGGCACTTCTCTTGAGTGCCGGGCTCTTTTGCCAGCACTCCCATCCCTGGTGGCCCAGCTGGGCTCCGGGTTGTGCTGCGCAAGGCCCCTCCCCGACGAAGTTAGCGCCCCAAAGGGGACGCGACCCAATTTTCCCCCCAAAATGTCACAATAAATATTATGGCCTTATTATGTGTTTATTTACATATTATATACATTTATATACGTTCAAGGTGTCAGCCTTGGTTCAGTGGTGCACTCTCGACCAAGACAGAAGGTTGTGGGTGCAAGCACCACTTCAGAGACTTGAGCACATAATCTAGTGCTGCACTGTCAAAGGTGCCATCTTTTGAATGAGATGTTAAACTGATGTCTGCCCTCTCAGGTGGACGTAAAAGATCCCACGGCAGTAATCAAAGCAGAGTACAGTAGATCTTCCTGTGTCCTGGCCAACAATTATCGTTCAATTAACATCTAAAACAAATTATCTGGTAATTTATTTAATTGCTGTTTGTGGCAGCTTGCTGTGTGCAATTGGCTGCTACATTTCCTACATTGCAACAGTGACTTCACTTCAAAAATACTTCAATGGCTGTAAAGCGCTTTGGGTTCTCCTGAGGTTGTGAAAGGCTGGCCCAGAAATTCGGGTCCCCACACGTGAGTACGCGCTAGGTACTCACGCGTAGGCCCAACGAAAGTGCCGGTTTCGTGCATGCACTGCGCATGCGTGGGAAACCGGAACTTCCATTCCCTTGAAAGAAGGGGTTGACAGGTGGAACGCGTGCGCCAGAGAGGCAGCGCGTGCGTATCGAACTTACGTTTATTTTGCAGATTTCTCCGGGAGGGTAAGTCTCCAGCAGTTACACTTTTAAAAAGCAGGTGCAAGGCCTGCTTTTAACAAGGTAAGTGGTGAATTAATTGAACTTAAAACATTTTTTCCACAGGTTTATTATTTTTAAATACTTTAAAGAAAGGTAAGTTTATTTTTAGCCCCGTTAGAAAATGTAATTAACTTTTTTAAAAATTTAAATTATTGTTTAAAATAGTTATTTCATGTAATTTATAGTTATTTTAAAAATGTGCTGTTTTTTTAAAATTTATTTGAAGTTTTAGTTATGTTTTGGGGCTTATAGTATTTATAGGTTTGACAGCTCTTCCTGTCAAATTTATGAATGAAGCATTCCCTGCTACCATTGGCTCTCCATGGCCCACGTGATCCCAGTGGACACTTCGAACTAACTGCGCCCCTGGGATACGCAAGCACTGCGCCGGCAGTTGGAGGAGGCCCAGGATCGGAATCCCACGCGGGCCCACAGCTCAACGGCCGGCGCGCAAGTAAGTGCAGGCCGGGGGCTTGCACCCGCAGGAAGCCCCCGACCCGAATTTCTGGGCCATTGTAAATGCACTTCTTTATTTCTGTGTTTCTTTTATTTAATATGCATTTCAAAACAGACAAGCTATCAAAGTTCAACTATTTCACCATAATGAAACTTTTACCTCAGCTATATTGGCTCATGAAATCAGAATAGTAAACAGTTACCGTAACATTTTCTTCTCTAAGAACCAGCATTGTTCCATCAGCAGCATCACCAACAAATGCTGCTTGCTGTAATGACACTGGGAAGGCTCTTATTTATTTCCCATTTCTAGTAGCTTTGAGAGGTCGCGAGCCTTATTCCTGAACCGCTGTGGTCCTTGTGCTCCCATAATTGTGGCCTGTTCAAGCACTCAGTAATGTGGCTTAAATATTAATTTTAAGTTAATGACAAAACAAAAATCTTAATTTTCAAAAATATATAAATGGCAAGACTAACATTATCTTGGCTTCAGGTTCAGCACTTACTATCACACACTTATGAACTATATCCCTTACTGTAATAGCTTACGATACTCACCTTCAGACAGTACTTTTTATTTTAGAAAGTGTTGGGGTATAGTTCAAGTCACCAATATTGAAATATTTTGCTATACGTAGTTAACTATTCTGTTCACCTTCCCTACAGCCTGGATCAGTGCTCATGTTTATCTTACATACAGCAATCTTCAGCAATTAACAACTTCTCTTATATGAAAATTTAATTAGAAGTCATTAAATCATGAACATTACAAAATAAGTTTAAATTATTAAAGGTATTGCAAATAAAATGATTCATGAGGAAGCAGAAAGGAAACAAGTCATCAACAGGATGAGGCTTTTGTAAAATAAGAAAGAAATTGCCACTGAGCAAATTGTTGCATGGTCAATGATGTCATCTTCTAATGGTGCTTTTAAAATAAAGACAGGGTTTAGTTTTACATTGTTGTATATTATCAACCTGTCAGTGTGCAATAGTTGTTAAAAAAAAATATATATTTAATATCCTCTTAATAAAAATGATAGTTAGTTTCATTCTGTTATTCTGGGGAAATAAGAGAATTGAAAATTAAGATACTACTTAACAAGAGTGGTCAAACATCAGTCATGATTGCTACTCCTCAGCCAATGACACATGCTGGAAATTAAAACATATAAATGTCATGCTGAAGCTCAGTTGTAGTGCCTTCTAATAACCTGTCAGCACTCAGGGCAAGATTTTCCACTGGACTTGCGCCAAACTCCAGCGGACAGAGGCAGAAAGGAGAGCTTCTCTGCTTACACCCCGCCACTTCTAGGATTTTCTGCCGGAGTTGACATGGGATGTAGCCCAATATGAGTATGTGTATCCAAATTAGATAGAAACAATAGGAATACATAATTTGACGTATTTCCCATCGGTTGTGCTATTATGACACTGCGCACTAGATATGCATGCCTGTGCGTCCCTGACATCCAGAGTTGCTATGGTTGTTGAGAGGTGGTATTTCAAATTTCAATGGCCGTTTCAGCCTACATGATCAGAAGGCGATCAATTACATAGGCTAAGGCTTTAAAAAAAAAAGACAAATCAGGCCAGCGGTGGAAGCCGCCATCGAGGCCATGCTGCTGCAGGCACTCTGCTTCTCACCCTTCCCACACACCCATCCTCCACCCCACACCCACATACACCCCCCCACACAAACCGCCCACCCCTTCTCCCCCTACAAGCATCACCCAGGTAGGCTCCCCAATGGAGGCAGAAATCCTGCTGGCAGCCTGCTAACAATACTTAAAATTAACTTGAACCCTGAACCAAGAAAATCAGACAGACTGAAGTGTAGGCCATTGGGGTATGCAGAACACCAATCCAGGCAAAGTTATGTGGGGCTCTGCCAAAAGTAGATAATCCCAGCATCACTGTCTAGTGAACAGCCACTTATAAAATATACACAAGCAAGGATCAGCACATTCAAGAGAGGAGAAAATTGGGGGAATATAGCTTTTAAAAAAAAATAACTTTAGGTAGCTATGGACTTGGAAATGCAAGTTCAAGTTTTAGGCTCTGCTGATGTTTGCATTTGAGCTTCCTCCAGGTAGCGAGTAGCCAATCTTGTTCAAAATAGAGATGGGGGCTAAATTGGATAAGACCAGAAAATGGGCGCGGGGATCATGGTGTGCAATTAACCTAGGCCCTTTCATTGCGCTGCAGGCAGGACATTAAATTGGTGCTGCCTGCTGATTTCCATGATGGCTGAGTGCAACCACGCTACTGTTCATCGACTGCACGCATCAGCAGTGGTCCCAATATAATGAGTGGCTAGTGCTACTTAAAGGTAGCCTGCAACTCTTAAAGGGACAGTTCATTTTGGCTGCAAGAAGTGGTGCCAGAAAGTAAATTGGCAAGAGACTGTGCACGAAGGTTTTCTGATAATGCACTGAAGGGCATGGTGCAAGACGTGGAGAGAAGGAAAGACATCCTGTAGCCGGCAGGGGTGGAGGCCCTCTAGACATATGCTCAGGAAGCAGTGGGAAGAAGTAGCGGGAAAGGTCAATGCCAGGAGTAAAGCTCCAAGAACATGGATGCAGTGCAGGAAGAAGTTTAATGATTTAACATGAGTTGTCAAGGGGAGGGAGTTCAATCTTCAAATGGCACATCCTACCAACTGCGTCACAAGACTCATCCATGTTCAATTTACTACAAGGAAAGGAAAGAAAGGAAAGGAAAAGAAAGGAAAGCAAGGAAAGCCAGGAAAGAAAGAAAGGAAAGACAGAAAGGAAAGAAAGAAAGGAAAGACAGGAAAGACAGGAAAGAAAGGAAAGGAAAGAAAGGAAAGGACTTGCATTTCTATAGCGCCTTTCACAACTACCTGACGTCCCAAAGCGCTTTACAGACAATGAAGTACTTTTTGAAGTGTAGTCACTGTTGTAATGTTGGAAATGCGGCACCCAATTTGCGCACAGCAAGCTCCCACAAACAGCAATGTGATAATGGTGAGGTAATCTGTTTTTAGTGATGTTGATTGAGGAATAAATATTGGCCAGGACACTTGCTCTTCTTTGAAATAATGCCATGGGATCTTTTACGTCCACCTGAGAAAGTAGACGGGACCTCGGTTTAATGTTGCATCTGAAAGACGGCACCACCAACAGTGCAGCACTCCCTCAGTACTGGAGTGTCAGATTTTTGTGCTCAAGTCTCTGGAGTGTGACTTGAACCCACAACCTTGTGACTCAGAGGCGAGGGTGCTACCAACTGAGCCACTGGCTACCACATACCAATCACCCACCTACCAACAATCACTATCAATCAGTACTCAATCCTCCACTTGCAGCACTCCATTCTCTTAGATCCAACCCTGACATTGTCATTAAACCTGCTGACAAGGGTGGTGCTGTTGTTGTTTGGCGAACTGACCTCTACCTAGCGGAAGCTGAACGCCAATTCTCCAACACCTCCTCCTACCTCCACCTGGACCATGACCCCACGACCGAACATCAAACCACCCTTTCCAAGACTGTCACTGACCTCATCTCCTCTGGAGATCTTCCCCCCGCGGCCACCAACCTCATAATTCCTCATCCCCGCACAGCCCGCTTCTACCTCCTTCCCAAGATCCACAAACAGGACTGCCCTGGTAGACCCATCGTTTCAGCCTGTTCTTGCCCCACGGAACTTATCTCTTCCTATCTCGACTCTATCTTTTCACCCCTTGTCCAGTCTCTTCCCAACTACATCCGCGACTCTTCGGACGCCCTCCGCCACTTTAACAGTTTCCAGTTTCCTGGCCCCAACCACTTCCTTTTCACCATGGACGTACAATCCCTCTACACCTCCATCCCCAACCAGGATGGCCTGAGGGCGCTCCACTTCTTCCTTGAACAGAGGCCCGACCAGTCCCCATCCACTACTACCCTCCTCCACCTGGCTGAACTTGTTCTCACATTGAACAACTTCTCCTTTAACTCCACTCATTTCCTCCAAATCAAAGGTGTTGCCATGGGTACCCGCATGGGTCCTAGCTATGCCTGCCTTTTCGTGGGATATGTGGAACACTCTTTGTTCCAGTCCTACTCAGGTCCCCTCCCTCACCTCTTTTTCCGATACATTGATGACTGTATCGGTGCCGTTTCCTGCTCTCGCCCTGAACTAGACAATTTCATTCACTTTGCCTCCAATTTCCACCCTTCCCTCACCTTCACATGATTCATCTCTGACTCTTCCCTTCCCTTCCTCGACTTCTCCGTCTCCATCTCTGGGGATAGGTTATTGACCAATATTCACTACAAGCCCACTGACTCCCACAGCTACCTGGACTACACTTCCTCCCACCCCACCTCCTGTAAGGAATCTATTCCATTCTCCCAGTTTCTCCGTCTCCGCCGCATCTGCTCAGACGATGCCACCTTCCACACCAGTGCTTCCGACATGTCTTCCTTTTTCCTTAACCGAGGATTCCCCTCTACCGTGGTTGACACGGCCCTCGACCTTGTCCGTTCTATCTCCTGCACTTCTGCCCTCACCCCTGCCCCTCCCTCCCGGAACCACGATAGGGTTCCCCTTGTCCTCACCTTTCACCCCACCAGCCTCCACATTCAACGGATCATCCTCCGCCATTTCCGCTACCTCCAAAGTGATCCCACCACCAAACGCATCTTCCCCTCCCCTTTCAGCATTCCGTAGGGACCGCTCCCTCCGAGACACCCTAGTCCACTCCTCTATCACCCCCAGCACCCCTTCCCCTTCGCCTGGCACCTTCCCGTGCAAGCGCAGGAGATGTAACACCTGCCCCTATACCTCCCCCCTTCCCACTGTCCAGGGCCCCAAACACTCCTTCCAGGTGAAACAGCGATTTACTTGTACTTCTTGCAATCTAGTACACTGTATTCGCTGCTCACGATGCGGTCTCCTCTACATTGGGGAGACCAAACGCAGACTGGGTGACCGCTTTGCGGAACACCTCCGTTCAGTCCGCAAGGGTGACCCCAAGCTTCCGGTCGCCTGTCATTTTAATTCACCACTCCATTCCCACTTGGACCTCACCGTCCTTGGCCCCTTGCATTGTTCCACGGAAGCTCAACGTAAACTCGAGGAACAGCACCTCATCTTCTGATTAGGCACTTTACAGCCTTCCGGACTCAATATCGAGTTCAACAATTTCAGATCATAACCTCGGCCCCTATTACATTTTTACTTATATTTTTTATCCACCCCTTTGTTTTGGTTTTTCCCTTTCCCCCCCCACCCACTTTCGTTTTTTTTTCTCTCCCACATGGCAGCTGTCTCTCATTCTGCCAGAACATTTCACACCTAATCTGAGCCATCTTTTGTCTCCACTAGTCCTATCACCATTTCGTCTCGTTTTGAATACCTCTTAATGTCTCTTCACTTCTTTTGTTCTCTCCCAGCCCTACCTTTCGATCTATTTCATTTCCTTTCCAGTTTTGAAAAGGGGTTAGACCCGAAACGTCGACTCTAATTTCTCTCCACGGATGTTGCCTGGCCTGCTGAGTTTTTCCAGCATTTTCTGTTGTTACTTCAATTCATATGGTTTACTTCAACTGCACACAATTAGCACTGTTGCAAGCCTCATACCCACAACTCCCACACACTGGCAGCTATTCATCCATGACAGCCACATCATCCAAACATATTGCAGAACACTCACTGACACACTTCCCTCTTTTTTGCAGGATAAGGTGGCACATAACAGGAAGCAGCAGGACAAGCATGCCTGCACGTTTTAACCCCCATGGAGAAGACAGTGCTGGCCATTATGGGAAGGGCATCGCTGAGGTCATGGTCAATGGTGCTGCTGGAGGGATCGATGATGGGGGTCTCTGCATACCTAATCTTCCTTCTCTCTTCCCACTTCTCCCTCATCCACACTCTCTTCTGACTCACAAGCTGCAGATGGTGTAAGCACGCACTTCTTACTTTCCTCCTCTCCCCTCACCACATCCCTTGTCCCTTTCTCCTTTCAGATACTTAGGGCTGAATTTTGCCGGCACTCAGAGGGCAGGTTCGGAGGTGGGTCAGCTGTCAAAATCGCAAAGATTGACAGCGGGTAGGGAACCCGCTGTCAACCCACCTCCACGTGAGTCTCCCAGGTGTCGGATCTGTCAGCACTGAACAGACCCGATACCAAGCGGCGGGGGAGATAATTCACATCATTAAATGGGTTGTTAACATCCAATTAACTGTTATTTTAAGCCTACATTTCAATTTTACGTGCTCCCCACGGGTTACCCGCTGCTCGGGGAACGCGTCAGCTCAGCATGTCGTGAGTGGATTCAGCATTGAATTATCTCATGACCTCACAGCTGCCAAAGTTATATAAAAAAAATGTTACAGCTGTTCACTTTCAAAGCTCAGAAACTGTTGGTTACTGCATTTGGAAGACATATTGAGCTTTCTGCAGCTTGCAAGTGTTTGGAGCCAACTCTCTATCCAGTGCCACCTCATTGGAACAACCTCTCTCACCATTGACAGATTGCTTCTGTCATCTGCACCTCACCTGCCATCTATTCCATCAGCATCTTTGCCCTTGAAAATATCTCACCTTGGTCCTCAGAATCCCACCAAGATCAGCCCCAACACCAGCATTACCGGGCACAACACAACACCAGCCTTCTCCGCAATCAACTGATGCTGCACAGGACCTCAGCACCCAGGCACGTTGCTACCCGGGACGCCAGGCATGGCCTCACCATGGCCAGATTTACTTCACTTGATGCTGTACACCCTGGATGCCACATGATGCGCCAGGTTGGTACCACCCCGCACCAACACCATAAAGCATCCCTACAATGCCCAAGCCATTCCTTTCACACTCATCTTCATTGCGGGGGGAGGTACCCTTATGTCTCACCATTCACTACAACTCACTAAGCCACTTCCAAAAGTGCACACAGATCTGTCCAAGAGCGCAAAGTGCTAAAAATAAAGATCTCAATGTTTAACAGCACATTATCAGAAACTTCACATGAACATTGGCTAAATCATCCAAGTGCCTACCCTTGTGTGTTGTTAGTTGGTATGCTTGCAGTAGGATGAGGGTGAGTGTGAGGCGTGGCTAGTGAGACGGGGAAGTGATAATGGAGATAGAGAGGGAATGGTGGAGGTGCAAGGTAAGTTGGTGTGAATATGGATGTGCAGGTGTAGGGTAGGGAAGGCAGAGTGATGGAGATGTGATGAGTGGCACAGTAGGATGAGGTTGTGTGTGGCTTTGCAGTAACGTTTCATGATCTACTGAGATCATTGAAAGGTTTGCGCCACTGCAGCCTGGTCCTCCTGACGACATCCCTGCTTGTGCCCTCCTATTCAATGTGCAACCAATGTGCGTTGGTCTCCTGGGGAGGTCTCTTCCGCTCATGGAAAGGGAAGAGAACCTCCCTGCGTGCTGTGACTCCCTCCATAAGCATAGGGTGCAGCCGTGCACCTATGTGCAGTGCTTACAGTGTTTGCAGCACCTCAATGCTGCAAAACACTGACAGCAGAACTGTCAAGATCAATTTGAACATGGCCCCTTTAAGGAAACCAGCTGATGACACGTCATCAAATGACGTCATCAGAACCGCTTCCTTTTAATTGGCTGGGAACCTCGCAGGGTGGGCTTAACGAGCCCTATTAACGCAAAATCACGAGAGTGTGGGCTGCTGTAGGCAGCGGGCTGGGACCGCGACACCGACCCCGGCTGCCCTGGACCCACCTCGGTCTGCAAAATCGTGGCCTTAGGAACTGGAACCTTCCCAGTCAGAGGAGAAAGAGGAAGACGACAGTGAAGATGAAGAGACACCGTCACTTGATCTTACACTCGCAGCCACCAACTCAGATACTGACAATGCACGTCGTTTAGAGGCTAGGATAGACGAGGAATCTGCATGTGGTGAGGCACTGGGCAAAAATGCATTGGAGCCAGAGTGGGGGGAAAGGATAGTGCAGGTGCCAGCTTACCAGAGAGCAAGGTCACACACTAGTTCTGCTGCAGAGGAGTCAGATGTCCCAAGAAGTCTGATGGGCTTGGTGAACTGGAAGGTCTGCTAGAAAGCCTGAGCACAATGTTAAGAAGCATGGAGGAGTCCAAATTGGCACAGAACATAAGAAGTAGGAGCAGGAGTAGGCCATACGACCCCTCGGGCCTGCTCCGCCATTCAATAGGATCATGGCTGATCTCAACCTAGACTCACGTCCACTTCCCTGCCTGCTCCCCGTAACCCCCAATTCCCTTATCAGCTAGGAAACTGTCTATCTCCGTTTTAAATTTATTTAATGTCGCAGCTTCCGCAGCTCTCTGGGGTAGCAAATTCCATAGATTTACTACCCTCCGAGTGAAGAAATTTCTCCTCATCTCAGTTTTGAAAGGGCAGCCCCTTATTCTAAGATTATGCCCCCTAGTACTAGTCTCACCCATCAGTGGAAACATCCTCCCCGCATCCACCCGATCAAGCCCCCTCACAATCTTATATGTTTCGATAAGATCGCCTCATTCTTCTGAATTCCAATGAGTAGAGGCCCAACCTACTCAACCTTTCCTCATAAGTCAACCCCCTCATCTCCGGAATCAACCGAGTGAACCTTCTCTGAACTGCCTCGAGAGCAAGTATATCTTTTCTTAATATGGAAACCAAAACTGTACGCAGTATTCCAGGTGTGGCCTCACCAGTACCCTGTATAACTGAAGCAAGACTTCCCTGTTTTTATACTCCATCCCCCTTGCAATAAAAGCCAAGATTCCATTGGCCTTCATAAGAACATAACATAAGAACATAAGAAATAGGAGCAGGAGTAGGCCAATCGGCCCCTCGAGCCTGCTCCGCCATTCAATAAGATCATGGCTGATCTGATCCTAACCGCCAATCTACTATCACAGAACCATCTCCTGAATCTAACAGAATTAGACACACGAAATAGCAGCAGGATCAGGCTGCACGGCCCCTGGGCCCGCTCCGCTACCCACAGGGCCATGTCCGATCCGAACCTAGACTCATGTCCAAATTCCTGCCCGCTCCCTGTAACCCTTAATTCCCTTTACTTCTAGGAAACTGTCTATTTCTGTTTTAAATTTATGTAATGATGTAGCTTCTACAGCTTTTTGGGGCAGCATATTCCATGGGCCTACCACCCTCTGAGTGAAGTAGTTCCTCCTCATCTCAGTTTTGAAAGAGCAGCCCCTTATTCTAAGACTATGCCCCCTAGTTCTAGTTTCACCCATCATCGGTAACATCCACCCCGCATCCACCCGGTCCAACCCCTTCACAATCTTATATGTTTCAATAAGATCGCCTCTCATTCTTCTGAACTCCAATGAGTAGAGTCCCAATCTACTCAACCTCTCCTCATATGTCCATCCCCTCATCCCCGGGATTAACCGAGTGAACCTTCTTTGTACTGACTCGAGAGCAAGTATGTCTTTTCTTAAGTATGTCTTCCTGATCACCTGCTGTACCTGCATACTAACCTTCTGTGTTTCATGCACCAGAACCCCCAGATCCCTTTGTACTGTAGCACTTTGTGGTTTCTCTCCATTTAGATAATAACTTGCTCTTTGATTTTTTCTGCCAAAGTGCATAACCTCACGCTTTCCAACATTATATTCCATCTGCCAAATTTCTGCCCACTCACTTAGCCTGTCTATGTCCTTTTGCAGGTTTTTTATGTCCTCCTCACTCACTGCTTTCCCTCCCATCTTTGTATCGTCGGCAAACTTGGATATGTTGCACTTGGTCCCCTCCTCCAAATCGTTAATATAGATTGTAAAGAGTTGGGGTCCCAGCACTGACCCCTGCGGAACACCACTAGTTACTGATTGCCAACCCGAGAATGAACCATTTATCCCAACTCTCTGTTTTCTGTTAGATAGCCAATCTTCCACCCATTGCAGTATATTACCCCCAATCCTGTGATTTTTTAATCTTGTGCAGTAATCTTTTGTGTGGCACCTTGTCAAATGCCTTTTGGAAGTCCAAATACACCACATCCACTGGTTCCCCTTTATCCACCCTGTTTGTTACGTCCTCAAAGAATTCGAGCAAATTTGTCAAACATGACTTCCCCTTCATAAAACCATGCTGACTCTGTCCGATTAAATTATGCTTATCCAAATGTCCTGTTACTGCTTCCTTAATAATGGACTCCAACATTTTACCAACCACAGATGTTAGGCTAACTGGTCTATAGTTTCCAGCCTTTTGTCTACCTCCCTTTTTAAATAAGGGCGTTACATTAGCAGTTTTCCAATCTGCTGGGACCTTTCCTGAATCCAGGGAGTTTTGGAAAATTACCACCAATGCATCCGCAATCCCTACCGTTACTTCTCTCAAGACCCTAGGATGTAAGCCATCAGGTCCAGGGGATTTATCCGCCTTAAGTCCCATTATCTTACCGAGTACCATCTCCTTAGTGATTTTAATCGTGTTCAGCTCCTCCCCCCCTAGAGCCCCCTGTTTGTCGTGTTGGGATATTTTTAGTGTCCTCTACTGTAAAGACTGATACAAAATATTTGTTCAGCGTTTTTGCCATCTCCATAATAATAATAATAATAATTCAACTTTATTGTCATTGCACAAGTACATGAACAACGAAATGTGATCTTGCAAGCTCCCATGACTGGGAGAAGCAAAGCCGCTGCGTCGGTGCGCGCCGCCATTCCATTTCCACCATTCCTCCTGTCCGACAATCTTCAGCCCAACGCCCGGGCCTGCTCACCAGCCGCTCCTCCTTCCGTGACCTTCTCACCAACCACCCCTCCTCGGGGCTCCTTCAGTGACCTTCTGTACCTGGTCTTCCCTGATGGTCACCCCTCCACTACTAATTTCCCGGTCTCGTCCTCTAAGGGACCAACATTCACTTTAGCCACCCTTTTTCTTTTTATATAACTGTAGAAACTCTTGCTATCTGTTTTTATATTTTTTGCTAGTTTACTTTCATAATCTATCTTCCCTTTCTTAATTAATCTTTTAGTTATTCTTTGCTGGCTTTTAAATGCTTCCCAATCTTCTATCCTCCCACTAGATTTGGCTACTTTATATGCCCTTGTTTTCAGTCGGATACTATCCTTAATTACTTTACTTAGCCACGGATGGCTGTCTTTTCTTTTACGCCCCTTTTTCCTCAGTGGAATATATTTTTCTTGAAAGTTGTGAAATATCTCCTTGAATGTACACCACTGTTCATGTACCGTCTTACACCTTAATCTATTTTCCCAGTCCACTTTAGTCAACTCTGCTCTCATACCTTCATAGTCTCCTTTATTTAAGCTTAGTACGCTGGTTTGAGATCAAACTCTCTCACCCTCCAACTGAATTTGGAATTCAACCATGTTATGGTCACTCATTCCAAGGGGATCCTTTACTGGGACATTTTTTATTAATCCTGTCTCATTACACAGGACCAGATCTAAGATTGCCTGCCCCCTGGTTGGTTCAGTAACATACTGCTCAAGGAACCCGTCCCTAATGCACTCTATGAACTCTTCCTCAAGGCTGCCCTGCCCAATTTGATTTGTCCAGTCAATATGAAAGTTAAAATCTCCCATGATTATAGCTGTTCCCTTATTACAAGCCCCAACTATTTCCTGATTTATACTCCGACCAATAGAGTTGCAACTGTTAGGAGGCCTATAGACTATGCCCACTAGTGACTTTTTCCCCTTATTATTCCTTATCTCCACCCAAACTGTTTCACTATCCTGATCCTTTGACCCAATATCATTTCTCACTATTGCAGTGATTCCATCCTTTATTAACATAGCCACCCCACCTCCCTTTCCTTCCTGTCTGTCCTTCCTAATTGTCAAATACCCCTGGATATTTAGTTCCCAGTCATGGTCACCTTGCAGCCATGTTTCTGTAATGGCCACCAGATCATACCCGTGTGTAGTTATTTGTACCGTCAACTCGTCTATTTTGTTACGAATGCTGCGTGCATTCGGATAAAGAATTTTTAAATATGTTTTGTGACAATTTATTCCTGCTTTTACCCCCTTTACTACTTTACCTTTATATATTCTGTCCCTTCCTGACACGCTCTGGTTTTTAATACCCCCACAGCTACCTTGCTCTATTGCCTTCTCCGCTGACATTTTTATTTTTCGCTCTCTTGAAACCTCCCCCACACTAATTAGTTTAAAGCCCTCTCTACAGCCCTAGTTATTCGATTCGCCAGGATTCTAGTCCCAGCACTGGCCAAGTGAAGTCCGTCCCAATGGAACAGCTCTCTCCAGTCCCAGTACTGGTGCCAGTGTCCCAAGAAGCAAAACCCATTTCTCCCACACCAGTCTTTGAGCCACGCATTTAACTCTCTGATTTTATTTACCCTAGCCAAATTTGCTCGTGGCTCAGGTAGTAATCCAGAGATTATTACCCTTGTGGTTCTGCTTTTTAATTTGGCCCCTAGCTGCTCATACTCCCTCAGCAGAACCTCTTTCCTTGTCCTATCTATGTCGTTGGTACCAACATGGACCACGACAACTGAATCCTCCCCCTCCCACTCCAAGTTTCTCTCCAGCCCAGAGGAGATGTCCTTAAACCTGGCACCAGGCAGGCAACACAGCCTTCGGGACTCTCGCTCTCGGCTGCAAAGAACCCTATCTATCCCCCTAATGATACTATCCCCTACCACTACAACATTTCTTTTTACTCCCCCCACTTGAATGGCCCCTCGTTCCATGGCGCTGTGGCCAGGTTGCTCCTCCTCCCTGCAGTCCCCGTTCCCGTCCTCACAGGGAGTAAGAGCCTCGAACCTGTTGGACAAGAGCAAGGGCTGCGGCTCCTCCAACACTACCTCCTGGATCCCCGTACCTGCCTCACTCATAGTCACACCCTCCTGTCCCTGACCACGGATTACATCTGAATTAGTTAATCTAATTGGTGTGACTACTTCCTGGAACAGAGTCCAGGTAACTCTCCCCCTCCCTGATGTGTCGCAGTGTTTGAAGCTCGGACTCCAGCTCATCAACACGGAGCCGGAGTTCCTCGAGCAGCCAACACTTACTGCAAATGTAATCACCGTGAACATCAATGGTGTCCACCAGCTCCCACATATTGCAGCAGTAACACATCACCTGCTCTGCCATTCTATGTAATTAATTAAATTTATTATTATTTTTAAATACCCTCTGCCCCAATTCTAGATGATGAATATCACACTTCTATTTAATTGAACTTACCAACTTATAAAGGATTAAAAGGGAAGGAAAAGTACTCACCAACCAGCTTTCTGGTGACGTCACACTTCGATTAATTTTTACCTCTCTCCTTCCCTCTGAGTTCCGAGTTCGGAGATTAGTAAACCTACCTGGTCTCTGGAGCCTTTTATAGCCCCGCTGCTGCCGCTGAAATTCCTGCTGACGCACTGAGGCCTACCTGGGTCTCTGGAGCCTTTTATAGCCCCGCTGCTGCCGCTGAAATTCCCGCCGACCCACTGGGCAGAGCTTGAAGCTCATCCTTTCAAACATGGAATGGGTGGTCACCTGCATCAGTACACCTGCAGAAGCACCATGGTGCAGTATCTGATGGCCGATGTCACAGCTTCCATTGCAGTACAAACTAGTTCCAAAGGTCTGAGTGCTGCAGATTGCAGCCTTGCAAGCTCAGACTGCTGCCATCGTATCTCATAATACCACTGTTCAAAGGGGCTTTCAGGGCATCATAGCAGTCCAGCAATCTGTTCTCCAACAGATCACCAGGAATTCTGAGGCGCCGCCCTGGGAGAGTGGGAGTGGCTCCATGGAATACGAATGTGATGTCCTCTCTCAGGAGGACAGCATTCCTGCTACCACCCCCCCAGTGCCCTTGCTGGTGCCTGTCAGCCAGTTGGCCCAGGCTGCTGTGCCCATGCCGAAATGGTGCAGTCTAGGGCCAGAGCTGCTCGAGGACATCCTCCAAGGCTATCTACAGTCTCCTCATTGAAGGTCAGCAGCCTTCCACCAGCCATGCTGCGACCACTAGGGAAGCACCTTGTAGGAGCACTAAGAAAGGTAAAGGCACATGAATGACAGGCACTAAGGGAATGCACAAGGGTGGTAAGTTTTATTTTGTATTCATTATTTAATGAGTGAATTTATAAAATTGGATTTGAATGTGCATTTTCTGGTGTTTTTTTTATATTTAGGTTTTCAGAAAGAGTACAATGTGATGGTCAGAGATACGGGACAGGTAAGGAATGTGGGACTGTTGTTGAATGGGGAGGTGTAGTTAAGGTTACTGGTATTGCTGATGAATAATCTGACCAAGTAGAGCCTCCCTTCCTCTTCCTCCACTTCCTCTTGCACTTGCTCCCTCTTCTAGCAGCTTTTCCTGCTCTGCGTGGCCTCCCTTCATTCTCCCAATCATGTTCAATGCCCAGAGGAAGCTCTACCAGGCCACCCATGTCTGAAAGCAACTTCTTTCAGCACAATATTTTATATGACAATAAAAGTACTGCAAAACCAGCCAGACCACTCCTTGTGCAGTATTCAAACTTTAGCCAAGTATAGGAAACCTCCAAAAACACATAAAATTGCGCCAGAAGAAATAATCCAACAACTAACCTCTAAGGTACCTCATAATCCCTTTAAATAGTGCTGGTGGGAGTTTCTTCATCCCATTTAATGTTATGTTTAGCTGTACAAGGTTAAGAGGTGTTGGCTGAAGTCTGGAGTTCGAAAATGGCAGTAGTTGGTTCAAATCAGCGTTGCACATTGATTTGCATCATCATCTCACTGCTCTGCATGCTGCCGGTGGTCGTTAGACACGTACGTGCAAACCCCTTTACTAGGATGGCATCCTGCACATTTCCCATCGGACCCATTTTTACGTCTTCTGTGGCCCAATTTAGCCCCCAAAGTGCCTATCTGAAGGATAAATGGGAGAACTTTTACTTTGGGTAATTTGAGTGGCAGGCATGTTCCATGAAGTATATGTAGTTAGTCACTCATTTTGCTCACTAGATTTCAGGATTTTATGTTTGGAAAACTACGAGATGGGAAAATGAAAACAGACAAGACACATATGCACATATTCACAATATACAATTGTCTTATGTATAGTGTATTGAGTATAACACTTATTTGCTTTTACACTATTTGTCACGTCTGTGTTAGGCTTAAACTTGCTATTTTTAACCCTTTTTCTTCTACTTATTTCAAGCTGGCTTATTTTTTCCCCCTCGAGACCAACTTCCACCCTAGCCCTCCCAGCCTCTTTCTTTTGTCATTCAGTGGGCGTCGCTGGCAATGCCCTTTACTGCCCTTCCCTCGTTTCCCTTGAGAAGATGGTGGTGAGCATTCTTCTTGAATCACTGCAGTCCGAGTGGTGACGGTGCTCCCACAATGCTGTTCAGTGGGAGTTCCAGGATTTTGACCCAATGACAATGAAGGAACCCAGGATTGGCTCATTCGATTATCTGATGGACACCTAGCCTTGGCCCTCCCAACATCATCTCCAAAGTTCATTACAAGCAGAAGTGCATAAGCAGCCACACCTGAGCTAAAATACATCTCCAACTACAGCACCTTCTTAAGGAGATTAGAACTGGCACTACTTCTCTTCAAACAGCAAATACAGTCTTAAAACTCAGACCACATAGTTTGAAAAAAAAATTCAGACCTACACCCAGCTGCCATGCCCACTGCTCACTGGATTTCAACCTCCCTCATCTTTATGAAACGGCTTCTGACACACTAAAAATCTTCAAACAGACATGGCCACAAGCCATGCACCAACACCCATAATAAATGCAGCAACAAAATTCAACAAACCACTGGGAAAAACATGTCCCAAATCCCCAGTGAAAACCACTATTTCAGCAAAACATCTAACAAGTCGTTGACACAAACACAACCAAATCCCTGCTGGAAACCACACCTGGCCTCACCCACTCACTCATCAAAACCAAGAATAAATGCACTGTGGCGACACGCCACCATTGGACATAATCCGCTCACGGCGGCACGGACAGTTTACGCAGGCGCACTGCTGGCAGCAGCCGCCCCCAGCCGGGGGCCCTTTCCTTCGGCAACTTGTTTCCCGCAGGGACAGGCTGCTGGGAGCACTTCCTGTCTGGGGAGTATTTAAGTGGTTGCGCAGGCTTTTCAAGCTCTCTTTTTGCCATGATGTAAATTAAAGCAGTTGTGTTCCATCAACTCTGGTCTCGACTCCCACGTTTGCCACGGTATCTCAACACTGGTGACCCCGACGCTCAGGACGAATCCTAAGCTAGCATGGCGGATACAAACGCAGTCACGGTTAAACTACCGGACTTTTGGGAGAACCTGGCCGAGGCCTGGTTCGTTCAAGCCGAGTCCAGATTCCGGCTGAGAAGCATTACAGTCGACGCCACAAAGTACGACTACCTCGTCGCTTCTCTCACCTGCGCCACAGTCCCCAAGGTTTGGGCAGCGCTGCAGGATCCACCAGAGGAAGGCAAGTACGAACATCTGAAGGCTGCGCTTCTTAAAAAATTTCAGGCGTCCTCTTGCCAGCGCAGCTGCCAACTCCTCGACCTCCCAGGCCTTGGTGACACTTCACCATCAGACCTGCTTTCCCACATGCTGTCCCTCTCGGACGACAAAAACCCCGGCGCCCTCTTTCGCCCGCTTTTCATTCGGCAGCTCCCCGCCAGCATCCGCCCGCTCATTGTGGAGTCTGGCTCCACGGACCTGAATGAGATAACCGAAAAAGCCGACCGGCTGCTCTCCGCGCAGACCGCCCGCGACGTCGCGCCCGACCTCACGGCAACGACCACGCGGTCCCCCCGGCCCACTAGGCCCAACCGCCCTTCCACTCCGGGTCACTGCTACTACCACACCCGTTTTGGCACTAGTGCCCAACGCTGCACGCCACCGTGCACTTTCAAACCCCCCCCCGCACCGGCCCCCACGATGGCCGCGGGGCAAAAGGGGCCCCTACTGTACGTCACCGACGACAGCACCAACCGCCGATTCCTGTGCGACACAGGAGCCCAGCACATCATCACCCCCGCCTCCGCCCTCGAAATCCAACGAGGCGCACGGGGTATCACGCTGGCCACAGCCAATGGCTCTGACATCCGCACATACGGCACCCGCATGGTCACGCTCAACCTCGCAGGCCGCCGCTACCGCTGGGAGTTCCTCACAGCCAAGGTCCTCTGCCCACTCATCGGCGCCGACTTCCTACGCGCCCACGGCCTCCTTGTCGACATTCCAAGGCACCGCCTCATCGACATCAACACTATGGCCCCCATCCCTGGCGCATTCACCCCGGCCCGTTCGGCCGGCCTGACGACCTACTGCCTCGCCAGGGCCACGGACGACTACTCGGCACTACTAGCCGAGCTTCCCGCCCTCACGAACCCGACCTTTTCGGCCAAAGTCGCCAAACACGGTGTGGAGCACTATATCCCCACCACCGGCCCCCCGGTCTCTGCCCACGCCCGCTGACTCAACCCGGCCAAGCTGGAAATCGCGCGGGCCGAGCTCACCACCATAGAGCAACTCGGCATCATCCGCCGCTCCAGCAGCCCTTGGGCCTCGCCCCTCCACATCGCCCCCAAGCCCGGCGGAGGCTGGCGCCCCTGTGGGGACTACCGCCGCCTCAACGACACCACCACCCCGACCGATACCCGGTGCCGCACATCCAGGACTTCTCGGCCCGACTGGCCGGACGAACCGTCTTCTCCAAGGTCGACCTGGTGCGCGGTTACCACCAAGTCCCCGTACACCCTGCGGACATCCCCAAAACGGCCGTCATCACCCCATTCGGCCTGTTCGAGTTCCTGAGGATGCCCTTCGGCCTCAAGAATGCAGCCCAGGCTTTCCAGCGCCTTATGCACTCAGTCCTCCGGGACCTGAACTTCCTATTCGTCTATCTAGACGACATTCTCGTGGCCAGCTCCTCCAAACAGGAACACCTCGAACACCTTCGCATCCTGTTCGGGCGCCTAGCCCAACACGGGCTCATCCTCAGCCCGGCGAAGTGCCAATTCGGCCTAGCCAAGATCGATTTTCTCGGCCACCACATCACCCCTGCTGGGGCTGTCCCCCTGCCCAACAAGGTGCAGGCCGTCCAGCAATTCCCCCGCCCCAAAACCATCAAGGGCCTCCAGGAGTTCCTCGGGATGGTGAACTTCTACAACAGGTTCATCCCCAGAGCTGCAGCCCTCATGAAGCCCCTATACAACTCCCTCCGAGGTAAATCCGGCAAGATGGCCGTAGCCTGGACCGCTGACACGTCAGCCGCCTTCGACGCCACCAAAAACGCGCTCGCCGACGCCACCCTGCTCGCGCACCCGAGGGCCGATGCCCGGGTCACGCTCACCACCGACGCCTCTGACCATGCGGTCGGAGCCGTGTTCGAGCAGTGGGTCAATGGCGCGTGGCAGCCACTTGCCTTCGACAGCCGCCAACTGCGCCCCCCGGAGGTCAAATACTCTACTTTCGACCGCGAGCTCCTCGCGCTCCACCTGTCGGTCCGCCATTTCAGGTTCCTCCTGGAGGGCCGCCCCTTTACCGCGTACGTGGACCACAAGCCGCTCACATACGCGATGGCCAAGAACACCGAACCCTGGTCCGCTAGGCAGCAACGCCAGCTCGCGGCCGTGTCCGAGTTTACCACGGACATCCAGCACGTCTCCGGTAGAGACAACGTTGTCGCCGACTGCCTTTCCCGTCCTGCCATCTGCGCGAATCACCCAGCGGTCGACTACGCGCAACTAGCAGCGGCACAGCTCACGGACCCAGACCTCCTCTTGGCGGCTACCAGCCTGCCAGGGCTACGCCTAGCCAAGGTCGCGCACGGGCCCGAAGCCACGGCAGTCACTTGCGACGTCTCACTCGGCCAACCCAGGCCGGTCGTCCCTGCAACCTGGCGCCGCTGCATCTTCGACGCGCTCCACGGGCTGTCCCATCCGGGTTCCCGCGCATCCATCAAACTCCTCTCCCAGCGCTTCGTCTGGCGCAGCCTCAGCAAAGATGTTCGGACTTGGGCCACCTCCTGCCTCGCCTGCCAACGGGCTAAGGTACAGCTGCACACAAAAGCACCCCTGGGAGACTTCGAGGTACCCAGCCGCCGCTTCGACCACGTACACGTCGACATCGTCGGTCCTCTGCCGCCATCGCAAGGCCAAACTTATCTCCTCACGATGGTCGACCGCTACACACGCTGGCCTGAGGCAGTGCCGCTGACCTCCACCACCACAGCCGACATCGCCAGAGCGTTCGTTAACACCTGGGTCGCGAGGTTCGGCATACCGGCCGACATAACCTCCGACAGAGGCGCCCAGTTCACCTCCGAACTCTGGACGGCCACAGCACGCAACCTCGGGGTGACGCTCCAGCAAACCACGGCGTACCACCCGCAGGCCAATGGGCTCTGTGAACGCTTCCACAGGTCACTCAAGGCCTCACTCCGCGCCAGCCTGCAAGACAGTACCTGGACTGACCGCCTACCGTGGGTGCTACTAGGCCTACGCACCGCGGTCAAGGAAGACCTCCAGTCCTCAGCAGCGGAGTTAGTCTACGGACAACCGCTGCGCGTACCAGGCGAATTCCTCCCCGAGGCTACCACGCCTTGGTCGGCCGAATAGCAGCGGCTCAACTCTTTCTCTTCCGCTCAACAGTTCGCCCCACTTCCGGTCAACCGACACGGCGAACTCGCACCTCACGTCCCGCCAAACTTACAGCAGGCACGCTTCGTCTTCGTGCGACACGACGCGCACCGCGGACCCCTGCGACCCCCGTACGACGGACCGTACGAGGTACTACAAACCGGGGACAAGGTCTTCAAGCTGCGACTCGGCGACAGGGTCGAAACAGTCTCCATCGACCGACTCAAACCAGCACACACAGAACCAGGGGAACAGGTCCCCGTGGCCCGACCTCCAACTAGAGGCCGTCCCGCCAGCAAGCCGGCGGCAAACCGCCCGGCCCCACCAACTAGACCGGCGGCCACTCAGAGCCGCTCCGGCAGAACCATTAGACCACCGTCACGACTCGTCCACTCCTCCTAAGCGGATTCTGGGGGGAGCTCTGTGGCGACACGCCACCATTGGACATAATCCGCTCACGGCGGCACGGACAGTTTACGCAGGCGCACTGCTGGCAGCAGCCGCCCCCAGCCGGGGGCCCTTTCCTCCGGCAACTTGTTTCCCGCAGGGACAGGCTGCCGGGAGCACTTCCTGTCTGGGGAGTATGTAAGTGGTTGCGTGGGCTTTTCAAGCTCTCTTTTTGCCATGATGTAAATTAAAGCAGTTGTGTTCCATCAACTCTGGTCTCGACTCCCACGTTTGCCGCGGTATCTCAACAGCACCAACAAAATCCAGTGAGCCATCAACACCTCCCCCAGCAGACACCATACCAGATGCATAACTGCCCATACCAAAACCCTGTACCTATCCTTACACAAAGACTTCATCCCCAGCTCATTTTATATCAGTGCCATTCCATAACAGATTGGAACTCACAATCCCCCATCCAAAAAACATTCAGTAGTTCCATAACGATACATCATCAATGCTGATAACACGCTGTGCTAATTCATCAAACACCGCCTCCACTACCTGCTTTTGCCTCCTTTTTTCTTGTACCTTCCAAAATTAAGCTGCACCCTGCCTCTCCGACATTTCACTTCGAGCAATCCCACTCTCCTTTCCTCCCCCTTTTAAACAAACTGCTACTTCTGCTCTCAGCTATCTCCCCACCAATATGTTTCCTTTTAACTAAAAAGCCAAAGGTGCATTCAAAAAACAATTACACACTTCCTTTTTATCAATGCAGCACCTGTATCTTCCCAGCAACTCCTATCCATATTATCATTTTAATGACTATATTACTACCTTTTACTGACACCTACATCAAATTCCTTAGAGAAATTCAACCACAGTCCTAACTACTACACATCTCATTCTAAACTTCCCAAATACCTCCTCAACTACCAACCCAAATTACACTTCTCACCCCAACGACAGGAAACTTTTTTATCCGGCACCGACGGGACCGACATGGTGCCGGTTCATCAAAAATTCCGGATAACCGAAAGCTATAGTAAAAGATACGGAGAGCTGACAGCTCCGTATAAAGCAACAAACCCTGTTGCTTAGCAACAAGTGCAGAAGAATGGCCACAAGTTGCAAGCGTCTCTGTAGCTTAGCAACAGCTGCAGCCACACCCTTGCACAACAACAGATGGAGGAAGGCAAGTAGAATATGAAGTAAAACTTACCTGAACCTACTCCTGAATTTTGCCGGTTAACCGAGATTTCCGGTTATTTAGGTGCCGGTAAATCGAAAGTTTCCTGTATTCAGTGCCCCAATTCCCCACTACACATATAAATCTCTACCCATTCAACTAATCACTCCATCTGCCTACCTTCACCTCATAGTACTCTTCCCCAACTATCCCTAAATCATGTTACTTTTCTCCCCAACTATTCGCCCCAACTACTTAGTAGCCCCCATTATTCCTTACCTCATCCACAGACTACTCCCACACATTTTAATTCACTAACCAAACATCCCCTTCCCAAAACCATATCCCCTCACACCATCAGCAACATCACACCACATCTGCTTCCTTTAAGCAATGCCACAGGAGAGGATCAACTAGAGCCAGATTAAGAATTCTTGGGGCCTTGGGCACTAAGAACATTTGGCGTGTCTCTGCACCCTCTCCTCTCAATCCATTAAAACATAAACATGTAGTAAAATGCATAAAGAAATAGGCCTGTAGAATGTTTACGCACTATTAATAATAAAGCAAATCATACTGCAATACACTACACTTAAATGAAACTGACCCAGCAGTTGTATGCAGTTTTTCTGCATTATGACGGGTTTTTATCGGCGACCAAATAGATTGAGCACGAGCAAGCAGGATAGCCCAATATTTACTCAGAAAGTGGCAATTATCCAGTACACAGTTACTAAATCAGTTGATATTAAATTGTCACTTTGGTAATTATGTCTTTCCCTTGTGGCACTTTTCACATCATATAGCAATATATTGCAATCTTTCTCAAATGTTTGCTTAGTTCAATTCTATTAGTAGCAGAATTGGTTTGCCAAGTAATATTATACCTGGCGTAGGATTTCTCGAGTGCTAATAAAAAAAGACAAATTTTATATTTGCACCTCCACCTATTAAGATTGAGATTTGGATGGCATTTCTTAGCTATTTTCAACTAGGTATATGATAGGTAGAGTATGTGAAGGTAATCATGTGTGGCTACTAAATAATATTATTGCATGATCCTGAGTAGCTGCCATCAATTTTGGAGAACTTTAGAGCACAAATTCAAACAAACTGTAATATGTAATGTATCATTTTATTCAGCAGGACCACTCTATATGGGTGCAATATGAAAACAAATGAAAGCATTGTTTTTAAACAAAGGAACTTTGATCATTGTGCTTTGTTTTTAATATTTTAGTTATACATCTGGAGTCAACATCACAGTTTTAAAAAGGTCAAGTTGAGCAAATAGACCATATACAAACTTTTCAGAAACTGCACTCTATGTTCAGTTAAATTAGTTTTTTGATTTAGACAGATTTAAAAATAGCCATGACAAAAAAATACATTTCTGAAAAAATGTTGAATTAAAAATGGCACCAGTTATGTATTGATACCACAGCCATATTAATATCTGACAGATGGTATAGAAATTATTCAGCAAAAATTGAAGTTTAAGACAGAATGGCTAAGAACTCTAATCTAGCAGAGTAAAATACAGCTGAATATCAGATTTATCAGCCTTATTGATAGTAATAAAATCTGTAGGTTGTTAAACTTTATTTGAGCGTTACTTAGGCAACAAAGCTTGTGGTCCTTCCAAAGAAGGGCAAGTTTCTGCCAGGTAACACAATTTTAAACAGATTCTAAGAATTAATCTAGAATGAGAGGTAGTCAATCTAAAATTGACAGCTCAATTAAAAAACTCTCTCTTTAGATTAGACAAAAGCCAACACATGTACCAGCTGCACGTCAGTCAATTAACCTCCTTTGACAGATTTCCCATTGCTGTTGTCAGCGTTACTCACATGTTTAGTGGCTTGGAGGAGAGGCAATGCCATGTTCAACTATGTCAAAGATTTACCATTTATAGTTCAGTCACCAAAAATTGTTCAACTCAAATTTAATGAGGCTTGCCATTTTCTTCTCTAACATTGTTAATTTAACGTGGCAACTGTAGTTCCTTCACTGTTTTACACAGTAGTATAATTGTTTTACTCAGTAAGTTAATCCCTCATATGGAACTTGCATTTTATAAAGCAAGTCTTTTTTTAATTTAGAAAATTATAAAATTTATTTGTAGCTACTGAATGTTAAACTTCAATACATCAAATTAGTTCTGGTACAATCCTGGTTAAATAAAATCTGTGGCTCTCTTTCTTTCTAAATTGGATGATATGCTCTTCTATAATGACAGTAACATTTTGTATCATGTAACACATAATGTACTAATATGCTGCTTAGGTGTAGCTGTGTTTAAGTAGGCCTATCTGTACAAGGCCCGAAAGTCTAATTGCTCCAAGCAAACACAGCCTGAGTTTAACCATTGTTTGATGAGCAAAGTCTACAGATTGGAAGACACTTGTAAAATTTCTGGCTCTAAATCAGTGGGAAAAAAAGGACTGCCTTTTTTTCCTTTTGTTGCAATTCAAATGTAACAAAACCTTTATGTAGATATGTATATAGATTTGTTATGATTTACACCTCTGTAAACTCACAATAAAACAGTGAATTTCAATGAAGGGATCAGAACAACACTATACATGAGTTGTAAAATCTAAATTGCAAAATTATGCCTGGTAACATCATCCCAAATATAATTTATCTTCAAGATTTATGGAGTTCTGGCAGGACCAGTTTAGGCTTCGGCACATCGGTCTGTCACAGTCAAGTTAAGCCATGCTAGCAAATTAAAGATCTGTTAATGTTTTTATTTACTAAACCTAAATATTTGAAGTGTCAGCCTTGGCTCAGTGGTAGCACTCTTAACTCTGAGTCAGAAGATTGTGGGTCCAAGTCCCGCTTCAGAAACTAGAATGCATAATCCAGGCTGACACTTCAGTGCAGCACTGAGGGAGTACTGCACTGTTGGAGCTGTCATCTTTCGAATAAGACATTAAACCAAGGCAAAAGTCTGCCTTGTTCTTCCTGGTGTCCAGGATAATATTTATCCCTCAACCAACATCACTAGAACAGATTATCTCATTGCTGTTTGTAGGCCCTTGATGCCCTTGCTGTGCATAAATTGGCTGCTGTGCTTTGTACATTACAACAGTGACTACTCTTCAGAAGTACTTAATTGGTTGTAAAGCACTTTGGGACATCCTGAGGTTGTGAAAAGTGCTAAATAAATGCAATTCCTTCTTTAAAGTAAGGATTTGTTTAGGATATTGTACAGTATACTTTTTAAAATAAATTAGACTTAAATGATAATATAATTATACGCACAAAACAAAGTGTTGGGTGCTTCTGAGCTGCATTTCTAAAACTCTATCCTGAAACTTACAAGCATTTTCCAATCTGCAAAGTTCCCTGGCCACACAACAACTGAACTCTGGATGACTGGAGACTGTTTACTTAACGTTGCAATTTTTAAAAGTGGCACATGTCCACCTTAGTAGAAGAATACGCTGGTTATTACATAATATAGCACTCTTTTCCTTAAAAGCATCCAACCTACAATTCAACTACCACAGCAATACCACAGTAGATTCACCATTAAACTATATATAAAAACTTGATCTGTAAAATATCTAACCAATCAAGTAATGATTATATGTGTTAGAATTTAAAGTTTTTAAAACTGTAGGTTTGAAAAGGTAAAAGAAAATACCATTGAAAGATTTGTTAACTCTTATTTAACAAAATTTGATTTTGAAAATTAAAGCTCCTTGGGTTTGTAAAGGTATCTGGTAAGCCTCGTCAAAATGCCTGGCATTGAACAAGATTTTTATATAACCCTTAAGGATGGGTACCAAGGTTCAGAGCAGAAATAGAAAGTGCCAGTATCATTTGGTAAGTTTGGTTACTCAACACCTCCTGTCTACCCATGTACTGTATTTGAACTGGGCTGGTATGAAGAGTGTAAAAACATGAGCCATCTTTAATTGTGAGTTCATTTTATTTTTATATTCTGTGCAGAATTTTTTGTGCCCATCATGGAACAGATGTGTGCGCTGGAGAATGGAATACATTTCCACTTTAGGCAACCGGTGTCGACAGCAAACTTTCCCAAATTAGTGAAGCTAAAATTTGATCCAGCAAAGTACTTTTGTGGGAGACCACAGTCTCCCGCGTAAAGAAATAGGCAACACAGCGAGCTACAAGAAATAGGTCTTTACTCCAACTCTCACAATACAGTACTGAATTCGTAAAGCCCGCGAACCTGTGATGACTCACGGATTGGTCACCTGCTGGAACCTGATTGGTTTTCCTTCTCTCAGCAGCAGGCGAGTCTGAACATGCCTTATTCCTCTCAGCTTGCAACGGTCTTGCGAGGGGAGGGGAATACAGCAGTTAAAAGGGGATTATACAGGTTTATCTACATACACACAGTGTTTCCCCAATGTGGTAACGCCACATACGCCCCCCCAGAATCCTCGTTAACTGTAAAAGTCAGTCTCTGCGGAGGTTTGACCAAACGGCCGTAGCGGCTGTAGTAGCCATCTGGCGTGTGAGGAGGGCGGTCTGTGAGGTCGGCCGGTTGGTTCGTCGGCTGGTCTGCCGGTGGGCTGGCTGGACGGGCTGCCGGCGAAGGTGGGGCGGCGGCCGGGAAGTAAGGTTCTGGCATGTCTTGGTCCTCTTGTGGGGCCGTCGCCAACGCGGGAGGTCTGCCCCGCCATGGGGGAAGAGCCGGACGAAACGGGAAGCTGAGGTCCAGGTGCGCCGGTTTGAGGCGGTCTACTGAAATAAAGGTCCGGCTTCCCGCCGACGTCGATAAGAAAAGCTTTGTCCCCCGTCTCCAATACTGAGAAGGGGCCGGTGTATGGTGCCTGCAGCGGGCCTCTGTGCGTGTCCCGGCGCACGAAGACGAACTCCGCATGCCGTAAGTCCCGAGGCACGTAGGCCGGCTACGGGCCGTGTTGCGAAGTGGGCACTGGACGGAATTGCTGGGCCGCGTCCTGGCGCAGGGAAAGCTGTCTGGCAGCTGACCACGGCTCCGTTGTCAGGGGGAGGAAGTCGCCTGGTACTCTGAGCGGTTGGCCGTAGACCATCTCGGCCGCGGAGGCGCGGAGGTCCTCTTTGGGCGCGGTGCGCAATCCCAGGAGGACCCAGGGTAGTTTGTCGATCCAGCTGGTGTCGGCCAGGCTGGCGTGGAGGGAGGCTTTCAAGGAACAATGAAAGCGCTCGCAGAGCCCGTTGGCCTGCGGGTGGTAGGCTGCTGTCCTGTGCAACTTGGTGCCGAGGCCAGCGGTGATGGCATTCCACAAGTGGGAGGTGAACTGGGGGCCCCTGTCCGAGGATATGTCAGTCGGCACGCCGAACCGGGCCACCCATGTCGAGACGAATGCTCGCGCGACGTCGGTCGTGGTGGTGGAGGCGAGGGGAACCGCCTCGGGCCATCTGGTGGTGCGGTCGACGATCGTGAGCAGGTGTGTGAAACCGTGCGACGGCGGCAAGGGGCCTACCAGGTCGACGTGGACGTGGTCGAAACGCCTCTCAGGCACCGGGAAACACTCCAATGGCGCCTTGGTGTGCTGCGTGACACGCCACGCATGTGTTGGTCCAGTCTCTCACATCCTTGTGGAGTCCAGGCCAGACGAACTTGGCGGACATGAGTTTCTGAGACGCACGCATCCCTGGATGTGAGAGGCCGTGGATGATGTCGAAAACTCGCTTGCGCCAGGCGGATGGGACGACCGGCCTAGGCGAGGGGACTGAGACGTCGCACAGGAGGGTTGTGCCGGCTGCGTGGAAG
Source organism: Somniosus microcephalus (assembly GCF_052327205.1). Taxonomy (NCBI): domain Eukaryota; kingdom Metazoa; phylum Chordata; class Chondrichthyes; order Squaliformes; family Somniosidae; genus Somniosus; species Somniosus microcephalus. The sequence continues at coordinate 67,238,727 of NC_141001.1, forward strand.
TGGATGTCGGCCAGAGTGAGGCTGGTGGTTGACGTCCTGAGGGCCTGGATCTCCGCGTCGGCGGCCTGGTCTCTCGCCATGCTGGCGTAGTCGACGCCCAGGTGCACTGCGTGGAGCGAGGGTCTTGAGAGGCAGTCGGCCACCAAATTGTCCTTGCCGGCGACGTGGCGGATGTCCGTGGTGAACTCCGAGATGAAGTTGAGTTGGCGCTGTTGGCGCGCGGACCAGGGTTTGGTTACTTTGGCCATGGCGAAAGTGAGCGGCTTGTGGTCCACGAATGCGGTGAACGGCCGGCCTTCCAGGAGGAAACGGAAGTGCCGGATTGCCAGGAACAGGGCCAGGAGCTCTCTGTCGAACGTGCTGTAGGCCTGCTCGTTCTTGCGCAGCTGTCGGCTGAAAAATGCCAGTGGCTGCCACGCGCCTTCGACCCACTGTTGCTGGACAGCGCCGACGGCGTAATCCGAGGCGTCCGTGGCGAGGGCGGTCTTGGTGCCCGGGATGGGGTGGGCCAGTAGTGTGGCGTTGGCCAAGGCGCTTTTGGTCTGGTGGAAGGCTGTCGCCATCTCGCTGGACCAGGTGAGTTGCTCTTTGACCCTGGTGGCTTCGTAGAGGGGGCGTATGAGTGAGGCAGCCTTGGGCACGAAACGGTGATAGAAATTGGCCATCCCAAAAAATTCCTGCAGCGCCTTGACCGAGGTGGGCTGGGGAAAGTCCGCCACCGCCTGCACCTTGGAAGGTAGGGGAATGGCTCCCCTTGGTGAGATTCTGTGGCCGAGAAAGTCAATTTGGGCTGCTCCGAACTGGCATTTGGCCGGGTTGACGATTAGCCCGTGTTGGCTGAGGCGCTGGAAAAGAGAGCGCAAATGCGCGATGTGCTCGGCCTTGCTGGTGGGGGCCACGAGGATATCGTCCAGATAGACTAACAGGAAGCTCAGGTCCCGTAGGACAGAATCCATGAGCTGTTGGAAGGCCTGTGCGGCGTTCTTGAGCCCGAAGGGCATGCGCAGGAACTCGAACAGTCCGAAGGGGGTGATGACCGTCGTCTTCTGGACGTCTGCGTGGTGGACGGGGACCTGATGGTAGCCGCGAATCAGGTCGACCTTGGAAAAGACGGACTTTCCTGCTAGGTGTGCCGAGAAGTCTTGGATGTGCGGAATGGGGTATCTATCGGGCGTGGTGGCATCATTGAGCCGTCTGTAGTCGCCGCCGGGGCGCCAGCCACCGCCCGGCTTGGGCACAATGTGGAGGGGGGACAACCAGCGGCTGTTTGAGTGGCGGATGATGCCCAGTTTCTCCATCGTGGCGAATTCTTCCTTGGCCACCGCCATCTTAGCTGGGTCCAGGCGTCTGGCTTGGGCGAACACTGGTGGTCCCGTAGTGGCGATGTGGTGCTCGACACCATGCTTGGCTGCCGCGGCTGAGAAGGTCGGTTGCGTGAGCCTCGGGAAATCTGCGAGTAGGCGGGCGTAGTCGTCATCCGCCGGGGCAGAGCAGGACCCGACGAGGGCCGGGCTGTTGCTCTGCTGGCAGGCCAGTGAAGCGAAAGTTGCTGCGTCGATCAGGCGCCTGTCGCGGGCGTCGACCAGGAGTCCGTGGGCGCAAAGAAAATCGGTGCCCAGCAAGGGATGTGCCACCGAGGCCGTCACGAAATCCCACGTAAATTGCTGGCCGTTGAAACAAACCTCGGCCCGTCGCTTTCCAAAAGTAGCGATGGCTGCGCCATTTGCCGCCACGAGGGGTGGGCCGCTGCAGCCTGCCTGGATGTCGAGCTGGGAGGCAGGAATTATGCTGCATTGGGCTCCGGTGTCGCAAAGGAATCTGCGCCCTGAAAGGGAGTCGGTTATGTACAGCAGTTTACCTGCGGTGCTGATGGCCATCGTGGCGGCGGGGGTGCGGTCGAGCGGGCCTAGACGGCGGCGCGGGGCTGGCGTGTTGGGCCGGGCGGCCATCTTGGTTTGATCGAAAGAGCAGAGTGCTCTGCAGCGTTGGGCCTTGTGGCCGAAACGCGCGTGGTAGTAGCATAGTTCTGCGGCCTGGGGTGGCGGCGTGCGCTCGGTGGTGTCGGGGAGCCTCGTGGCTGCACAGCCGAGTTGGGCGACGGCGAAGACTTTGTCCGCGGCGGCTGCCAGTTGTCCGCAGTCCGTGATCGGGGACCCCGCGAGGGCAGTCTGTACCTGCTGCGGAAGCAGGCTGAGGAAAAGGGCCCGAAACAAGAAGCACTGCGGTTCAGAGCCCAGGAGCACAAGCATCCGGCTCATCAACTGGGTCGGGGTAGAGTCGCCGAGGCCTGGTAGTGAAAGAAGCCTACGGGCCCTCTCCTCCCCAGACAGGCCGTAAGCCTGCAGCAAGCGGCCCTTAATGGTTGAGTACTTGCCGGTCTGTGGTGGGTTCCCCAGCAGGTCGAGAACTTCGGCGGCGGTGGAGCTTGCTAGTGCTGAGACTACGTGGAGGTACCTTTCTTCATCGTCTTGAACCCTGCGAAGGGTGAATTGGGCCTCCGTGTGCGCGAACCAAGCTGGTGCTTGGTGTTCCCAGAAGGTGGGGAGCTTCAAGGACGCGGCGCCGGCCGACATCGGGCTGCTGCTGGTTGCCGTCGGGTCGTTGCTGGCTTCTGTAGGGCTACGTGAGTCGGGGGCTTCGGCCGCCGACATTCGGGGTCACCAATGTGGGAGACTACAGTCTCCCGCGTAAAGAAATAGGCAACACAGCGAGCTACAAGAAATAGGTCTTTACTCCAACTCTCACAATACAGTACTGAATTCGTAAAGCCCGCGAACCTGTGATGACTCACGGATTGGTCACCTGCTGGAACCTGATTGGTTTTCCTTCTCTCAGCAGCAGGCGAGTCTGAACATGCCTTATTCCTCTCAGCTTGCAACTGTCTTGCGGGGGGGAGGGGAATACAGCAGTTAAAAGGGGATTATACAGGTTTATCTACATACACACAGTGTTTCCCCAATGTGGTAACGCCACACTTTAATCCCAATCTAAGAATACCCCTTAATAAACCAATGTCAATTCTCCATTTCCAATAACAGTGCAGTTAAAGGCCACTCGAGTGAGATTTCCAGTACACTGCCAACTTGTATCAAAATGAAGCATACTATAAATTGGCTTGAGGCTGTCCAATTTCATTTCATACAGAACCGTCAAAGCACTTTTCCACTTGTGATTGTTTAATTTGGATCAAGGCTGGGAGACAGGTACCCACAAGCTAGCTCCTCACAGTTACACTGTTAAATCCAGCTATCACTTTTCATAGATCTATGATTCTGCTACCATTATGATTAAGAGATCTTTAGCATTGCAAGCATGGGAAGCTAGCATATGGACACTGGTTGCCCACAAAACACTAAGCACCAGTGTAAAAGCACAAAATAGGAGACAGAAGCTAACTAGTCCCCAACAGTTAAATCTTGTAGGAACCTATAGTCATCTCGCAGTTCAATTCACATTTATTCTGCAACATATTAGTTAACTTGAAATACATTGAGAACACAGGACTACCCATTGAAAGGCCAATATATTATATTAAAAGGTTACTTGAGGTCAATGCTGAACCCAATTTTGAAGTCCAAGAACTGTGAACACAACATCCAAAGACCTAATAAAATCACACTGTCACATTCAAAAGTTGTAGAGAGATAATATGGCTACGATCATCTGTCAAAGAATCAAGAACTAAATTGGGCTAAAAATTGAGTAGCGCCCCTAACTTTGCCGGGGCGCTAAAAGTAGCGCCCGGGAAAAATTAGCATCCCCGCGCCAGAAATTGAGTGGTTGCGCCCCTTGGGGCGCTGTGAGTCAATATTGTGGCGTTGCAGCACGTCGCGCCGCGGTTTTGCGGGCCTTCCTCTCCTTCTTAAAGGGGAGGGGCCTTGTGCAGTGCAACCTGGGGCCCAGCTGGGCCCCCGGGGATCGGGAGTGCAGGCAAAAGAGCCCGGCACTCAAGAGAAGTGCTGGGCTCTTGGAGCACAGCCAGCACTCCGCGGGGAGGGCATTTCAGGAGGTCTGGGATGGGAGCGCAGGCAGGTGCTGGCAGGCGGCCAACAACAAAAACGACTGCCCCGCACCTCGCCTTTAAATTGCGCCTCCCCGGCCGCAGGTACGCCCCCCTGACCCCGTCGGACATAGCGTCCGGCGGTAAGTCAGGGGGCGCTCCCGAAGATCGTGGCTGGGGTGTGAACGGGGCGCTGCGCACGCCAATGACCTCATCGCCAGCGGTGCAGCACTACCGGTTAGCGCCACCACTAACCTCCCGCTGAATTTTGCAGGAGGCATGGGCAGTGCCGCGCCCGGGCGCTAGTTGGTTTGCGTCCCGTTAGCGCCCTCTTAAGGCGCTAACGGGTGGCGCTACCAACTGAATTTTTCCCCCAAAGTTTTGAAACAAGCTATACGGAGCTAGATTTCTTGCTTGGATGTGCCAGATACCGAGTTACAGACAACAATTCTTGTGAGACCCTCTAGAAAAAAAAAGGGACCAAAGGACAGTTATATTACAGGAAACTTTTTTTTAAATCCAGCACGGACAGGACCGACGTGGTGACTGTTCATCAAAAATTCCGGATAACCGAACGCTATAGTAAAAGATAGGGAGAGCTGACAGCTCCGTATAAAGCAACAAACCCTGTTGCTTAGCAACAACTGTAGAACAATGGCCACAAGTTCCAAGCATCTCTGTAGCTTAGCAACAGCTGCAGCCACACCCTTGCACAGCAACAGATGGAAGGCGGCAAATACAATATGAAGTAAAACCTACTCCTGAATTTTGCCGGTTAACCGAGATTTCCAGTTATTTAGGTGCCGGTAAATCGAAAGTTTCCTGTATATACTTTGGACAGTTATATTATATACTTTGGATTGATGTGAAGCAGTTTTGACTGTAACCAGCACAAAGAGTATAAGGTACTTCAGGTGTGGTCACCCAAAATCGAATTAGGGAGGAGCTGTGCACCACCTCCAAGAGTCAGTATCACATTACTCTGGCTCCATAGTACAAATCAAAGTTTAAGTTACTGGACAGTCCATAACTTTTAAAATTGCAAAAAATATATTTTTAATGTTAGGAGACAGCTATCTGTCACTTTGGTTCTTTGTTAACATAACCAACATTTCTCTGGTCAAACAGCAATGCAGAGCTGGTAGTATATCTGTCAGTATTGCACCTTTTAATAACAAGGTTATAATTTCCAGAGTGAATATGGACAGTGGATTAAAAAATAAATAAATAAAAATACAATGATATCTGGTTAATAAAGCCAAATACACAAATGCTCTCACTTGCTGTTTCTGAATATTTACCATCTGGACAGGACATGACAGCAGGAAAAAAGAGGAAATGCCTCCAGTTGCCCTCTAAATTATGTAGCATCCACTATACAAAGCTCACATCATTTAATTGAGTTTAATGTATTTGTTCTTTGCTTTGTATACATTTTCTTAAGCTTATGCATCATTCAGGTTCAAGTGACACTCATTATTGGTCTCATTCTGATCATTCCTGTCTAGAGATTTCATGCTACCAATACCACAATATCTCGCTATCAAGCTTGCTCTTATGTAATTTAATCAATCCCACACAAATCAGCCCCTTTCTATGATCTGCAATATAAGGTCAGTTAGATGAGATCAGTGAATTATTGTTCATAATAAGTCATGCAACTGCAACAAGAGTGATGAACAGATTCCCATTAGCAAGAGTCTTCCAAGACAAGATTGATCAGCTAGTCACAGACAGCAGGAACTTATAGAATAGCAATGCTGAGCAAGTCACTTGTTAGTGAAAAACTGAGACAAGAACAAACAGGAACAAACATCAAGAAGAAACTCATTTAAATTCCAAAATCATTAGCATCCCTGGACTGATGGTGCAGGGAGATGGAAGAGGAAGAAAAAGCCAGGGTACCCAATCATAATCACTATCCAGTGATGTATTCTGGAGAGAGAGAGACAGAGATAGAGTTTTTGTGTACAAATAAACACATGCACATGTCTGCTTATATATGTCCATTGAAAAATAAGTGTCAACACTCACACACTCTCTAGGCTCACATATAAAGAATGGCCACCTAGGTGAGATTGCAGACAGCAACCGGCACCTACAAAATTCTTCCCCAGCTACAGTCAAGAATCATCTTTAGAGAAGGGTAGGGAAAATAGGGCAGGAAAAATGCAATAAAATGAGCTGATTATCACATACTGGCTGAAGAGCACAAGAACAACAACTTGCATTTATTTATATAGCGCCTTTAACATAGTAAAACATCCCACGGCCACTTTACTGGAGTATTAGAAGACATTTGATACTGAGCCACACAAGGAGAAATTAGGGAAAGTCAAAGAGGCAGGTTTTAAGGAGCGTCTTAAAGGAGAAAAAAGAGTTAGAGTGGCCGAGAGGTTTAGGCAGGGAATTCAAGAGCTTGGGGCCTAGGCAACAGAAGGCATGGCCACCAGTGGTTAAGCGATTATGATCAGCGATGCTCAAGAGGACAGAATTAGAGGAGCGCTGATATCTCGGGGGTGGGGTTGTGGGGCTGGAGGAGATTACAGAGATAGGGAGGGGCAAGACCATGGAAGGATTTGAAAACAAGGATAAGAATTTTGAAATCGAGGCGTTGCTTAACTGGGAGCCAATGTAGGTCAGCGAGCACAGGGGTGATGTGTGAGCGGGTCTTGGTGCGAGTTAGGACACGGGCAGCCGAGTTTTGGATGACCTCAAGTTTACGTAGGGTAGAATGTGGGAGGCCAGCCAGGAGTGCATTGGGATAGTCAAGTCTAGAGGTAACAAAGGCAAGACAATGTAGTCATACTCATTTTGTTCTGTGCTGGATGTCATTTCTGGGTATGTTTTCCTTATAAAAGAATACATTTTTCTTTTTCCCTCCATAAATTCAGTGCTAATACTTTGGTTTAAAAATAAAAGGTTATTCAGTCTGTTGTCATTCTATTCATGGCAGTAACTATGCCTTTCAGAACCTGGAAGTGAGTGTTTATTAACTAGAGTTCTTCATACATCACAGAAAGAGGCCATTCAGCCAGTCATGCCTGTGCCAGCTCTTTCAAAGAGATATCCAATTAGTCCTACTCCCCTGCTCTTTACCCAGAGCCCTGTAAATTTTTCCTTTTCAAATATATATCCAATTCCCTTTTGAAAGTTACTATTGTATCTGCTTCTGCCACTCTTTCAGGCAGTGCATTCCAGATCATAACTCGCTGCGTAAAAACAATTCGCCTTATCTCAACAACAACTTATATTTATATACCGCTTTTAACGTAGTAAAATGCCCCAAGGTGTTTCACAGGAGTATTAGAAGACAAAAAATGTGACACCAAGCCACATAAGGGGAAATTAGGGCAGATGACCAAAAGCTCGGTCAAAGAGCTAGGAGCGTCTTAAAGGAGGAAAGAGAGGTAGCGAGGCAGAGCGGTTTAGGGGGGGAATTCCAGAGCTTAGGGCCTAAGCAACAGAAGGCCCAGCCACCAATGGTTGAGCGATTATAATCAGGGATGCTCAAGAGAGCAGAATTAGAGGAGCGCAGATATCTCAGGGGGGTTGTGGGGCTGGAGGAGATTACAGAGATAGGGAGGGGCGAGGCCATGGAGGGATTTGAAAACAAGGAAAAGATTTCTGAAATCGAGGCGTTGCTTAACCAGGAGCCAATGTAGGTCAGTGAGCACAGGGGTGATGGGTGAACGGGGCTTGGTGCGAGTTAGCACACGGGCAGCCGAGTTTTGGATGACCTCAAGTTTACGTAGGGTAGAAAGTGGGAGGCCAGCCAGGAGTGCATTGGAATAGTCAAGTCTTGAGGTAACAAAAGCATGGATGAGGGTTTCAGCAGCAGATGAGCTGAGGTAAGGGCTGAGCCGGGCGATGCTACGAAGGTGGAAGTAGGCGGTCTTAGTTATACTGCGGATATGTGGTGGGAAGCTCATTTCAGGGTCAAATATGACACCAAGGCTGCGAACAGTGTAGTTCAGCCTCACACAGATTTTAGGGAGAGGGATGGAGTCGGTGGCTAGGGAATGGAGTTTGTGGCGGGGACCGAAAACAATGGCTTCGGTCTTCCCAATATTATGGAGAACATTTCTGCTCATTCAGAACTGGATGTCGGACAAACAGTCTGACAATTTAGAGACTGTGGAGGGATTGAGAGAAGTGGTGGAGAGGTAGAGTTGGGTGTCGTCAGTGTACATGTGGAAACTGATGCTGTGTTTTCGGATGATGTCGCCAAGAGGCAGCATGTAGATGAGAAATAGAAGGGGGCCAAGGATAGATCCTAGGGGGACACCAGAGGTAACGGTGTGGGAGCAGGAACAGAAGCCATTGCAGGTGATTTTCTGGCTACGATTGGACAGCTAAGAATGGAACCAGGTGAGTGCAGTCCCGCTTAGCTGGATGAAGGTGGAGAGGCGTTGGTGGAGGATGGAGTGGTCAACCATGTCAAAGGCTGCAGACAAACCTCTGACACTAGTTTTCCCCTCTAGTTCTTTTGCCAATTATCTTAAATTTGTATCCTCTGGTTACTGACCCTCCTGCCATTAGAAACAGTTTCTCCTTATTTACTCTATCAAAATTCCTCATAATTTTGAACACCTCTACTCAAACTCCCCTTAACCTTCTTTGCAATCCCAGCTTCTTTAGTCCCTCCTCCCTGGCATCATTCTGATAAAACTCTTCTGCACCCTCTCCAAGGCCTTGACATCCTTCCTGAAGTGTGGTATCCAGAATTGGATAGAATACTCCAGCTCAGGCCTAAACAATGATTTGTAAATATTTGTGTATCTTCCTTGCTTTTGTACTCTATGCCTCAAAGCCAAGGATGCCTTATGCTTTAATAGCATCATCAACTTGTCCTGCCACCTTCAAAGCTCTTATTAGCTTTTACTTTGAAAACACTTACCTGTTTGGAGTCTTGTATGGTAACCATTCCATTTAGTAAACAATGAAGTGGAGACCTCACAAACCCAGTATAAATCAGGCTGATCACAGGCTCTCTGTTCTTCTACCACTTGTTGCTATGTTTTGAGTTACCCATGCAATCACCATCTCCTTTCAATATTCTATTTAAGTGACAACATGGTAATTGGAGGGGTTTTTTTTGTTTTCAGATTAACTATTTTTCCAAGGGTTGATTTTTTTTAAATAATGATAAAATCATGATTAGGCTTATCTTTAAATTGACACCAAAGCTTTAGAAGAAGAATCTAACTTAACAACAATCTATCTCCATAAATAAAGGTTTTACAGTATCTGCCACACATCAAAATATATTTTTTAAGGCAATCGCTTCATTTTGTTTTACATGGAGACAGAAATTTCAATTTTTTTTTTCCAATCTGCACAGCACCTCCCTCACCAAAAACAATTAAATTGCAAACTCCAGCTGACCTTATGCAGAGTTTACTTACAGCAGCAGAAGAATAATCCATTGTGTGTTACATGGTACAATCATCTTGACATTTACAAATGAGTATATCATCTGACTTTTTGTGAACCCTAAAATGACTACACAACCAGATCCAGCTCACCAGACTAATGTCACCTCCCATGACCAGTGGCCAGTCTTGCAGCCAGTGGCGATGGCTTTCCCTCGCATCATTAATGGCTTCCATCCTGTTGCTTCCCACCAAGAAGTGATGACTTCTTCTAGTTTTCCAACTCCCACCTCTCCAACTGCTCCTTCAAACAGTAATTAACAGATCCCACACATGCCAACTTTTCACCTTTTACGCAGGCATTTGTCACTAAAAATCAGCACAGATTTAAACATTTTGCACACCTCAGAAGTCACCCAAAGAGTCACCACAGCTCAGTTATAATGTGAAATAACAACAGGAAATGCTGGAAAAACTCAGCAGGCCAGACAACATCCGTGGAGAGACAATAGAGTCGACGTTTCGGGTCTAACCCTTTTTCAAACATGTGCTGCCACATCCCTTGATGGGCAAGAGACAATTGGGAGTCACGGTGGTGAGGGGGCATATTTAGTTTTATTAAAATACAAATCAAGAACTGTGCAAAGTCTACAATTTTATGTAACATCCACTCACAGAAAAGAAAGTTAAAATATCAATACTAAACTTGCTATAGGGTCAAGTTTTGGAATATGATTTTATTTAATGCCAAACTTTAAAACTGCTTCCTGTAGGTCGTGAGAACATACAAATTAGGAGCAGGAGTAGGCTATACGGCTCCTCGAGCCTGCTCCTCCATTCAAAAGATGATGGCTGATCTTCGACTTCAACTCCACTTTCCCGCTCGATTTCTATATCCCTTGATTCCCCTAGAGTCCAAAAATCTATCTCTCTCAGCCTTGAATATAATCAATGATTCAGTATCCACAGCCCTTTGGGGTAAAGAATTCCAAAGATTCACAACCCTCAGAGAAGAAATTCCTCCTCATCTCAGTCTTAAATGGATGACCCCTTATTCTGAGACTATGCCCCCCACCCCCTCCCCAGTTCAAGAATCTCCTGCTAGGGCAAACAACCTCTCAGAAACCACCTTGTCAATCCCCCTAATTAGATCACCTCTCATTCTTCTAAACTCCAGAGAGTATTGACTCAATCTACTCAATCTCTCTTCATAGGACAACCCTCTCATCCCAGGAATCAATCTAGTGAACCTTTGTTGCAGTGCCTCTAAGGCAAGTATATCCTTCCTCAGATAAGGAGTTCAATGCAGCTTTGAACTGGCCAGATTAGATGAATACACAAATAACTATAATTTCCAAATGTAAAAATGGAGGTGAGGACCTTAAAATATTCAAGGGGATCAGTCTATGGGGCAGGGGAAGGCACTCTTCCAGAAAGACTAAGATGAAGATAGTTTTTAAATGTCACTTACCTAGGAAGAGACATTTTAACTGGGACAGATCTTAATAGTTTGCTCTTCCTGATTGGAGAGATCCCACTCCCGTAGACTTCTAAAGCATGCCTGTCAGCAGGGCAGAGGTGTCCTGCAGTCTAAATTGGTAAGTAGGCTGTGATGATGGAGTCCCAGTATATTTTTGCCCATAACTTGTTATATTTAAACAAGAACAGCACATAGATGCCTCCAACCATGCTGAACTGTCTCAGGCCTTACAGGAGCCAGGTTACTTGGCTTTCACTCTGTATAACAATTGGTGAATACAGGAAACTTTCTTTTATCCAGCACGGACGGGACCGATGTGGTGCCGGTTCATCAAAAATTCCGGATAACCGAACGCTATAGTAAAAGATAGGGAGAGCTGACAGCTCCGTATAAAGCAACAAACCCTGTTGCTTAGCAACAACTGTAGAACAATGGCCTCAAGTTTCAAGCGTCTCTGTAGCTTAGCAACAGCTGCAGCCACACCCTTGCACAGCACAGATGGCAGAAGGCAAAAAAATATGAAGTAAAACCTACTCCTGAATTTTGCCGGTTAACCGAGATTTCCGGTTATTTAGGTGCCGGTAAATTGAAAGTTTCCTGTACTTGTTTTCAAATGTCCGACCGATATTCCGGGCTATTTACTTGTACTTTTTTCAATTTAGTATACTGTATTCACTGTTCACGATGCAGTCTCCTCTACATTGGGGAGACCAAACGCAGATTGGGTGATTGCATTGCTGAACACCTCCATTCAGTCTGCAAGCATAACCTTGAGCTTCCGGTCACTTGCCATTTTAATTCTTCATCACACTCTCAACAGAAGCTCGAGAAACAGCAACTCATCTTTTGAGCCACTTTACAACCTTCCGGACTCAACATAGAGTTCAATAATTTCAGATCATAACCACTGGTCCCATTTTTTCCAGACAGCTGGTGCTGATAATGGTTCTGTTGTTGCCATTTACAGCTCCTCCAGACCCATCTTTTGTTCCTTTACTTGTCGCATTACCACCGTATTTTCCCTTTTGTCATTCAATCAGTCCTGTCTTCCACCCCATCACAGACCTTCCCTTTAGTTTTTTCTCCCCTCCTACTTCCTTTTCCTGCCTCTGTACTTGCTTATAAACTGTTGTAGCTCTAACCTATTCCAGTTCTGACGAAAAGTCATTGACCTGAAACGTTAACTCGGTTTCTCTCTCCACAGATGCTGCCTGACCTGCTGGGTATTTCCAGCATTTTCTGTTTTTATTTCAGATTTCCAGCATCCACAGTATTTTGCTCTTGTTTTTTTGCTATATTCAGGGCTGTTATTTTGAGTTGCCAGCTTTTATGGAACTACAGCTCCTGCTACAAAAACCTCCTACTTCAATTATGTCGCCTAGACTCCCCAATTCTATCCTTCTTCCAAGTGTTCCTTCATACAGTCCTTAGCTCTGAAAATCAAGAAGTAGAATCAGTTTGGGTACAGCTAAGCAACAGCAAGAAAACATTGATAGGAGTTGTTTATAGGCCCCCAAACAGTAGTCGTCATGTAGGGCAGAGTATAAATCAAGAAATTAGAGGTGCATGTAACAAGGGTAATACAGTAATCATGGGGGACTTTAATCTACATACAGACTGGGCAAACCAAATTTGCAGTGATAGTGTGGAAGACAAATTCATGGAATGTATACAAGATAGTTTTCTAGATCAGTATGTTGAGGAACTAACTAGGGAACAGGCTATTTTAGATCTAGTATTGTGCAACGAGAAAGGGTTCATTAATAACCTTGTAGTAAAAGGGATATTGAGGCGTACCGATCACAGGACACAATCCGCTTTCCGGTCCGTAGACTATAAATCAGGCGTCATGCCTTTAAGAAGGGTCACACCTTTAAGAAACTCGATCTGCAACATAGTTAAGCCCAGAGCGGGGGAGGAGCAGTCGAAGCTGTGCACTGATGAAAGGCAGTCGTACTTTGTGTAGTCTCCGACTCCATTTTGTGTTCAGCATGCAGCCTCAACAATTAAACCTTTTCTGTTGAACCTCTCCGAGTTCAATATTTTTTGCTAGGAGTACGTAGACTCCTACATTGGTGACCCCGACGCTCAGGACGACTCCTAAGCTTAACCATGGCTGACACAAACGCAGTTTCTGTGAAGCTGCCGGAGTTCTGGGAGAACCTGGCCACCGCCTGGTTCCTTCAAGCTGAATCGCAATTCCGACTCCGCGGCATCACCGCCGACGCAACGATGTACGACTACCTCCTCACCTCCCTGGGCAGCTCCACAATCACGAAAGTCTGGACAACACTACAAAACCCTCCGGAGGAAGGCAAGTACGCACATCTCAAGGCCGCGCTCATTAAAAAATTCACAGCCTCCCAATTCTTGCGCAACTGCCACCTCCTCGACCTCCCGGGCCTCGGTGACTCCACGCCATCAGACTTGCTCTCACACACGCTTGCTCTGACCGACGAGAAACCGCCCGGCTCCCTCTTCCGCACGCTCTTTATCCGCCAACTACCTCCCAGCATCCGCCCGGCGATCGTGGCGTCCAGCCTCACGGACCTTGAGGCCCTGGCCGACGAAGCCGATAAGCTCCTGTCCGCCAGCTCCAACCATGCCGTCACCCCCGACCTGGCCTCCGCAGCGTCGGCGCGCGCTCCACCCTCTATCGCTCGGCCACGAGGCCCCCACGTCCCCCAAGCCCTCCGACCCAGGGCTACTGCTACTTCCATACCCGGTTCGGCGCACGGGCACGCCGCTGCAGCCATCCCTGCACGTTTCCAACCACCCCCACATCGGCCTACACGATGGCCGTGGGGCAAGCAGGCGCGCTGCTGTACGTTACCGACAGCGCCTCCGGACGCCGTTTCCTACGCGACACGGGCGCGCAGCGCAGCATCATTCCTGCATCCACCCTCGAGATCCAGCGAGGCGGCCGAGGCCCTGCACTGGCTGCCGCCAACAGCACTGACATCCGGACGTACGGCACCCGCACCGTCACCATCGACCTCGCAGGCCGCCGCTACCACTGGGAGTTTATCACCGCCAAGGTGCTCTCCCCGCTCCTCGGTGCGGATTTCCTGTGCGCCCACGGCCTGTTGGTCGACAGGCCTCGGCGCCGCCTCGTGGACATGAACACCATGTCACCTATCCCGGGCGCCATGGCCCCCCCCCAACCCGCCAAAATGGTGTGGCAGTGCCGCGTCCACTCAACGGACGACTACTCAGCACTCCTGGCTGAGTTCCCAGCCCTCACCAACCCGACCTTCTCCGCGAAGGTTGCTAAGCACGGGGTAGAACACTTCATCCCCACCACAGGCCCACCGGTGTATGCCCACGCCCGCAGGCTGGACCCGGCCAAGCTGGAGATCACGCGGGCCGAGTTCGCCACAATGGAACAGCTCGGCATCATCCGCCGCTCCAACAGCCCCTGGGCCTCCCCACTCCACATCGTCACCAAACCCGACGGGGGATGGCGCCCCTGCGGGGACTACCGGCGCCTAAATGACGCCACCACGCCGGATTGGTCCCCCATACCACACATTCAAGACTTCTCGGCTAGACTGGCCGGCCGCTCAGTCTTCTCCAAAGTCGACCTGGTGTGCGGTTACCATCAGGTGCCAGTCCACCCCACGGACGTTCCCAAGACGGCCATAATCACCCCTTTTGGGCTATTCGAGTTCCTCCGAATGCCCTTCGGCCTCAAAAACGTGGCCCAGGCCTTCCAGCGGCTCATGGACTGCGTCCTCCGGGACCTGAAGTTCCTCTTTGTCTACCTGGATGACATCCTGGTAGCTAGTTCCTCCAAGCAGGAACACATCGAGCACCTCGCACCCTGTTCCAGCGGCTCAGTGAGCACGGGCTCATCATCAGCCCAGCCAAGTGCCAATTCGGCCTCAGCAGGGTCGAATTCCTCGGCCACCACATCACGCAGGACGGAGCCATTCCCCTGCCCGCCAAGGTGCAAGCCGTCCAGCAGTTCCCCCGGCCTACCACCATCAAAGGCCTCCAGGAGTTCTTGGGGATGATCAACTTTTACAACCGCATCATTCCCGGAGCGGCCTCCCTCATGCGGCCCCTATACGAAGCCCTCCGGGGTAAGAAAGACAGAATGGCGATCGAGTGGTCGGCGGACATGTTGACCGCTTTCGACTCGACCAAAAAGGCGCTCGCCGACACCACCATGCTCGCTCACCCACAGCCCAACGCCAGGGTGGCCCTCACCACGGACGCCCCCGACCACGCGGTCGGCGCCATGTACGAACAATGGGTCGACGGGGCCTGGCAACCGCTGGCCTTTTTCAGCCGCCAACTGCGCCCCCCGGAGGCCAAATACAGCGCCTTTGACCGCGAGCTCCTCGCACTGTACCTGGCAGTCCGCCATTTTAGATTTGATCTGGAGGGCCGCCCCTTCACCGCGTTTGTCAACCACAAACCCCTGACATTCGCGATGGCGAAATCTGCAGACCCGTGGTCAGCCAGGCAACAACGCCAGCTCGCCATGGTGTCCGAATTCACCACGGACATCCAGCACGTCTGCGGTCGAGACAACGTGGTGGCCGACTGCCTATCCCGCCCCGCCGTCCACGGCGCCCACCTGGCAGTGGACTATGCTCAACTGGCAGCGGAGCAACGCACCGACCCAGATCTGCTCTCCGCGCCCACAACCCTCCCAGGGCTGCGACTGACCGACATCGCCTGCGGCCCGTCCACCATCACAGTCAAATGCGACACCTCCTTGGCGCAACCCCGCCCCGTAGTCCCGGCGTCCTGGCGAAAACGGGTGTTCGACATCGTCCACGGTCTCTCACACCCCGGCACCCGCGCGTCCATTAGACTGGTGGCCAACTGATTTGTCTGGCGCGGCCTGCGCAAAGATGTGCGCGTCTGGTCCAGATCCTGCATAGCTTGCCAGCGTGCCAAAATCCACCAGCACGTCAAAGCCCCACTCGAGGAGTTCACCGTGCCAGAAAGAAGGTTCGGCCACGTCCACATCGACCTCGTTGGCCCCCTGCCGCCATCACAAGGTCACACGCACCAGCTGACAATTGTGGACCCGCTGGCCCGAGGCCATTCCACTGACGTCCACCACCGCCGCAGACATCGCGAGGGCGTTCATCGGTACCTGGGTCGCTCGGTTTGGCGTCCCCTCCGACATGACGTCGGATAGAGGCCCACAGTTCACCTCTGATCTGTGGGCCGCCATTGCCCGAAACCTCGGGGTGGCCGTTCACCGCACCACGGCTTACCACCCCCAAGCCAACGGACTGTGCGAGCGATTCCACAGGTCCATGAAGGCGTCCCTCCGCGCCAGCCTCGAGGCAGAGGCTTGGATCGACCGCCTCCCGTGGGTGCTACTCGGCCTACGCTCCGCAGTCAAGGAAGACCTGCAAGCCTCGGCGGCGGAACTCGTGTACGGCCAGCCGCTGCGCGTACCCGGAGAGTTCCTGCCCACCACCACGACCCCCTGGTCGGCTGACCAGCAACGCCGCGCTTTTGCCAACCGAGCACAACAGTTCGCTCCGGTACCCACCGGCCGGCACGGCGAACCAGCAACCCGCGTTCCACCTAGCCTGCACATGGCCAAATTTGTTTTCGTGCACCATGACGCCCACCGAGGACCTCTACGGCCCCCATACGACGGACCCTACAAGGTACTCCAGACGGGGAACAAGTTCTTCCTCCTCGAAGTGGGCGGCAGAACTGACAAGGTGTCGGTCGACCGGCTCAAGCTGGCGCACCTAGAGCCCGACGAACCCGTTCAAGTGGGCTAACCCCCACCGCGGGGCAGACCGCCTAAGAGCCCGACGCGTCCGACCGCCCCGCTCCCGACACCAACCGCCAAGAGCCGTTCCGGCCGTGCCATCAAGCCGCCATGCCAGTTCGTACACTCCCTACTAGCGGATTCTGGGGGGAGCTGTGTGGCGTACCGATCACAGAAAGGACACAATCCGCTTTCCGGTCCGTAGACTATAAATCAGGCGTCATGCCTTTAAGAAGGATCACACCTTTAAGAAACTCGATCTGCAACATAGTTAAGCCCAGAGCAGGGGAGGAGCAGTCGAAGCTGTGCACTGATGAAAGGCAGTCGTACTTTGTGTAGTCTCTGACTCCATTTTGTGTTCAGCATGCAGCCTCAACAATTAAACCTTTTCTGTTGAACCTCTCCGAGTTCAGTATTTTTTGCTAGGAGTACGTAGACTCCTACAATATTAAGGGAATCAAGGGATATGGGGATAGTGCAGGAAAATGGAGTTGAGGTAGAAGATCAGCCATGATCTTACTGAATGGTGGAGCAGGCTCGAGGGGACGAATGGCCTACTCCTGCTCCTATTTCTTATGTTCTTTTTATGGTTTATTGCAGCTATCTCCTCAACACCCCAGCATTTTCTGGTTAATTGTGACTGCCACTCATTTCTTGACAAGTTTTTAAATTAATCTTCACTCCCAAAACAGCTTTTTGAACTCCCCTTTTCACAACTACCCAGCACCACCTCCAGTCTTGAAAACCAAACTGCAGACCAAAATAACTAACAAAACTGCTTCCCCATAGATAGATGTGCCAGCGAAAAGGATGAGGATACAGAAAGTAGAGATCAAACAATTTCCAAGTAAGAAATCACACACAAAATAAAAGTCACGCATCATCCCTCAGTCACTTTCTTTAGTTAGGCCACATTTGGAGTACTGTGTGCAGTTCTGATCTCCATACTACAAAAAAGGATGTTGAAACACAGAAAAGATTTACATGGCTATTACCAGAATTGAAAGGATGCATCTATCAGGAATGATTGAGCAAGTTGAGGCTCTTGAAAAAAGGCTAAGAGGAGATCAGAGAGAGCTCTTTAAAATTATTTTGGTGTTCAATAGGGTGGATGTGGAGAAACTGCTTCCACTTGTTTTTATATCCAGATTAAATGGCATAAATATAGAATAGCCACTAACAGGTCAAATAAAAAACTTACGAGGAACTCTTTACATGGAAAGTGGTGAGAATGTGGAACTCACTGCCACGTGGAATGGTTTAAGCAGATAGCTCTGCTGCATTTAAAGGGAGGCTTGAGGCATACATGATGGAGAAGCGAACAAAGGGATACAGGGGACAGGGTGGGGAAAGGAAATTAGAGTGGAAGGGGGCTAGTGTGGAATATAAACACCAGCATAACCAGTTGGACCGAATGGCCCATTTCTGTGCTGTAGATTCTATGTAACACCCTCTCATGCTTTCTATCACATGGTCAATCTAGTGACCATGGTCTTTGGTGGGGGTGGAGGAGAAGGGAGAAAAAAGGGGTGGGGTAAGCAGAATCTCTTTGGGTCAACTTAGATCAGTTTTTTTAATGATTTACTGACCCCAAATTAACTTGACCCCAAATGGTTAAATCTTGCAGGAACCTATACAGTCATCTAGCAGTTTAATTCACATGTTTAATCTGCAACAAAGCTATCACCTTAGTGACTTTCTAACACATACTTTTGAAACTAACCAAAAATGTGTTTTTAAAATACTTAATTCTGCTTATTCATATTTTATTAAAATATGAACATTAGGCAGTAAGAAATGAAAGAATCAAAATAGATATAAATAGTGATAACAATGCTCTTGGTATGCTGCCCATTTTAATTGTGCCATTTCCATTGAAGTTCAGGTACATACCCAGAGGGTAGTCAAAGGAACACTATGTCCTTGAAGCTTGCCAACTCAAATCTTCCAGTCTCGGATTAATCCTTTTAACAATTACACAGCATGAATACACAGATCGAGACCCAGCGTATTTAGTCAAATATACCCACCATGGTATAAATGAAAAACACATCAGAGTCACAAATTTGATATTTATACAACTCTAAAAACTAACATCAGTACTATTATATACACAGTTCCCTAAATCAGAAAAAAAACATATTGCCTACTTAGTCAAACATTTCCAGATGAGATTTCCCATTCCTCCCCCCCTCACCCAACTATTAGTCTGGGTACTCACCTTCCCAGGAAAATGCTGGCAGGTACTGAGAAATCTAGCCTTCTGTTTCATGAGCCTTCACATTCTCAAACCCTGTGCAAATCACTGATTGTAGTTGCATCACTTTCTGTTTTCAGGTTACCTTTCAACTGGAAATAATTGATGGAAAAAGCTGTTTATTGCACCTATACTTAAGGATCATGGGAACCTGCTCCTTTGGGTTGGGCTCTAAAAATGGAACAAATCTAGCTGCTAAAAATAACTTTGCACTGCGGTGTCGTACCTGCAACTGCACAGTTACTGGTACATGAATACTGTACAACAATACAAGCAGGAAAAAGAATTTGGGAAAAGTGACAAAAATATAATAAAATCAATGCTATGTGCAAATCAGTTACAGCAAAATACTCATTAGACAGGTAGTAGATTCACAGTGGGGATCTGTGGGCACTTAATATATCCTAGGAGTGAGGAGGTTCATGAGTTGGCAAAAATCACAACTCACAAGAGAGTTCAAGACAAATGCAATAAGTTGGTCATTCCACAATTCTCCTGTGTATTTTTTCCATAGCATACTTAAAACCAAAGATTCACCAGTGATACTTTAAAGACCCTCGGAAATGATGGACACGGAGGTAGTCATGGTGGGGATGTTTGTGTTAGTGATCTTATGCATCAGTATCAATGGCGGTGATGTTAAGTGTATATACATGCAGTTATATAATAGGCAAGATTGCACAAGTGCAAATGAGCTCTGTGGAATCACTGAGGCATATATAAATCAACATAAACACAAGCCTTATGAGCAGATATATTAGCATAATAGGGAGGCAATGAAATGGCAAGTAACATCAGCAGCATAGTAGTGGTATCACATGTACCCAAACATTTGGTTGAGTAATATGTGCAAAGAGTCATTGTTTGCAGTTTCTGCACACATTTGACAGTTTTACTGGTCATGCTCCAGAATGTGCCATTTTACTTGGCAGTGTGTTGATTTAAGTTGTTAAAAAAATACACCAGCTGTACATGTCTGAGAGTTGAGGATGGTAAATAAGAGGAACTGGTGGACAGGGGAAGCAACTGGCAATAAAGACCATACATGAATATTTTAATTGCATTCGAACTGTCCAACAGTATAAGTTGAGTCGTGGCACTAAAACTGGTATCAGTAGGTTTGAGCCTTGTGAAAGGATTATGGCATCAGGTACAAGTATGAAAATGTATTCGTTTCTGCAATGTCGCTTGGGCATCTGTATCTATAGCAATATGTATTACTGCAAAGACAAAAATTATTGGTCCATGTTAAGAGCAAAACAAGGTTTTAAAAAAAATAGATCTGAATTAATTTAAAATCAAAACTCTATTTTAATTAATCATAGGAAGATAGATATATACACAGTCAGAAGATCATTAAATCCATCTGAATGGTCCCAAAAATAAAGCAAAAACATATTATACCCCATTTTTTAAATGCCTCAATCTTGATTAAGATAACATCCCAAGGTGCTTCACTGAGATATAAGGAAAAAACTGATGCCAATCCAAAGAAGGAAGGACTAAGCCAAAAGCTTGGTCAAAGAGGTGGATTTTAAGGAGAGACTTAAAAAAGAGGGTGGCTGATAGGTGGAGGACTTTAGAGAGGGAATTCTGAGAGTAGGGCCTAGTTGGCTGAAAGCAGAGCTGCCAATGGTAGGGCAACAGGGTGTGGGATTGCACAAAAGGCCAAAATTAGAGGAACAGAGAGCTAGGGGCGGGGGTGGCAGGCTGGGATGGTTTCAGAGATGGGAAGGGACAAGTCCGTGGAGGGATTCAAACACAAGTATGAGAATTTTTAATTTGAACAGGAACCAAATGTAGGTCAGCAAGGACCCTCAGAGAAATAGCATCTCTGTGGTATCAATATATCCATGTCTTGTGCATATTCTTAAAAGTAATAAAATAGAAATAAATGAACACTCAGATTTATTAATAATTCCTTCCCCAACAAGAACTATTAGAAAGCAGCATTCCCAATAGTCCTTGGCTCAGTGGGTAGCACTCTCACCTCTGAGTCAGAAGCTTGTGGGTTCAAGTCCCACTCCAGAGACCATTTTTTATTTGTTCATGGGATGTGGGCGTCACTGGCAAGGCCAGTATTCATTGCCCATCCCTAGTTGCCCTTGAGAAGGTGGTGGTGAGCCACCTTCTTGAACCGCTGCAGTCTGTGTGGTGAAGGTACTCCCACAGTGTTGTCAGGGAGGGAATTCCAGGATTTTGACCCAGCAACTTGAGCACAAAAATCTAGGCTGACAGTCCAGTGCAGTACTGTGGGAGTGCTGCACTGTCAAAGGTGCCATCTTTCGGATGAGACGTTAAACCAAGGTCTGGTCTGCTCTCTCAGGTGGACGTAAAAGATCCCATGGCACGATTTCGAAGAAGAGCAGGGGAGTTATCCCTAGTGTACTGGCCAATATTTAAACCTCAATCAACGTCACCAAAAAAACCCAGATTATCTGGTCATTATCACCTTGCTGTTTGTAGGAGTTTGCTGTGCGTAAATTAGTTGCTGCATTTCCCGCATTACAACAGTGAATATACTTCAAAAGTACTTCATTGGCTGTAAAGCACTTTGGGACTCCCAAGATCGTGAAAGGTGCTACATAAATGCAGAGCATAAACCACTGCATTCCTAGCACCAGCAATTGGCCTTATAAAAATATATATAATTTGTCATATGTGAATTCCCAGAATAACATGCCTGGTGCTGAGGTCACCATTTTTAGTGTGGTCAGGCTGCAGCTGGTCAAGAGAAAATTTTAATTTTCTTCAGTTGAGAGAGCATTAGGTTATGGAGATTTCATAACAACTGCCCTCTGGGACACTGTAGTGGCTAGATATCAATTTGACCTGCTTTAGAAGTATGTTTTCCCCTCCAAGTATCACAGGGGAGACCGGGGGGGGGGGGGGGGGGGGGGCGGAGGGTGGTATGGAAGGGCCACGATGCAATCTGGTAGTCTGCTTATTCTAACAATAGACATATTTGGAGTGTATTGATCAGTATTACAGCTCCCCTGGCCTCTTTGAAACTGGAGAACTCAATAAGAGATTGTGGAATAGGAATGCCAAATATGAGAAAACTATATCTTGCATCCTGGCAGCTGCAGTCTCCTTTAAATCGATTTTAAATAGCATTATGCGTGAACCATTTATATACTTACAGGGTATATTATATTGCGAGTTGTCCACTATCAGCAACCCTAACTGAAAGGGTGGCATAGTGATCATGAAGCCAAATTGTTAATTCGATTATATGCTTTCAATGCAAATGCTCCGTGGTGATAGCAGTATTTTCCATGTTGATATCCTATTTGGCAGATGAAAAGTTTGGAAGAAACTTTTCTTCCACTTCTTTCTTGGCATAATAGTGAATGGATACAAAATCTACAGTGTGTTTTCCCTGAAGAAGCAGATGCAGTAGTAGTTCCATTTGGAGTCAGGAGAGGAGCTTGTATCTCAGAACCATTATTACTTGCATCATGTGTCCTCACAAAAGAATAACATGCCAATGATCACTGTTTAGGGACACACCATTTGCTCAAAGTACTCAAGTGCCACGAGTGCTCATGGAACTACCAAAATACAGGAAACTTTTTTTTATCCGGCATGGACAGGACCGACGTGGTGCCGGTTCATCAAAAATTCCGGATAACCGAAAGCTATAGTAAAAGATACGGAGCTGAGAGCTCCGTATAAAGCAACAAACCCTGTTGCTTAGCAGCTTCAGAACAATGGCCACAAGTTGCAAGCGTCTCTGTAGCTTAGCAACAGCTGCAGCCACACCCTTGCACAGCAACAAATGGAGGAAGGCAAGTAATAAAAGTTACCTGAACCTACTCCTGAATTTTGCCGGTTAACCGAGATTTCCGGTTATTTAGGTGCCGGTAAGTCGAAAGTTTCCTGTAAGTTAGTACTTCTGGAGAGGAGGGAGAAAAGAAGGATGTAACTGAAACTGAAAAAAAGGAAAAGCTTCACTGTGCACATTTGTCATGCTCCCTAAAGCAACACATTTCCTTGTTATGTGCCATGTAGTTCACTTTTGTACATCATCTTAAGATTTTAAAAACGGAGGTTTATCGTGGTACTTGAACATAAACTTGAGTGTTATGTCTGCACACTGGGTTACAGTGCTGCATTAGAGTTACTCTAGCACATGAAGCTTGATAGTGCTGTTATCGTTATATTATGTCTGACATTGGTGATAGGTACTCGATTGCCTTGGCCTGTAGGAGTTAGTTGGATCGGGCATTAAAAATGACAAGTTGATTTCTACATGCCGTCATTGAGTTATCCTTGCAAACGTAACATTTGGCGACGAGGATGGCTGAAATCTCTCTTCCACCACCTCCTCCCTTCCTTGCACTACCCGGTGAGCCCCCGATCCCATGGGTTCGCTGGTTACAGTCCTTTGAAACCTACCTTATCGCTCTCGGGCTAGAAAATGTGAGTGCAGCACGGAAAAAGGCACTGTTATCCCATTGCTTGGGAGCGGAGGGCCAGCGTGTTCTTGGGACATTATGGACAGCAGGCTCAATACAAACATATGATGTGGCTGTGGCTCTATTAAGCACATACTTCTCTGCCCCACAAACTGCTCTCCTCCGGCGATTCATTTTTAGACAGCGTCACCAACTCCCCGGCGAGTCTGTGCATCAGTATGTGGCTAATTTGAGGGGGTTAGCTAGCTCGTGCAAGTTCGGTGCACTACAAGATGAGATGGTGCGTGATCAACTAAAAGAGCACACCAACAACGTGAGAGTGCGTGAAAGACTGTTACTCGAGTCCGACAATCTGTTGTCGTCACAGGCAGTTAACATTGCCTTTCAAGTGGAATCTGCAGCCGAATGTGCAGTGAAACTAGCAAGACATCCAGTGAGCAGCTTCTCCAGCGTCCCCTTCCACTCTGAACTCTCACACATGGCTCAGCCACACACACCCAGTGACAGCGCCCTTGGCCCCGACAGCTCTGACACTGTAATGCTCGCGCGACTGCAGCAACACGCGCTACCGCGGCAACAGTGTGGAAACTGTGGATCTCGTTCACATGCTACCAGAGCGCAGAATTTCCCCGTGCGTGGCCAAGCCTGTCGCAATTGTGGAAAACAAAATCACTTTGCAAATCTGCCCCTGTTGCTACAAATGAACACTCAGTCCTCAAGCACTATAATTCACAATGTGAGCTCTGGGCCAGTAGTGGCTTTCAAGTCATGCACAATGAACCTGAATGATGTGTGCATTCCTCTGTTGTTGGATACCGGTGCCAGTGCCTCACTGCTGAATGTGGACACATTCAAACATTTTTTCAGCTCCCTGCCACTCTCTGCGCCCTCCACTGCCCTCTGTGGGTATGGTAATTCGAAAATTGAACTAGTGGGCTCAGTCAACCTCACTGTACGCTATGGAACAAAAGTTTTGCCAGATTTTTGTTTTCATGTGGCACGCCAAGGGGCTAACCTGATGGGAATGGATCTTTTCACTGACCTGAGTTTTTCTCTCTTGGACACCGGCGGGTCTGCGAGTCTGCACGTCGCCTCACCGTGGCGCCAAACATGGCCAGCACTCTTCGAGGGTCTGGGCTGCCTGACTGCCTTCACCCACAGCCCATGGTTGACTCCACCGTTACCCCTGTCATTCAGCCACTGCGCCGCATCCCGCTTTCTCTCCGTGACGGGGTCACAGCTGAACTAAAGCAGCTACTGGAAGCTGGCATCATCGAACCAGTTGATGCCTCCCCATGGGTCTCCAACCTGGTGGTCGCAAAGAAAAAGTCAGGTGGTCTACGCGTCTGTGTCTATCTTCGATCAGTGAATAAGGCCATAATCCCTGACAAATATCCACTGCCCAAGTCAGAGGAACTCACAGCGCAGTTCTATGGCTCCATCCTGTTCTTGAAACTGGACCTTCGACAGGGCTATCTACAGGTTCCTCTCCACCCCAGCAGCAGGGACCTCACTGCTTTTGTGACACATGCTGGCATCTTTCAGTACACCAGGATGCCATTTGGACTTAGCTCTGCACCCAGCTGCTTCCAAAAGGTGATGTCCTCTGTGCTTGCGGGCATTCCTGGGGTGGCCATCTACCTGGATGACATAGTTGTGCATGGGCCCTCGGCCTCCACTCACGACGAACGCCTTCACAGAGTTTTCACGGCTCTAGCAAAACACAAGCTCATGCTGAATGGCGAAAAGTGTGTCTTTGCTGTTTCAGAGATCGAGTTTGTGGGGTTTCGGTTGTCAGCTGACGGTATATCCCCACTCCAGTCAAACGTGGATGCCATTCACAGCATCCCAGAACCCAGCTCTGCAGCACAGGTTGCCTCCTTCCTTGGCATGACTGGGTACTACCTGAAGTTTTTGCCCCAGTACTCAGCCACCACAGCCCCACTGCGCCAGCTCCTGCGAAAGGATGAGCCCTGGGTGTGGTCACAAGCCTGTACGGAAGCTGTACGTCTCCTCAAATCGCAGCTCACGTCGCCTCCAGTGTTGGCTCCCTTTGACGTCGCCAGCCCCACCCTCATCACCTGCGACGCATCCGCTGCAGCTGTGGGGGCAGTGTTATCACAGATACAGAATGGAGTGGAGAAACCAATCGCCTTTGCCTCCCGAGCCCTTAGCCCCACTGAACAGAAGTACTCAGTAGGCGCGCGTGAGGCGCTGGCGTGCGTCTGGGCATGTGAGCGGTGGCACCTGTACACGTATGGCCGTGCCTTCACCCTGCGAACCGATCATCAGGCTCTCACTGTCCTGCTGTCGACATCCGGCACGGGCCACAGACCACTGCATCTACACTGCTGGTCTGACCGCCTCCGCCAATACAATTTCAGTCTCCAGTCCATGCCAGGACGTGACAATGTTGTTGCAGATCTGCTCTCCCGCATTGTCTCTGCCCCAGCCCCACTCGTCGGTTTTGAACATCTGGAACAGGATATCATACAGATGCTGCACACGCCTCTCCAAACCACAGTCTCTCTCCAGGAGCTCAAAGAGGCCTCTGAACAGGATCTGGCCCTCTCCCAGCTGTGCACCTTCATCAGAGATGGCTGGCCTCACAAGGTGCCTGAGGAACTGTCTGCCTACTCCAGAGTTAAAGAGGAGCTCTCCTGCTGGAATGACTCCTGTGTTGCACGTGGGCTCTGCACTGTGGTCCCAAGTGCCCTTTGTGCGCGTGTTTTATCCATGGCGCACGAGGGCCACTTGGGCATAGTGAAGCTCAAACAACGATGCCGAGACCTAGTGTGGTGGCCGGGTATCGACAGGGAAATCGAGGCCCTGGTCAAGGACTGTGCAGCCTGCCTTGTAAGTGGCAAGACTGACCACCAAGCTCCTCCACCCCTGCAACCCCTTGCCTGGCCCTCTCAGCCCTGGGAGCACCTGCAGCTGGACGTCTGCGGGAGATCCATGGTGTCCCCCACCATCAACGGTTCCTAGTGGTGACCTATGACCTGCACTCAAAATGGCCAGAGGTCACCTCTTGGGTCATCATCGATATACTTGAGTCCCTCTTCTCCCGCTGGAGGCATCCAAAGGCCATCACCACAGACAATGGCCCCCAAATGGTCTCTTCGGAACTCTCCTCCTACCTTGAGAGCAAGGGCATCCGTCACATACGCACAGCGTACTACCACCCCGAGTCAAATGGGGGGGGGGGGGGGGGGGTGGAGCGTTTTAACCAGACACTGAAAAATGGCCTCAGAGCACACCTATCCCAGGGGTGTGTGTTTGACAAGGCCCTCCTCCACACACTGCTGCACTACAGAGCCTCCCAGCATTCCACTACAGGGGTCTCACCCGCATCCCTCATGCTAGGCCGTGAGCTCATGCTGCCCTTTAGCAGGCTCCGCCCCTCGCTAGCTCGGAGCCCTGCTCCACGGGCTCAAGCCACAGTTGCCAGACAGCAGGAGAAGATGAAACTCTGCTTCGACCAGTCAAAGTGGGCCAAGGCGCCCAACATCTCAGTCTCCGATTGGGTCAGAGTCCGCAGGCCTCACCGCAACAATAAGATGGCCTCATTCTGGTCCTCCCCTCTCCAAATCAGCCGCCAACTTGGACCAGCCACTTTCTGCCTCACTGACGGCGCTCGGTGGCATGCCAGCTGCCTTCGGAAGGTGCCAGCACCCCCTGATGCAGGATTACACGGATCTAACCCCCAAGCCTTACCCCCAGAGTGGCGGGATGCACATGTGGCTCAACCAGCCAACCCTCAAGCAGATATTGTGCCTTAGCCACAACCTCACCAGTCCCCACCTCGGCTCCTCACCAGTCCCCACTTCGGCCTGCTCTTCACCAGTCCCCACCTCGGCCTGTTCGTACACGTTCGCGCCCTGGCCACCTACAGGACTTTGTCACTACATTTCATGTTTGAAATTCTGTGAGGGGGGAGGAAATGTTATGCCTGCACACTGGGTTACAGTGCTGCATTAGAGTTACTCTAGCACATGAAGTTTGATAGTGCTGTTATCGTTATATTATGTCTGACATTGGTGATAGGTACTCGATTGCCTTGGCCTGTAGGGGTTGGTTGGATCGGGCATTAAAACGACACGAGTTGGTTTCTACATGCTGTCATTGAGTTATCCTTGCAAACGCAACATTGAGGTCATCCAAAACTTTGCTGCTCTTATCCTAATCGCACCAAGTCCCGTTCTCCCGTCACTCCTGTGCTTGCTGACCTACATTGACTCCCGGTTGAGCAATGCCTTGATTTTAAAATTCTCATCCTTGTTTTCAAATCCCTCTATGGCATCACCCCTCCCTATCTCTGTAACCTCCTCTAGCCCTACAACCTGCTGAGATCTCTGCGCTCCTCCAATTCTGACCAAGTTTTCGGTCATCTTCCCTAATATCACCTTATGTGGCTCGGTGTCAAATTTTGTTTGATAACACTCCTGTGAAGTGCATTGGCACGTTTTACTACGTTAAAGATGGTATACAAATGCAAGCTGTTATTGTTGTTACTGCATTATCCAAATTCATATACATTACCAATGAACCTCCCATGGTATCACTTACGCTAAGTTGGATGATGCACTGTTTTATAATGACATATACCATGCAAATGCACATTATAGTTGCTCTGATAAGATGGAGCCATGTCTCTTTATGACCACATAATCTCTTTACTTAACAGCAGTTCAATTATGTGGTCATAAACAGGCTCTTGCCAATCAGAGTTTGCCATTTTGTCAAGGAACTTTGCAGACTGGACGATGTCAAGTCAGTTTCAGCTTGTAGCTCAGAAGCACCCAGCATTAAAAAAAATGATAGCTATAACGAAGTATTATATCTGGTGCAGGACTTCAGCACATGTTGATGTATCAGTAAAATAGCTCTGGTTATTATTGATAGTACCATCACTCACCAGAAATGCAAATCTATCACACAATTTTGTTTGTCCCAGTCACATTTCCTAATTTCAGACTATGCTACCAGAGAGATATCTTGGTATAATGAGTGTTAAAAATGTTACTGTTGAATAAATTTAGCTTTCATGGAGTTAAATTCATAGGTTGGCAGGGATAGATTAGGTTTTAGACGGGCATCGAGACAAGCGATCTGGAGGCAATGAAAGATAGCTTGACATTTAGTGATTGTTCATACTCATTGCTCCACTAACAACTTCATTCACTTGAACTCAGGCATGGGTCATTACTGGGGGTACTAAGGCAGCAAAGGGCTGTGAGGAGGATGAAACACAGGAAAGATTTTGGAAATTTATTTTAATTTATTAAGCAAGATGAACCACTGAACTGGGATTTAAAAAAAAGCATATTCATTATTCCTATATTACTATGCAAAAACAAAATTGTATTGATGGAGATAAGTGAAACTGATTTACTGTGGAATAAAACAGTTTAACAATTTGTAACAAGACTTGCCTCATCTAGTGGTAACTTGGTCCAGGTCAAGGAGATTAAAAAACGTGAAAAGGTATGAGCATCTGGTCCAGCTCACAAAGGGATGCTATTGTTACATCGCCGGATTACACTATTGTACAATTAGATATGCAGTGTGAGGCAACTCTGGTAAAATGAAGATGCTCAGACTGCTTAAAGGAGCAACTAATGCCACTGAACCCAAGAAGGTATCAACGACAGGGTTAAATTCTTAGCAACTGGGTACAAACATATATAAGTTGCAGCTTTAAATCTCAAATATTAATATAATAACAGATGATCTAATGCCACTGTAGTAAAATAAAACAGAAAGGGCCAGCCCAAGAAGTATGAAATATTAGGGGATAACATAAGTGTATGGAATTGTAGGAATTACTATCCAAAGACTGAGATCCACTCAGGCACTTAAACAAAACGAAGTTTAATGGAAACTAACAGGTTTAAACAAGTAACTGCAGGAGAACATCAAGTGTAGGTCTATTCAGTTCGGAGGCTCCACGAGGACTGCTGGCTGGTCCCGTGGTTGACGTCATGACGTCATCACGTTCTTCCCGCCAGTGGGGGATCACGTGATGTACGGCGTGACGTCATCGCGTTTACCCGCGCTGTTAAAGTAATCATACTCTATACAAGTAAACAGTACAAATAAAGATACAGACTCAGGCTGTAGCTAACATGTTGTTAAAGGGAATTATATACAAACGGTCAGAGTCCTTTAGTGGCTCCGCCACATGCGCCCCCCCCCCCCAGAATTGTCTTTAACGGCAAAAGTTAGACGGCGAGGAGGCCTGACAAGCCTGTCCGAGCGACTTCTGTAACCCTGAAGTGGAAGCTGATGGCCGGTGGTCGAGCTGTCGGGCAGTTGTGGTGGAGCTGGCACGGCGACTGTGGGCAGTCGGCCCCGTTTTGGCGGTTGAGCAATTTCGACTGGGCTGTTCAGGTCTAAGTGCGCCGGCTTCAGCCGGTCAACCGATATGTGGTCCGGTTTACCTCCGATATCGACCGAAAAGGATTTGTCTCCCGGCTCTATGACGCGGAAGGGATCAGTGTAAGGAGGCTTGAGCGGGTCCCGGTGAGCGTCGTGGCGGATAAACACGTACTCGGCGCTTTTCAGCTCAGTTGGGACGTGGGAGCTCTGTAAGCCGTGATGCGACGTAGGCACTGGAGCGAAACATCTGGCCGCTTCCTGGTGGCTGACGAGTTGCTGGGATGCGGACCATGGCTCTGTTGGAGATGGGAGGAAATCCCCTGGTACTCGTAGTGGTTGGCCATAAACGAGTTCCGCCGAGGAGGATTGTAAATCTTCTTTGAGCGCCGTACGAAGACCCAAAAGGACCCAGCGCCTTGAAGACTGGCCCGCAGAGCGGCTTTAAGCGACCTGTGGAATCGCTCGCACAGGCCGTTCGCCTGTGGATGATAGGCTGTGGTGCGATGGAGTTTGGTGCCGAGCCCGAGCCACAGCGTTCCAGAGCTCGGAGGAAAACTGCGGTCCACGATCGGAACAGATGTCCGCCGGTACGCCGAAACGAGCAACCCAAGAGGAGATGAAAGCTCTGGCCACGTCTGCCGAAGTGGTGGAAACCAAAGGAACTGCCTCTGGCCATCTGGTGGTGCGGTCCACCATTGTGAGGATGTGCGTAAAACCTTTAGAAGGTGGAAGCGGCCCCACGAGGTCCACATTCACGTGGTCGAATCGACGCTCCGGAACAGCGAAAGTGGCCAATGGAGCTTTTACATGATGCTGCACCTTGGCCTTTTGGCAGACCACGCAGGGTTGGCCCAGTCGTGGACATCCAGGTGCATACCCCTCCAGACGAATTTTGACAACATCAGCCTTTGCGAGGCCCTCATGCCAGGGTGTGACAAACCGTGTATGGCGTCGAACACGTTTCGGCGCCAGGCGACTGGAACTATAGGGCGGGGAACTCCCATGGAGACGTCGCAAAGTAGCGTGGTGCCTGCGGCATGGAATTTGACGTCGGCCGCTTGGAAGCTAGAGGGGCTGGTCCTGTATGCTTGGACCTCCGGGTCCGAGGCTTGATCTGCAGCCATAAGGGCATAGTCGATTCAGAGTTGGACCGTGTGCACAGTCGCGCGGGAGAGACAATCCGCCACCAGGTTGTCTTTGCCGGACATATGCTGAATGTCCGTGGTGAATTCTGAAATGAACGTCAGGTGACGTCGTTGCCGAGCTGACCACGGTTCGGCGGTCTTGGCCATAGCGTACGTTAGTGGCTTGTGGTCCATGTAAGTCGTGAACGGACATCCCTCTAGTAAGAACCGGAAATGGCGGATGGCTAGAAAAAGGGCCAGCAACTCCCGGTCAAAAGTGCTGTACTTTCTTTCGTTTTGCCGTAGTTGACAGCTGAAAAACGCAAGCGGTTGCCACGTCCCATTCACCCTCTGTTCCTGCACTGCGCCGATTGCGTAGTCCAACGCGTCGGTGGTAAGGGCAATGGTGGCACCTGGAAGCGGGTGCGCCAGCATGGTTGAGTTGGCCAAAGCGCCTTTGGTGTCGACGAACGCCCGGTTCATTTCGGCCGTCCAGCTGATCGGGTCCTTACCGGACTTGGCCTTGAGGGCCTCGTACAAGGGCTGCATAAGCAGAGCCGCCTTAGGGACAAACCGATGATAAAAATTTACCATCCCGAGGAACTCCTGTAGGGCCTTGACGGTCTGCGGGCACGATGTAACCGCCTTGACCTTCGTCTGTAAGGGAATTGCGCCATCTGATGTAATGCGGTGGCCCAAGAAATCAATCCGCTGCAGGCCGAACTGGCACTTAGCCGGGTTGATAATCAAACCGTGTTGACTGAGGCGTGTGAAGAGGGTACGCAAATGGCAGAAGTGCTCCTCTTTGCTAGGGCTGGCGATGAGGATGTCGTCAAGGTAGACGAAGAGGAATTTTAGGTCCCGAAGCACGGAGTCCATTAAGTGCTGGAAAGCCTGTGCAGCGTTCTTTAAGCCAAACGGCATCCGCAGAAATTCGAACAGGCCAAATGGAGTGATGACTGCGGTTTTCGGGACGTCTTGCGGGTGCACGGGGACCTGGTGGTAACCGCGGACGATGTCGACTTTGGAAAAAAGGTATTTCTCGCCAAATGGGCCGAGAAATCTTGGATATGCGGGATCGGGTACCGATCAGGAGTAGTGGCGTCATTCAGGCGTCGGTAGTCGCCGCATGGCCGCCATCCGCCGCCGGATTTCGGAACAATGTGGAGAGGCGAAGACCAGGGACTATTCGACCGGCGAATAATCCCCAGCCGCTCCATCGTGTCGAACTCCGCTTTCGCAGCTGCGAGCTTGCCGGGTTCGAGTCGTCGGGCCCGTGCGTAGACCGGGGGGCCGGTGGTGGTGATGTGATGTTCCACACCATGTTTAGTAGCCGAGGAGGAGAAAGTGGGCCTGTTCAGATCCGGAAACTCTCCGAGGAGCCAAATGAAGTCATCCGGAGGTGGGACCGCACAGAAGACAGTGCGCGGCACGGCATTACCACGGTGGCATGGGATGGAGTGGAACGTGGCCACATTGATCAACCGGCGGTGCCTGACATCGACCAGGAGGCCGTTGGGGCGGATTTTTTGTGCGCTAAGGATGGCCTGCGTGACTTTGGCCGTGATGAATTCCCAGTGGAAACGCTGGCCGCCGAAACACACCTGGACCCGCCGCCTTCCGAAGGTCCGAACAGCCGCGTCATTAACCGCCGCGAGGGCGGGGCCGTGGCCTCCAGCTAGTATATCGAGATTTGACGCAGGTAGGATGCTACACTACGCCCCGGTGTCGCAAAGGAAACGTCGACCAGAAAGGGAGTCGGTGATGAATTGAAGCTTCCGAGTCTCCGATGGCCATCGCAGCCGCGGGGCGCTTGTTAAACCCGGTCCTCTTTCGCCAGGGTGTCTGCAAATGTTTTTTTTTCTGCGAAAAACTGCAGGGAGGGCGGCAGCATCTTGCTTTCGCGCCAAAACGGGCATGGTAAAAGCACAACCCCGCTGATTGAAGAGCTGGAGCAGCGTCTGTGGGGGAGGGGCGCCTCGTGGCCGCACAGTGCTGTTGTGTCACCGCGAAGATCTTGTCTGCTTCGGCAGCAAGCTCCGCACAGTCTGTGACTTCGGACCTGGCTAGGGCAGCCTGAACTTGCTCCGGGAGTAGGCGGAGGAATAGCTCCCTGAAGAGGAAGCATTCCGGCTCGGACCCGAGGAGCGTGAGCATCTGGCTCATGAGCTCGGACGGCTTGGAGTCCCCGAGGCCGGGCATAGCGAGCAGCCGGCGAGCGCGCTCCGACTTAGTGAGCCCGAAGACCTGCAGCAACCGTGCCTTTAAGGTGTCATACTTGCGATCAGTAGGCAGACTACCGAGTAGGCCGACGATCCGCGAGGCTGTGGCGCTGTTGAGGGCGGAGACCACGTAATAATAACGGGTCTGATCCGCAACGATGTCCCTGATGGCGAACTGGGCTTCAGCCTGGATGAACCACACGGTTGGTTGTTGCTCCCAGAACTGCGGCAGCTTCAAGGTAACGGCGTTCGTTTCTATGTTGATTATCTTCTGCGAAAACCGTTCGCAAGTCGGGGTCACCAATGTAGGAATGTCTAGTTCCTATCCAAAGACTGAGGTCCACTCAGGAGCTTAAACAAAACGAAGTTTAATGGAAACTAACAGGTTTAAACAAGTAACTGCAGGAGAACATCGAGTGTAGGTCTATTCAGTTCGGAGGCTCCAAGAGGACTGCTGGCTGGTCCCGTGGTTGACGTCATCACGTTCTTCCCGCCAGTGGGGGATCACGTGATGTACAGCGTGATGTCATCGCATTTACCCGCGCTGTTAAAGTAATCATACTCTATACAAGTAAACAGTACAAATAAAGATACAGACTCAGGCTGTAGCTAACATGTTGTTAAAGGGAATTATATACAAACATCACATTTTTAAAATGACTTGAAAGTACAATAAATTAACTATTTTTAAAAAAACTTTAAATTTTTCAAAAAAATTAACGGGGCTAAAAATAAACTTACCTTTTTAAAAAAAAAGTATTTTTAAATGATAAATCAATGGAAACTTTTTTTTTTTTTTAAACTTTTTTCAACTCTTATCCTGGTAAAAGCAGGCCTTATGCCTGCTTTTACCAGACGCAAGAATTGTAAGGGTTTTCTGCGGGTGGAGGGTCTCCAAAAAGCAGAACTCTCCCCCCACAGAGGCCCTTCTCCAGAGCAGCCGGAGGATCTGTCAAGAGCGTTCTTGACAGATCGGAAATGCCTGTTTCCAGCGCATATGCAGTGCATGCCTGAAACCGGCATTTCCGATGTCCCTACGGGTGGGTACACAGCGCGTACACACCCGTAGGGATTGGAATATCTGGCCCAGTATGTTTCATTTAATAATGGATAGTCCTATGAATGCAGCCTAGTACCCTATTTGTTTTAACTGTACATAGGAAAAGCAGTAGGCCATTCATCCCCTTGAGCCTGTGCCGCCATTAAATAAGATCATGACAGCACATCTGCTGCTGAAACCCTCCTCCATGCCTTCGTCACTTCTAGACTTGACTATACCAGTGCTCGCCTGGCTGACCTCCCATCTTCCACCCTCAATAAACGGAAGCTCCTCGAAAACTCTGCTGCCCATATCCTAGTCCCATTCACCCATCACCCCAGTGCTCGCTGACCTAAATTGGCTCTTGGTTATGCAACGCCTCGCTTTTAAAATTCTCATCCTTGTTTTCAATTCCCTCTATGGCCTCACCCCTCCCTATTTCTGTAACCCCCCTACAGCCCTACAACCCTCCGAGATCTCTGCACTCTTTCAATTCTGGCCTCTTGTGCATCCCCGATTTTAATTGCTCCACCAGTGATGGTTGTGCCTTCAGCTGCTGAGGCCCTAAGCTCTGGAATTCCCTCCGTAACCTCTCTTTCCTCCTTTAAGACACTCCTTAAAACCTACCGACCTAGCCCGAATATCCCCATATGTGGCTCGGTGTCAAACCCTGTTTGATATTGCTCCTGTGAAGTGCCTTGGGACATTTTACTACGTTAAAGGCGCTATATAAGTGCAAGTTGTTGTTGTTGATCTGTATTTGAACTCCATTTACCTGCCTTTGATCTATATCCCTCGATACCCTTACCTAATAAAAATGTCGATCTCAGTCTTGAAAATTTCAAAAGACCCAGCATTCACAGTCTTTTTACGGGAGAGAATTCCATATTTCCATCACCTTTATGTGAAAAAGTGCCTCCTAATTCTACTCCTGAATGGCCTAGCTCTAATTTTAAGATTATGCCCTCTTGTTCTAGATTCCCCACAAGAGGAAATAGTTTATCTGTATCTACCCTATCGAATCCTTTTATCTTTAAACAGCTCAATTAGATCATCCCTCAACCTTCTAAACTCAATGGATATCTAAACTCAAGTTTATGCAACCTATCTAGTGACTGTGTGCTGTACCCCCTCCAAGGCCAATACATCCTTCCTGAGGTGTGGTGCCCTATACTAATCGCAGTACTCCAGATGGGGTCTGAACATGGCTATGAGCAACTGAAGCATAACTTCCTCACCTTTTTATTCCAGCCCTCTTGAGATAAAGGGGGCTGGAAATTCCCTTAGCCTTTTTGATGACTTTTTGTACCTGTGCATTGGTTTTTAGTGATTTGTGTACCTGGACACCCAAATCCCTTTGCTCCTAGTTTCTCACCATTAAGAAAATATTCCAATTTGTCTTTCTTAGATCCAAAGTGGAAGACCTCACACTTGCCCACATTGAACTCCATCTACCATAGTTTTGCTAGATGTCTTATGAAATTTATTTTGTTCAGTGACATTATTATATGGATAGCCAATTTGCCTCACTGACTGCAATGCAAATCGCTTTCATCACTGATGGAGTGACTCAAGAGCACTTTGTGTTGATCTAAGCAGTTGTTTGAATTCAAACTGTTTCCTATATGGATAGCTGACCTAAATATAATTTTGTTTTACACTTGTCGTCCCAAAACTTAATGTGGTTTGCTTTCATAATATCCTCCACAAAGCTACATTATGTAGATTTGTCCTGGTAAAGGCATTCGGAAAATGTAATCTCCAAACTTTGTATGTTAGAAACAAAGGCTTCGATTTGAAACCTCCCTTTTCCCAGCGAGAATGGTATGTGGGAGGGGTTAAAATTAGACGGAGTCGATTTAACAGCCTAAGGTCGCTCAGTTCCCGGACAGCACCATTTCATTTTTGCCGACTTTCAATTTGGTCGAGGCTCCCGCTAAAGCCGGGTGGGGACCCACATTAAAATCAAAAATCGCAGCTCGATGACATCATTGGCGCTGCAACGTGATCATAACAAAAAGTCAGGAATGTACCACACTGGCTGGCGCCCTATAGCAGAACCACGGTGGGGTCTGCTGACTGGCCAGAAGAGGCCAACAAAAGTTTTAAAATGTTACTTTTGTCAGAACTCCTTGTTGGCCAGAAGGAGCAGGGATGTTCCACCCAAGCCCCACAAGGTGTTCCTGGGCTTCCCCAGCCCTGGCCTCTCGCCGATCGCAGTGGAAACTACCACCCCATCAATCCCCAATCTTATCTGCACCATCGCCTCCAGACCACTCCTCCCACTAACTGCCATGGACCATTCTCACAGGTCCCCAGCAGCAGCTTCGTGCTGCCAAATTCCCACTTCCGTCTACCAGCCAGATGATGGATCTGGCCGGGCTTGGGCGAGACTCTGGGATTATTTATGCAAATCAGGCCCAGCCATTAAGGTCGGCCGGACCTCCACATCCCTTGACTCTCCAGTTGCGCCGCTCACTTTCAGACTCTCACGCACCGTTCTCTTTCAAAATCGGAGCCTAACAGTCTAGTTGGCATGTGTGAACATCACAAAGGAAAGAGATGCGGTTCCTACATCATCACCCCATTGTTTACAGAGATGATCAAAAAGGCTACTTCTATATCAAAGGTATTCAACATATTGTCAGGACTTTAAAGTTATTAGTTAGTTTCTGTCAATCATGCTGTTGTATATAGCTTCCGTCCGTCATGGCGGTTATATGTACAGAAGGTGAATCGAGTTTTTACATATATATCAAAAAGATTGTTTTCTCTTCTCCACCACCACCCCTCCCCCCACCCACCATTGGGAAGAAGGGTGAATTCAATGTCAAATCAGGTACAGAAAGAGAGAGATAAAGAGGGAAAAAAAGATTGGATTAGGAGAGAGACAAGAAGGAAAAGTAAGAAAATAATTAGAAAAATGTTAAATTTGACATTTTTTAAATCTCCTAAAATAATTCACAACCTGAAGGAATGAGATTCCACTTTTATAATTGTTCACTTTCTGGCAAGAGAGGTTGATTGGCAGTCATTAACAATTATCACGTCGTTAAAAGGGTAATTACGCTGTTAATTACTAGATTTAACTTTCTGTGGCGAGTTTAATGGACAATTAACATGCAAATACAGCAACTTCCTAAAAATCACTGGGAGGTTAAGCATGAAATGCCGTTTTCACAAAGCTAATGGTGGAGCAGTGTGAATCGGCCAGCAACTTGTGGGGATTCGCAATTCACAGGGTAGCTCTTCCTCGCTACAAGTTACTGGCCAATTTGCCCATTAATAACAGCGTGTGTCATTCAGGTGCCTTTTAAAAAAATGAAAAATCTGGTCCATTATATATTTGTGCCTTAACTTTTAAGGTCTAGACATAATCTGAAATACAATATAAAAAGGAAGAGGAAAAAAATTAATCCTACAAAAAAAACAGACTGGAAGCTTCATTGACATAATAGAAAATAAATACTACATTTTAACCCAGAATTTATAGTTAGTCAATTTGTTAAAATTGTTACTTTAATGGTCCGCCCATGTTTCAATTTTAAAATTCTCATTCTTATTTTCAAATTCCCCCCATGGCCTCACCCCTCCTTATCTCTGTAACCACCTTCAGCTGTACCCTCCTCTTGCACATCTCCGATATTAATCGCATTGGTGGCTATGCCTTCGGCTGCTTAAGCCCCAAGCTCTGGAATTCCCTCCCTAAATCTCTCCACCTCTCTACTTCTTTCTCCTCCTGATCTGGACGAGGGAATTGGATGTAATATCTCCAAATTTGCAGACGACACAAAACTGGGTGGGAGGGTAAGCTGTGAGGAGGATGTCGTGAAACTCCAGTACGATTTGGACAGGTTGGGTGATTGGGCAGAAACATGGCAAATGCACTATAATGTGGATAAATGTGAGGTTATCCACTTTGGTGGCAAAAATAGGAAGGCAGATTATTATTTGAATGGCAATAGATTCGGAGAAGGGGAAGTGCAAAGAGACCTGGGTGTTATTGTGCACCAGTCGCTGAAGGTAAGCATGCAGGTGCAGCAGGCGGTTAAGAAGGCAAATGGTATGTTGGCCTTCGTAGCAAGAGGGTTCGAGTACAGGAACAAGTATGTCTTGCTACAGTTGTACAGAGCCTTGGTGAGACCGCACCTTGAGTATTGTGTGCAGTTTTGGTCACCTTACTTGAGGAAGGACGTTCTTGCCATGGAGGGAATGCAGCGAAGATTCACCAGGCATCAACCTGGGATGGCAGGAATGACATATGAGGAGAGATTGGATCGATTGGGTTTGTACTCGCTGGAGTTTAGAAGATTGAGAGGGGATCTCATCGAAACCTATAAAATTCTGTCAGGTCTGGACAGACTCGATGCAGGAAGGATGTTTCTGATGGCCGGGGAGTCCAGAACCAGGGGTCACAGTCTAAGGATAAGGGGTAAGCCATTTAGGACTGAAATGAGGAGGAATTTCTTCACCCAGAGAGTGGTGAACCTGTGGAATTCTCTGCCACAGAGGGCGGTGGAGGCCAGTTCATTAAATATATTCAAGAAAGAGTTGGATATATTTCTTGAGGCTAAAGGGATCAAGGGATATGGGGAGAAGGCAGGGACAGGGTACTGAATTTGGATGATCAGCCATGATCTCATTGAATGGCGGAGCAGGCTTGAAGGGCCGAATGGCCTACTCCTGCTCCTATCTTCTATGTTTCTATGTTTCAAAACGCTCCTTAAAACCTACTTCTTTGACCAAACACTGTCCTAATATCTCCTTACATGGCTTGGTGTCAAATTTTGTTTGATAATGCTCCTGTAAAGCACCTTGGGATGTTTTACTACATTAAAAGGAGCTATGTAAATGCAAATTGTTGTTGTTGTAATATGATGCAAACCTATACTACTAAATACATGCAACATAGAAATTGGCATTATGCTTAGAATCATTGTTAGTACAAACAGTGCACATTTTAGTGTCCAATATGTAAAGAAGGAAATAACTTGCATTTACATTGTGACTTTCACATTGCCACACATCCCAAAATGACTTTTAACCAATGAATTACTTGTGAAGTTTTTTGGCAAAAGCAGCAGCTAATTTGCATGTAGTACGCTGCCACAAACAGCAAATGAGAGAAGTGGCCAGATAATGTTTTTGGTAGTGTTAGGTAAATGATAAATGCTGGTAAATTTTTGTATCACTTGATATTATATCAATTACATTCTATGTTCAAGTAATTCAGAAGCAGTAGGAAGAGCTCTAGGGTTTATGAAAAAGTTTGCCATATAGAAAAAAAAATTATTTAATATATCTTGAGGGAATGGACACAGCTTTTTTCTTTAAAATTGATCTTTCTATTCATAGAATCTTAGTACGTTATTAATGGTTCTATAAATAAAAAGATGCATTCAAAGCTTTTTGAGTATATTGAACAGCATTCAGCACTGCTTGGATTTATGTCTCAGTTACATCTAGGCCATGTTGAAGTTTCCTTCAAGAGTTCTTATGTTGCGTGTATTGATTTTTTTCCCCTTTGTTTTTGTCAAGCGAGTTTCTCTTGTTCTCCCTCAAGTGCTTTCTTTGTGCTAGGAGTCACTCAAGAAACAAAAACCCAACCCTTTTTATAGTCACACAACCCCTGCCACCAAAAAAGACAAGAACTTAGCAACTAGATAGAAATAAACTATTTCCACTGGTTAGGGAGTCTAGGACTAGGGGACATAGCCTAAAGGTTAGAGCCAAGCCTTTCAGGAGTGAAGTTAGGAAGCACTTCTGCACGCAAAGGATGGTAGAAGTTTGGATCTCTTCCACAAACAGAAGTTGATTCCAGGTCAATTGTTAATTTTAAATTTGAGATTGATAGACCTTTGTTAACCAAAGGTATTAAGGGATATGGGGCAAGGCAGGTGTATAGAGTTAGGTCACAGATCAGCCACAACCTCATTGAATGGTGGAATAGGCTCGAGGGGCTGAATGGCCTACTCTTGTTCCTATGTTGTTAGTTACCTGGCTGCCCTCTTAGATGAGGTGTGGTCCATGATGTACAAGACACCTAAAAAAGGAAAATAACTGCAAATTGTCCCAACATAGCTACTTAGACAAGCAACTGTCTGAACCCTAGAGTGGAAAAATTAAAATAGAAAAAATAATCTTTCATGTTCCATTATAAGCAGACACACCCCAAACAAAACAAAATGCATTTTGCATGGTATAAATGGTGGAAATTGATAGATAAATAGTCTTCCAGTGTGCAATACACTAGTTAACACAATGTGCAAGACTGGGCTCCTTTAGAAAGCAGGCACCTGGTATATCTGATCTATCTTACTTCCTCTTAGCATGCAAATTTTGCCATTAGCAGTCAAGCAGTTTCCTAAAATAAAATCACACAAAATTTGTTTTTTCCCCCCTTTGAATCTGCTGAGAAATCTTTCCGGCATAGTTTTACAAATCACCATCTTGTACCCAAATTAATTTTTCCTCCTCATACACCTCTTCCTTACAATCTACAGGGTTTTAAAATCACGCTTGGCATCATCTAACCACTACTACTTGATTCATCTTATTTCCTCTCCTATTCTTTTCAAGTTTTGTCATGTCCTCCTGCACTATGGACCTTATATCTTCATCTAGGTTTCTCAAGAAGATATTTTTCAATTTCTACATTTGATGTGAAGGAAAAAATTAATTATGTTAGATATTTGAAACTATTAACAGCTCTCAACAGTCTTAAGCACCACAGGAAATATCTTCAAATAAAAGTGTACCTTAAGTTGACTCACCAGGGGAAGGCAGCAGCAGCCAGCTTCCTGGCACCAGGGACGCTTCTGCTGCTCAGAAAGGGAGGAAAAAGAGTGGGAGAGCAATAGTGGTAGGGGATTCTATCGTAAGGGGAACAGATAGGCGTTTCTGTGGCCGCAAACGTGACTCCAGGATGGTTTGTTGCCTCCCTGGGGCCAGGGTCTGGGATGTCACTGAGCGGCTACAGGGCATTCTTAAGGGGGAGGGTGAGCAGGCAGAGGTCGTGGTCCACATTGGGACCAACGACATAGGAAGGAAGGGGGATGAGGTCCTGCATCAAGAATTTAGGGAGCTAGGTAACAGATTAAAGAGCAGGACCTCGAAGGTTGTAATCTCTGGATTACTCCCAGTGCCACGTGCTAGTAAGTATAGGAATGGGAGGATAGAGCAGATGAATGCGTGGCTAAAGAGTTGGTGTAGGGGGGAGGGTTTTACTTTCCTGGATCACTGGGCCTGCTTCTGGGAAAGGTGGGACTTGTACAAGTCGGACGGGTTGCACCTGAACCAGAGCGGGACAAATATCCTTGCGGGGAGGTTTGCTAGCACTGTTGGGGGGGGTTTAAACTAACTTGGCAGGGGGATGGGATACAGAGGGGAGCTGAAATAGGGGGTGATGTGCTGCCAAATATAGAGAAAAAAACAAGTCAGCTTGGTAGACAGGGCAAATATATAAGGGCAAGGCTGGATGGCATCTATTTTAATGCAAGGAGTCTTGCAAATAAGGTGGATGAACTGAAGGTGTTGATAAACACATGGGAGTATGATATTGTTGCTATCACGGAGACATGGTTGAGGGAGGGGCAAGACTGGCAGCTCAATATTCTGGGGTACAGAATCTTCAGGCGAGACAGAGGAGGAGGTATAAGAGGGGGTGTCGCAATATTAATTAAGGAGTCAATTACTGCAGTAAGGAGGGATGATATATTAGCAGGGTCCTCTAATGAGGCCATATGGGTGGAGCTTAAAAACAAAAAGGGGGCAAGCACTTTGCTGGGAGTGTACTATAGGCCTCCAAACAGTCAGGGGGAGATAGAGGAACAGATATGTAGGCAAATCTCAGAGAAATGTGCAAATAATAGGGTAATAATAATGGGGGATTTCAACTTCCCCAATATTAACTGGGATAGTCAGAGTGTGAAAGGCTCAGAGGGTGTAGAATTCTTAAAGTGCATCCAGGAGAGCTTTTTGAGCCAGCATGTAGAAAGTCCTACAAGAGAGGGGGGCGGTACTGGACCTAATTCTAGGGAATGTGGCCGGCCAAGTGGAAAAAGTGCTAGTAGGTGAGCACTTTGGTGATAGTGACCATAATATGGTAAGATTTAAGGTGGCATGGAAAAGGACAGGGATGGGCCGGAAATAAAGGTTCTAAATTGGGGGAAGGCCGATTTTAATAGGATAAGGCAGGATCTGGCCAAAATGGACTGGGATCAGCTACTTGTAGGAAAATCCGCATCGGAGCAATGGGAGGCTTTCAGAAGGGAGATTGAGATCATACAATGGCAACATGTTCCCGTAAAGGTCAAGGGTGGTTCCAAAAACCACAGGGAACCTTGGATGTCAGGGGATATACGAGAATGGATTAGGAAAAAAAGGAGGGCTTTTGGTAGATACAAAAGGC
Source organism: Somniosus microcephalus (assembly GCF_052327205.1). Classification (NCBI taxonomy): domain Eukaryota; kingdom Metazoa; phylum Chordata; class Chondrichthyes; order Squaliformes; family Somniosidae; genus Somniosus; species Somniosus microcephalus. The sequence continues at coordinate 67,281,188 of NC_141001.1, forward strand.
TAAAGACGGAGGAAGCCCTAGAGGAGTACAAAAAGTGCAGGGGGATACTTAAAAAAGAAATTAGGAGATCAAGGAGGGGCCATGAAATAACACTGGCGAGCAAAATAAAGGAAAATCCTAAGATGTTTTATAAGTATATTAAGGGTAAGAGGATAACTAGGGAAAAAATAGGGCCCATTAGGGACAAAAGTGGCAATGTGTGTGTGGAGCCGGAAGATGTAGGAGGGGTTCTAAATGAATTTTTTGCATCTGTTTTCACTATGGAGAAGGACGATGTAGACATAGAAATAGGGCGGGGGGACTGTGATATGCTCGAACATATTAACATCGAGAGGGAGGATGTATTGGCGGTTTTAGCTGGCCTAAAAATGGATAAATCCCCAGGCCCGGATGAAATGTATCCCAGGCTGCTGTGTGAGGCAAAGGAAGAGATTGCGGGGGCTCTAACACATATATTCAGGACCTCTCTGGCCACAGGGGATGTGCCAGAGGACTGGAGAACCGCTAATGTAGTACCATTATTCAAGAAGGGTAGTAGGGAAAAACCGGGGAACTACAGGCCAGTGAGCCTAACATCAGTGGTAGGAAAATTATTGGAAAAAATTCTGAGGGACAAAATTTGTCTCCACTTGGAGAGGCAAGGATTAATCAGGGATAGTCAACATGGCTTTGTCAAGGGAAGATCATGTCTGACTAATTTGATTGAATTTTTTGAGGGGGTGACTAGGTGTGTGGATGAGGGTAACGCAGTGGATGTGGTATACATGGATTTCAGTAAGGCCTTCGATAAAGTCCCGCACAGGAGACTGGTCAAGAAGGTAAGAGCCCATGGAATCCAGGGTGCCCTGGCACATTGGATACAAAACTGGCTTAGTGGCAGAAGGCAGAGGGTGATGGTCGAAGGTTGTTTTTGTGACTGGAAGCCTGTGGCCAGTGGGGTACCACAGGGATCGGTGCTGGGTCCCTTGCTGTTTGTGGTCTACATTAATGACTTGGATATGAATGTAAAAGGTATGATCAGTAAGTTCGCGGATGATACAAAAATTGGTAGGGTGGTAAATAACGAGGAGGGTAGCCTCAGTCTGCAGGACGATATAGATGGGTTGGTCAGATGGGCGGAACAGTGGCAAATGGAATTTAACCCGGAAAAGTGCGAGGTGATGCACTTTGGGGGGACTAACAAGGCAAGGGAATACACAATGAATGGAAAGACCCTAGGCAAGACGGAGGGTCAGAGGGATCTGGGTGTGCAAGTACACAGATCCCTGAAGGCGGCGGAACAGGTGGATAAGGTGGTAAAAAAGGCATATGGGATACTTGCCTTCATTAGCCGAGGCATTGAATATAAGAGCAAGGAGGTTATGATGGAGCTGTATAAAACACTGGTTAGGCCACAGCTGGAATACTGTGTGCAGTTCTGGTCGCCACACTACAGGAAGGATGTGATCGCGTTAGAGAGGGTGCAGAGGAGGTTCACCAGGATGTTACCAGGGCTGGAGCGCTTCAGCTATGAAGAGAGACTGGGCAGATTGGGTTTGTTTTCCTTGGAGCAGAGGAGGCTGAGGGGGGACATGATTGAGGTGTACAAAATTATGAGGGGCATAGATAGGATGGATGCTGAGGAGCTTTTTCCCTTAGTAGAGGGGTCAATAACTAGGGGGCATAGATTCAAGGTAAAGGGCGGGAGGTTTAGAGGGGATTTGAGAAAGAACTTTTTCACCCAGAGGGTGGTTGGAGTCTGGAACTCACTGCCTGAAAGGGTTGTGGAGGCAGGAACCCTCACAACATTTAAGAAGCATTTGGATGAGCACTTGAAATGCCATAGCATACAAGGCTACGGACCAAATGCTGGAATATGGGATTAGACAGGGCTTGATGGCCGGCGCGGACACGATGGGCCGAAGGGCCTCTATCCGTGCTGTATTACTCTATGACTCTAAGTTCATGCTAAAGGACATCTGCCATCTTTTTGGTGCTTAGTTCAAAGTTTGATGTCACTTTATTTAATTCATTTCACACATTTACTTCATTAATTAATTCACTATAAACATAATTAGACAATGGTCACTCATGTACAGTTTTGAGTGATTAAAGTCAACATAATTCTGATATTTAATCCCCAATAAAAATCCCATACTAAAAATATTTCAATTATTTAGTACCGTTAATTAGTGACCCCAATAATACACTGTACATTACATGGCATAACCCCCTCTTGTTATAAAATAGCATACCCTTCGCCTCACTGTGAATTCAGGTGTGTCAAGTGGAACAACTTTTACAGCTGTACCCCTAAAACGGTATATTCTAATAATTTGTCACAATATTGGTCTAAGTTTTGGTCTTTGTGGCTCATTAGCACTGCAACTGTAATTTAAAATTATCAGTTCAGGATGCTACTGAATCATGGAATATAGCCCTGATTGAGGGCTCGGCAGAAGGCTGTTTTCTAGCACAGATAATATCTACTGATATATTTTATTTTTAAAGTGTCAGAAAAGTCACAAGCTAGAAACATTAATAAAATGTATGGTTTCTTAATCTGTACTTATCCACAATTCCTATTTGAATTACTGATGAGCAGGTTCTTCAAGTTGTCAGAAAATTAATGTTCAAAAGAGCAGTACAAGCTATTTCAACAGAAGGCTAGTGTTAAATGTTTATAATATTCCAGACTAAAACATTTATTGATATGGTGCTAAAGTAAAATTAAAACTTTTCTGTAATGTATTATCTGGAGGAGGAGCTTCATTACAGTTTTTATATCCCACAAGTAGGCTGGCCTGATCTCTAAGGAGTGACAAAGTCACAAATGGGCTATGATCACAAGTTGGTTATATAGATGTATCATATCTTACATTTTGTCCTTATGCATTGGCTCTGTGCCATTGATTAGCTAAGAAATTAAAGTGATAAAAATAAATGAGAACTAAAATCTCTGCATAAAATATGAGGAATAAATTAACTGGTACTTGCAAGTACGTTCCACACTTATAAGTGGAACCTACATGATTCATTCAAATCAGCCCTCCTCAGACATGGGTTAAATTCTATATTCAGCAGCTTGCTATTGAAGATACTATAATTGTACATGTCACCCTAATACGGATCCAATCATTTTACAAGCAACAAAAAGGAGTGCCATAGAATAGTGTGATACAAGTTTGTAGCTGAAATATGTACATACAAAAACATGCACACACTTCCCAGTCTCAGCAGTACTGCTACGAGAAAACATTGAATGGAACTCTGGTGATCTTCCAAAGGGAAAACTAGAAGAAGTCAATCCTGACCCCACTCTCATATGTCTGGGCTAACTGAATAGTTTAGTGGAGGCCTTGGACCAATTCACGCAGCCACATTCTGAAACATAATTGGTGATCATGCAGAGGAAAAGATGGAGTATAAGAAAATGAGTTTCAACACATCAAATTAACAAAAAATGAAAGCCAAATAAAGTAGACTACTGACACGATTGACACAAGGTTAGAAACTTACAGGCGGGGGAATTTTTTTTAATGTAAAAACGATCCTAAGCTTAAAGCACCCAAATGGTGACAAAAATAGCCACCAAGATGCAATAAGCATTTTGAACTGCATTTAAATTTAATGACTGGATACGCAGCTGGACGATGGTGGAGAGGCTTTGGAGCAGGTCAAAGGTTGCAAACAGGTTGTGAAGGATGAGGAGGGATAGTTTACCACGGTCACAGTCACACAGGATGTCATTTGTAACTTTGAGAAGAGCTGTTTCGGTACTGTGGTAGGTGGCAGATGTCTGACTGGAGGGATTCAAACATGGAGCTCCAGGAAAGGTGGGCACGAATTTAGGAGGTGACAGCACGTTCAAGGTCTTTGGAGAGGAAAGGGAGGTTGGCGATGGGCCGGTACATTGCAAGAACGTAGGGTGTCAAGGGTTGTTTTTTTTTTTTTTTTAAGGAGGGGATGACGACGGCAGATTTGAAGGAGAGGGGGACAGTATCTGAAGAGAGAGAACCATTAACAATGAGCTAACATGGGAGCCAGGAAGGGAAATTTTAGTTTAGTGGGAATAGGGTTGAGGGAGCAGGAGGTGGGTCTCATGGACAAGATGAGGGGAGACAGGAGAGAAACTAGAGAAAGATGCGAGTTCAGGGTTAAGGCAGGGAGAACCTTAGAGGAAGTTTGGCCTGGTGGGCTAGGGGAAGGAGGAGAAGCGGCAGAGGCAGCTGAACGGATGATCTCAATCTTAGTGACAAAAAAGTCCATGAGCTCCTCACACTTCTTGTTAGAGGTGAGGGTGGAGGAGACAGGGGAGAGGGGGTTTAATACGACGGTTTGTAGTAGAGAAAAGAAGCCGGGGGTTATCTTTGCATTCCAGGATGATCCTGGAATAGTGAGCAGTTTTGGCAGACGAGAGCCGGACGGGATAGTGCTTTATGTGGTCCAGCCAGATCTGGCGGTGAATGGTTAAACCAGTTGTCCGCCATATCCATTTGAGTCTGCATCCCTTGGGTTCAAGGGGGCAGATATGAGGGCCGAACCAGGGGGAACGGCCATGGTGGGAGAGAGTAATGGTTTTAATGGGGGCTAGGGCATCAAAGGTGGAGGTGAGGGAGTGGCTGAGCAGATTGGTAGCAGTAGAAATGTCGTGGTGAATGGCGGGCCAAAGGCTAGACAGGTGGGATTTTGAAAGTGCAGTTGTATGTGAATTGGGAAAGAGGTTTTTCCAGGGGCGGACACAGAAGGAAGTAGAGTTGGGAAGGGGGATGTGGGTGGAGAGCGGTACAAGGAAGGTTTATACACCTAAGGGGCAAGAGCTCGACTTGCCAAAAGAAACAGCCATGGACGACTAAAGAGGTCAGGGAATACATAAAACAAAAATAAAACATACAGCAATGCAAAAACTAGCACAGATCCTGGCAACTGGGAAGGATACAAAGAACAAAAAAAGGTGAGAAAACAGATAGCAAGAACTACAAAAAGGGAATTTGAAAAGAAACTTGTAAGGGATATCAAAATCAACAGAACATTTTTTTGACAATTATATTAGGAAACAGAGGGTGGTCGGGATTAACGTGGGCCACTTGAAAACTGATATTGGGGATACTGTAAATAAAAATAAGGAAATGGCGGACATGTTGAATAATTACTTTGCATCAGTATTTACAGTACAGGAAGAGAATTACATGTTGGACATCCCAAGGAAACTAATAGGAACATAAGAATTAGGAGCAGGAGTAGGCCATACGGCCCCTCGAGCCTGCTCCGGCATTCAATAAGATCATGGCTGATCTTCAACCTCAACTCCACTATCCCGCCCAATCTCCACATCACTTGATTCCCCTAGAGTCCAAAAATCTATCTCAGCCTTGAATATACTCAACAATTCAGCATCCACAGCCCTTTGGGGTAGAGAATTCAAAAGATTCACAACCCACTGAGTGAAGAAATTCCTCCTCATTTCAGTCTTAAATAGCCGACCCCTTATCCTGAGACTATGCCCCCCAGTTCTAGACTCTCCAGCCAGGGGAAACAACTTCTCAGCCTCTACCTGTCAATGCCCCTCAGGATCTTATATGTTTCAATGAGATCACCTCTCATTCTTCTAAACTCCAGAGAGTAGAGGCCCAATCTACTCAATCTCTCCTCATAAGACAACACTCTCAACCTAGGAATTAATCTAGTGAACCTTTGTTGCACCTCCTCTAAGGCAAGTATATCCTTCCTCAGATAAGGAGACCAAAACAGTGCACAGTACTTCAGGTGTGGTCTCACCAAAGCCCTGTGCAATTGTAGCAAGACTTCCTTACTCTTGTACTCCAGCCCCATTGCAATAAAGGCCAACATGCCATTTGCCTTCCCAATTGCTTGCTGCACCTGCATGCTAACTCTGCGTTTCTTGTACGAGGACACCTAAATCTCTCTGAACATTAACATTTAATAGCTTCTCACCATTCAAAAATATTCTGTTTTTCTATTCTTCCTATCAAAGTGAATAATCTCACATTTCCCCACATTATACTCTATCTGCCACCTTATTGCCCACACACTTAACCTGTCTTTCATAAAACCATGTTGACTCTGCCTAATCATATTATGATTTTCTAAGTGCCCTGTTACCACTTCCTTAATAATGGATTCCAGCATTTCCCCGACGACAGATGTCAGACTAAGTAGCCTGTAGTTCCCGGTTTTCGCTCTCCCCCCTTTCTTGAATAGCGGGGTTACATTTACTCCCTTCCAATCAGCTGGGACCATTCTAGAATCTAGGGAATTTTGGTAGATCACAACCAATACACCATTATCTCTGTAGCCACCTCTTTTAGAACCCTAGGATGTAGGCCATCATGTCCAGGGGATTTGTCGGATTTTAGTCCCATTCGTTTCTCAAGTACTTTTTCTCTACTGATCTTAATTACTTTAAGTTCCTCAATGTCATTAGCCCCTTGGTTTCCCATTATTTTTTGTATGCTTTTTGTGTTTTCTACTGTGAAGACAGATACAAAACATTTGTTTAAAGTCTCTGCCATTTCCTTATTCCCCATTGTAATTTCTCCTGTCTCAACCTCTAAGGGACCCACGCTTACTTTTGCTACTCTCTTCCTTTTTACATACTTGTAGAAGCTCTTACAATCTGTTTTTATATTTCTTGCTAGTTTACTCTCATTTTCTATTTTCTCCCTTTTTATCAATTTTTCGGTCACCCTTTGCTGAATATTGAATCAGGGATGGGGACTCACCAAAATTAACATGAGCAAAATAAGACTAACAAAGAAAATAATGGCACTAAAGAGTGAAAAATCCCCAGGACCAGATGGTTTCCATCCCAGGGTTTGATAGGAAGTAGGTGAGAACATTACAAATGCCCTAACTATAATCATCCAAAGTTCTCTCAATTCGGAACCATTCCTTTAGATTGGAAAATTGCACACGTCACTCAGCTATTTAAGGTGGGAGAGAAAAAAAACAGGGAATTATAGACCAGTTAGCCTAATATCTGCTGTCGGGAAATGACTAGAGTCTATAATTAAGGATAGAGTGACTGAACACCTTGAAAATTTTCAGCTGATCAGAGAGAGCCAGCATGGATTTATACAGGGTAGGTCGTGCCGGACGAACCTGACTGAATTTTTTTTGAAGAGGTGACTAAAGTAGTGGACAGGGAAATGTCTATGGAAAAGCAAAATACTGTAGATGCTGGAAATCTGAAATAAAAACAGAAAATGCTGGAAATACTCAGCAGATCAGGTAGCATCTGTGGAGAGAAAAACAAAGTTAACATTTCAGGTCGGTGACTTTTCGTCAGAACTGGAAAAGGTTAGAGATGCAACAGGTTTTAAGCAAGTACAGAGGCAGGGAAGGAAAGAATAAAAGGGAAAGCCTGTGATAGGGTAGAAGGCAGATTAAATGACAAAAGGGATGATGGTGCAAGTTGAAAGGAGACGGTAATGGGACAAGTAAAGAAACAAAAGATGGGTCTAGTGTAAATAGGAATATCAGAATCATCTGCAACAGCTGGCATCTGAAATAATGGGGGCAGGATCATGGGTGGATCCGAAACATGAAGGGTGGAATTTCAGTTGGAATCCACATGGAATAAGTCGGAGCCGGAGACAGTTGCTAAGGAAAAATATGTGGCTGTGAAAGCGAGTTTTGGTAAATACCTGATCAAACACGAGAAGGGAAACAGAAAGTAATAAAGATGAAAAAGGTAAAAGAGACAAACGGAAATCCCGTCGGAGAGAAGAGCAGAACTTCTTCAAGGTGGGCGTTCCTGGAAGAAAAGTCGGAGTGACGTTAACTCTGTCCCTCTGCCACAAATGGCAACAGATGCTGCCTGACCTGCTGAGTATTTCCAGCATTTTCTGTTTTATTTCAGATTTCCAGCATCCACAGTATTTTGCTCTTGTATTAGTGTTTAATTCACTGCCACTTTTCTAAAGAATTATATCTGGACTCCAAGAGTTAAATTATGAGGAGAGATTACGTAAACTAGGGTTGTAGTCGCTGGAATTTAGAAGGTTAAGAAGTTTCCAAGATATTAAGGGAAATTAATAGGGTAGCTAGAGAGAAACTCTTTCCACTGGTTGGGGAGTCCAGGATTAGGGGATGTCGTTAAAATTAGAGCCAGGCCTTTCAGGAGTGAAGTTAAGAAACACTTCTACACACAGAGGGTGGTAGAAGTTTGGAACTCTCTTCCACAAGCGGCAATTGATGCTAGGTCAATTGTTAATTTTAAATCTGAGATTGATAGATTTTTGTTACCCAAAGGTATATGGGGCAAAGGCGGGTATATGGAGTTAGGTCGCAGATCAGCCATGATCTCATTGAATGGCGGAACAGGCTCAAGGAACTAAATGGCCTTCTCCTGTTCCTAAGACTGTTATACATTTTCATATAAAAGCAATAAGATCACGGTGAAGGCCACAAATATGCTGGTTGGATTATATTAAAGATGAGATTATGACCAAGCAAAATTTGTTTTACTGAAATAGTACAACTTAGATATGATCAAATAAGATGGCCTAATTGTATTCATTCATGACCAAATAACTGATTTAAGAGTAAAAATTTTGAATACTCATCAACAGCTTCTTTTCAAAAGTCATGCAACCTTTGTTGCCTTTAATCACCCAAAAATGATAAGAAAATATCTTATTTTTCTGATATGGTCAACCCCACTTTAAATCCAGCTGACACAATCATATACCTATACAGTGCATGTAATGAAATTATGTACCTGGTCTGTAATGATCCTTGCTACTCTGACCGAGAATTTTCAGTAAGGAAGCTCAGCGACACCTTTTCTATTAGAACCATTGTCTTATTGTCAATGTATAGCACTAGCATTGCTATCACAATACCAATAATAATTTAGCGTTGACACAAAATACAAAACAAATCTTTGTACCTTACAAGCCACCCAGTCTTTCTGAAATGGTTCCCGCCTCTCTATACTGCAGCAAAACCCTCCCAACTACACTACTTCAATGCTTTGTCTGGAGAAATGCGCTCAGGAGGTTTATCTAAAACCCTGGGGCTCAGATGCCAGCCTAGATGGTCCACATGACAAACATGAAATGGCATTAGCCATTTTCTATGTTCCAAGCAATGTCCACTCCCTTTCAGAAGTCCATAACATGTTTACAGTTTATATCCTCATTACTCGCTACAGATCAAGTAACCTACAAATACAGCAACAATGTTTGTTGACATCAGGAAGCCTGTACATTCTTTGTGTAGAATTTATTTCACTTAATAAATATGTAGAAATCCCATATGTGATGTAAAACCTTGAAAATAAATGTATTTCCAATTTAAAGGTTAAGTATACTGATCTCAATTGTTGGTAATGATTCCTCTGATTTTGTATGCATCTGTCATTTGTACAAATGTGCAATTACCATAAATCTGTGGCAATGAAATGCAGCTATGGGATTTACTGACTGCTATCAAACACCAATGGAATCTATTCATGAGCAAAAAGTAAGATTCAGACTGGGTGCACATAATTCAGAAGGTAGAGGTCATCTCTCTCCTTAACCCAATTTTAATTCTAATTTATTTTCTGTTCACTACTTTTCAATAGAGCAGTTTCTAAATATGAGCATTCAAAAGATGAAGCTTTATTTTTTTTAATGAATTCTCTTGTGTTACAAATATCTAAATATTAATTCAATAAACAAAAGATCGAAAGAAAAATAACAGATAATGGAAATGTGAAATAAAAGAAGTCAATACCAGAAATAGAGTCAGCATCTGGAAGAAAATCGTTAACATTCCAGGTGGGATCTTCATTGAGGCTTTGGATGAAGAATCCTGCCCAAAAAGATGAAACTTAATTTTCTCTTCCAGGTGTTGACTGATCTTCCCGTTTTTCCAACATTTTCAGTCTTAATTCATTGGCATACAGAAAAAGTACATTCCAATTCCCTACATCAAGCAGCTGGATTTGCAGAACATCAGCAATTTTTAGAAAGACACCACTAAAACAGATCTGATAACTTATTCTCATTGCTGTTTGCAGCATCTTGCTGCATGCAAATTGACACTGACCTACGTTACAACAATAACTACACATCAAAAGCATTTCATTGGCTGTAAAGCACTCCAGAACATCCTGAAGGCGTGAAAGACACTATATAAATGCAAGTCCTTTCCTTTTCCTTTCTTTGTGAGAATGGCTTTTCATCCAATATGTCCAGCAGGGGGCTTGGCTAAACAAGACATACAACTGTTGCTAGCTTCCAAATAAGGGGGAATTGGCAGACCAATCCTTGACGCACAGAATTGAGGGATGAGACCCAGAATTATCTTTCTTTCTCTCTGGTGAGTCAGAGTATGAGTCAGTCAGAAAAACACACACACAGGCTCAGAGAGTGGCTCACCTTCCGACTCCCCAATGCCTCTCCCCCACCTACAAGGCACAAGTCAGAAGTGCTGGGTGCAGTCGCAACAACACTCAAGAAGCTTGACACCATCCAAAAAGCAGTCTGCTTGATTAGCACATCATCCACTGGCCTAAATATCCATTCCCTCCACCGTACCAAGGCTACAGTATGTACTATCTAGAGTATGCACTGCAGAAATTCACCATGGCCTCTATGGCATCACCTCCCAAATCCACGACATCAACCATCTAGAAGGACAAGGGAAGCAGGAGCATGGGGACACCATCACCTCCAGGTTTCCCTCCAAGTCACACACCGTCCTTCTTGGACACATATATCGCTGTTTCTTCATTGTCACTGGGTTAAATTCCTAGACCTCCCTAACTAAACAGGTGGGTGCACCTTTACCACAATGACTGCAGCGGTTCAAGAAGGCCCACCACCACCTCCCCAAGGGCAACTTGGGATGGGCAATAAATGTCAGACTTGCCAGTTATGCTCACATCATGAGAGTGCTTTAAAAAAAGGTATTTTTGCTGTCATGCAAAATGCTGCACAAAAATACAGTCTTGACTTTATAAATTTATGGTGCTCAGTATAGACAATGCTGCTGTGAATATTGTGTGCAGGAAAAGTATTAAATATCATGAGCAAGATAAAAGCATTCATTCCTTTAGATGTCCATGTCATATTGCACACAATACTGCAGCCAAAAAAGATTCTGCCATGTCTTCCATTAGTAACTTTGATGTAGAAGATCTAATGGCAGACTTATAATACTCATAATCCAGGAAATCATATCTGAACGAGTTCAGTTACTCTCAACTGAACATCAAGACTTTCAAGGCTTAAAATCTAACTTTTAGTATAAGAAAGAATCTTCAGCCCATATCAAAAGGTTGAAGAAAGTTTTACTTTTCCCCAATCAAATGCCTTAGAGGTTTGTTTGATACTCTTCCAAGCTACCTTGTCCCCATTTACTAACTTCTATCCAAATTATTTTCTCTATGAATACATGTACAGCCTCCTAAAAAAAAGTCAAGTAGGTTTGCAAAAAATATTGTTTCAAATGCCAGAAAAAAATGTTAGTGATTTATCCAACACTTTCGAACTAAATGCAGATTCTCTGCACTTTTCAACCAAGCAATGTCCAGGTAAAGTGAAAAGTGACCAGATACTCAGATGGATACTTTTTATTTCATGGAGAACATTCTTTGAGAAAGCAGCCACATATCTACAATCAATAGATCCTCCTTTTGAGAATAAAGTCCTTCTGAAAAATTAATTGTTGAGCTTAAGAGAAAAGTTCATTCGGGTAGACTCACCATTTGACACAAGTGCCTTGCATGGCAAATTCAAGGATTTCAAATTTTTCTTAACAGTCCATTTGAATTCCAGTGGAAACAGGGCAAAGAATCAAGGAGCTGTGATTTGATTTGAGGTGACAGGTCACAATGGAAGGAGACATTTTTCAAAGTTGTCTCAAGTTGTTCTTTTACTCCCCTAGTAATGCAAGGGAAACAAAGGCTTTTGGTTTTTAGGAAGACCAAAACTGACCAGGGGAAAAATTCAATTGGATGGAACTTGGTCTTCACAGATTTCAAGCAGTTAACAATTTCAGTGAAATGAAATGCCTTGACTTCAATCCTGATGAGGAAACGTTGGAGAGGAAAGATGGCCTTCATTACAAGATGATTTGAGTACAGGAGTAAAGAAGTCTTGGTGAGACCACACCTGGAGTACTGTGTACAATTTTGGTCTCCTTACCCAAGGAAGGATATACTTGCCATAGAGGGAGTGCAACGAAGGTTCACAAGATTGATTCCTGGGATGGAGGGACTGTCGTATGAGAAGAGATTGAGTAAACTAGGCCTGTATTCTCTTGAATTCAGAAGAATGAGAGGGGATCTCATTGAAGCATATAAAATTATTACAGGGCTTGATAGGGTGGATGATGGGAGAATGTTTCCCTTGGCTGGGGAGTCTAGAACCAGGGGCCACAGCCTCAGGATAAAGGGTAGGCAATTCAGGACTGAGATGAGAAGAAATTTCTTCACACAGAGGGTGGTGAATCTTTGGAATTCTCTACCCCAGAGGGCTGTGGAGGCTCAGTCATTGGGTATATTCAAAAGAGAAGTTGATAGATTTCTGACTAGTAAGGATATCAAGGGATATGGCGATAGGGCCGGTGAATGGAGTTGAGGCAGAAGATCAGCCATGATCTCATTGAATGGTGGAGCAGGCTCGAAGGGCCGAATGCCCTACTCCTGCTCCTATTTCTTATGTTCTTACGTAACCAAAGAAAGGAAAATAACCAATGGAATTAGTTCTAGAAACAAAAGCCTTATTGCCATGGCTAACTGGTAAAAATCCAGAAATCCCATTAAAATGGATTTATATTAAGTCACGGTAAAGTAGTTGCCTTTGATATTTGCTTATATTTAAGGCATTTAAGTGGCCAGTGTTTTGAAGTGGTTAGTCACCTTTTTCTAGTTTTTTTAATGTTGGCAATTATGGTGGTTGCAGTACCATAATCAAAATCAAACTATAATTTTAAATCTTGGCAACCTTAAATAAAGTTGCCTTAAGGAATGTTTAACATGGGAAATACATAAAAATGCAGTTTAAGCTGTTAATAGGTTGGGTTGAAGTACATTGCTGGCGCATAGCAAAGTAAGCTATAAACTCCATCTAGCTGTGCTATTCCTGACATAAGAGCGTTTGATCACTGAATGCTCAAGGTGTAAAACAATTCTATTTTCTAGTACTAATATATTCACCTTGAACAGTACAAGAAAAGGCTATTATTTATAATTTTGTTCATTATATACACCTTTAGGCCCAGAAATCAGATATCAACTGTCTTCTTCAATTTTGGGAACCAATTACAAACCTGTGGATCATTCTTTAAACACTGAATTTGCTTATGAAGATATAATCATATTCAGCACAGATTTATAGAACCAAATTTTACACCTATGCAATATTTTGTTAATCTGTTCATCTGTCACCAATCACCTCATATCCTTTTCATACTTTCCGTATGAGCGTAAGGTTTCAAAACATTTGAACAAAAGCAAGTTGTACTCAATTTAATGTGATTAAGTGGGATTATTTCAACATACAAAAAGTTACAAATGGCTGCAAAGAAATAATTACGTGGATGCATTTAGATGAAAGCAATTATCATAGTGAAACTATCAGGGAACTTCCACTGTGGCTGTAGAGGTGTTCAAAATAATGCAAAGAGTCCTAAGCAATATTATCAACAAAAAAACCCCACTTTGAATAGTTTTAAAGAAGCAATCTAAAAAGCTTCCAAATTTAGCATTGAAAAAAAAAATGTTGCCATTGTAGGCTGCCCTCTCTCTGTCATGCATACGGTCACCACATTGACAGGTGTCAGTTTCTGTCTTGCAAGATTTTCATGCAGGACAGTTACTTTCAGGTCAAGTCTTTTCAGCAAAATGTCACAATACTTTCCAGATTACTTCAAAAACACAGTTTGGGAAGGCTGGAGTGTAAAATTTTCTAAATGTAAATTAAAAGATTAACTTATTGTTCCAAATAACATTCACACTGAGATAGGTTACAGCACAAGTGTTATCGTAGCTGTCATCACATTATCTTGTGTTGGACAGAAAGTAAAAGGAAAGAAATTGAACTATTTTAATAATGAATGAGTTTAGTTTTTGAACAAGTGTTTCTATCCCCCCCCCCTAATAAAGCTACTACAGTAATTGGTACTGTATAGGTTGATTTTCCACTTCATAGATTAGCCACTGTGTGGAGATGTCAAGTGGAGACCAGGCACCTTTCCACAAGGAAGGAAAGAAAATGAGAGGGGAAAAAATGTAATTACTGGCCAATATTGCACTCCTGACAGCCAGCTGAGCACAGACACTGCTCAAGATCTATAAACAGGTAAGCCACTGCCATCTTGGCTGCAGAGCTACATGGTCCAAGGAGACCATTGCAGGGGGGGGGGGTGGGAAGGAAAATACAAATGCACACTATACTTCAGGATCCCAGAGTTTATTTGAATAATTCTTTCACCAGCACAGATCTTAAGTTTAAGCAAGCTACACTCCAAATGGAGTTAATCTTAATTTATATTTAAATAAACTAAAGACTCCCCAGTGGCACAGGTACTTAGGTCAGTACATAATTGGTACATATAGATGAAGAAAGTCCAAGATTCAATACTAAATTAGCTAATTTTAGCCATGGTAGGGATGTTCAGCTAGGGCTCCCACTTCAGAACCCTGCTGGAAATGCAAGTGGTGTGATCTCTGGGCAAGAACAAGATTCAGTTTGGCTGTGAAGCCCCCTAGAGTCAAATAGTTTGCTGACTTTCGTATATGAAGAATGCCCAATTAGGGGCAGGTACCAGAGGTCAATGGATCCCATAGAACCATATTCCAGCACGGAACCTTCAGGAAACTTGACCTTTCTTTTAAGCTTATTTTTAGGTTTCCTCCAATGGTCCAGTGAGTAAAAGCACCTCCTGGTCTGATACTAAAGCGATACTGAGATTGCAACTTCAATTTCGCCAATATTTTCCTCCCCTCCTTTCCTGAAGGTACAAAAGGTAATCAAAATGGCTAGTGAAATGTTGGCCTTTATCTCAAAGGGGTTGGAATACAAAAAAGTGTGGAAGTGATGCTTCAGTTGTACAGAGCCTTGGTCAGACTCCATCTGGGGTACTGCATTCAGTTTTGGGCACCAAATCTCAGAAAATATATACAGCACAGATTTTACCAGAATGATTCTAGGGCTTAGAGAGTTAAATTATAAGGGCAGGTTGCATAAATTTGGTTTACATTCCCTTGAGTTTAAATGGCTGAGGTGATCTAATTAAGCTGTTTAATATGATAAAGGGATTTTATAGGGTAGATACAGAGTCACTATTTCCTCTAATGACAGAATCCAGGAAAATAGGGCATAATTTTAAAATTAGAGCTAGGCCATTTAAAAGTGAAATCAGGAAGCACTTTTTCCACACAAAGGGTAGTGGAAATATGGAACTATCTTCCCCCAAAAGGCTATGAATGTTGGGTCAATTGAAATGTTCAAAACTGAGACTCAGGTTTGTTTTAGATAAGTGTATCAATGGATACAGACCAAAGGCAGGTAAATGAAGTTCAGGTACATATCAACCATGATCTAACTGAATGGTGGAACAGTCTCAAGGGACTGAATGAAGTACTCTTGTTCTTATGTTCCTCTGAAAAGGAAGAATACAGAAATTGGTAGGAAAAAGAGGGGGGGGGGGGGGGGAGGTTGGGGTGCCAACAATGGGCCATAATTTGCTGCAGCAGGGCAATGAACGGCAACTGGCGTTAGTTAGAGTTGCCCTTGCCCATTTAATCACAATGATATTTTGCGCCGCAAGTTGCTGCAAGTTCGAGCGGATAATGGCGCAGCAAGGGAAACAGGGCATCTGGGACCTGAGTGAACATGGCAAGAACAGGGTAAGTATCTCCTTAACCAATCAGATTGAAGGATTGTGAAATTAACAGCGCAAGGATTGAGAAGGAAGTGTAAATTACAGTGTGTGAATTCAATGTCAAAACAGGTACAAAAAGAGAGAAATGAAGAGAGGGAAAGAAAGATAGGATTAAGAAAGAGAGAAAAAAAAGAGACAAAGTAAAAAATAAAAATTTAAATTTTAAATTTTACAATTTTAGAATCTCCAACAACAATTAAAACCTGAAGGGATGAGACTCCACATTTGTAAAATTAATTTTCAGTGCCAGAGAGGTTATTTGGCAATAATTAACACTTATCATGTCATTAAAAAGGTACTTAGGCTAAAGTGGACAAGACTTAACTGTCTGAAATGTGTTTAATTCGCATCTACCATGTAAATACAGCAACTTCACGGCATTCAATGCATTTCAATGGCGAGGCAGACAGTGAGATGCCGTTTTAGCAAAGCTAATGGCAGAATGGCACAACTTTTGGATTTCCGCATTTAACCGTGCATCTGCCCTCGCCTGAAGTTGCTGTAGCATTTGCACATAAATTACACCATTAGCCTAGTCGTTATTTTGACAGCAAATTATGGCCCAATATATTTTATGAAATAAATAGATGCAATTAAAGTTGAACGTCAACCATGGATAAAGTAATTATCAGTAACTGACAGATAAAACCAATAACCAGAACATAAGTGAGCCTTCGGAGAGATCCTTTTATACTGGCGGTGTGACCATCCAAATGACTAATATTGATCAGGCCAGTTGCAATATTATGACTGAAGACTGTCAGTCAGTGAACGAGCAAGCAAAACTTCAACACAGTTGGTTACAAGTGTAAACAGACTGACACACTCCAGATTTACAAAGATGGGGAGACTGCTACTCTCATTCTGAGGAAGATCAAAACCACAGAAACATGTGAATTGTTAGACAATCATGAGACAGTATAACTGGCATTATCTATTAAGCCTGCATTGGACTCACTGGACTTGTTCAATTTTGATTTAAGAAGCCCAAAGCAATTGACAAAAATCAATCTTGTTCAACTCAACTGTATCTAAGTGCACTGGCGGCAGAGAACTATCAGCAACTAACTTTTATGTCTTCAATGACATTTTATACAACTTTACAAATTAAATCTACAGTGACTAAATCTATTTGAAGCTATAGTTTGGTTTTTAAAAAGTCCCACGTGATTGATTCATTGCAAAAATCAATTAAGCAATCAAAATAATAACTACAGATATATTGGGCATGATTCATGTCCCTGGTAGGATCCATTAAATCAAAAATGTGTTGTTCTCTTGGTGTTAGGCCTGTGATTGGTGAGCAGATCTGTACAGTTGCCATCACATTCCCGTTATACTATATAGAATATTTCAGTCTCTTGAAATTATACTAGTTTCAAAAATCTTTTATCATTTAATAGTTGCTTTTATTCACACCATTCCTTAGTTCAAGGTTAACAGGTCAAAAATTCCTGTACAAATGAAATGCTGATCCTCAGCTCAGACCTATATGTGTGCACTTTGTGACTAGAAATTTGAAATAACACCAAATAGAAATATAGAACATTTCAAGCTGATTTTTCTGAAGTTGTTATAGTGTATGGTTGGCTTTTATTAAATAACTGGGCTGGTTAAGTTTCTATTGACCAATTCCTAGACACACGAATAAATGATCAAACATCTATTTTTATAAATAAATTACATCTATTTTTACAAGTTGTGCTAGGAAACTTGAAGGAGGCGTTATCTTGTCACTTGGGAGTTCGAGTGGGCTCAGTTCCTGAAACAACCTACTTGAAAATTCCGTTCAACATCCGCCATGTTGGTCATTGGGAAAGTTCGTACAACAGCAGTGCCTTTTATACAGCACTACACGAAACTTATTACCCCCACCCCCGGATTTCATTATATGAAATATTTAAAAATTCATGTTACCAATCACATCATTGCACAATTCTCTGCTTATGAACACAGCAAGTCTCATGAGTCATTTTACTAGATGACACGTTCACAATAACTATACCCTTTCCTGCCACATATATTTGATTTTAAGTAGAAACATTTAGCATTGGAATAATGAGCATAAACTTGGATAGACTATCTACAGTCAAAACAGTTTTATTACAAACTCACTGACCAAAATACATGGACTCATCTTGATAGAACGAGCTCCAATAGAAAATAGATTGGAGGCTCCAACAAAGTTGGTTACAGACAGCAAGCTTTCTTCCAGATTTATAAGGTCAGTGTAGTAAGATTTCTTAGAGGTCAAGCATTAAAATAAAAGAGCAAAGCTATTTAGATCTGTAACCAAATTTCAGTGTGTGAGACAGAAATGTCAGTGTAATAGGACAAAAATTGCAGTCAGCAGCATACCTCCAAAGTACGCTGTCAAGCTGCAAAAGAATATGCACCCACCTGAAGTTGGCCCCCCTGCGAAAACGTGTGGTCTGACGTTGCGTAATGGAGGGCAGTGTATTGGCCCACGGATCCCAGGGACGCAGCTAGTGTGGAAGCATATCTGGGATCAGGTGGGCCTGGTCCTCCAATCAGAAAACGGAATTAGATTTTACATCATTTCAAAAGGGAATCCCGTAATCAGATTTAATCACAATTTACAGGATTGGATTTTAATTCCTAATTAGCTTCATTCCACCAACTTCACTAAAAATTTAATTTTGCTGATAATTTTATTGACATCATTAAAACTCTAATATTTGGAGAAACAAGGAAAACTCATTTGATAGTTAAACAATATGATTTCCAAGATGAAAATGTTTAAAACATGCCTGAAATCAGCCCCTTACACTGATGCAAACAGGCCCTTTGCCTGTTTGCATCAATCGCAACATTTCCGTACACAATTGTTATGCAGTTGGTGGTGCCAGCAATTGCTTTTTCTTGGACCGCGCGGACAGCCTGTCAACGCATACGTTGACAGATTGCAAGTTTGAGATTTAGCACAAACGCAAAATCCGGGCCATTATTACATGTGTGTAGGTTGACCTAGAGAAGTTTGTAATGTTGAGATTCTACCCAAATTATTCTAGTTTCTCTTTGGGTACACAAGTCACTTCACTCAAAAAAGTAATTTGTGTAGAAGTAATTTGAAGCACTTAGACGACAGAAGGCACAAAATAAATTCTAGTATTTATTTTTTGATCAAGAGATCCCTTCAGCAGGTTTGAACTGGTAACAACAATACCGTTTCATTGAAGACTAGAAAAAGTTAGCTGTATAAATAAGAAATTATAACAAACTATTTGTGCAATAAGATTCACTGCATTTCGCTTATAAATAACGCCTACCATCACTTTACAGAACACCAATGTTATTAAATTCCATTCAAATTATAGGCTGCTGGGCAAAGTCAACCTCGTCTCTTAAGTGCAGGTGTGTTGCAGTATAAACCTACTCATTTGCGTGAAAAATGAAAACAAAGACGATCAAGTAAAACTAATGCTTATTTACACGTCTCTGGGCCCGAGCGGGCAGGTGTGGGTATATTGTGCGTGTATGTCTCGTAGGATTTACTAGAGTTAATAGCGATCGTCTTTAACCTATTACCTTCTTCACTACTCTCCTCCTGACAGGCTGCGGTTGTGGGGCTGGGGCTGAGGCTGCGGATTCGAGTCGGCACGCAATCTCTACAGAACGTATGGAGACAAGGCAGCAATCTGGGCTCGCGATTTGTAAGCTCCTTTTTGCAAACCATGCAGGTCCTGAGCAGATTGCATTCGTCTTCAGTAGAGTTACTCTTCCATTCATTCTCCGCTTCATTACTGATGACGCTGTCGGTACCACTTTGGTCCATATTTCTCCTTCTTTCAAAGCAAACGTTTGACCTTTTTCAACACCCCCTACGCCCAGTGCTGATTTCAGTTGGAGGATCCCTGGGTGGCAGTGATGATTTTAAATGACATCATTCCCCGAGAGAAAAGAAAAACAAGCCAAACCGCGAGAAACGCGAAGTGTACGAGTTGTTAAGCTTCACAGTAAAGCTCAGTCTGTCACTGCATATTCAGGATCTCAATAAAATCGCCCTGCAAGCGTCATGTCAGCTAATGGGACTGGTTGAAATGTGAATGACGTACTCGATCGGTAATAGGCAAATCAACTGCGGCTCAGTAAACAGCAATTAAAGCACTCAAGAACAGAATAGGCTTTGAAAGTCTGATGCAGAAGATGTAACACTTGATGTGACGTGATCAATAAATAAGGCACCAAAAATTAAAATGCACAATTTTTGCTTTTATACTGGCTCCCTAGAGTGTTGTAAATAGAAGTTTGTTGAACAAATATTTGTTGTTCTGTTTTTTGTGATTGGGAAATGCAAGAATTCATTCTCTGCAGCATGCCATTTTCTACAGTTGGGTTTGTTGCTGGAGAGATTCTTTTTTCATAGGTAGCAGATGTCAAGGACACGGCCAGGATTTTGGGGTGGGGGTGGGGAGTATCATCCATAGAAGGATTAATAATACAACAAACTGTAATTTCCTGTGCATTGACACTTTACTTGAAGTAAATGACAACCCCTCTTCAAGCTCCAAGATAAACTTAAAGAAAAGAGAAAGACTTGCATTTATGTAGCGCCTTTTACGACCACTGGACATCCCAAAGTGCTTTACATCCAATGAATTACTTTTTAACCTGTAGTCACTGTTGTAATGTAAGAAACACAGCAGCCAATTTGCACACAGCAAACCCCCACAAACAGCAACCTGGTGATAATAATGAACAAGTAATCTGTTTTAGTGATGGTGAGGGATACATATTGGCTAGGACACCGGAGAGAACTACCCTGCTCTTCTTTGAAATAGTGCCATAGGATCTTTTACGTCCACCTGAGAGAGCAAACAGGGCCTCCGTTTAAAGTCTCATCCGAAAGACAACACCTCCAACAGTGCAGCACTCCCTCAGTACTGCACTGGAGTGTCAGCCTTGATTTTTGTGCTCAAGTCTCTGGAGTGGAACTAGAACCTACAACCTTCTGACTCAGAGGCGAGGGTGCTACCCACTGAGCCATAGCTGACACAGACAAAAATGATAAAAAAGTACCTAATTAATGATCATGTGTATATTGCCTTTATTATTTTGTATTTACTTAGTTTAAAGAGTTATCAAAGAGTATCTTGCTATACTTATGTTATCTTTATTAATTGGAACTTAGCTTTTCTATACCCTACTGAAAGGGAACATGTCATTTGACCTTCATCAGATTGCAATGGGTGTCACAATAATGTCAGTGTGTCTGTCACCAATCCCATCTGTCATTTGAAACAAAAGTTAAAGTTCATACAAATTTTCTTAAGAACTAAAATTGAAAGTCAGAAAGCACAGTTGTCATAAGAGTTAGATCCAAGAGCCTACCAGAAAACTCAATGTAGCAACAAAGAAACATTGGCCCAGAGTTTGCGGTTGTAATGACGGCAAAACTGTCAGCGTTCGCCATCATTACAACGGTGAAGTTGACAGCAACTTCTGGAGCACGTGTATGCACAGTTAAATGCGGAAATCCAGAAGTTGCTGTCAGTGGTTCCCTGCTTCTCCACAGGGCGCACTGTCGAATTCGGAAATCAATTGAAATCACTGAACTGATGAAAACTTCCCCTTTTACGCTGGAATTGCTGTTAAAAAAAACCCCGAAAAAGTTAAGCCTTGTTGAATGAAGTGTAACTGGGTTTTTAACAGCATACTGAGTCATAATTACTGCTGAACAACAGTTCTGGCCATGAAAAACGAATTTTGTATTTATGGAATGTTATATTTTTTCATTATGATAAAAATGTTATGGTTGTTAATATAATTTTTTTTTAAGTTTGTTTATGATATTTTAGATTCTACCTTAATATGCATGTATGCCCCAATCTTTATTTTGCTCCATATAAAATGATTTTAAAAAGTGAAGGGAAATTAGTGCATTTTACTTCCTGGTTTGCTGTCCAAGAGAATTCTTTAATGTGATTGCCTGCTTAGCCAGCTTGATGACATCACTACTGCTGGACGTTGGAGATCCCCTAGACTTGGCACCAGAATGAAATTAATGTCGGGAGAGGTGAAATCCGCACCACAATGGTCGCTAGATTTTTGTGGACAGCTTTCTTCGAGGTCAGCGGTGAGCGCCATCACTTCGCCGCTGACCGCAAAATCTTGTTTAAGCAGTTGTAAAGCATCCCAACCCCCAACAAGACATTGCCCCTGTCCTTCACAAATCTCTCCAGAATTCCTGCCAGTCCAGTTTCCAAAGTAGTTCACTAATTTTCTGCTTTTCAATAGCATGTAACATTTCCCAAGTCTTTATTGTCTGTACAATAGATGCAGCAATGGGAGAAGGGTAGGGTTGTTCTGAATGGAAGAATTAAGATGAGCTGTATGACCTGCCTCACCTGTAAGTATCTTGTGACATGTGAAAACCATCACAAGCATTTCTTTAAACCAACTAACAAATGCTGGAATTATACTTGAACTTTAACTCTCTGATTTTAAAAAAAGTTTACAACTCCCTCCAGAAAAAAATCATCATGGAATACAGTGGATAGAAGGTCAAAGGGTTTCAGATGGTATCTTAAACTATGAGAGCTCAAACAGTTTATAATCTGAACCCCAATAATCAGTCTTACCCACGTTTTATTTCAGAATATATTAAGCAGTGTTATTTATATAAATAATAAAGAATTTAGATCAGATTAGTTGTGCTGCAGACAATGCCTGGCATTATAGCTGCAAGATTTCGGAATTTAATCTGTGAAAAATATTACCGCGAAATGAAACTGCTCTTTACGTTATAATAGTCTGCTGCCTTGCTTTTGCATGACAGTCGACAAATGCAATCAAAGAGTATCTCTATTCTCATAAAAATACTGACGGGACTTCCATTGTACAGTCTGTGGTCTGCAGCAAAGATAATGGCCCAAAATTTGCGATCAGAGGCTTCTCGCGGGCAGATGCCTCCGACCTGTAAAAAATCTATGAATGTACCTGGTGACCCAGGAGGTATGGAGGCTTGCGCGCAGGCAGAGAGAGGCCCACGTATCCCAGGGACACATGCGGTTTGCAAGCGCCCCTGGGATCACGTGGGCTGGCCCACCAATAAAAGGGAATCCCCATTCATTCTTAAGGGAACTGCGTATGTATGGAACTCCCATAAGTATGAATGGGATCACTTAAAAAATACACGAACACATGAAATATAGGAACATAGAAGATAGGAGCAGGAGTAGGCCATTCGGCCCCTCAAGCCTACTCCGCCATTCAATAAGATCATGGCTGATCATCCAAATTCAGTACCCTGTTCCTGCCTTCTCTCCATATCCCTTGATCCCTTTAGCCTTAAGAAATATATCCAACTCCTTCTTGAATATATTTAATGAATTGGCCTCTACTGCCTTCTTTGGCAGAGAATTCCACAGGTTCACCACTCTCTGGGTGAAGAAATTCCTCCTCATCTCTGACCTAAATGGCTTATCCCTTATCCTTAGACTGTGACCCCTGGTTCTGCACTCCCCGACCATCGGGAACATCCTTCCAGCATCTAGTCTGTCTAGTCCTGTTAGAATTTTATAAGTTTCGAAGAGATACCCTCTCATTCTTCTAAACTCCAGCGAGTACAAGCCCAATCGACCCAATCTCTCCTCATACGTCATTCCTGCCATCCCAGGTATCAGCCTGGTGAATCTTCACTGCACTCCTTCCATGGCAAGAACATCCTTCCTCAGATAAGGCGACCAAAACTGCACACAATACTCAAGATGTGGTCTCACCAAGCCCCTGTACAACTGCAGCAAGACATCCTTGTTCCTGTACTCAAACACTCTCGCTACGAAGGCCAACATACCATTTGCCTTCTTAACCGCCTGCTGCAACTGCATGCTTACTTTCAGCGACTGGTGCACAAGGACGCCCAGGTCTCATTGCACTTCCCCTTCTCCCAATCTATTGCCATTCAGATAATAATCTGCCTTCCTGTTTTTGACACCAAAGTGGATAACCTCACATTTATCCACGTTATATTGCATCTGCCATGCTTCTGCCCAATCACCCAACCTGTCCAAATCATCCTGGAGTTTATCGGCATCCTCCTCACAGCACACACGCCCACCCAGCTTTGTGTCGTCTGCAAACTTGGAGATATTACATCTTGTTCCCTCGTCCAGGTCATTAATATATATTGTGAATAGCTGGGGTCCAAGGACCGATCCCTGCGGTACCCCACTAGTCACTGCCTGCCACTCGGAAAAAGAGCCGTTTATTCCAACTCTTTGCTTTCTGTCTGCCAACCAGTTCTCTATCCAAGTCAATACCTTGCCCCCAATCCCATGTGTCTTAATTTTACACGCTAATCTCTTATGCGGGACCTTATCAAAAGCCTTTTGAACATCCAAATACACCACATCCACTGGTTCTCCCTTATCTATTTTACCAGTTACATCCTCAAAAAATTCCAGTAGATTAGTCAAGCACGATTTACCTTTTGTAAATCCATGTTGACTTTGTCCGATCTGGTCACTTTTTTCCAAGTGCTCTGCTATTACATCCTTTATAATAATGGACTCTAGCATTTTCCCCACTACCGATGTCAGGTTTACTGGTCTGTAATTCCCCGTTTTCTCTCTACAACCCTTTTTGAACAGTGGGGTAACATTAGCTACCCGCCAATCCATGGGTACTGTTCCAGAGTCTATCGAATTTTGGAAGATGACCAGCAATGCATCTACTATTTCTAGGGCCACTTCCTTAAGTACCCTAGGATGTAGATTATCAGGCCCTGGGGATTTATCGGCCCTCAATCCCATCAATTTCCCTAACACCATTTCCCTACAAATACTGATTTCTATCAGTTCCTCCCTTTCATTAGACCCTATGTTCCCCGACATCTTTGGGAGGTTATTTGTGTCCTCCATTGTGATGACAGAACCAAAGTATGTATTTAATTGGTCTTCCATTTCTTTGTTCCCCATTATAAATTCCCCTGATTCTGACTGCAAGGGACCTATGTTTGACTTCACCAATCTTTTTCTCTTCACATATCTATAAAAGCTTTTACAGTCAGTTTTTATGTTCCCTGAAAGCTTACTCTCATACTCTATTTTCCCCCTCTTAATTAATCCCTTGGTCCTCCTTTGTTGGATCCTAAACTGCTCCCAATCCTCAGGTTTATGGCTTTTTCTGGCCAATTTATATGTCCTCGCCTTGGATCTTATGCTATCCCTAATTTCCCTTGTTAGCCACGGTTGAGTCACCTTTTTTGTTTCATTTTTATGCCAAACTGGGATGAACAAATTCTGTAGTTCATCCATGCGATCTTTGAATGTTTGCCATTGCCCATCCACCGTCAACCCTTTGAGTGACATTCCCCAATCAATCCTACCCAACTCGCACCTCATACCATCGTAGTCTCCTTTATTTAAATTCAGGACCCTAGTCTCTGAGTCAACTACTTCACTCTCCATCTTAATAAAGAATTCTATCATATTATGATCGCTCTGACCCAAGGGGCCTCGCACAACAAGATTGCTAATTAATCCTTTCTCATTACATAATACCCAGTCTAAGATGGCCTGATCTCTAGTTGGTTCCTCGACATATTGGTCCAGGAAACCATCCCGTATACACTCCAGGAATTCCTCCTCCACAGTATTGTTACTAATTTGGTTAGCCAAATCTATATGTAGATTAAAGTCACCCATGATAACTGCTGTGCCCTCATTGCACGTTTCTCTAATTTCCCGTTTAATGCCATCCCCGACCTCTGCATTACTGTTTGGAGGTCTATATACCACTCCCACTAACGTTTTCTGCCCCTTGGTATTTCTGAGTTCTACCCATACAGATTCCACATCATCAGAGCTAATAAAATAAAAAATTAAATTACATATTTAAAATTAATTAAAATGTCATTTAAATATTTTAGATGAAAATTAAATTTTTTGGAAAAAATGTATATGTTTTAATGGGGCTAAAAATAAACTTAACTTATTGGACAGTGTTTTTAATGTATAAATATGAGTGATAAAATTTTGTTTTTCTATTTTTTTTATCTTATGCTGGTAAAAGCAGGCCTTACACCTGCTTTTACCAAGCGTAAGAATTTCACAGACATTCAGCGGGAGGGAGTTGTGCTATTTGCCCAACTTCTGCCCGCAGAGGCCCGTCTCCCGGGGATGTGGGGGATCTGACAGATCGCAAGTTCTGGGTTTTAGCGCATGCACTTCGCATGCCTAAACGCAGAACTTGCGCGGCTCCTACGGGCGCTTGCGCACCTTGCACGCACCCGTAGGGGTCGCAAAATACAGCCCATGATGTTTAGTTGTTAACCTCACCTATCACTTTAAGGCCACTGCACAAGTACTCCCTGTATGAAAATAGCTTAAATAGTCAAATGTGGTGTATTGTAGTTCTTCTAACACCATGGAGTTGATAAGAGGGCAATTGCTTGTAAATTCCTGGCTTCAGGTCAGAAGATCCTATTATGAAATTAATAGTTTTCTCTTTTTTAAGATTGTTTTGCATCTGTAAAAAAGTGTGACACTTTGAAATGCGACATCTGGAGCAGAATCAACAGTAGCTAGATGAAATACTTTTTTTATACACACACTATTAGCACTATTCACAGATACATTAAATGTTAAAATTTATCACTATTCTTTCTTATAACTTTCTTTCTATGCCACTTCCACTATATAATCCTTTCTATCTCCCTCTATTTTCTACTTTCTGTCTCTCCGTAAATGGTTCGGACACTTTCTCTCATTGTTATCTTTGTCTAAATAAGGGGGGGGGGGGCGGTCCTAGTGGAGAGAAATCTAGAATGCTAAAGAGAAAAGACAAGGAAGCAGTGCAGGAAAGTAATTGGGGTAAGGATAACCAGATTGTGTCAGGAAGGGACAGAGCATACAAACAAAGGAGTGCACTAACAAATAGGGTCCGGGTAAGAAAAAATAGCAAGACAAATAGGGCCATAGTACAAAACAATGGCAAGATGTCTAAAAATGTTAAAAAGACAAATCTAAAGGTACTGTATCCGAATGCACGAAGCATTCGTAATAAGGTAGATGAATTAACAGCACAAATAAATGTAAATGGATACAATATAATTACGATTACGGAGACATGGCTGCAGGGTGATCAAGGCTGGGAGCTGAATATCCAAGGATATTCAATATTTAGGAAGGACAGGCAAAAAGGAAAAGAAGGTGGGGTGGCGTTTAGTAAAGGATGAAACCAGAGCAATATTGAGAAAGTATATTGGCTCAGAAAAATCAAGATGTAGAATCAGTCTGGGTGGAGCTAAGACGTACCAAGGGACAGAAAACATTGGTGGGAGTTGTTTATAGGCCTCCAAACAGTAGTAGTAATGTAGGGGATGACATCAAACAGGAAATTAGAGATGTATGCAACAAGGGTACTACAGTAATCATGGGTGACTTTAATCTACATACAGACTGGCCAAACCAAATTAGCAATAATACTGTGGAGGATGAATTCCTGGAGTGTGTACGAGTTGGTTTTTTAGATCAGTATGTTGAGGAGCCAACTAGGGAACAGGCTATCCTAGATTGGGTATTGTGCAATGAGAAGGGGTTAATTAATAATCTTGTTGTGCTGGGTCCTTTAGGGAAGAGTGATCATAACATGATGGAATTCTTCATTAAGATGGAAAGTGAAGAAGTCCAATCAGAAACTGGGGTCCTAAATCTAAACAAAGGAAACTACGAAGGTATGAGGAGTGAGTTGGCTATGATAGATTGAGGAGCTTCATTAAAAGGCATGACGATGGATATGCAATGGCTAACATTTAAGGAATGAATGCATGAATTGCAACAGTTATACATTCCTTTCTGGCGCAAAAACACAAAAGGAAAAGCGGCCCAACCATGGCTAACAAAAGAAATTAAGGATAGTATTAGATCCAAAGAGGAGTCATATAAAGTTGCCAGAAAAAGGAGCAAGTCTGAGGATTGGGAGCAGTTTAGAGTTCAGCAAAAAAGGACCAAGGGATTGATTAAGAGGGGGAAAATAGAGTACGAGAGTAAACTTGCAAGGAACATAAAAGCAGATTGTAAAAGATTCTACAAGTATGTAAAAAGAAAAAGATTAGTGAAGACAAATGTAGGTCCCCTTACAGTCAGAAGCGAGAGAATTTATAACGGGGAACAAAGAAATGGCAGAGAAATTAAACAAATACTTTGATTCTGTCTTCACGGAACAGGACACAAATAACTTCCCAGAAATGCTAGGGAACCAAGGGGCTAGTGAGAAAGAGGAATTAAAGGAAATTAGTATTAGTAAAAAATAGTGCTGGAGAAATTAATGGGACTGAAAACCGATAAATCCCCAGGGCCTGATAACCTGCATCCCAGGAGTACTAAAAGAGGTAGCCATGGAAATAGTGGATGCATTCGTTGTCATCTTCCAAAATTCTATAGATTATGGAACAGTTCTTGCAGATTGGAGGGTGTCAAATGTAACCCCACTATTTAAAAAAGGAGGGAAAGGGAAAACAGGTAACTACAGGCCGGTTAGCGTAACATCAGTAGTAGGGGAAATGCTAGAGTCTATTATAAAGGATGTGATAACAGGACACTTAGAAAATATCAACAGGATTAGACAAAGTCAACATGGATTTCTGAAAGGGAAATCGTGTTTGACAAATCTACTGGAGTTTTTTGGCACGTCAACTACAAGAGAAATGCAGGGAACAGCACCAACCACTGTACATGGCCTTCTTTTACCTCACAAAATTTGGCTGCCCTCAAAAGTTTGTCACCATCTGCCGCCTGTTTCACGACGACACGCAAGCTGTGATCCAGACCAACGGATCCACCACAGACCCAATTCACATATGGGCCGGGCTCAAGCAAGGCTGTGTCATCGCACCAACGCTCTTCTCGATCTTCCTGGCTGCAATGCCCCATCTCACCCTCAGTAAGCTCTCCGCTGGAGTGGAGCTAATCTACAGAACAAATGGGAAACTGTTCAAGCTCCGTCGCCTCCAGTCCAGATCCAAGGTCGTTCCATCCTCAGTCACCGAATTACAGTTTGCAGACGACGCTTGCGTCTGCGCACACTCTGAGGTCGAATTCCAAACCATCGTCAACATCATCACCGAAGCGTACGAGAGCATGAGCCTTACACTAAACATCCGTAAGACAAAAGTCCTCGACCAACCTGCCCCCACCACACAGCACTGCTCCCCAATTATCAAAATCCATGGCGAGGCCTTGGACAATGTGGACCACTTTCCATACCTTGGGAGCCTATTGTCAACAAGGGCAGACGTCGATGACAAAGTCCAACACCGCCTTCAGTGTGCTAGTGCCGCCTTCGGTCACCTGAGGAAGAGAGTGTTTGAAGACCAGGACCTCAAACCCAGCACCAAGCTCGTGGTCTAGAGCAGTAGTGATACCTGCCCTCCTGTATGCTTCAGAGACATGGACCATGTACAGCAGGCACCTCAAAGCACTGGAGAGGTATCACCAACACTGCCTCCGCAAGATCCTGCAAATCCATTGGCAGGATAGGTGCACCAACATCAGGGTTCTCGTTCAAGCCAAGATCCCCAGCATCGAAGCTTTGACCACGCTCGATCAGTTCCGATGGACGGGCCACATCATCCACATGCCCGATACAAGACTCCCAAAACAAGCACTCTACTCAGAGCTCCGACACAGCAAGAGAGCCCCAGATGGGCAGAGGAAACGCTTCAAGGACACCCTCAAAGCCTCCTTGAAAAAGTGCAACATCCCCACCGACACCTGGGAATCCCTGGCCCAAGACGGCACAAAGTGGAAGAGAAGCATCTGGGAAGGTGCCGAGCACCTCGAGTCTCTTCGCTGGGAGCAAGCGGAAGCCAAGCGCAAACAGCGGAAGCAGCGCACGTCAACCCAAGCACCCCACCCACCCACCCTTCAACCACCATCTGCCCCACCTGCGACAGAGACTGTAGGTCCCCCGCATTGGACTCATCAGTCACCTGCAAACTCATTTTTAGTGTGGAAGCAAGTCATCCTCAGTTCCGAGGGACTACCTAAGAAGAAGGAGTTTTTTGAGGATGTAACTGGTAGAATAGATAAGGGAGAACCAGTGGATGTGGTGTATTTGGATTTTCAGAAGGCCTTTGATAAAGTCCCACATAAGAGGTTAGTGTGCAAAATTAAAGCACATGGGATTGCGGGTAATATACTGGCATGGATTGAAAATTGGTCAACAGACAGTAGGAATAAATGGGTCTTTTTCGGACAGGCGGTGACTAGTGGGGTACCGCAGGGATCAGTGCTTGGGCCCCAGCTATTCACAATATATATCAATGATTTGGATGAGGAAACCAAATGTAATATTTCCAAGTTTGCTGACGACACGAAACTAGGTGGGATTGTGAGTTGTGAGGAGGATGCAAAGAGGCTTCAAGGCGATTTAGACAAGTTGAGTGAGTGGGCAAATACATGGCAGATGCAGTATAATGTGGATAAATGTGAAGTTATCCACTTCGGTAGGAAAAACAGAAAGGCAGGGTATTATTTAAATGGTGATAGATTGGGAAATGTTGATGTACAGAGGGACCTGGGTGTCCTTGTATACCAGTCACTGAAAGCAAACATGCAGGTGCAGGAACAGTTAGGAAGGCAAATGGTATGTTGGCCTTCATTGCAAGAGGATTTGAGTACAGGAGCAAGGATGTCTTATTACAGTTATACAGGGCCTTGGTGAGGCCACACCTGGAGTAGTGTGTGCAGTTTTGGTCCCCTTACCTAAGAAAGGATATACTTGCCATAGAGGGAGTGCAGCAAAGGTTCATCAGACTGATTCCTGGGATGGCAGGACTGTCGTATGAGGAGAGACTGGGTCGACTAGGCCTGTATTCACTAGAGCTTAGAAGAATGAGAGGGGATCTCATTGAAACGTATAAAATTCTGACAGGGCTAGACAGACTGGATGCAGGGAGGATGTTTCCCCTTGCTGGGGGGTCTAGAACGAAGGGTCACAATCTCAGGATACGGGGTAGGACATTTAGGACTGAGATGAGGAGAAATTTCTTCACTCAGAGGGTGGTGAACCTGTGGAATTCTCTACCACAGAAGGCTGTGGAGGCCAAGTCACTGAATATATTTAAGAAGGAGATAGATAGATTTCTAGACACAAAAGGCATCAAGGGGTATGGGGAGAGAGCGGGAATATGGTATTGAAATACAGGATCAGCCATGATCATATTGAATGGTGGAGCAGGCTCGAAGGGCCGAATGGCCTACTCTTGCTCCTATTTTTCTAAGTATCTCTCTGCCTCTGACTTATCACTCTTTCGATCTTCTTGTTCCTACTCTTATTGCTCGATAAGGAGGATATTGGGTTGCCCAGGTGTTATCAATCAAAATCACTGACAAAGGTGCCCCCTTTTTAAAGGGGTACATACAATAAACTCCAAATTATAAATAAAAAGGAAACATAATAAATTAAATCAATGTTATTACTAGTGTCCACTACACACTCCAGTCCTTCCTGTGCCCACCGGTGGTGGAAGGCCTCAAGCGTACCGGTGGACACCCCATGCTCCTTCTCCAGGGATACCCAGGGTGCAGACATAGCCACAGGGGAGAGGCAGGCAGCCAGAGCGAACAATCCCATCG
This sequence comes from Somniosus microcephalus, assembly GCF_052327205.1. Classification (NCBI taxonomy): domain Eukaryota; kingdom Metazoa; phylum Chordata; class Chondrichthyes; order Squaliformes; family Somniosidae; genus Somniosus; species Somniosus microcephalus. The sequence goes on from NC_141001.1 coordinate 67,312,672, forward strand.
ACCACATCCAGCCTGAACCTGTTGATGGCCCTCTTCCTTTTTCTGCGAGTCTTTCTTCCCCTCTGTCTCTCCTCTTTTCTTTTTGCCTCCCATTATCGCTATTGTTATTTTTTTAATGTTATTCTTGGGATATAGGGGATGCTGGCAAACTTGCATTTATTGCCCATCCCTAGTTGGCTAGTTGTGGGCCTTCTACTTGAATAGCTGCATATCTTGTGGCTTCCATGATGGTGTTAGGTAGGGAATTCCTAACGACAATGAAGAAACAACAGTAAAAGTCCAAGTCCAAGTCAAGATGGAGTGTGACTTGGAGTAAAACTTGAAGGTGATGATGTTCCTATGACAGGTTGCAGGACTGGAACGTGTTGTAGAACTGGAACGTGTTGTTGAAGCAAGCGTGGAGAATTACTTCAGTACATTCTATAGATAGTAGATACTGCAGCAACAATGCATTGGTAGTGGAAGGGGAGGATACTGAGTTCAGTGGCAGGGCTCCAATCAAGCAGTTTAATAATAGATAAAAAGGTACTGACTTATTTTTCCTTTCTCACTTGTGCCATGTGTCTAATCCTACCCCTCATATTTTAAATTCTCCCTCTCATCTGACTTCAGTTCCCTTAAAAAATCTGATTCATTATCTGTATCCCCTGAGCCTCCGATCTCCCCCTCACGCCCTATGCCTCTCCTGCAGCCTGATTTATGTGCTTCGAAGTATCCCCTCCTGCCAACATCATATACTTTTGAACACCTCCTTTCCTCATTTATGTCAAATGCTCCGTCCCAGTCAGTCCATGCATGTTGACATCCATAATGCATTATTGTCCAAGCCCAACCTACTGCACAGCACCTAATGGAAAGCAGAATTGCTCAGTTAGAGCTTAGGAAACATTACTTAATCTGAGTTATCCCAGCCTCCTCACACTATGTAACTGGTTTGGTACCTAGGTAATATTGTGGTAGAGAGCTATATTTTTCCAGGTAGTCAAATAGGATATGTTTCCAAGATTTTCAATCATTTGGACTTGGACTATGTAGTCAATTCAACTGTGCTTCCTACATTCAGTAGCCCATTCATATTGATGATTTAACATCTGAAGCATCCACCATCCATCTACTGTAAAAGACTTCTTGTTTCAACTTGTCACTTCAACCTCAAGGGCGACTGAGCAAAAAATGTGAAATATAGTTATTCCATTTGTAATAATGGTAAAACAGAATTGCCCTTTTAGTGGCAATGCTACTCTTGATGTAACTACAGCAAACATGTATTTGCTGCACACAATACTACATTACTACATAGTAATTAAAGCACCAATTATTAAATAGTATTTGACCAAATTAGCTAAATTAGAATTTTAAAAATGTCTTTGTGGGATAAACATTTCTATTATGGGTGTGCTTCTTATACACACACATTATTTATATTAGTGGCTTTAAAAACAATTTTAATTACCTAAGTTCTTGGAGTGCTTCACATTTCCTGTTGTCTCAAGATACGAGCTGGGAGTTAGAGTTAAATGGGACAGCTCTGGCGCTGTGGCCAATGGTTTCTTCCATATTTCCAGGTGCAAGCAACAAAGATTTCTTTCTTTTATGAGATAGAGCTGGTCCCAGAATCTCAAGTCTCTCTTCACTGCATTATCTACCTCCATTCATGCATTTTTACACCTAGGTCTCTCCACGCCCATAGGGTATTAGGCACCTGAGACACTGGACTGCATTCTACGATGGCAATGATAGCCAGCTCTCTTCTGTTTCATCGATAATGGCAACAATAGTAATTTACACTTTCTGTACCGCTAAAGTAATAAAGCATCACAAATCGCTTCACAAATGTGGAAAATAACCAGAGACTAAAAAATGGAGGAAGAACTAGAAGGGAGATGACTGAAAGCAATATTGAAGAGGTAAATTTTGAGGAAGCTTTAGAAGGAGGGGTGCGAGGTAGTAAATGTCAGATAAAAGATTCCAAAATGGAGAACTGGAACAGCTGAAGGCTCTGCAATCAAAGGTGGAGTGAATAGAAGGAGGGAAATAAAAGAGGCTGTGATCAGAAGAGCAGAGAACATGCATGAGTGAGGTTGCAGTGTTATGTTCATTAATAACTAGTCATTTTCATTATGAACAGCTAGCTTCTAGCTAGTCACTTTATTCATGCCATGTGGACTTGTACAGCATCCATCTTGACTACTGCCTTGTGGGTAGCCTAGTGCATCAGGGGTAGTCCACTCTTAAACATACAGCTAAACATATAGCAACATACAGCTCCACCTAGTGTACCATTCTAGAATGACATGTTACTGATCATTACATCCCCCTTTCTTTGAGGTTAAACAAAATCAATATCAATCAATCATAACGACATAAACATCTTCACAACAGTCAACACATTTTCAATATAGTTTTCTTTGTACTCAAAGATTAAGTCTATCAGGCTTTTTTACTTCACGTGTGGATCTTCTCAGCACAGGTAAGTCTGATGTGTTTTCATGAGAGCCTGTATGTGTGTTTGTGTTAGATTGTTCTGGTGGTGATTGACAAGATTCAGTTGCGGCATTGTCATCGATTTGCTCTTGGATAGTTTCTTGTGTTTTTAGGAGGGAACGGCAGTTCCTCCTGAGAATCTGTCCTTCCTCAGTTCTAACAGTGTATGACCGTGGTCCTACTACCTCAAGAACTGTAGCTTTCCTATTCCATGCATCTGGATCCTCAATCCTGACAACATCATCCCTTGTCAATGGTTTTAGGGTTTTGGATGACTTGTCATAGTATGATTTCTGTTTCAGTTTTAACAGTTGAAGTCTCTGTCTCAGTTCATTACTCTGCTTTTCTTTTGCACAGCAGGGTAGCGTAGTGCACAACTTGCGACCCATTAGGAGTTCAGCAGGTGAAGAATCAGAATCTAAAGGTGAGGCTCGGTAGCTCAGCAGGGCGAGATAAGGATCAGACTTGCTTTATGTTGCTTTCTTCAGTAGCTGTTTGAGAACTTGAACACCTTTCTCTGCCTTACCATTCGACTGAGCATACAGAGGACTGGATGTGATGTGTTGAAAGTCATAATGTGCTGCAAACTGTTGCCACTCCTTACAGTTGAAGCACGGACCATTGGCGCTAACGGCAATCCTGGGAATTCCATGTCTGGCGAAGATGGATTTCACATGCATTATGACACTGCTTGCTGTGGTGCTTGAGAGCAACGCCATCTCAGGATAGTTAGAATAGTAGTCAATCACTATTAGATAGTCTTTACCATTCAAATGAAAAAGGTCCATACCAACCTTTTGCCATGGTGCTGTTGGTAAGTCAGCTACTATCATTGGTTCCTTTGCTTGTTTGTTTTGGTGTTTCTGACATGTCTCACATATGCCTATCATGTTCTCAATGTCCTTATTTATGCCAGGCCAATAAACAGTGTCTCTTGCTCTCCTTTTGCATTTTTCAATTCCGAGGTGTCCCTCATGAATCCTTTTGAGCATGTCTTGATGTAGAGCCTGTGGAATGACTATTCTGTTCTGTTTCAGTAATAGTCCACTTGCGACACTCAACTCTGACCTGATGTGATAGTACTTTGGACAGGAACCTTTTGGCCAACCATGATGAATGTTCTCTATTACTGTTTGTAACACTGTATCTTTTACTGTTTCTTCTGCTATTTGCTTTGATTTTGTGTCTGACATGGGCAGCGCAGCAGTGACCATACTCACATGAACATCCACGTCTTCTTCAGTAGAGCTCACATGACTCATTGTGGGTGCTCGGGATAGTGCATCTGCTAACACTATGTGTTTGCCTGGTGTGTAGATCAGTTCAAAGTCATATCTTTGCAGCTTCATCATGAGTCGTTGAATCCTTGGAGACATCACATTCAGGTTCTTTTTTATGATGGCAACCAGTGGGCCGTGGTCTGTCTCAACTGTGAAGGTGGGAAGTCCATATATGTAGCCATGGAACTTTTCTAGTCCAACTACCAAGCCTAGACATTCCTTTTCAATCTGGGCGTATCAACACTCAGAATCAGTCATAGACCTGGAGGCATAGGCAACAGGCTTCCAATCTTCACCCTCTGCTTGTAGCAAGACCGTGCCTAGGCCATCTTTTGATGCATCCATTGACACTTTGATTCTCTTTGTTGGGTCAAAGAAGGTGAGTACAGGTGTGGTTGTCAGCACTGTTTTGAGGTTCACCCACTCTTGTTCATGTCTTTCTGTCCATGCGAACTCATTTGTTTTACGTAGCAGGTTTTGCAGACAGGCTGTCTTGGCTGACAAGTTAGGAATGAATTTTCCAATGAAGTTTATCATCCCCATGATGCGTAGCACTCCTTTTTTGTCAGTGGGTCGGGGCAGGTTGAGTATGGCGTTTACTTTTTCCATATCTGGCTCTATTCCTTTACCAGATAATCTCCTAGGAAAGTGACTTCCTGGACGCCAAACTGACACTTGGCTTTGTTGAGCTTTAGTCCATTCCGGCGTATGCTCTGTAGTACTTTAGTCAGTCTCTCATTGTGTTCTTTCAGTGTGGAGCCCCAGATGATGATGTCATCAACATAGACCCGTACTCCTTCCAGACCTTCAATTATGTGTTCCATCGCTCTATGAAAGATTTCAGATGCAGATATTATCCCGAAAGGCATTCTGAGGAAACAATACCTGCCAAATGGTGTGTTGAAGGTACAGTATTTGGTGCTTTCTTCATCCAGTTTTAGTTGCCAAAATCCTTGTGAGGCATCGAGCTTTGTGAAGTATCTGGCACCTGACATTTCACTGGTGATTTCTTCTCGCTTGGGAATCTGGTAGTGTTCACGTTTTATGTTTGCATTTAAGTCCTTTGGATCCATGCATATTCTTAGATCATTGTTCTTTTTCTTTACACATACCATGGAGTTAACCCAGTCTGTTGGCTCTTCGACTTTCCTGATGGCTCCTAGTATGGTCATTCTGTCCAGTTCATTCTTGAGCCGGTCACGCAGGGGTGCTGGAACTCTCCGTGGAGCATGTACCACTGGCTGAGCATCCTCCTTTAGCTGGATCTTGTAAGTGAATGGTAGAACTCCAAATCCTTTGAATACATCCTGGAAATTACTCACTACAGAAGCCACCGAGTCATCTGGTCTGCTTATGGCACAGTTTATACGGTAGACTCTCTTGACCAGTTCTAAGTCCTCACAAGCTTTGTCACCTAGTAGTGAATCAAGTCCTTCAGCCACAACAGAAAACATGAGATGATGCACTTTGTCTTTGGCTGTCACTTTAAGTCTGCATACACCTAAGCTATCTATTTTCTGTCCATTATAGTTCTTCAGTAGTACTGACTTTTTCTGTATTTTGGGCTTTTCTTTCATGTTTTTAATGTCACTCATACTGATTAAGTTTGCTTTTGCCCCAGTGTCTAGTTTCAATGTAACTAATGCTCCATTTACCTGCAGTGGGATCATCCATTTGTCCTCTTTTACTGCATTAACTTTATGTTCAGCATTGTCCATTCCTGAGGGCTGCACATTTTCTGTATCCTTTTTGATATTGTCACATGACACCATTCCTGCAGAAAATGTCTCACTTAAATCAGTGTCCTCAATCACATTAACTCGTTGCCCTTTCTTAGTTTTTACTTTTGAAAAGCATTGTTTGGCAAAGTGATTCTTTCCATTACATTTTGTGCACATTTTTCCAAACGCTGGGCATTGTTTTAACTGGTGTTTGTAACCACAGCGTTTACAATTAAAAATTCCATCCTCCCGATTGCTTTTCATTTCTGTTCTGCCCACATTTCTTTCCTTTGTAGGACACAGCACCGACAGCAGCACTATCACTTACTACAATCGCATTATTATTAATTTCACTGAAGGTCTTCGCGTGCTTTTGAGCTAGCTCACTGGCTTGGCATATTTTCACAGCATTTTCCAATGTTAGTTCGGTTTCTCTCAACAGACGTTCCCTGACCTTTTTATCATGAATACCAAACACAATCTGGTCACGAATCATGGATGCTTTCAGCTCAGAGAAATTACATGTCTGTGCTTTCAGTTTCAGATCGGTCATAAAGCTATCAAAAGTCTCATTTTGCTGCTGTGTCCGTGAACAGAACACGTACCTCTCATAGGTTTCATTCTTTTTGGGAGAATTTCTTTAGCACATCGTCCAGTTTTTTCTGTCCTCCTCTTGATCAAATACAAATGTATTAAATACCTCTATCGCCTACGGGCCTGCAACCGTGAGCAGCAACGCTATTTTCCTTGCGTCTGGCTTCGTACCGAATCCGATGGCAGCAATGTAGAGTTCGAATTGTTGTTTGAAAGTCCGCCAATTGCAGTCGACATTCCCCGTGAGTTTCAATCCCTCCGGTGGCCTCAAAGTCTCCATGTCGCGTTTCACAATATTCAGCAGATTTTACCACTTCTGGTACCATGTTATGTTCATTAATAACTAGTCGTTTTCATTATGAACAGCTAGCTTCTAGCTAGTCACTTTATTCATGCCATGTGGACTTGTACAGCATCCATCTTGACTACTGCCTTGTGGGTAGCCTAGTGCATCGTGGGTAGTCCACTCTTAAACATACAGCTAAACATACAGCAACATACAGCTCCACCTAGTGTACCATTCTAGAATGACATGTTACTGATCATTACAGCAGAGGTAGAGATGGTGAGGACAAGGACTTTGAAATGGATGTGTTGATGGAAAGGGAAGTGAAGGTTGGTGACCAATGGAATCATCAAATTTGGAGGTGACAAAGGCTTTGCAAGTGAAGAGGGCAATGTTCTGAACATGGAAATAGGTAGTTTTGGATATGGGGTTTGAAGCTCAGCTGAGAGTCAAACAAGAGACAAAGATTGCACACCATTGGGTTCCATTTGTAGGAGCTGCTAGAGATGAAGAATTAGGTGCTAAGGTGCAGAGTTGTAGGTAAAAGCCGAACACAATGACTTTGATCGTCTTGATGTTGAGTTAGAAATTTTTGCTTATCCAGGATTAGGCGGTCAGTCAGCATAGTTGTAGTTGAGAAATTAAGAGTGATGGCAGAGATATATAGCTGGACAAACAAGATAACGGCATCTTCCTTTGAGGAATAGCCATGATTTGGAATGTGATGAATCATCTATGTTGTTATGGAAGTATGATTTGTGAATTTGTGACAAGATTCTGTCATGGCTGCTGAATAAGAAATTGAAGAATGTTTGCGTACCAAACTTTAAGGAATGCAGATAAACTTGAAAAACAAAAATTAGATATGTTTAATATATTATGCAATGTTCTTGGCAGTCACATTAGTTTAAATTACATTCTTAAACAATAGTGCTATGATATAATGTATAACACAAAATATAAATTTACCAGAAGAGATGCAGTTATCTCCAATCTCAGCCACAAATTGCATCCAAAAAAGAGATAGAGGAACAAATCATTCAGCATATAAAATATATAGAAATACTCCAGTTGAAAGAAGCACTCAGTAATCGAGTTTTTAGCTTGAGAATATTGTTATGCAGATAGTGAATCAAGTAAAACAGAATATGTTGAGTTACACGACTAATTTTTGCATTTCAGAACCCAGCAGTACAAGAATACCTTCAAGAATACCAACAAGAATATAAAGGGAAACTGGTAGCATCAATAGTTACCCTACTGAGTTTCAGTGACTTCAGGATAACCCAGATCCAATGAACTATTTTGAGAGTTTAAGGACTTGAAACCACTAACAGACCTTCAGCTCTTCAAAATGTTTTGGATGGCACTCCATGTGATTGAATGCATGTGGATAAAGTTATGACCTGGACTAAAGTTCAAGAATGTTTGTATGGCATTGTGGCAGATAAGTACCTGGATGAATCGGCTGACAGAATAAGAACTCGCAAGGAAAAAGGAAATGCAAGTATTGATGATTGCAGTATCCTAATTCTAAGGAGTGTAAAATGGTTACCTGAATATAAATAAATATCTAAAACTATCATTTATGTAAAATGTGCAAAAATTGGCAAACTTGGCAAGTGATCAAGTTTTGTTTCAAAAATGCAGCAGGACCATCACTGGAGAAGGTGCACAAAGATTTAATAGGTATAAGCTCTCATATCTGGTACCTGTAGTATTCTATCAAGAAAGATTGAACAGGCTGGGGCTCTTTTCTCTGGAAAAGAGAACACTGAGGGGTGACCTGATAAACATCTTTGAGATTATGAAAGGGTTTGATAGGGTAGATGCAGAGAAGATGTTTCCACTTGCAGGAGAGACCAGAACTAGGGCCAATAAATATAAGATAGTCACTAATAAATCCAATAGGGAATTCAGGAGAAACTTCTTTACCCAGAGAGCGATTAGAATGTGGAACTCGTTACCACAAGGGGTGGTTGAGGCAGGTAGCATAGATGCATTCAAGGGGAAACTAGATAAGCACATGAGGAAGAAACAAATAGAAGGATATGCTAATGGGGTTAGATGAAAAGGGGTGGGAGGAGGCTTGTGTGAAGCATAAACACCAGCATGGAACTGTTGGGTCAAATGGCCTGTTTCTGTGCTGTAAATAATTTGTAATACTTTGTAACTTTGTTATAGGGTATGGTAGCACAGTGGTTATGTTACTGGACTAGTACTCTAGAGGCCTGGACGAATGACCTGGAACAGGAGTTCAAATCCCACCATGGCAGTTAGGGAATTTAAATTGTTAATTAAATAAATCTACGATTAAAAAATGCTAGTATCAATAATGGTGACCATGAAAATACCAGATTGTTGTAAAAACCCAACTGGTTCACTAATGTCCTTTGCAGAAGGAAACCTGCTGTCCTTACCTGGTCTGGCCTATATGTGACTCCAGCCCCACAGTAATGTGGTTGACTCTTAACTGCCCTCTGAAATGGCCTAGCAAGCTACTCAGTTGTATCAAACCGCTACAAAAAGCTATAACAATAAAACCGGACGGACCACCTGGCATCAGCCCAGTTAACCCTGTAAAGTCCTCCTCACTAACATCTGGGGACTTTTGCCAAAATTGGGAGAGCTGACCCACAGACTAGTGAAGTGGTGCTTCCAAGCCATTCTTGGTAATGGAACATTGAAGTCCCCCCAGCCGGAGTATGCTCTCAGAATCATACCTTTCAACCGACATCCCCGACTCCTCCATCACCATCCCTGGGTATGTCCTGTCCCACAGGCAGCACAGAGGTTGTGGCACAGTGGTATACAGTCGAAGGGAGTGGCACTGGGAGTCTTCAGCATTAACTCTGGACCCCATGAAGTCTCATGGCATCAGGTCAAACATGGGTAAGGAAACCTATTGCCCTCCTTCAGCTGATAAATCAGTACTCCTCCGTGTTGAACACCACTCGGAAAAAGCACCGAGGGCAGCAAGGACACAGAAGGGCATGCTGCTTCCACTGTACTCTGGGTGGGGGACTTCAATGTCCATCACCAAGAATGGCTTGGTAGCACCACTACTGACTGAACTGGCTGAGTCCTGAAGGACATCGCTCCCAGACTGGGCTTCCGGCAGATGGTAAGAGAACCAACACGAGGGAAAAACCTACTTGACCTCATCCTCACCAATCTACCTGTCGCAGACGCATCTGTCCATGACAGTATTGGTAGGAAAGACCACCACACACTCCTTGTGGAGACGAAGTCCCATCTTCACACTGAGGACACCCTTCATCGTGTTGTGTGGCACTACCACCATGCTAAATGGGGTAGATTCAGAGCAGATCTAGCAGCTCCAAACTTGAAATTCTTGAGGCGCTATGGGCCTTCAGCAGCAGCAGAATCGTTCTCCACTACAATCTGTAACCCCATGGCCCAGCATATCCCTCACTCTACCATTATCATCTAGCCAGGGGACCAACCCTGGTTCAACGAGGAGCAGCACCAGGTGTACCTAAAAATGAGGTGCCAACCTGGTGAAGCTACAACACAGGCCTACATGCATGCTAAACCGCAGAAGCAGCATGCCGTAGACAGAGCTAAGCAATCCCATAACCAACAGATCAGATCAAAGCTCTGCAGTCCTGCCACATCGTCATGAATGGTGATGGACAAAAAACAACTAATGGGAGGAGGATGCTCCATGAATATTCCTGTCCTCAATGATGGCGGAGCCCACAAGTGCAAAAGGCAAAGCGGAATGGTTTTCAACCTGCTTCAGCCAAAAGTGCCGAGTGGATGAGCCATCTCGGTCTCCTACCGAGGTCCCCGCTATCACAGATGCCAGTCTTCACCAATTCCATTCACTCTACGTGATATCAAGAAACAGCTCAGCGTACTGGATACAACTAGAACTAGCCGTGCCTCTAGCAAAACTGTTCCAGTACAACTACAACACTGTAATCTACACGACAAAGTGGAAAATTGCCCAGGTATGCCTTGTCCACAAAAAGCAGTGATTCAAGGGACAGTGCTATCAAGCAGCACTTACTCAACAAAATCTGCTCACGGACGCTCAGTTCGGGTTCCATCAGGACCACTCAGCTCCAGACTTCATTACAGCCTTGGTCCAAACATTCGTGCCACACAAGTGCCAGGCAATGACCATCTCCAACAAGTGAGAGTCTAACTACCGCCCCTTGACATTCAACGGCATTTCCTTAGCCGAATCCCCCACCATCAACATCCTAGGGGTCACCACTGACCAGAAACTTAACTGGGACCAGCCACATAAATACTGTGGCTACAAGAGCAGGTCGGAGGCTCGGTTTTCTGCGGTGAGTGTCTCACCTCCTGATTCCCTAAAGCCTTTCCACCATCTACAAGGCACAAGTCAGGAGTGTGATGGAAAACTCTCCACTTACCTGGATGAGTGCAGCTCCAACAACACTCAAGAAGCTCGACACCATCCAGGACAAAGCAGTCCGCTTGATTGGCACCCAATCTACCACCTTAAATATTCACTCCCTCCACCACCGGCGCACCGTGGCTGTAGTGTGTACCATGTACAAGATGCACTACCGCAACTCGCCAAGGCTTCTTCGGCTGCACCTCCCAAATCCGCAACCTCTACCACCTAGAAGGACAAGGGCGGCAGGCACATGGGAGCAGATCACCTCCAAGTCACACACCATCCTGACTTCGAAATATATCCCGATCCTTCATTGTCGCTGGGCCAAAATCCTGGAACTCCCTACCTAACAGCGCTGTGGGAGTATCTTCACTGCTCGGACTGCAGCAGTTCAGGTGGCTCACCACCACCTTCTCAAGGGTCATTAGGGATGACCAATAAATGTTGGCCTTGCCAGCGAAGCCCACATCCCGTGAATGAGTTTTAAAAAATCTCAATATTTGGCTGCAAGTAAATACAGATAACTGAAAGAGGATTAGAGATAGTAACTGAATTTTGGGGTTAATGTAACTAACAAACTCCTCAACCATTGCCCTCACTACTTATGGTCTAATTTGAACTTTTGGACTGGTAACTAGCTTTTTTCTTCCACCCAATCGGTTTCATCTAATTAATTTGATTTGCATATATATTCTAATTTATGGCCCAGAATTTCATGATGTGCTTATTATTCTGCAACCTTTCAACAGTATACATCATTATCCAGTGTAGAGTTTCTAGGAAATAATGGCATAACTGAGGTATGCCATTATTTACGCTGCACCAGAATTTCCTGGGACTTTTACACCATTCCTCCGATACCCCCACCCAAAAGTTCATTATCATAGTTCTGCTCACCATTGCAGTCAATTGTGATTGCGAATTTCTTTGATTTACACCCGTTTTCTCACCGTAACCACTTGGAATGAAAAATAATGGCACAGGTGATGTGATATTGATGTGATTTGTGGTCCTCACAACTCTCAGCCTGGGAGGACAACAAAAGGACCTTTAAAGCTGTGGAGCCTCGTCCATGCAGTCTGGAAATTCTTCTCAGATTTTCTTTACTGGTTCTCTCAGTTTTGCCAATCTTCCCAGTTTTGCCATCCAGAGTCCTGCGATTGTCTGAAGGCAATACTTTCAGGACCCCACCCTTCTCTACACATTAAAGAAAGACTTGCATTTATATAGCACCATTCACAACACCTCAGGGCATCCCAAAGCACTTTGCAGCCAATGTATAGTCACTGTTGTAATGTGGGAAGCGCGGCAGCCAATTTGCGTACAGCAAGCTCCTATAAGCAGCAGTGTGATAATGACCAAATAATCTGTTTTCGTTATGTTAATTGAGAGATAAATATTGGCCAGGACATCGGGGATAACTCCCTTGCTCTTCTTCGACATAGTGCCATGGGATCTTTTACGTCCACCTGAGAGAGCAGATGGGGCCTTGGTTTAATGTCTTATCTGAGGGACGGCACCTTTGACAATGCAGCACTCCTTCAGTACTGCACTGGAGAATCAGCCTAGATTTTTGTGCTCAAGTCTCGAGTGCGACTCAGGGGCAAGAATGCTACCAACTGAGCCACGGCATTCCACTGGGCATTCTCCTGTTCTTGCTTATCATGAACGAGCTGGAGAAGGACTAGGAGGAGGCAAGGTCGTGAGGCACCAAGGCTGAAAACTGCACCAACTCATTACTTGCCGCCGCCCCCCCCCCCCACCCGCCGCAACAAGAGTGTGTACAAGGAGCGAATGTCATTTGAGGCACTGTCAGAGGAGCTGTGCGTGCACAGACTGCGCTTCAGCAAGAAAGCGTTTTGCCACCTCTGTGAAATGCTGCAGGAAGACCTGAAGCCATGCTCTACCTCCCTCAGGGCCTTGTCAGTTGGAATGCAGGTGACAACAGTCATTTCTACAGTTGTGGTTCCATTCAGTCAGGCGTGACTTCTGTAACATCGGCCAAAGAGCTGTGAGAGCCTGCATTTAATAGATGACAGATGCCCTCTTTCGCAGGGCATCCGACTTCATTGAATATAGCCAAACCCGTCTCAGCTCTACCTATTTGAGGGCCTTCTGGTCCTTATTCCTGAAGTTCATGTCCCTTTTCGTTACCTCTTCCTGACTCTGCAACATATCTGTGGAAAAGAGGATGTGCAAGTCACTGGAAATTACTTTTACAGTGTTTTACAACGTTTTTAACCAAAATTAACTTTTTAAAATTGATTTTAAATGATTTCAGCTCACTTACCTCCCAATGCCAAGTCTCACTTTTTATAGTGCCATGTCATAGGTCTGCAGGGTAAGCCATTGCCTGCAACGCAAACAAGGTCCTTGATTTATCATTGAACTTGCTGTATCATAGGCAAATTGATTTTCCACAAAATCTTGATGGAAGTATAACGCAAGATCGAAGAGTGCACCTGCCTGATTTATGCCATGCATCCTATATCACGCAGTTACAGGAAATTCCGAGCCAATATATTTTACTGATTCATTGTGTTATTTGCCCAATTGGTGTATGCAAATTGGGCAAAAATAGCACAATTGGGGTTATCCCTATAAGAATAACAAATATCCCCTCCAAGTTTTGTGAAGATAGGACTTAAGAGTTTTTGAATTATTAATCGAAATGTGGAAAATAATTATAATATTGTAGCGGTACCACCGAGTGTCCCTTGCTTACTGTACATAATTCCCTTTAACGTAACGATGTAGCCAGTGCGGGGCTTTCCTCCTTTGGGAGCGTGGGCGAACGCGATGACGCGGGTTAACGCGATGACGTCACGTCACACATCACGTGACCGTCATCACACAAGTCACGTGACTACCCAAGCGCGGGAAGAACGCGATGACGTCATCACGCAATCCACGGGACTGCCTACTGAGTCCTCGTGGCGTCTCCGTCTGGTGAAGACCTATTTTATGGCTCTCCTGTACCTAGCTCTGCAACCTGTTAGAATTCCTCTGTTCCTGCATTAAAAACCTTTTTGATTGTTCTCCTGGAGTCACACTCGATTAGTAAGTAGGAATTCGTCCAATACCTACATCGGTAAACACGAATACCTACAATTTCCTTGTTACACAGGCGGAGCAACAAGCAGCCACAAAGGTGGTTTCCAATCCTCTGATAAATTATAGCTTTATGAAATCTTGTACAATCAAAAGCAGTTGATCTTCAGTGGTTTATGTTTGTTACTGCTGAGATGTTAAGGAAGTGACCTCATTGTAGCTATTATGCACCACCAAACTAATGTGACAACAGGTGAGCAGGACGCAATGAGTAACAGTGGCCTCCAAAACGAAAGATGAATACAATCAACGGAACAAGCAACTAATATTTTGCCATCAATATAAAAGTACACTGGGAGTCTTGGGGGAAACAAATCTTGAGTTACTGATCTGGGACTAGTGTGTCCTGGAAACTACAAGTTCTGGCATTAAAGGCATAGGTCGAGATAGCCACGGGAAACCTATTGTTATTCATCTTCAAGCCGCACTTTTTCATTTTCACATTTGTTACCTTTTATATCACTTGCTAGTTAGTTTTTAAACTTTGTATTTAACGCTTCAGTTACAATGCATGCTTGCCATTGATGGCACAGCTCAAGTTGGCAGCAAATAGGTAATTTTTTTTTTTACTTTCCTGGCATGCTCAGGTGTCTATCTTTGTACTGGACTATTTAAATACAAATGCGGGTACTCCCACCTTTGACAACACTCCGCAATATAAATAATCCAACTTCTAGTGTTTCAGTGGCAACACCGACCCAGATTTTCATGCATTTAGTGATCTACCATTGAGTCTGATGTCTCTGTTTCTAGCCCACTAAACACACAGTGCAGCATCGGCAGCGGGTGGAGGCAGAGCAGCGCAGCAGAGCGACTACAAGAGGCCCCAGAGGCGCAGGTAGGCCTCAGTGCGGCATCGGCAGCGGGTAGAGGCGGAGCAGCGCGGCAGAGTGACTGCAAGAGGCCCCAGAGGCTCAGGTAGGCATACCAATCTCCAATCTCAGGCAAGGAGAGAGGTAAAAAGTACTCAAGGTGTGACGTCACCACAAAACAGGTAGGTGATTGGTTGGAGTGTTTCTCTCATTTTAAAACTTTCAGTCTGTGGTTTATAGTTTTTAAGGTTGCTGTGGTGTACCAAGGCCTTTCTGGTGCAGAGTGACTGTTGGTAAACCATTTAACTGGTGTAACTAGAGGGACTGATTTAATTTAAATCCAATTAATTAAAGGGGATACTAGCATCTAAAATCAGGCAGAGGGTGTCCATAACTAACAATAAAAAATTTAATTAATTACATAGAATGGAGCAGGTGATGTGTTACTGTTGCGAGATGTGGGAGCCGGTGAACCCCATTGAGGCTCACGGTGATTACGTCTGTGACAAGTGTCTGCTGCTACAGGAACTCCAGCTCCGTGTTGATGAGCTGGAGTCTGAGTTTCAGACACTGCGACACATCAGGGAGGGGCAGAAGTACCTGGACTCTGTGTTTCAGGAGGTGGTCACACCGATGAAGTTAAGTAATTCAGATGTAGCTCATGGTCAGGGACAGGACGGTGTGACTACGAGTGAGGCAGGTACGGGGATCCAGGAGGTAGAGCTGGAGGAGCCGCAGCCCTTGCTCTTGACCAACAGGTTCGAGGTTCTTACTCCCTGTGGGGACAGGAGCAGGGACTGCAGGGAGGATGAGCAACCTGGCCACAGCACCGTGGAACGGGAGGCCATTCAAGAGGGGGGAGTAAATAGAAATGTTGTAGTGGTAGGGGATAGTATTATTAGGGGGATAGATAGAGTTCTCTGCAGCCGAGAGTGAGAGTCCCGAAGGCCGTGTTGCCGACCCGGTGCCAGGGTTAAGGACATCTCCTCTGGGCTGGAAAGAAACTTGCAGTGGGAGGGGGTGGATCCAGTTGTCGTGGTCCATGTTGGTACAAACGACGTAGATAGGACTAGGAAGCCGGTTCTGTTAAAGGAGTATGAGCAGCTGGGGTCAAATTAAAAAACAGAACCTCAAGGGTAATAATCTCTGGATTATTACCTGAGCCCCGAGCGAATTTGGCTAGGACAAATAAAATTAGAGAGTTAAATGCGTGGCTCAAAGACTGGTGTGGGAGAAATGGGTTTTGCTTCCTGGGACACTGGCACCAGTACTGGGGCAGGAGGGAGCTGTTCCGTTGGGACGGCCTTCACTTGGCCAGTGCTGGGACTAGAGTCCTGGCGGATCATATAACTAGGGCTGTAGAGAGGGTTTAAACTAATTAGTGGGGGGGAGGTTCCTAGAGAGCAAATAATAAAAATGTCAACAGAGAAGGTCATAGACTTAGGTAGCAGTGGGGAAATTAAAAACCAGAGCGTGTCAGGAAGGGGCAGAAGGTATGGAGTAAAAGGTAAAGTAATAAAAAGGGCAAAAGCAGGAACTAAGTGTCACAAAACATATTTAAAAGTTCTCTATCTGAATGCACGTAGCATTCGTAACAAAAAAGACGAGTTAATGGCACAAATAACTACATATGGGTATGATCTTGTGGCCATTACAGAAACATGGCTGCAGGGTGACAATGCCTGGGAATTAAACATACCAGGTTATTTAATGATCAGGAAGGACAGGCAGGAAGGAAGAGGAGGTGGGGTGGCTATGTTAATAAAGGAAGGAATCACTGTAATACAGAGAAATGATATTGGGTCAAAAGATCAGGATAATGAAACAGTTTGGGTGGAGGTAAGGAATAATAAGGGGACAAAAACACTAGTGGGCGTAGTCTATAGGCCTCCGAACAGTTGCAACTCTGTTGGACGGAGTATCAATCAGGAAATAGTTGAGGCTTGTAATAAGGGAGCATGTATAATTATGGGGGATTTTAACTACAGGTAGACTACCCTTTATCCGGACTTCCGAAAACCGAAACCCTCTAAAAACCGAAGGTTTTTTCGTTCAGCGTAAGTCGTGCGTACGACTTACGCTGAACGAAAAAACCTTCGGTTTTTAGAGGGTTCCGGTTGCGGAAGTTCGGATAAAGGATAAGTCGTGCGCACGACCCCCCGCCAGCCCCGACAACCGCCAGCCGCCGACCCCGCCAGCCCGGACAACCGCCGACCCCCCCGCGGACCCCGCCGGCCTCGACAACCGCCGACCCCCCCCGCGGACCCCGACAACCGCCGACCCCGCCAGCCGCGAACCCCGCCGGCCCCGCCAGCCGCCGAACCCCCCGCCGGCCCCGACAACCGCCGACCCCCCCCGCGGACCCCGCCAGCCCCGACAACCGCCGACCCCGCCAGCCGCCGACCCCCCCCGCGGACCCCGCCAGCCGCCGACCCCGCCAGCCGCCGACCCCCCCGCGGACCCCGCCGGCCCTGACAACCGCCGACCCCGCCAGCCCCGACAACCGCCGACCCCCCCGCGGACCCCGCCGGCCCCGACCCCCGCCGACCCCGACTGACTTACGCTGAGCGTCAGCGTAAGTCGTGCGCACGACCCCCCGCCGACCCCCCCGCGGACCCCCGCCGACCCACCTTCCGAAATCCGAAATTCTCCTTTATCCGAAACTCGGCTGGTCCCGAGGTTTTCGGATAAAGGATAGTCTACCTGTATCATATTAATTGGACAAATCAAATTGGGCAGGACTGCCTTGAGGATGAGTTCATTGAGTGTATTAGGGATGGGTTTCTTGAGCAGTATGTAACTGAACCGACCAGGGGGCAAGCAACCTTAGATCTGGTCCTGTGTAACGAGACAGGATTAATTAAAAATGTCCCAGTAAAGGATCCCCTTGGAATGAGTGACCATAACATGGTTGAATTCCATATTCAATTAGAGGGTGAGAAGGTTGGATCTCAAACAAGCGTGCTAAGCTTGAATAAAGGAGACTATGAAGGTATGAGAGCGGAATTGAGTAGAGTGAATTGGGAAAATAGATGAAAGGGTAAGACGATACATGATCAGTGGTGTACATTTAAGGAGTTATTTTACAACTTCCAAAAAAAATATATTCCACTGAGAAGAAAAGGGTGTAAAAGAAAAGACAGCCATCCGTGGCTAAGTAAAGAAATTAAGGATAGTATTTGACTAAAAACAAGGGCATATAAGGTAGCCAAATCTAGTGGGAGGATAGAGGATTGGGAAAACTTTAAAAGACAGCAAAAAATAACAAAAAGATTGATTAAGAAAGGGAAGATAGATTATGAAAGTAAATTAGCAAAAAATATAAAAACAGATAGTAAGAGTTTTTATAGTTATATAAAAAGAAAAAGCATGGCTAAAGTAAATGTTGGTCCCTTAGAGGATGAGACCGGGAAATTAATGGTGGGAAATATAGAGATGGCAAAAACACTGAATGAATATTTTGTATCAGTCTTTACAGTAGAAGACACTAAGAATATCCCAACACTGGACAAACAGGGGGCTATAGGGGGGGGAGGAGCTAAACACGATCAAAATCACTGAGGAAGTGGTACTCGGTAAAATAATGGGACTCAAGGCGGATAAATCACCTGGACCTGATGGCTTACATTCTAGGGTCTTGAGGGAAGTGGCGGTAGGGATTGTGGATGCCTTGGTAATAATTTTCCAAAACTCCCTGGACTCAGCAAAGGTCCCGGCAGACTGGAAAACTGCTAATGTAACACCCTTATTTAAAAAGGGCAGTAGACAGAAGGCTGGAAACTATAGACCGGTTAGCCTAACATCTGTGGTAGGTAAAATATTGGAGTCCATTATTAAGGAGACAGTAACAGGACATTTGGATAATCATAATTTAATAAGACAAAGTCAGCATGGTTTTATGAAGGGGAAGTCATGTTTGACAAATTTGCTGGAGTTCTTTGAGGAAGTAACATATAGGGTGGATAAAGGGGAACCTGTGGACGTAGTGTATTTAGACTTCCAAAAGGCATTTGACAAGGTGCCACACAAAAGATTATTGCTTAAGATAAAAAATCACGGGATTGGGGGTAATATTCTGGCATGGATAGAGGATTGGCTATCTAACAGAAGGCAGAGAGTTGGGATAAATGGTTCATTCTCGGACTGGCAATCAGTAACTAGTGGTGTTCCACAGGGGTCAGTGCTGGGTCCCCAACTCTTTACAATCTATATTAACGATTTGGAGGAGGGGACCGAGTGTAACATATCAAAGTTTGCAGATGATACTAAGATGGGAGGGAAAGTAGTGAGTGAGGAGGACATAAAAAACCTGCAAGGGACATAGACAGGCTAAGTAAGTGGGCAGAGATTTGGCAGATGGAATACAATACTGGAAAGTGTGAGGTTATGCACTTTGGCAGGAAAAATCGTAGAGCAAGTTATTATCTTAATGGCAAGAAACTGGAAAGTACTGAAGTACAAAGGGATCTGGGGGTCCTGGTGCACGAAACTCAAAAGGTTAGTATGCAGGTGCAGCAAGTGATTAAGAAGGCCAATGGAATGTTGGCTTTCATTGCTAGGGGGATAGAATATAAAAATAGGGAGGTATTGCTTCAGTTGTACAAGGTATTGGTGAGACCGCACCTGGAATACTGCGTACAGTTTTGGTGTCCATACTTAAGAAAGGACATACTTGCTCTCGAGTCAGTACAAAGAAGGTTCACTCGGTTAATCCCGGGGATGAGGGGATGAACATATGAGGAGAGGTTGAGTAGATTGGGACTCTACTCATTGGAGTTCAGAAGAATGAGAGGCGATCTTATTGAAACATATAAGATTGTGAAGGGGTTGGATCGGGTGGATGCGGGGAGGATGTTCCCGATGATGGGTGAAACTAGAACTAGGGGGCATAGTCTTAGAATAAGGGGCTGCTCTTTCAAAACTGAGATGAGGAGGAACTACTTCACTCAGAGGGTGGTAGGTCCATGGAATATGCTGCCCCAAAAAGCTGTAGAAGCTACATCATTACATAAATTTAAAACAGAAATAGACAGTTTCCTAGAAGTAAAGGGAATAAAGGGTTATGGGGAGCGGGCAGGAATTTGGAGATGAGTCTAGGTTCGGATCGGTCATGGCCCTGTGGGTAGCGGAGCGGGCCCAGGGGCCATGTAGCCTGATCCTGCTCCTATTTCGTGTGTCTAATTCTGTTAGATTCAGGAGATGGTTCTGTGATAGTAGATTGGCGGTTAGGATCAGATCAGCCATGATCTTACTGAATGGCGGAGCAGGCTCGAGGGGCCGATTGGCCTACTCCTGCTCCTTGTTCTTATGTTCTTACACTCTTTGCATTTGGGTGCTTCCATCACAGTCATACATGCAAATGCATTGAACCTGTTTCGCGTTGATAGAAACTGCACACAGTGCTCCAGAGAGCTTGGAAATCTGATGCAAAAGTTGTTTATCCTTTGCAATTAATTATTTTATGGGCTGCATATCTCCCATAGCTACATAGTCATAGCAACCTCCAATGGGTCTACAGAGAGTGGCACCCTAATATAAATGAGGGAGACTGGCACATGGAGGTTGCTCTCCCAAAACCATACATTAAAAAAAAGAACTGTAATATAAAAACACCTGTAAAATAAACCATTGCACTTGCTTTCTGAGGCAGGCAGCACCACCAAAGGCAGTAGCTTGCACCTACAACTCTGACGGCAAAGCCAACTTTGCCTGGAAGATAGAGGTGGCACAGAAACAAGTCCCCTACCAGGCAGAAGCGCTTCTGCTCAGCAGTTTCACTGTACCCAGGAATGAAAGTAAAGATTTTTTTTTTAATAAAAGGTGCACGTGGGAGTCACGGCACAGTTATTTTAAACGGCTTCCTTTAAAATAAAAGTTGTTTACAGTACTTTTGAACCAATAACTTTTAGAATGGGTGGGGAAACTCTGTAGAAGTGCCTGATGCTGAAACCACTTCAGAGAGAAGCAAGAGCACTTCAGCCAATCACCACAGCGATGGCCACATTTTTTTCTGCCTCTTCTGCCCTGCCTGTTGTTCAAAGCACCTTATAACATTGGGAAGGTGGTTTTAGCAGTAGCAGGGTTGGAAACCAGATCAGCAGAACATTTCCTGAAGTGAGTCTGCAACATAAAAGTGAACTATTTTTCATTGTCACGTTTCTGTATGGTGTCACCCAGTGGCAGGAATCTAATACTACAATCACATATTACAATTCATTGATCCATTGCAATAAAAAAGGATTCTTTTCTGTTGCCCACAAGCTAATCTGTAGCAAGAATGGTCGCGGACCATTAAACAACTAATGGTAGGAGTAGGCTCCATGAATATCCCCATCCTCAATGATGGTGGAGCCCAGCACGCGAGTGCAAAAGACAAGTCTGAAGCGTTTGCAACCATCTTCAGCCAGAAGTAACGAGCGGATGATCCAGATTGGCCTACTCCTGAGGACCCCACCACCACAGAAGCCAGTCTTCAGCCAATTCGATTCACTCCACGTGATATCAAGAAATGGCTGAGCACACTGGATACAGCAAAGGCTGTGGGCCCCGACAACATCCCGGCTGTCGTGCTGAACACTTGTGCTCTGGAACTAGCCGCGCCTCTAGTCAAGCTGTTCCAGTACAGCTATAACACTGGCATCTATCGGACAATGTGGAAAACTGCCCAGGTATGTCCTATCCACAAAAAGCAGGACAAATCCAATCCGACCAATTGCCGCCCCATCAGTCTACTCTCAATCATCAGCACAGTGCTGGAAGGTGTCGTTGACAGTGCTATCAAGCGGCACTTACTCATCTATAACCTACTCACTGATGCTCAGTTTAGGTTCCGCCATGACCACACGGCTCCAGACCTCATTACAGCCTTGGCCCAAACATGGACAAAGGAGTTGAATTCCAGAGGGGAGGCGAGAGTGACTGCTCTTGACATCAAGGCAGCATTTGACAGAGTGTGGCATCAAGAAGCCCTAGTAAAACTGAAGTCAATGGGAATCGGGTGGGAAACTCTCCACTGGCTGGAGTCATACCTAGCACAAAGGAAGATGGTTGTGGTGGGTGGTGGTCAATCATTATAGCTCCAGGACATTACTGCAGGAGTTCCTCAGGGCAGTGTCCTAGGCCCAACCATCTTCAGCTGCTTCATCAATGACCTTCCCTCCACCATAAGGTCAAAAATGAAGATTTTCGCTGATGACTGCACAGTGTTCAGTGCCATTCGCAACTCCTCAGATAATGAAGCAGTCCATGCCCGCATGCAGCAAGACCTGGACAACATTCAAACGTGGGCTGATAAATGGCAAGCAACATTCGCGCCACACAAGTGCCAGGCAATGACTATCTCCAACAAGCGAGAGTCTAACCACCGCCCCTTCACATTCAATGGCATTACCATCGCCGAGTCCCCACAATCAACATCCTGGGGGGTCATCATTGACCAGAAACTTAACTGGACCAGCCGCATAAATACTGTGGCTACAAGAGCAGGTCAGAGGCTAGGTATTCGGTGGCGAGTTTCTCACCTCCTGACTCCCCAAAGCCCTTCCACCATCTACAAGGCACAAGTAAGGAGTGTGATGGAATACTCTCCACTTGCCTGGATGAGTGCAGCTCCAAAACTCAAGAAGCTTGACACCATCCAGGACAAAGCAGCCCGCTTGATTGGCACCCCATCCACCACCTTAAACATTCACTCCCTCCACCACTGGCATACCGTGGCTGCAATGTGTACCATCTACAAGATGCACTGCAGCAACTCTCCAAGGCTCCTTCGGCAGCACCTCCCAAACCCACGACCTCTACCACCTAGAAGGACAAAGGGAACACCATCACATGCAAGTTCCCCTCCAAGTCACACACCATCCTGACTTGGAAGTATATCGCCGTTCCTTCATCGTCGATGGGTCAAAATCCTGGAGCTCCCTCCCTAACAGTACTGTGGGAGCACCTTCACCACACAGGCTGCAGCGGTTCAAGGCAGCTCACCACCACCTTCTCAAGGGCAACTAGGGAAGGGCAATAAATGCTGGCCTTGTCAGCGATGCCCACATCCCATGAATGAATAAAAAAGTCAGAAAGTATAAAACTGAAGGATATGATGCACTGTCCTGCAGTACTTCCAATGACATCAGTAAGAAAAAACTGACTCCTTGCAGTGCCACTTTCTCTCTTGCTCAGGTATCTTAAAACTTGACATTTAATGACTGGGCTGAACACCTTTGCAACTTTTTCACTCTTGTTTTATATGGTTAAGCTCAGTCATTGTATAGAAGCTGTATTGCACCGAGGGCCAGTAGGAATCCTCAGTGGCCCGAAAATTTTGTGAGGCACAGTTCAAAAGGTGAATCTTGTCTGTCGGAGGCACACAGAAGTGGGATTTGGCAGGGTGCTCGACAAATCTTGCAAACTTTTACATTTGTCACACAGCAAGCTTTCTGACCTGAGTTGTGCAATTTTGAGCAAAATGTCTAGGAAACATTGAAACTGCTGGTTTCTGAGCAGATCGGAGTGGCGACAAATCCATTATCTATTTTCCTCATGAAAGTTTATTTTTATAGTTTTTTTTACAGGCATCAAGCCTATTGATTGAAACTCTTCCTTCAATGGGATTACACAGAATATACAGCACAGAAACAGGCCATTCTGCATAACTAGTCTATGCTGGTGTTTATACTCCACACGTGTCTCCTCCCAATCCATCTACCTCCTTTCAGCATATCTTTCT
This sequence comes from Somniosus microcephalus, assembly GCF_052327205.1. Lineage (NCBI taxonomy): Eukaryota > Metazoa > Chordata > Chondrichthyes > Squaliformes > Somniosidae > Somniosus > Somniosus microcephalus. Next base: position 67,336,078 of record NC_141001.1, read on the forward strand.
ATTCCCTTTTCTCTCATGTACCCGTCTAGTTTCCTTTTGAAAGCATCTAAGCTAATTGCCTCAACCACTTGCTGTGGAAGCGAGTTCCACGCTCCAACCACTCTCTGTGTCAAGACATTTCTCCTTATTTCCCTATTGGATTTATGAGTAACTATCTTGTATTTATGGCCCCTAGTTTTGGATGCTCCCACAAATGAAAACATTCTCTCCAATTCTACCCTGTCCAACCCATTTATAATTTTAAAGACCTCTATCAGGTCACCTCCAAGTCTTCTCTTCCAAAGAAAAAAGCCCCAAGCTGTTCAATCTTTCCCGATAGCTGTAATCGCTCAGTTCTGGTACCATCCTTGTAAATCTTTTCTGCACTTTCTCTGGTGCTTCTATGTCCTTTTTATAGTATGGAGACCAGATCTGTACACAGTACTCCAAGTGCAACCTGACCAGTTTAACATAACTTCACTACTTTTGAATTCTATACCCACAAAAATAAATCAAAGTGCTTTGTTAACATTTTTAATTGCTTTGCTGACCTGTGATGCTGCTTTGAATGACTTGGTCACCTGTATCCCTAGATCACTTTGCTCTTCGATCCCATTCAGTTTCTTATTTTCCAAGGTGAAGGTGCTGTTTCTATTTTTTCTTGGACCTTTATTCCTTCAAAGTCGCTGAGTCAATACCCTACCACAAGGACTGCAGCATTTCAAGAAGGCCCGCCACAACCACCTTAGGGATGGACAATAAATGCAGCCTAGACGGAAAAAGACTACGGTCCGTCTAGTTTACCTTCCACCATCCTGGTAGTGTCATGATACAAAAACCCTCAATCAAACATATACACATACAGGCAGACACACTCATACACACAGCCTCTCTATTTAAAAACACTCAATATAAACTTTACCTGAATGAAGCTTTTGAAATTTGTCCTCTTATTTACCAAAATTATTAGAAGAAAAACTGTGAAGAAAGTGCTTCAAACTAAAGAAAAATATTCCCTCAATACATCTGACTGAACAGTACTGACGTATCCTGGTAACTTAAGACACACTGCACATGCTCAGAATCCAAATTCCAAATACAGCTCACAGAGTCACAGCTCTGGGAAAATGAAGGCATTAAAAGACCTAGAATTCAATTAAATTAATAAATGTAATCATGTTATTGTAAAGTATGTCATTTTTGTTTTGTTTAAACCCTTATTTTGGACAGTAAAAACTTCAGTTATTGAGAAAAATGGTGGATTAAAAAAAGCATTGAGAGTGATTTGTGCAAACCCAGAGGCTACATTGTGCAATTACTGAATGATAAACTCACATTATTAAAAAGCAGCTATTGTTTCACACAGTGCTGAAAATGTCTATCACGGCACCATCTATAGGAATAACCGGTATTGCAGGTATTTATAATGAATTTCCTGAAAACCTGCACTAAAGTAACAGTGTAAGTAATTTGGGCGTAGGTGACTTCTGTCCCCTTTTATGCCACACCCAAATTTCCTCAATCTTTTGGAATGATTCATAAAACCTCAGCCAAAACCCTCTGCTGCTAGGCATGCAGGAACAGGAGTAGGCCACTTAGCCTCTCGAGCCTGTTCCGCCATTCAATCTCCGATTTAAAATTAACAATTGATCTAGCATCAATTGCCGTTTGCGGGAGAGAGTTCCAAACTTCTACTACCCTTCGTGTGTAGAAGTGTTTCCTAATTTCGCTCCTGAAAGGTCTGGCTCTAATTTTTAAACGATACCCCCCAGTCCTAGACTCCCCAACCAGTGTAAATAGTCTCTCTCTATCTACCGTATCTGTTCCCCTTAATATCTTGAAGACTTTGATCAGATCATCCCTTAACCTTCTAAATTCTAGGGAATACATCCCTAATTTGTGTAATCTCTCTTCGTAACTTAACCCTTGAAGTCCGGGTATCATTCTGGTAAACCTACGCTGCACTCCCTCCAAGGCCAATATATCCTTTCTAAGGTGTGATGCCCAGAACTGCTCACAGTGCTCCAGGTGTGGTCTAACCAGGGTTTTGTACAGCTGCAGCATAACTTCTACCCCCTTGTACTCTAGTCCTCTAGATATAAAGGCCAGCGTTCCATTAGCCTTTTTGTACCTGTTCATGACATTTTAATGATCTATGTACCCATGCAAAACTGCAGTTCATGCAAATTTCTTGAACTTGCGTAAGTTCTGAACGGGTTGTAAAATTATGCGTAAAATGTTCGGCGCAACAGGACCTAGTCATATTTCTGGTGTTTTGTGGCGATATTTTAAGTGATATTTTTTTAATTTCTCCTCACTGCACCCTACAATTTTCTGTAAGTTTGAATACATCTTTATGGCATCACCATGATTTGTATTAAAAATTGAAAAACTTCCACGATTGCTATGCCTAATGTGCATGTGTATACATTATTGTTTGATGAAGTCAAACTTTAATTTTCATGTGTACAGAGGGATTTAAGAAGGAATATGGTATTCAGTTCTGCGTTTTCCTCGAGTCCCAATTGTTTACACTGATTTCTACTTACTGTATTTTGTGGTGGTTTTTATGTTCCGATGTAATGAGATTCTAAGGAAATTACAGCATAAATCGCCAAAAGGAAGATTGCCATAACTTGCCAGTTTCACCATTTGAAGTTGAATTGGAACCAGAGGAATACGCAGAACTGAACACCATATTCCTTCTTAATGCCCTCTGTATGCATGAAAATTAAAGTTTGATGCCATCAAACCATAATTTATGCACATTAGACATAGCATGGTTAAGAAAATGCAATCGTAGAAGTTTTTCAATGTTTAATGCATATCATGGTGATGCCACAATTCTGAACCAGATACACAATCCCCATGTGTTGAATTTAATGTACAGGAAACTTTTTTTTATCCGGCACGGACGGGACCGATGTGGTGCCGGTTCATCAAAAATTCCGGATAACCGAACGCTATAGTAAAAGATAGGGAGAGCTGACAGCTCCATATAAAGCAACAAACCTTGTTGCTTAGCAACAACTGTAGAACAATGGCCACAAGTTCCAAGCGTATCTGTAGCTTAGCAACAGCTGCAGCCACACCCTTGCACAGCAACAGATGGAAGGCGGCAAATACAATATGAAGTAAAACCTACTCCTGAATTTTGCCGGTTAACTGAGATTTCCGGTTATTTTAGGTGCCGGTAAATCGAAAGTTTCCTGTACTAGATGTATATAAGTGTCTTTATTCTGAACAATCTAACAGTTTCTGTAAGTGGACCGTATCCCCTATGATTGAAACTGGAAACTTTACCTTTATACTGAGTGGCACAGCTGTTGGAGTACCAGTTTTCCCCATGCAATAATTTGCTTACAGGCTTTAGTATAGCCTTACAATATACTATCAAACTCTCTTCAAAGTAGTGGATATTGTCACTCAGTCCAGGGGGGTTACAGATTAAAGCAAATAATGTATTTATTTACAATTGTGAAATCGTAATCAGACCCACAAAATTGTTAAATATTAAAAGTAAAATTAATAAAATATATAAATGAAGTCCATAATGGATAATTACTATTCATTAGAATTTCTGTGAATTGAATATGTCTTTGTGTTCATTCAACATAGTACTGGGGTTAAATCCTCCTGGAAAAATAACAGCGAGTTAACCATGCACGCTGTTATTAATGCGCAAATTGGCCAGCAAGTTCATGGAAAGAGATACGCCATAAGTAGCAAATCTTCAGAAGATGCTGATCAATTTACGTCACTCTTCCATTTATCTTGCACAACAGCTAATCTCATCCTTAGCCTCCCCTTTATTTTTAAGAACTTGCTGAATTTACACATTAATTGCCCATTAAACTCACCGCAGTACCCTTTTAATGACGTGATAATTGTTAATGCAATGCCATACAACCTCTCGAGTCCAGAAATGGAACAATTAAACTGTTGAGTCTCATTCCTGCATGTAGTAATTTCTTCTTAAAGATATAAAACATTTTAAATTCTTACTTTTTTTTTTACTTTTCCTTTGTCTTGTAGAATTCGCAAAATTGAACATTGTCCTATAAGGGTCTATTGGCAGAAAAGGCCTTAACTTTTAAAGACTGTTTTAAAAGAAGCCCAGAAAAAGGGACACACAAAATGGCCGCCAGACCCCGTGACCAGCTTTTGGGGCACTTTAAAATGGTTCCTGCAGTCCCCAGACAGCTTTTGTGAATTCAGCCCACAGTAGGTTCTGGAAGGCAGTTTCAGGGAAAACGAAACCAGACAGAGCCCCATACATATAGATTGGATGCAGATCCGATCAGATTGGCCTGTAGATAAAGGCCATCTAAATGTTTACCCAGACAAAGGGGAACAGATTCAAGTTCGAAGAGGGACATTAAAGACAATACAAGGTCATTCCAGACCAGAGATGGCAGTTACCAGCCATCCCGAAGATACTTTAAAAACAAAGAATACCCCGCTGTGCTACAAGCCCGCCAAAAGTTAAACAAAGACTAACCTTGATTTGGCGGGAGATAAGGGCCTCTTTGAAAAGTATAACTGGAGTCCCGGGGTAGTCATCGGTAGTTTTTTTTTTGGGAGCTTCTGCAGCGTTTGCAGCTTTCGGTACGCTTCTTAGCCTTGGGAAGGCTTGACATCGGAGAAGGTGGTTCGAAGAAGAAGACGACGAGACCCGGGGTAGTCATCGGGAGATCATCGACAAAAACCCCGGGCCGTTGACGAGAAGAAAAGACGAAACGCCCTACAGCTTCGTGTGTAGGAGTACGGAGAAAAACGAGCTGCGGGTGAAATGATGGTCAGCGCGTCTTGCTGAAGAGAAGGAGCCATCAGCCTGGGCAGCCCGCTGCACCTACAGCCCACTGACCACGTGGAGACAGGATGCCTGAGAGGACCAAAACGCAGACTTCAAAATCTCTATGTTTCTAATTGGGATTGGTGAGCATGTTTCTGGCCCCTCATAATCTAAGCTAGGTTTAGGGGGTGGGCATTTAGGGGATAATTAACAATGAGTTGTTGTCCCTCGATGTTCCGTGTGTTTCCCTATTTCAGGATGAACCTTGGAAAACTTAATATGCCTATAGATATGTTGGTTAGTACTGTATTATGATTTGTTTTTCCCTCCTATGTACCTTATTGGCTTATATTTAATTTTTCCTCCATGCAATAAAATTTCATTTCGTCTCATTAAACTTGGTCTACAGAGTATTCTCTGCATTGTAGTTCCTGCCTCAAAGTCCAGTGTATAGAACCTAAAGGGTGAGTGGGTTGAACCACTCGGTGTATTACTGTGCAAGAGAGCGAGGCCGAGAGAGAGAGAGAGAGAGAGAGAGAGAGAGAGAGAGAGAGAGAGAGAGAGAGAGAGAGACCTCGGCGATCGAAAACCCCTTACAGAAAATGGCAACCGCGGCAGGACTCTGGCAGCAGGATTGCAATGTATTAGACTCAGGTTTAAATGGACGAAATGTTATGGATGAGAGGATAGCGGATTATGTTTTTGGTAAGGTAAATCTCACTAAGCAGTGGATTTCCGATCTCTTACTGGATGGGCGTCCTGTAGACGCAGCCGTCAGGTGGACAGAGAGTAAAGAATATAAAAAGTCAGTAGAGAAGGCAGTGTGGCTGATGTGCTACAAAAGACAAGTCCAGATTTTGGACAAAGTCGTTGCAGCGCAGGCAGCCAAGATCAAAACCCAGGCTTCAGAGATAGAGGAAAAGACCATGGGTGGGGAAAAGCTCATTGCAGCGCTTCACGCGCTGAATCAGGAACGCCAAACTGTAGCCAGCCAACATCAGGCTAAAATAGAGTACCTGGAATGTCAGGTTACTGAGGCGAAGTTGCATGAAGCGAGGGTACGGGAGAAAAGCGCCCGCCTCGCACAACAGCTAAGAGCGCAGGAGGAGAGAGTAGTAGAGGTCAAGGCAGCTTACAAGCTGGCCATTGAGAACGGGTTTGAGGGCACAGACCACGGGCCCTGCCAGAAGGCGTTAGAAGACCTAAGAACGGCCCAGGCAAAGGCAAAAGGCATGGTGTGCCTCGTAAGCCCAAAAGCGAGTCAAATAGACTTCCTGAAGGAATCCAAAAGACCGATTCCACACAAAGTAGTTGTGGCACCAGCCACTGAACCCTCAGCACCACCGAGCTATAATGAGGTTTGGCCCGAAGGGGGGGTGGTAGAAGGGGAGGAAGCCGAGGTAGAACCGGAGGAGGAACAATCCCTGGTAGTGAAGCTGGAACCAATGTGTCCTACTCGGCACCAGAGGTACGGTCCCGTCGACGCAAATGGCGTTGACGGACCCCTCCTGAATCAGATCGTGTTGCCCCACGGTGCCCAACAACTTAGAGCGATGGTGAGCCACCTTCCAAAACTCTCCGAGAAGGGAGATCCCCCAGTCCATTTCAGGGAGATTGACGGCGGCTGTCTGCTCTATGACTGTGACGGTCCGGAACAGGCTAAGATGTTGCTATTCTCCCTGGATAGTACAATCCTTCAGTGCCTCTCAGACGGGAGTAAGAGGGGGTAGAGAGGGTATGAGGAACTCCGGGACGAGGTCTTGGAGGTTATGGGAGTGGACGACGGCAACCCATTCCTCCGTGTGGAAGGGACTACGCAGCTAACTGGAGAGCCCCTACGGGTTTTCGCAGAAAGGCTGTGGCCAGTGTATCGGCGCAGCTGTCCGGGCATGCCGGAACAGGCCGCAATGAACAACATCCAGCGGGTTCATTGGCTCCGCTGCCTGGTTTCCAACAGCTCACCGCAGATACAGGCCCAAGCCAAATCTTGGTTTGACCCCCAAGGTCCCGGGATCACGGAGGAGACAGTGCTCCAACAGCTCACCATTGCATATAAGAATTGCAGGGGTCAGGAGACACCTACCTTTAAGGGTAAAGTGCATGAGGCAAAACCCGCAGCCCCAAGTAAAAAGGAGTGGCATCAGAAGGGGAATCGCCCTCCCCAAGCCAAGCTCAATTGCTACGGGTGTGGGAAGGATGGACATTGGCGCAGGGACTGTAAAAATCCGTGGAAGGATAATAAGGGAAGATCTCCCGCAGCCCAAGCCCAAGCCCAAGCCCAGACCGCCGCCCCAGCACGAATCCAGGTCCAAGCCACAGCCCCTGTCCCAGAAAAGGGAACCGGTGCAGCTATGGATCCCGCTGCGATAGAGTCAATTTTAGAGACAATGCGGTCTCTTATGATCTCACAGGGGAGGGTAGCAGCCACCACCAGTCCTGTCGTTCTCGCAGCCCCGACCGTTTCACCCCAATGACTAGAGCCAGTGCAGCCCGTTTACCTGTGTTCGCTGCGATATGATTTATGGAGACGACCCCTCGTGGAGATGGAAGTAGAGCAGGAAAGGGGGACCTATCTGTTGCATACGGGGGCACCGTGCACCGTGATCCACACAGCTAACCCTACCACCTCACCTCTGTCCACCGGGGTTCCATATATTCTGTCGGGCTTCTCAGGTAAAGAACGGGCTGGCGCATTCTCCATCCCTCTCTCCATTCATTTAGGACCACTCCGCACCACGTGGAAGTGTATACTGATGAAGTGGGAGGTGGAGGGTGGAAAAGGGATCTTTGGGTCCGATTTCTTAGTGGAACACGGGATTCTCATGGATCTTTGAAATCACTGTCTCTGGGGAGCGAGTACGGGTAAGAGAGGCGAGGTAGTCATCATTCCAGGGAAGGGAGAGGGACCCTATGTACCGTGAAGCCAAAAGAGGGCTACGACCTCGAGCTCATGGTAGCAAGTGTCCCACAAGATCTGCAGGCATTCGTGTCAGACCACCTGACTACGTTTGCCACTCACAAACACGATTGCGGGCGGGTCACCGGGTTTGAGGTCAGAATAGACGGGGACCCCATGGCCCGACCCCAAAAACAGTACGACTTCCCCAGGGAAGCGGAGCCCGACATGGAGACAGCAATGTCTTCACTGGTGCAGCAGGGCATGTTAAGGCCGATAGCCACCCACGTGAACTCTCCTTTTTGGCCGGTGAAGAAGCCGGACAATTCATGGAGAGCCACGGTGGACTACAGAGTCCTCAATAGTAACATCCCAGCCTGCGCGCCGACGGTAGCAGCAGTTGCCGACCTGATAGGGAGTATTCCAGCATCCGCGACCACGTTCACGGTGCTGGATATTTCCAATGGGTTTTGGTCCATCCCTTTAAGGAGGGAGGATCAGTACAAGTTTGTCTTTACTTTTAAAGGGCAACAGTACACCTGGAACTGCTTACCACAGGGTTTCCATAACAGCCCCAGCATTTTCCATCAATGTACGGCAGGGAGCTTAAAAGAGTTCAGCCAGCCCAATCAGCCAGTGCAGTATGTGGACGACCTGCTCCTGTTCACAGATTCCAGGGAGGAGCATGGTCCACTATTGGCCGAGCTATTGGAGTTGTTAGGCAGAAAGGGTTTCAAGGTGAACCCAAAGAAGGCACGGATCGGCCAGCAGGAAGTAAAATTCCGGGCCTGACCATCCGCGCTGGAGAGAGAGCCATAGACAAGGCTAGACGGGAATCGGTGCAAGATCTACTGATCCCCACCATCGTAACGGGTGTAAGGTCCTTTCTGGGACTGACCGGGTACTGCAGAGACTTCATTGAGGACTATGCAGCCACAGCAGCCCCGCTGCTCCGACTCCTACACAAAGGAGTGGAATGGTCCTGGGATGAGGGTTGCCAGGCAGCATTTGAAAAACTCAAGGGGGACTTGCAGACCGCGCCAGCTCTGGGGGCCATAGATGGAGGAGAAGAGTTTCACTCGGTTAATCCCGGGGATCACAGAATCACAGAAACCCCACAGTGCAGATAGAGGCCATTTCAGCCCATCGAGCCTGCACTGACACATATCCCACCCGATCCCCGGAAACCCCTACACCAACACATATCCCACCCTATCCCCGTAACCCCACATATTTAATCCCCCTAACACTAAGGGTCAATTTATCATAGCCAATCATCCTAACCCGCACCACTTTGAGGGGGTGGACATATGAGGAGAGGTTGAGTAGATTGGGACTCTACTCATTGGAGTTCAGAAGAATGAGAGGCGATCTTATTGAAACATATAAGATTGTGAAGGGGCTTGATCGGGTGGATGTGGTGAGGATGTTCCCAATGATGGGTGAAACTAGAACTAGGGGGCATAATCTTAGAATAAGGGGCTGCTCTTTCAAAACTGAGATGAGGAGAAACTTCTTCACTCAGAGGGTGGTAGGTCTGTGGAATTTGCTGCCCCAGAAAGCTGTGGAAGCTACATCATTAAATAAATTTAAAACAGAAATAGACAGTTTCTTAGAAGTAAAGGGAATTAGGGGTTACGGGGAGCGGGCTGGAAATTGGACATGAGTCTATGTTCGGAACGGTCATGGCCCTGTGCGTAACAGAGTGGGCCCAGGGGCCGTGTAGCCTGGTTCTGCTCCTACTTCTTGTGTTCTAATTATGTGTTAGATTTCAGGAGATGGTTCTATTCCTGTTCCTGGCTGGGGTGGAGATCACCTTTTACAGAAGGTAAGTACTGTAGAAAATATAGGGACAGTGATCTCCTGGATGAGTTTCAATCGCCTAGATGGGTCAGAGAGGAATTTCCCAGATTTTTTTCTCCCAAATTGGCCATTGGGTTTTTTATCTGGTTTTTCGCCTCTCCCAGGAGATCACATGGGTTCGGGAGGGATGTAGAGTGATAGTAGATTTGAGGTTAGGATCAGATCAGCCATGATCTTATTGAATGGTGGAGCAAGCTCGAGGGGCCGATTGGCCTACTCCTGCTCCTATTTCTTATGTTATGTTCCTGGAGGTAGCGGCTAGCGGGGATAGCCTGAGCACTGTACTGCTTCAAGAGCGACACGGCAAGCTAAGACCGGTGGTTTACTCCTCCAGGGTGCTCACAGATGTGGAAAGGAGTTTCTCCAATTGCAAACGGCATCTTTTAGCCACGCATTGGGCTGTGAAAAGGTCTTTGATCTTCACAGGCACCTCTCCCATCACTCTCCTCACCCATCACACACCCACCCGGATGCTTCTGGATGGAAGGATTAAGGATGGGACAGTAAGCAGTGCCCACATTGCACGCTGGACCCTCCTCCTTTCCCAGATGGATCTGAAGGTGAAGGGTCTCTGCGAGCCCAAGCTCGCAGCCAACATGGTATATCCCGGAACAGCCCATCGGTGTTCCGTAGAAGGGGTATGGGAAGTGAACGTAGGTTTACAGGCCGGGATACATCCCACGGGCCACGAGATCTACGTAGACGGTTCCAGCACGGTATCCGCTGGCAACGACTCACAGGGTGTGGAGTTTATGACCCCGCGGCAGACATTGCCCTGGCGATTAAGCTCCCCAGCACTATGAGCGCCCAGCAGGCTGAACTGTCCGCGGTAGTGTATGTCGTTACACACCCCGAAATCTTCCCCACCCCATACACGATTTGCTCGGACAGCATGTTCACATGCAACTCGTGTACGGAATACCTGGCCATCTGGTCTCGCCGCGGATATACCTCTGCGGACGGGCGACCCTTGACCGTGAAGCCCCTACTAGAAAAGATCCTGGCCGCAGTGGGGGAGGAAGGGGAAGTCTTTATCCACAAGGTGAAGGCTCATTCCTCCACGGAACCCTGCAACCAGGGTAACCAGCAAGCGGATACGCCAGCCAGGGAAGGTGCCCGCAACGGCATTTTCTGGGATCCCTATGGGTCCAAACCCATGGCAGTAATCCGAGGCAGGGACGGGAATCGGGGACCACAGGGGTAGCACTGACCCCAGACCTCAAGACCGTCCAAACCCTAGATCCCGCCCTAAAAACAGTCCTCAATGTCATCACTGAGGGCAAGGAAGTAGAAGGTCCGTACGGTACAGCAGCCCTTTCCGTCAAGGAAGGCATGCTGTTCGCAGCAGCACCGGAGGGAATTCCTTCAACTGGCCCATGAGGGTCCAGGAGTGGGACACCCCAGGCCTGAGGTCACCTGGCTACGGGTAGAACAGGCGGGATGGTGGCCGGGACTTCGGGACGATGTCCGCGAGTTCTGTGCTAATTGTCTTGTATGCGCTGCAAACAACCCAGACCCCCAGAAAAGGAAGGTGCCCATGGGACACATCAGGAGAGTACAGGGACCATGGCAGTCGATACAGGTCGACTACATCGGGCCCCTGCCCACCGCCCAAGGAGGCTATAAGTATTGCCTTGTCCTGGTGGATGTGTTCACCAAATGGGTAGAAGCCTTCCCATGCAAAACAGCCACGGCACTTAGTACTGCCAGGATCTTGGTCCGGGAAGTGTTCTCGCGGTGGGGACTACCACGATTTGTGGAGTCTGACCAAGGGAGTCATTTCACCGGCCAAGTGATGCAGAACACCCTCATGTTCTTAGGCATCGAAGGGAAGTGGCACATGGCCCACAATCCTCAGTCATCCGGGATTGTGGAGCACATGAACCGCACCCTCAAAGAAAAACTGAGGAAAGAGACGATGGACTCGCCCCAGAAATGGGCGGAGGTCCTGCCTCTAGTCCTCATGGGGATCCGGGCTAGCCAGTCTAAAAGTATGGGGTACTCCCCACACGAATTAATGACTGGGAGAGTCATGCGGACCCCCACCCATGTACTAGCCCCGGTGCTCACTGAGCGTCAGCTCCGAGAGGTAAATCGGGACGAGTTTGCCCAGACCCTTTTTGAGCGCCTGAAACAGATTTATGGGCAAGCGGCTGGGGACATGGGAAAGCAGCATCAGGGCAACTGGTTGCTGCTCGAACCCCGTAAGACACAGGAGTGGGAAGTAGGAGATCAGGTCATGGTGAGAAACTATGCCCGAGTGGGGAGTTTAGAACCACTGTACATGGGGCCCTACAGTATTGTAGACAAAGCCAGCCCCATGGTTTACGCAGTGAAGTTGCCCCGGCGCACTAAATGGTTTCACGTAAATCAGTGCAAACTATTTAAGCCGGGTGCAAAAGAGCCAACAACCGAAGCCAGGTCTGAGGGTAAAAATCCTCAGCCTGAGGCGTGCAAAGAGTCACAGACCACACATGCTGGAACTGCAGCCTGCTTGAGGGGAGGAGCTATCCCGCCCACCTGGGAGGTTTCCCCATTGGCCTGGGACTCGGACGGGGAAGAGCCCGAACAGCTAGGCCCCGCCCTCGACATGATTCTGGAGGGGGTGGAGTCGGAGGACGGAGGTCCTGCCCTCGACTCAAGCTTAGGGGAGGTAGAACTTGGGGGGCGGAGATTCTCCACCTGTAGGGACAGGTAGGGAGGAGTCGTCCGCCACAGACCCAAAGCCCAAAGGGGTGGAGTCTGAGGGAAGGGAGCCGAAGCCGACAGTCGTGGAGAAGCCACGGGCTGTGAGGGCTAAAGTCCCAACCAAAGGTCCACTCGCAAAGGGAGCCTCGCCCGAAGTACCCCCTCGCAGGTCGTCTCACCCAAGCACAGTTAGGGGGGAGCCCGAACAGCTGGGCCCCGCCCTTGACATGATTCTGGAGGAGGTGGAGTCAGAGGACGGAGGTCCCGCCCTCGACTCAAGCGTAGGGGAGGTAGAACTTGGGGACGGAGATTCTCCACCTGTAGGGACAGGTAGGGAGGAGTCGTCCGCCACAGACCCAAAGGGGCGGAGCGTGAGGGAGGGGAGCCGAAGCCGGCAGTCGTGGTGGAGCCACGGGCTGTGAGGGCTAAAGTCCCAACCACAGGTCCACTCGCTAAGGGAGCCTCGCCCAAGGCACCCCCTCGCAGGTCGTCTCGAATGCCTCAGCCAGTAAAGCTCTGGCCAGATTCCCTCTACGTCAGCAGACACCGACTTGGGAAACCCCTGGAAAAACGTAGTCCCCAATTGGCAGCAAAAGGCTGCAGGGGACTCAAGCTACAGGTCAGTGCGGCCCCGCCACAGGGAGCGGTGAGCTGCAGTCCGAACAGGGATTAGGTAGGCCGCCCGGGGACGGGCGGCGCTGTACATAAGTTAGTTAAATTTAAGATTGGTTAAGTATAAGGTGTGTAAATTTTTAAGGTGATGGGTGTTATAAGGAATAGTTTTAGAATCTGCCCAGCATGTGTGTTTGTTTTGGATCGAGGTCGAAAGACCCGATCATGCCTTCACCTAGGCCAGAATCTCTCGGGAGCCTGGCTGTATCGTTTAATCTGTTGCAGGAACCAAAGGTACTATGGAAACGATTCTCATCGTGTTCGCGGTGATCGGGTGTAGCTTGGCCTATCGGGGCTACACCAAGGACTCCATCGTATATGGCTGTTCCGGAGACACAGCCCCCATCGCGACTGATGGGACAGGAGTACGGGACATTGAAGAAACAGCTACCTACTTCCACGAAGGGAGGTGGCCAGGATGGCTGGGGTCGAACTCTACGGAATACTCCAGCCAGTCCGGGTTCGCATACAGAGAGACTTCTCTAATGTGTCCCAGGGTGAGGATCATCGCGCCCAGAGTCAGCGTCACCGTCGGAAGGAAGATTTGTTTGATATGCCATGTTCCTTTGGACAGATGGTGGTGGCTCCGGAAGCTGAGCAAGACCATGAGGAACTCCACGGTCGAGTGGGAGCGACTGGGTAACAATACCCATTGGACTATTACGGGAACTCATGGGGGATTGAGTGTCTGTTGGGACAAATGGTGGGAACCAGATGAGGGGATTTACATCTGCATGTGGGGTTCAAAACGCGTCTGCCCCACAGGCGTCTCCATCTTTTTCCAAAGACAGTGGCAGGATGCTGGGAAAGGGATGAGGTGGGACGTCAGCACACGGGCGTGCGGAGTCCCATACTCTCAGATCCCGGTGAATGCCACTGAGCTCATCACCCGCCCCCGCAAGCCCCTGCCCACGATTCCGGTAGCCAAAGCCCGCAAGGAAGGGTGCCCCACCACTACCAAGGGACCCGGGAACGGATTGGTATTAGTGCCCACAGGTCAGGTGCTGTACCAAGGGGTGCACTACGCGGTGGCCTCAGTGATTTTAAACCTCACCGATGTGCGATTGCCAGAGTGGTGCCCCAAGGAAACGGAGCAATTGTACCAGGTCCTGTTAACAAACATGTTCAGACAATTTTATGAGTTCGACTTTGCCGATGTCGACAGAGCCAGGTTATACACCACACCACGAGGTCTTGGACAGGGTAGGGAGACAAAAAAGGGGTACAGTCAATTATATTTTTACCACCTTTAACACAGGGACTTCACGTCATCCAGAGTGTTGATGACGGGAGCTGCAGACTCAGATCAATGGTTTAAAAGCGCGGTTAAGAAAGATACTGACGGACGAGAATAAGGTAGTGGGTTCTGAGTTACATGAGGACCAGGCCATGACACTACACTTAAAGGAAATCATAGCTGAGCTGGAGAAACACGCTAAAACGGTAAATGCTCTCATCAGAGGATCGGAATGCGTCAGATCAGGCTGCGCAGAACGAAGCGTGCGTGCTGTACGGGGCGTGGTTACTGGGCGAGGGCTGCAGTAATCTGGAGGACTTAAGACAAGGTTTGGTCCCCTCCTGGATCGGCAATAAGCACCTCACAGCCCTCCACCCTTTCGAGAACGCATTAAGTCCGTGCCAGCTCAGACTAGCTTCAAAGGCCTACCCAGTCCCAGTGGACTGTGGGCGGTCTAATCACACCATTATGGGTATAGTGGTAAGAATGCCGGTTATGGGAAAGACAGCTAAACCCGCCCTGGTATACAGGGTGGATAACATTGGAGTCATTCAAGGGGGTGCACACATTCGCTACACAGCGGTCCCATCTTACGTCATTCGATGGGAGCATGCAATGATGGGTACCGACCTCTCGGGGTGCCGGAGTCGGGGAGCACACATCATCCTGTGTCCCCAGCACTTGAATGCCTATTCGAAACCACAGTGCGGGTTCAGAACTGCTGGCGCGAAGCCTATAAATTGCACCATGGAGGCAATGGCACAAGGCCATGTGCCCCCGCAGGTAGCATATATAGGTGCGTCACCACTGCAGCGCCCCACTACCAACATGGACAGCACGGCTGGCAGTGACAGCAGTTTCTGCTTCAAACCCAAGGCAGAAGTTCAAGTGGCCCAAGAGCAAATTGTCCCCATTCCTGAACCGTCCACCTCACTGTCAAGGAAAATTTCACCGATCTGCAACGATTCGTTGCACATTTTGGCTATATCATTCCCCCTCTCCCTGAACACCTCACCAAGATACTGAAAGCCGTTGCCGTTTCAGAAACATTTTTACACGCTGGAGCAGAAGACTTTAGAAATAGGGGCAGACATATTAGATATAGTGACCCCACAGTGGTGGGACCTGTTCACTAATATAGAAGTCACTTCTTGGATTAGGATAGCCTCCCACATCCTCGTAGTATGTCAGATTTTTATTGTGATTTATTTACTCTTTGTACATTGTAAGAGGGACAAACGTTTCCAGAAGTATGAGAACAGAGGAGAGTGGAGGGAGCATTATGTGCGGGTAGACAAGGAGACACCCGTTTAAATTTTGCTGCTATGTATAGAGTTAGAGTTTCCCTCCCTCTATTTTTGATCGTATTCACGTGTGATTTTGTGTGTATTTTCTTTCTTTATTATTTTTATTGAAGTTTATTATGTGTGTTGTTAATAAAAATAATATGTATGAACCAGGTGGTTAGGGGTATTAAGCCCCCCTCCACACCTGGAAATGTGTGTGTCAGATTTTAACTCCAATGTATTGCCATCTATAGATGCTTAATGTACACTGTGGGGTTTTCTGGAATGGGAAATGCATGTGTCGTGGGGTCATAGACAGGTAAATACAGGGGATGGTTTGATTATGGAGAATCAGAAAATTTTGCTCACCCAGAATTATGATACTTCAAGCAAGTTATAGTATCAGGGGGGACTGTAGAATTTGAAAAATTAAACATTGTCCTATAAGGGTCTATTGGCAGAAAAGGCCTTAACTTTTAAAGACGGTTTTAAAAGAAGCCCAGAAAAAGGGACACACAAAATGGCCACCAGACCCCGTGACCAGCTTTTGGGACACTTTAAAATGGTTCCTGCAGTCCCCAGACAGTTTTTGTGGATTCAGCCCACAGTAGGTTCCGGAAGGCAGTTTCAGGGAAAACGAAACCAGACAGAGCCCCATACATATAGATTGGATGCAGATCTGATCAGATCGGCCTGTAGATAAAGGCCATCTAAATGTTTACCCAGACAAAGGGGAACAGATTCAAGTTCGAAGAGGGACATTAAAGACAATACAAGGTCATTCCAGACCAGAGATGGCAGTTACCGAAGATACTTTAAAAACAAGCCCACCAAAAGTTAAACAAAGACTAACCTTGATTTGGCAGGAGATAAGGGCCTCTTTGAAAAGTATAACTGGAGTCCCGGGGTAGTCATCGGTAGTTTTTTTCTGGGAGCTTTTGCAGCGTTTGCAGCTTTCGGTACGCTTCTTAGCCTTGGGAAGGCTTGACATTGGAGAAGGTGGTTCGAAGAAGAAGACAACGAGACCCGGGGTAGTCATCGGGAGATCATCGACAAAAACCCCGGGCCGTTGACAAGAAGAGAAGACGAAACGCCCTACAGCTTCGTGTGTAGGAGTACGGAGAAAAACGAGCTGCGGGTGAAATGATGGTCAGCGCGTCTTGCTGAAGAGAAGGAGCCATCAGCCTGGGCAGCCCGCTGCGCCTACAGCCCACTGACCACGTGGAGACAGGACGCCCAAGAGGACCAAAACGCAGACTTCAAAATCTCTATGTTTCTAATTGGGATTGGTGAGCATGTTTCTGGCCCCTCATAATCTAATCTAGCTAGGTTTAGGGGGTGGGCATTTAGGGGATAATTAACAATGAGTTGTTGTCCCTCGATGTTCCGTGTGTTTCCCTATTTCAGGATGAACCTTGTAAAACTTAATATGCCTGTAGATATGTTGGTTAGTACTGTATTATGATTTGTTTTTCCCTCCCATGTACCTTATTGGCTTATATTTAATTTTTCCTCCATGCAATAAAATGTCAATTCGTCTCATTAAACTTGGTCTATAGAGTATTCTCTGCATTGCAGTTCCTGCCTCAAAGTCCAGTGTATAGAACCTAAGGGGTGAGTGGGTCGAACCACTCGGTGTATTACTGTGCAAGAGAGCGAGGCCTCCAGAGAGAGAGACCTTGGCGATCGAAAACCCCTTACAGTCTCTTTTTTCTCTCTCTTAATCCAATCCTTCTTTGCCACTCTATTCTCCTTCTGTACATGATTTAACTCTAATTCACCCTCCTTCTCCATCATTCCTCGGTTTCTTTCTCAATCCTCAAATCTCATTGGTTAAGACAGACATGCATTCATATAGCGTCTTTCATATCCATCAGATGTCCCAAAGCGCTTTACAGCCAATTAAGTACTTTTTGAACTGTAGTCGCTGTTGTAATATAGGAAACGTGGCAGCCAATTTGCGCACAGCAAGCTCCCACAAACAGCAATGTGATAGTGACCAAATAATCTGGGTTTTTTTGAGTGATGTTGATTGAGGGATAACGCCCCTGCTCTACTTCAAAATAGTGCCATGGGATCTTTTACGCCCACCTGAGAGAGCAGAGGGAGTCTCAGTTTAATGTCTCATTCGAAAGATGGCACCTCCCACAGTGCAGCACTCCCTCAGCACTGCACTGGAGTATTATGTCCGTGTATAATTGAGACACGGACTGCAGGAGTTGGTTATAACAGGTCTTTACTGAATGGAGGCAACCTGGAACTACTATGCAAATGTTACTACACAGGCTTATATATAGGGGTGGTCACTACTGGTACTGCAGTATACAGGGGCCGCAGAATATAGTTCCTTCTGCAAAGTACATACACTACAATTCCTCCCCTTTTAGCTAAACAGTACGTAACATTCAATTAACAATGAAATAACATATTTACAATTACAGTTGCTAGATACATTAGCTGAAGTTAAGCAATTATAAGTTCAGTCTTTGAGGAGGCTTCCTGATTCTGTCTAGATAACGCCTCTTTGGGGTATCAGGTTCTTCTGGCAACGTTGAGTCGGGATCAACGTCGTTGTTTGGTTCGTCTGCTTCCAACATCACCGATTCTGAGGTAGATGCAATTGGTACTTCGGTTTCATCGCCAGGTGTATCAGATCGTGGTGTGGAGTTGACATTTCCCAGTGACTCTAGAATCTGGTCAGCATGGCATCTTACAATGCTCTCTCCAATGTCCACGGTATACATTAGAGGTCCTTGCCGTGTAGAGATCGTTCCTGGCTGCCATTTCTCTGTGCGGTAGTCCAGCGCCAAAACTGGTTGACCTATCTTAAAACTCCTGGTCGGCCTTTCATTCATATTCTGAAACTGCCTGTTCTCCACATCTCTTCTGATGTTTGGCTTAACCAAATCCAAGCGGCATCGTAGTCTTCGATTGAAGAACATCATGGCTGGAGTTTGGTTGGTAACCGCATGTGTCACATTCCGGTAGGCAAACAAGAAGTTATCCACCTTGTGCTGTAGGGGTATATCTTCATTACACATTGCCTTGATAGCCTTCTTGAATGTTTGAACGAACCTCTCGGCCAATCCATTAGTGGCCGGATGATATGGGGCGGATGTATAATGCTTAACACCATTGTTCTTTAAGAACCTCCGGAACTCTTCAGACACAAACTGTGGTCCATTGTCGGAGCAAATCTGTTCAGGGAGCCCATTCCTGGCGAATATGGTTCGCAAGACTGTGATAGTTTTTTCTGTGGTGGTTGAGGACATTTTTATTACCTCTGGCCACTTTGAATGTGCATCCACCGCAATTAAAAACATCGAGTCCATAAATGGACCAGCAAAATCAATGTGCACCCTTTGCCATGGAGATGAGGGCCACTCCCATGGATGTAGAGGGGCTTGTGGTGGGGCGTTTTGGACCTTCTGGCATCCTGTACAGCTCTTGGTTATCTCTTCGATTTCTCTATCGATTCCCGGCCACCACACAAACGCTCTGGCTAAGTTCTTCATTTTTACCCCTCCCAGATGACCCTCATGAAGCTCATTGAGCACTCTATCCTTCAATTTGGGTGGAATTACTACTCTGGATCCACACATCAAGGTTCCTCTGCACACTGACAGCTGTTCTCTTCTCGGCGAGAATGCTGGCAACAGTGGTTCGCCATGTGCTGGCCATCCCTTCACCGTTAAATCATAGACCCAGGAGAGTGTCGGGTCATTTCGTGTTTCCTTTTCTATGTTTGCATTCGTCACAGGGAGACATTCGACTGTGGTCGAGTGGAATATCTCCACTGGATCCACTGCAAGTTCTTCTTCCACCATCGGCAACGGTAGGCGCGACAATCCATCAGCATTCCCATGCTGTTTAGTTCCTTTGTACTCGGTGTCATATTGGTGTGCCCCTAGGAAAAGGGACCACCTCTGTAGCCGTTGTGCTGTCATTATCGGTACGCCCTTCTGAGGGTTGAAAATGGAGACGAGAGGTTGATGATCAGTTAGTAGAGTAAATTTCTGACCGTGCAGGTAGTGATTGAACTTCTTCACCCCCCACACCAGGCTGAGGGCCTCTCTGTCAATCTGGGCGTAGTTACGCTCGGCAGAAGTTAACGAGCATGACGCAAAAGCTATCGGCCTCTCTGAACCATCAAGGAATTTATGTGACAGTACCGCCCCAATGCCGTAGGGATACGCATCACACGCCAGTCTTATCGGTAGTGATGGGTTGTAGTGAGCCAATACTTCTCTTGAAGTGATTAGGTCCTTACTCTTCTGAAAGGCCCGCTTACATTCATCGCTCCATTTCCATGCTACTCCCGTTTGTAGTAGGGCGTTCAGTGGGTGCAGAATTGTGGACAAATTCGGCAAAAACTTATGGTAGTAATTCACCAATCCGAGGTATGACCTCAGTTGCGACACATTTTCAGGCACTGGAGCCTTAACTACCGCTTCAATTTTGTCAGGGGACTTATGTAACCCCTCTTCATCAATCACATGGCCACAATATGATATCTGTTTCCTAAAAAACTCGCACTTGGGGCGATTGGCCCGTAGCCCATGTTCACGTAGTCAAGTGAGCACCTGCTCTAGGTTGGCAAGGTGTTCACTGTCATCTTCACCTGTCACTAGGATGTCATCCAAGTAACACTGAGTCCCCGGAATTCCTTGCAGGACTTGTTCCATCGCTCTTTGCCATATCGCCGGAGCTGATGCTACTCCGAATACCAGTCGATTATACTGGTAAAGACCTTTGTGAGTGTTTATCGTGAGATACTTCCTAGAGGATTCTTCAACCTCCATCTGCAAATATGCTTGTGCTAGGTCAATTTTTGGAAAACGCTTCCCTCCAGATAGTGAGGCAAAGATATCTTCTATCCTTGGAAGAGGATATTGTACTGTGTGAAGGACTGAGTTCACCGTCACCTTGAAGCCCCCACAGATGCGAACCTTCCTTGGCTCCTCAGACTTATTGTTTAACGTTTTCTTCATGACAGGAACGATGGGTGTCGCCCACTCGCTCCAGTCTACCTTAGATAACACGCCTGCATTCTCCAGATCTGCCTTGACGGCTGGGCGAATTGCATATGGTACTGGTCTTGCTTTGAAAAACTTGGGAATTGCATTCTCTTCTATTTTTATCGAGGCGGTTACGCCTTTAAGAGTTCCCAGTTCTTGTTGAAATACCTCTTTGGCGTTAGCTAAGATTGTTGGCAATCGTCCAGGAGTGATGTCGTCATCCTTTTTACCAGCCACCGTCAGTGCCTGAATGGAGTGCCAGTCTAAACTTATCTTCCTGATCCATTCACGTCCCAATAACGGTGGTCCACCATCTTGCAGTATGTACAGATACAATTTCTGTATTTCCTTGCCGTTGTATTCGACAGGCACCCTTATTTTTCCTCTGGGGTATACTTTTTGCCCCGTATACGTCTTCAAGACAATGGATGTCTCTTTCAAGGGTATGTGTGAGAATAGCCGCTCGTAGTCTCGTCGATTCATGACGGTTAGAGCTGATCCTGTATCCAATTCCATTTTGACTTGGGACCCTGCTATCGTGAGGGTGACCCAAATGGTTCGGTGATCCTCTTTTGCGATTACGTTGTGAAGTTTGAGACAGCTTAGTCTCTTGTTCCCGGATTCATTATCGCTCATCTGGTCTTCGGAACTACTGTCCGTCATCTTTTGTACTTTCCTGTACGGTTCCTTAGTAGCCTTTTTGTTGTCGTTGGTCTTCTTCCCAGACCTGCAAACTCGTGCAATGTGTCCCATCTTTCCGCATTGCCTGCATATTTTGTCCTTGGACCAGCAGTCCTTCTGGTCATGGTTTGTTCTGCCGCAGCGATAACATTTTGCAAATTCCCGTGTCATTTCGTGGGTGCCGTATTCCTGTGGCTTTTGCTGTATTTCCGCAGCTCCCCTTGCTGCTGCTTTGTACGATACTGCCACGCTGAAAGCCTTATCTAGCGTCAGCTCTTTCTCTGAGAGTAACCTCTTCTGGGTTCCTTCACTCAGGAGTCCACAGACAAATTTGTCCCGTAAGGTATCTGCCAGTCCTGCTCCGAACTGGCAGTGCTTTGATAGCTTGCGTAGTTCTGTAAGGTAATCAGCATTGCTCTCATCTTTATGCTGATTTCTCCTGTGGAATTTAAATCTTTCTGCTATCAGCAGCGGTGTAGGATTTAGGTGTTCCTGTAGGATAGCAACAATTTCGTTAAAACTCTTCGCTTTCGGTTTGGCTGGAGTAATCAGGTCCCGCAATAGGCCGTACGTTCTTGCACCCATTAAGTTTAGCAGTACCGATGCCTTTTTCTCATCGGCTACTTCGTTTGCCTCGCAATATACCTCGACTCTTTCCACATACGTGGTCCAGTCTTCTATTGCATTATCGAAGGCAGTGATATTGCCAGTCTTCGGCATCTTGGAAATCTAAGATGGCGCCTCCCTTTGCCTTCTTCCCCGATTTAACAAAATGGCGCCTCCCGCGCTTTGCCTTCTTCCCCGCTGGATTAAGATGGCGCCTCCCGCGCTTTCTGTCTTCTCCGCTGTTGCTAGCGCTGTTGCTGGCGTTTTATGCCTTGATGGCGACGCCCTATGGTCTTCGCGCATTTCCCCCCGCGCTGCTGCTAACGCCGCTCTCCGCGGTTCCCGTGGCAAACTGCAGCTCCTCGCGGCTTTCTGCGCGTTTAATTTTTATTATTTCCCCATCGTCGGAACAACCCTGCGGGACTCTTGCCTCCCTCTTCTCGGGTCTGTGCGCTGCCCGGCTTCGTAGCACCGGCCGTGCCCTGTGTGCTCCACCCTCTCTCTCTCTCTCTCTCTCCTCTTCCCGACAACGCTGCTCGGCCCTGTTGCAAAGCCACCCGCTCGAGCTCTAGACCGCCGCAGCCCAGGAAGGATCAGTGCCACCAGCCCGATTAGCTGAAGCACCATCGACAGGATAACCAAGCCCCGCTCTCGACAGCCTCTCCTGCAATTCTTCAACTCCACTGACTCAGAGGCGGATGCCCACGGTCGACGCCCGTTTCTTCTGTTTCTTTCTTCCTTCTGGCCTTGACCTCTGATAACTTCGCTTCAGGGATGGATCCCCATGAGGTGGTGCAGACTGTAGGTAAGTTCGTATCTGCTCGTCGCCAGTATTATGTCCGTGTATAATTGAGACACGGACTGCAGGAGTTGGTTATAACAGGTCTTTACTGAATGGAGGCAACCTGGAACTACTATGCAAATGTTACTACACAGGCTTATGTACAGGGGTGGTCATTACTGGTACTGCAGTATACAGGGGCTGCAGAATATAGTTCCTTCTGCAAAGTACATACACTACATGGAGTGTCAGCCTAGATTTTTGTGCTCAGGACTCTGGAGTGGGACTTGAACCCACAACCTTCTGACTCAGAGGTGAGGGTGCTACCCACTGAGCCACAGCTGTTGTTTTTAATGGTGATGCCATAATTCTGAACCCATGTGCTGAATTTAATGTAATAGATGTATACAAGTGACTTTACTCCAAACAATCCAACGGTAGTTTCTGTAAGTGGACCGTATCCCCCAAGATGGAAACTGGAAACTGTACTTTTTCTTATACTGAGTAGCACAGCTGTTGGAGTACCAATTTTCCCATGCAATAATTTGCTTACAGGCTTTAGTTGTTCCCGTTGTTTACTAAAGTCCCAGATGCCCTGTTGCCCTTGCCGCGACGTTAACAGCTTGCACTTCCACCAAGTTACGGCGCAAATTATATTCGAGCTGAAGGGTGCAGGAAAATGTTTAACTAATGCACTCTAATTTAGTCCCTGGTTTTTGCCATACTTTTTGCAGTTATTTTTATGTTCTCATTAAGCTTGCACAAATGTCAGCTTGGCTCAATGGTACCATTCTTACCTTCTAGTCAGAAGGAAGTCAGTTCAAGCCCCACTACAGACTTGAGAGTGTAATCTAGGCTGACATTTTAATGCAGTACTGAGGCAATACTGCATAACTAGAGGCCATCAATGTAAGATAGCCACGAAGAAATCAAATAGGGAATTGAGAAGAAACTTCTTTACCCAGAGGGTGGTGAGAATGTGAAACTCGCTACCACAAGGAGTAGTTGAGGCAAATAGTATAGATGCATTTAAGGAAAGGCTAGATAAGCAAATGAGGGAGAAGGGACTAGAGGGTTATGCTGATAGATTTAGATGAGGAAAGACAGGAGGAGGCTCGAGTGGAGCATAAACGCCGGCATGGACTGGTTCGGCTGAATGGCCTGTTTCTGTGCCGTGTATCCTATGTAATCTTATGCAATCCTATGTAGTCAAAGGTGCTGTCTTTTGGATTGAGATTGTAAGCCAAAGCCACATCTGCATATTCAGAAGGTGGACAGAAAAGAGGCCGTGGCACTTTTCAACATAAAGGAGGGTGTTCGCCTGATGTACTTAGTGGCCAATATAATTCCTCAACCAATATCACTAAAACAGATTAGCTGGTCATTCATCACATTGCTGTTTGTGGAACTTCGCAAGTGTGCAAACTGGCTGCCATGTTTGTCTACAAAAACAATAGTAACTACACTTCAAAGAGTTAATTATTAGCTGTCAGCACTTTGAGGTGTCCTAAGAACATGAAAGTTGCTACATAAATGAAAACCTATTTTCTGTATCAGTGTATCATATTGTATTATACTAGAAACTTCAAGCAGAGAATGAAACTGAGCCTGTCATCTGATCAATCACCAGAATCCAAAATAATTTTTGACCGGTTTCAGATTTCAAGATTTAGAGATATATTTTCCTCAGTTCATTATTTTTTAATACAAGAGTACAGGAAACTTTCTTTTATCCGGCACAGACGGGACCGACGTGGTGCCGGGTCATCAAAAATTCCGGATAACCGAAAGCTATAGTAAAAGATACGGAGCCGAGAGCTCCGTATAAAGCAACAAACCCTGTTGCTTAGCAACAGCTTCAGAACAATGGCCACAAGTTGCAAGCGTCTCTGTAGCTTAGCAACAGCTGCAGCCACACCCTTGCACAGCAACAGATGAAGGAAGGCAAGTAATAAAAGTTACCTGAACCTGCTCCTGAATTTTGCCGGTTAACCGAGATTTCCGGTTATTTAGGTGCCGGTAAATCGAAAGTTTCCTGTATTTTCTTACACTGAGTATTCGTGTCAACTTTTTCATTAAAAATGGTGACCAAAGGAAATATACCTTTTGCCCTTAGAACTCTTAGGTGTCAAAATAATTACTTTGGTTAGCTTCTTTGATGTAGAGAACCTCAAGTAAACTTAACCAAACTTCATACATATATACAATGAACAAGATGCCCCAAATATATTGCTGAATAATCCTGGAAGATATGAACATTTTATATGATAATAGCACATGCAAAATCTATACAAGAGAACACTTTTTTTTCCGCATCAAAGATCCATTGGTGTTAATTAAATCAAGAAACAAATTCATCAAGGTATCTGCAGGTTTGTCCCTGTGCACTTAATAATGCATATTCATAATAGGGAAAAGTCACTCCATGTGCACCATAAAGATGGACTCCAGTCCTCTAGTAAGGTGCTGATTTTAGCTTATGTTGTTATGGTCGGACAGAGTGACCTTTGTGTACCACTCTCCTCAATTATTCTGCCATTTTATTCTTGTCTCTGTGTTACCCCATCAGAAAATGACTTGGGGATGGGCCTAGGAGCACATCTACACTTGGATATTCTATATCCGTTCTGAACTATGGGGAATGCTTCATGCACATACATACAAAGAATTAGTTCCACGTCTTATTTACTTTTAGAACGTTATGCATTCATAATTTTATCATTGGAACCAGGATCACATACAACCTAGGTCATACAATGAAAGAAAGGTTTGCATTTATATAGCGGCGTTCACCACTTCAAGACACTCCAAAGAGCTTTACGGCCAATGAAGTACTTATAAAATGTAGTCGTGGTTGTAATGTAAGAAATGCAGCAGCCACTGTGTGCACAGCAATGTCCCACAAACAGCAATGAGATACATAAGAAAAAATCTGTTTTAGTGATGTTGCATGAGGAATAAATATTGGCTTGGACATCGGGGAGAACTCCCCTGCTCTTCTTCGAAAAATGTCATGGGATCTTTTACTTCAACTTGAGAATGCAGACGGAGCCTCGGTTTTACATCTCCTCCAAAAGACGGCACCTCCAACAGCGCAGCGCAGCCTCAGTACTGCACTGGCATGTCAGCCGAGATTTTGGGTTTTTCCAAATTCGTCAGGGTCATCCTATGATCATACAAATATGTGGAATGGGTTAACGCTTCCATTAAAATAGCAGAGATAGAAATTTGCTCCAGCTGCATTAAGCATTCATGTAACATTTCTCTTATCTGGAAGGAGGAGAGCATGCCAGGGGGTCTCAAAGACGCCATAATTGTGACCATCTTCAAGAAAGGTGACAAGTCCGATTGCGGTAATTACAGAGGAGTTTCCCTGCTGTCTGCCACAGGGAAAGTCATCGCAAGAATCCTCCTCAATCGCCTTCTCCCAGTGGCTGAAGAGCTCCTCCCAGAGTCGCAATGCGGATTCCACCCACTAAGGGGCACAATGGACATGATCTTCATCGTGCGCCAATTACAAGTGAAATGCAGGGAACAGCGCCAACCGCTGTACATGGCCTTCTTTGACCTCACAAAAGCCTTCGACACTGTCAACCGTGAGGGGTTATGGAGTGTCCTCCTCAAATTCAGCTGCCCTCAAAAGTTTGTCACCATCCTCCGCCTGCTTCATGACGACATGCAAGCCGGGATCCTGACCAACGGTTCCACCACAGACCCAATTTGTGTACGGACCAGAGTCAAGCAAGGCTGTGTCATCGCACCAACGCTCTTCTCGATCTTCCTTGCTGCAATGCTCCATCTCCCCCTCAGTAAGCTCCCCGCTGGAGTGGAGCTAATTTACAAAACAAACGTGAAACTGTTCAACCTCCGTCGCCTCCAGTCCAGATCCAAGGTCGTTCCTTCCTCTGTCATCGAATTACAGTATGCAGACGACGCTTGCGTCTGCGCACACTCGGAGGTCGAACTCCAAACCATCGTTAACACCTTCACCGAAGCGTACGAGAGCATGGGCCTTACACTAAACATCCATAAGACAAAGGTCCTCTACCAACCTGCCCCCGCAACACAGTACTGCCCCCAATTATCAAAATCCATGACAAGGCCTTGGACAACGTGGACCACTTTCCATACCTCGGGAGCCTACTGTCAACAAGGGCAAACGTCGATGACGAAGTCCAACACTGCCTTCAGTGTGCCAGTGCAGCCTTCGGTCGCCTGAGGAAGAGAGTGTTTGAAGACCAGGACCTCAAACCCGGCACCAAGCTCGTGGTCTATAGAGTAGTAATACCCGCCCTCCTGTATGCCTCACAGACATGGACCATGTACAGCAGGCACCTCAAAGCACTGGAGAGGTACCACCAATGCTGCCTCCACAAGATCCTGCAAATCCAATGGCAGGATAGGCGCACCAACGTCAGTGTTCTCGCTCAGGCCAACATCCCCAGCATCGAAGCTTTGACCACGCTAGATCAGCTCCGATGGACGGGTCACATCGTCCGCATGCCCGATACGAGTCTCCCAAAACAAGTGCTCTACTCGGTGCTCCGACACGGCAAGAGAGCCCCAGGTGGGCAGAGGAAGCGCTTCAAGGACACCCTCAAAGCCTCCTTGAAAAAGTGTTACATCCCCACCGACACCTGGGAATCCCTGGCCCAAGACTGTACAAAGTGGACGAGAAGCATCCGGGAAGGCGCCGAATACGAGTCTCTTCGCCGGGAGCAAGCGGAAGCGAAGCGTAAACAGCGGTAGGAGCGCACGTCAACCCAAGCACCCCACCCACCCGCCCCTTCAACCACTGTCTGCCCCACCTGTGACAGAGACTGTAGGTCCCACATTGGACGCATCAGTCACCTGAGAACTCATTTTTAATGTGGAAGCAAGTCATCTTCGGTTCCGAGGGACTGCCTAAGAAGAAGAGCTATGGTGGCATTTACAAAATGGGAAGCCCTCAAGCAATGTTCCCATTAAGCTGCTCGATGCTCTGCAGGTCCCATGGAGCTGGTGAGCTGGCTTCCAAATAGAAAAACTGCGCATGCGCGGAATTTTGAACGGCCCACGCAGCCCATTAAAGGGGCCGTGTGAGCCCAAAAAAATTAGAGGGAACATTGCAGTCATGTATGTATGTATAAAATGACAGCGATTTTAAACCATTGATTTTTTTAAATTACAAATGCCTTGTCATTATGTCAGATTTGCTCCTTGGCCAGCCCTTGACCGTGGACAGACAGATCTAATGTAATGTATGTCCGACGTACGGGGCCTGTTCTTTTTGGCCATATCCCAGTGCTGCTGCAACCGGTTGGTAGTCGGGACGGGATCTTTGTTTACAGATGGTCGGTTCCTCTCCTAACAGCTAGCCCTGAGCTTTACTGTCTCAGACTCCTGTTGCTGGCAGTGGCATTGCAACTGCTGCTGGCCCGCAGCCTTTTTCCCTGCCTCCTTCTCCTCCTCCTCCTGCAGCGCACAGCCGCTGCTGCCGCCGCCATGGTTACCATTCACCGCCCCGTTCAGCAGCACCCGGCCACTCAGCACCGGCTCGCCCTCCATCACCAATTGGGGTTTTATTTGCGGACCCCCCTGGAAAGTCTCTACGGACCCCCAGGGGCAATGTTCCCTTTAAGCTGCGCGGCCATGCAATGGTCTGCAGC
Organism: Somniosus microcephalus; assembly: GCF_052327205.1. Lineage (NCBI taxonomy): Eukaryota > Metazoa > Chordata > Chondrichthyes > Squaliformes > Somniosidae > Somniosus > Somniosus microcephalus. The sequence goes on from NC_141001.1 coordinate 67,364,228, forward strand.
TGCCGTGCAGCCGGCTCATCGGCTTTTAAATAGGAAAAACCGCGTACTGTATATGCCGTATTTTTAATGGGCCGTGCACCCCAAAAAAAATTAAAGAGACCATTGCCCAGGTGTCCATGGACCCCAGTTTGATAACCACTGCTCTACTGTATTATTAACCTTACATTTGTCATAAACCTCTTTTTTGTGTCTCATTTTAACCTCAATGGCCTGGAATTTGCGGTGGGTAGTAACAGCGAATGAACAGCATTCACGGTTATTACCCCTTTGAAACTGACCACAACTTCAGGATGCAGCGCATGCACATCCCAACGCGGAAATCCTGAAGTTGTGGTCAGTCATTCAGTGCTCCGACACTGGCTGCGCTGTGGCCCACCCCACACCCCCACACAGCCGGCAATCAGTGTAATCTGTGAAATCAGAGAAACGGATGAAAACGTTGGCTCTTCCATGGTAATATCACTGTTAAATACTCCATTAACAGTTAGACCCTTTTGGATTAGGTGTAACTGGGGTTTTAACAGCATATAGACTGCTAAACAAACTTTATGTTCTGAAAAACTCATTTTAATTTTATGGAGTGTCAAATTTATCCATTTTAATAAAAATTCTTAAGAAACTTAAAAAAAACATTTTACGTTTGTTCATCTTTATTTCAGGTTTACCTTTTCCGCATGCGAGAGCCCCAATCTTTGTTTTGCTCTCTATAACATTTTTTAAAAAGTTAGAATCAAAGGAGGTTACTCACTTCCTGGTTTGTGGTCTGTGAGAATTCTGCATTGTGATTGGCTGCTTAGACAGCTTGTTGACGTTACAACAACTCGCGTTCGGGATTCTCCATTAACTCACGCTGATTTCAACTGCACATCGGAAAAGCTGAACTTCTCGCCACAGAGATCGCAAGATCTTTGTGGGCAGCTTACTTCGGGGCCAGCAACGAATGCCTTTGCTTTGACGCTGATCACAAATTACAGGCCAATAACTTTAGTCATCCAGGGAGCTCCAGCGTTGGTTGTCCTTCCTTTCCCCTGTATAGGAATGTGTCTACTCTGTACCCGAACCATCTCACTTTTGAAGGCCTCCCATTGTCCAATTACAATTTTGCCTACCAATTTTTGATTCCAATCCATCTTGGCCAGATTCCTTTACAACTCACTGAAGTTAGCCCTCCCACAATTAAGTATTTTTACCCTTGATTGTACCTTGTACTTTTCCATAACTATTCTAAACTTGATGATATTATGATCACTGTTCCCCAAATGCTCTCCCACTGAATCATGTTCCACTTGCCCCACTTTATTCCTCAGAACTAGATGCAGCACTGCTTCCTTCCTCGTTGGGTTGGAAACACACTGATCAAGAAAGTTCTCTTGTACACATTTCAGGAATTCCTCCCCCTCTTTGCCTTTTACACTGTTACTATCCCAGTCTATATTAGGATCATAGAATAACACAGCACAGAAGGAGGCAATTTGGCCCATCAAGTCTGCACCGAGCAATGCAGTTAGTCTCACTCCCCCGCTCTTTCCCCATATCCCTGCAATTTTTTCTCCTTCAAGTATTTATCCAATTCCCTTTTGAAGGCTTCTATTGAATCTGTATCCACCACCCTATCAGGCAGTGCATTCAAAATCTTAACCACTCATTATGTAAAAAAGCTTTTCCTCACCTTTGCCAATCACCTTAAATCTGTGCCCTCTGGTTATCAACCCTTCAGCCATTGGAAACAGTTTTTCTTTATTTACTCTATCTAAACCCTTCATGATTTTAAACACCTCTATCAAATCTCCTCTTAGCCTTCTCTGCTTCAAGGAGAACAACCCCAGCTTCTCCAGTCTATCCACATAATTGCCTGGAACTGTTCTAGTAAATCTCTTCTGTACCCTCTCCAACGCCTTCACATCCTCCCTAAAGTGTGGTGCCAGAATTGAACACAATACTCCAGCTGGGGCCGAACTATTGTTTTACAGGAAACTCTTTGGTATCCGGCACCGACGGGACCGGGATGGTGCCGGTTGATTAAAAATTCCGGATGACGGAGAGGGTTATCTACCAAGGCTATTTTTAACAAACAAAAATAAAAAAATCAAGAAATGTGCAGTACACAGTAATTGGGTACTCCCGGCAGCGGAGAGTCAGACTCCTGTTATTGAGGTGTTCGGACTTCCGACAGCGCCAAGAAGCCGAGTAGAGGCAGTTTGGAGAACTACCCCCACTGACTAACTCGGCCACCGCGGGAGACTCGGACTTGGCAACATTTCTGGTTATTGAGGTGTTGTTTTCGGAGTATGCATTTTGCCAGTTAATAGAGAATTACGGATATTTAGGTGCCGTTTAAACGAGAGTTTCCTGTGTAGGTTTAGCATAACTTCCTGGCTTTTGTACTCCAGAATCCCAAATGCTTTATTAACTGCTTTGTTATCCTGTCCTGCCACCTTCAAAGATTTGTGCACAAACACCCCCCCAAGGGGTCTCTGTTCTTGCACCCGCTTTAAAATTGTACCATATAGCTTGTATTGTCTCTCCTCATTCTTCCTACCAAAATGTATCACCTCACACTTTTCTGCATTGAAGTTCATCTGCCATGTGTCCGCCCATTCCACCAGCCTGTCTATGTCCTCTTGAAGTCAATTGCTATCTTCCTCATTGTTTACCACACTTCCAGGTTTCGTGTCATCTGCAAATTTCAAAATTGTGCCTTGTACATCCAAGTTATTAATGTATATCAAAAAATGCAGTGTTCCTAGTACTGAACCCTGGGGAACACCACTGTATAGCTCACTCCAGTCCAAAAAACAGCCATTCACCACAACACTCTGTTTTCTATCATTTAGCCAATTTTGTATCCATGCTGTTATTGCCCCTTTTATCCCATGGGCTTCAACTCTGCTAACAAACCTAACATGTGGTACGTTATCAAATGCCTTTTGAAAGTCCATATACAGGAAACTTTGATATCCGGCACTGACGGGACCGGCGTGTTGCCGATCTATCAAAACTGCCGGACATACAAAGTTAATGTTGAAGCATACGGAGGTTTTCATCTCCGTATCTGACAACAAACACTGTTGCTTAGCAACAGCTTCTAAAGAGTCGGCTGCAGCTGCAAGCGTCTGTAGCTGAAGATGTTGCTATAGCTACAGACCTTGCAGTGGCTGACTGGGGGAAAAAAAAGAATGAGATCTAAAAAAAACTTACAGAAAACGGCTCCTGATTTTTGCCATTAGATCGAGTATTCCAGACATACAACCTCCGGATAAACCAAAGTTTCCTGTACACAGCATCAACTGCACTGCCCTCATACACCCTCTCTGTTTCCTCATCAAAAAACTCAATCAAGTTCGTCAAACACGTTTTGCCCTTAACAAATCCGTGCTGGCTCTCCTTTATTCGTCCATGCTTGTCCAAGTGGCTGTTAATTTTCTCTCGGATTATTGTAATTACCAGGTTTATCCTTCTCTCCTTTTTTGAACAAAGGTGTAACATTTGCAATCCTCCAGTCCTCTGGCACCACCCCTGTATCTAAAGAGATTGGAAGATTGTGGCCAGCACCTGCGCAATTTCTACCCTTACTTCCCTCAGCAGCCTAGGATGCATCCCATCCGGACCAGGTGACTTATCCATTTTAAGTACTGCCAGCTTCTAGTAGCTCCTCTTTACCTATTTTTATCTCATCAAGTATCCAGACAACTTCCTCATTTACCGTAGCTTTGGCGAAGTCCTCTTCCTTGGTAAACATTGATGCAAAGGATAACTGAAGTTCCCCGTTATCACTACGCTGTAGTTCTTGCACCTTTCTATAATTTGCCTGCAAATGTGCTCCTCTATCTCCTTCCCACTATTTGGTGGCCTACAGTATACACCCAGTAGCGTAATAGCAACTCTATTGTTCCTTAATTCTAACCAAATAGACTCTGTCTTTGGCTCCTCAACTACATCATCCCTCTCCAGTGCTTCAATAGTTTCTTTGATCAATACTGCCACCACCACCCTCCATTTGTCCTTCCCTTTCTTTCTTGAATACCTTATATCTAGGAATATTAAGTTCCCAATCCTCCCCTTCTTTGAGCCAGGTCTCTGTTATTGCTACTATATCATAGTCCCAATCTCCTACAATAATTAAAAGCTGAAGGTCTACTGAGACTCCACACTTTCAAAAGTTAACTTTCAGCGCCAGAGAAGTTGTTTGACAGTAAATAAGAATTACCACACCGTTAAAAGGGTACTTACTCAGACAAGCCCTAACTTTTTTTGACGAGTTTAGTCTGTATCTATGAGTTAAGTACAGGAACTTCACGCTGTTCAATATATTTGAATGGTGACTCAGACAGCAAGGTGCCATTTTCATGCAGCTTGTGCAGGAGCAGGGACATCACTGACAGCAACTGCTGAATTTCCACATTTAACTGCATATGTGCCATCGCCAGAAGTTGCTGTCCAATTTGCACATAAATAACGGTAAGCGCTGGTAGCCGCGCTGTTAATTTAACAGCAAAATACAGCCCATTGTATTTTACAGCTTTATTACCCATTTTTTGTACAACTAGCAATTAATACCTCATTTTTTTGATTATGGTTGAAAGTCTTCCCCCAGATATCATTCATTGCTTTACTTTTTGAGGTGAGTCATTTGTAACTCACCTTTTACAAAATACTAAAAGATGTAAGACAAATCTATTTAATACTAGCAAAGAAACTCAACACAATCAGAAAATATCCTCTTTTTAAGTGTGTGAAACAACAGCATAGTGTTCTATATTCCAGTTAGTAGTGGGGTTAGATAACTATCTTCTGGAGTTGTGAGAATAGCTTTCTGGGGAAATTGCCTGATTAAATATTGCTTCAAATAATTCCAGTTCAAAATCAAAATTTATTTAAAGTTGAAATAAAAACAGAAAATGCTGGAAATACTCAGCCGGTCAGGTAGCATGTGTAGAGAGAGAAACAGAGTTAACGTTTCAGGTCGATGACCCTTCGTCAGAACTGGAAAAAGTTGGAGATGTAACAGGTCTTTAAGCAAGTGTAGGGGCAGGGAAAGGGGGAGGGGAGGAAAGAACAAAAGGGATGGTCTGTGATAGGATGGAAGGCAGGAGAGATTAAGACACAAAAGGGATCATGGTAATGGGACAAGTTAAGAAACAAAAGATGAGTCTAGATGAAGAGTAAATGGCAATGGCAGAATCATCAACAGCTGCCATGTGAAAAAAAATAGGGGCAGAGGTTATGGTCCGAAATTGTTGAACTCTATGTTGAGTCCAGACGGCTGTAGAGTGCCTAATTGAAAGATGAGGTACTGTTCCTTGGCCTTATGTTGTGCTTCATTGGAACAGTGTAAGAGGTCAAGGACAGAGAGGTCAGAATGGGAGTGGAGCGGAGAATTAAAGTGACAGACGACCGGAAGCTTGGGGTCACCCTTGTGGGCTGAATGGAGGTGTTCCGCAAAGCGGTCACCCAATCTGCGTTTGGTCTCCCCAATGTAGAGGAGATTGCATCGTGAGCAGCGAATACAGTGTACTAAATTGCAAGAAGTACAAGTAAATTGCTGTTTCACCTGGAAGGAGTGTTTGGGGCCCTGGACAGTGGGAAGGGAGGAGGTAAAAGGTCAAGTGTTGCATCTCCTGCACTTGCACGGGAAAGTGCCGGGCGAAGAGGAGTGGACCAGGCTGTCGCGGAGAGAGCGGTCCCTTTGGAATGCTGAAAGGGGAGGTGAGGGGAAGATGTGTTTGGTGGTGGGATCACATTGGAGAAGGCAGAAATGGCAGAGGATGATCCATTGAATGTGGAGGCTTTTGGGGTGAATGGCGATGACAAGGAGAATCCTATCGTGGCTCTGGGAGGGAGGGGAAGGGGTGAGAGCAGAAGTGCGTGAAATAGAATGGACACGGTCAAGGGCCGTGTCAACCACGGTAGAGGGGAATCCTCGGTTGAGGAAAAAGGAAGACATGTCGGAAGCACTAGTATGGAAGGTCAGAGCAGATGCGGCGGAGATGGAGAAACTGGGAGAATGGAATAGAGTCCTTACAGGAAGCGGGGTGGGAGGAATTGTAGTCCAGGTAGCTGTGGGAGTCAGTGGACTTATAGTAAATGTTTGTCATTAGCTTATCCCCAGAAATGGAGACACAGAAGTCGAGGAAGGAAAGGGAAGAGTCGGAGATGAACCATGTGAAGGTGAGGGAAGGGTGGAAAGTGCAAAGTGAAAGAAATTTTCTAGTTCAGGGCAAGAGCAGGAAACTGCACCGATAGTTATCAATGTACCGGAAAAAGAGGTGAGGGAGGGGACCTGAGTAGGACTGGAACAAAGAATGTTCCACATATCCCACGAAAAGGCAGGCATAGCTAGGACTCATGCAGGTTCCCATAGCAACACCTTCAATTTGGAGGAAGTGAGTGGAATCAAAGGAGAAGTTGTTCAATGTGACAACAAGTTCAGCCAGGTGAAGGAGGGTGGTGGTGGATGGGAACTGGTTGGGCCACTGTTCAAGGAAGAAGCGGAGCGCCCTCAGGCCATCCTGGTGGGGGATGGAGGTGTAGAGGGATTGTGCATCCATAGTGAAAAGGAGATGGTTGGGGCCAGGAAACTGGAAACAGTTAAAGTGGCGGAGGGCGTCGGAAGAGTCGCGGATGTAGGTGGGAAGAGACTGGACAAGGGGAGAAAAAATAGAGTCGAGAATAAAAGAGATAAGTTCCGTGGGGCAAGAACAGGCTGAAACGATGGGTCTACCAGGACAGTCATGTTTGTGGATCTTGGGAAGGAGGTAGAAAAGTTGAATTTGGTAATTATCTACCTGTTCTCAGGTTAATGGGAAGTTGTGAATTGTGGGAAGTGGCTAATGTTATAAAAGGAATACTGTGTGTATATACTGGTGGTGTTTTAATGAAAAGTTGAGACAGGATTACTATTTTTTCATTTTAGCAACAATGTCTCTTTTCTTATGGTTTTGCTTAAAAAAGTTACTGATTCTTGTGTGCTTCTGTGGTCTAATTAATTTTGTGATATAATTTCAGTAGTGTTGGTTTGCCTTTAATGGTGTAGTGATAGGTATTGGGGACAATGTACAGTTGGTTGCCATGGTGATGAAAGGAATTGTATGGGGAATTAATTTTTATTTCATGTCAGCTGGTAGTATGTTTAGGGTATTGATGTCATAAAGCTCTGCAATAATTATGAAGTGGGAGTTGCTATGGTTACAGCAAGTGCTAAAAGTAAAAAGACAGCTGTTGATATATTTTTCAAATCCCAATGATTCATGGATAGTAGTTCTAATTAAATTGTTATCTCAATTTGGTGTTTAAATAAATGCTGTATCTCACATGGTGAGAGATACCCATTTATTATATTGTCTTGCTAGGCATAGACCCCTCAATTGACAATAACAAACCTGATTATACATCTTTCACTCTTGCCTTAAAGTAGCAGTATGCCATACATATGCCCGAACAGCTAGAATATTTTCTTTCATATTTAGCACAAACAAGATTCGTATTTTTCAATAACTTTATAAACCATGTTTTTAAAAATTAAAATTACTAGCCCATCTTCCATGGCTTTGGTCACAGATAGTCAAGGATTGGGAGCATTGTTTAATTGCTGACCTGGCCTGTCCCTTTAAGATCAGTGCTCAGTTAATGCTTGTGGGGAAGTGGCCCAATTGGCCATTCTAAAATCAATTAGACACTAATTGCTAATCCTGTTTTAGGAGGGGGGGGGTAATTTCCCCCCAAAAAGTGTTGGAATGAGTCAATTGGTTCACTTTTTTTTGGTAGGTTTCCCTGATGGTCATTGAGAATTGGTTACTTTCAAAGTCCTTAGTAATTTCTCATTGAGAATTTTCTAACTACCTTTCTCACTTTTGATCCAGACAGTCCCTCCCTCTTCAGTTCTGATTTACTGGCGTTTTATGTTAGCTAATCAACAAAGTGTGTTGGGAAAGTGTTCGAGATATTTACATAATACATTTGTCACCTTCCCTAGAACGGTTCAAAATACACATACCGACAACAGATGAAAAAGCCTTTCCATTTTCTTCTTACATCTTTTGATTCCAGGACCTAGAGGCAGAATCTATCACTCTTTTAAACATGTTGCAATAAAGATAACAACCCCTCTAATTTTCCCTTCCTCTATAATGCTGTGCTGGTACTTCTGATGTTAGCCACTCAATAAAATGGCGATTCTAGGTGTAAACCCACATCCAAGGCTTATAGCTCTTTTGGAAGGATTTTTTTCTTTCCCAAAACATCATCAGTATTGTCTCCTCCCAAGATACAGTTTCTTTTTGTCTCTTTTCTAATTTTTCATTCTATTACATGGTTTAGAAAAAAAATGTTCAACTCTGGAGCACTACTTCAAAACAGGCAGTCGAAATAGAACATGTAAAGGTGGTTTAACTGTTGAAAAGCAAAATTAGGACTAATAGTCACAGTTCTTATTTGAAAGTAAGTGGGTGGGATGTTGGAGGCAAAGGCTTTGGTGTTATTTGAGTGACCGTTGTAATGACGAGTGTGTAGGGTTTTTTTGCGGGATGATGGAAGAATGGCTTCCGTGTAGTCTTTCAAGTAGACCACAAGAACTTACATTTATTGACAGCTCCTCGGGTAGAAGACTCAGCAAACGGTCCATTGTGTTACTTATTAGAATAACCTTTTTAAATGGCCACGAGCATCTGTTGGGACCTAGCGCTCTGGATCAAGGGAGGTACACCGAAAACCCCATAACCTGAATTTTCTCTCTACAGAAGCTGACTGACCTGCTATGGATTTTCAGATTCCTCTTTTTTTGGGGGGGGAGCTGCTTCCCCGGGGGGCGTGGTCTGTGCAAAGAGGCGAGTGAACAATCCAGAACCTCCGGTCGTTACTGCGCAGGCGCGCTCCAGCACCCTCCCAAATCTCGAATAAATCCGCGAGACTGGCACGGGCCGTTCCTCTTTACGTCATCAGCCAAGATGGTAGGTAATCCCGAGTAGTTTGTCCGGGTCCGAAGCAATTACAATCCAATGGCATCGGCTGCTAAAAATGGAATTCCCGTTTATCGCATCACCACGGTGCCTCCTGTCGACAACCTGGGCAGCCATTTCGCGAATAGAGAGAACTGCATTTTGTTTCGACGGCAGTTCCCTTTCGCCACCGTGCATTCTGGGCCTAGTTAGCGGTGCGGGTGGCTGCAGTGTCCGCGGTAGTGGGTTTCCCTGTTGTGGTGTAGAATTTAATGTGACCCGCTTTAAAAGGGGGAACCATCCATGTGCTCGAGTCTGGTGGCGCGGCCGATCTCCCTCCTCGCTATCTCGGACTGAGTATAGAGCTGCCCGGGAGAGGTAGGTTTCTGTAGCTCCTTTCCCACTCCGGCCTGTAAGCCCCATTCATTCGTGTAAATTGGCAGGGGGCATTGTGTACAGTTGCTTTTCGTTGTGAAAAGTTTAGTGCTGGAGTGAACTAATTGGGGTCGCAGCTTGTTGTGAATTAATCTGATGGTGCTTGCAATTTGCGGGGTTCGGGAGCATTTTGAATCTCGTCAACGAGTATCGTGGATGAGAGCTCCTAATTCGAGCAGGCCGAAATACTGCATTTGAATAATTGCAATAGCCGAAGTCGCCTGTAAAAAAAAAAAAAAAATTTTTAATTGCTAAGAATATGTCTGCGTTTAGGGTAAGATTTGAGTGTTGCATGCTAATAAACTAGTCCTTGTTGCAATAATATGGATGAAAAACCAAAAGGTGAAAATAAATGTTCTTTCCCATTGGAGGCCGAAGCCTTTTGGAACATTAAAACGATGGAACATTTCTGGGTTAATCAGAAGTTTGCAGTTGAAGATTTAATTGAGGGTCATCCTCTGACGTCAAACTAGGCCGAATAGTTTGTGAAAGGAATATTGATAACTTGATTGACATTCAGGTCTGAATGTTTAACATGCTCGCACTGCAATCCTGCATGTACTTTTTAAAACCTGTTAACTCACTTATATTGTAATAGGTTAAAGGCTTAAATAGTGTACACAATAATATAGCACATGCATTGTGTTTTATATGTAAACTTTGATCAGAAGTTCCACCTTGTAGATTTAGAGTAATGGAGGAATGCTGAATTCAAGTGTTGCCCTTTGGGCCTTGCTTTATGTCCTCCCTGGTTACATCCCCTTAGAAGCAGGCCTCAAAATGGCTGGTCAGGAAGCAGCCAGGAAAATTAAGTGCAGATGTGTTTAGTTAGCAATAGAAGTGGTTTAATGCTTTTTACTGTATCTTGTAATCTTGAAGTGGGTATGATTTTCATAGTCACATGTTGTGCTTTGGCCTATGACCCTACTTTGGGGTGGGGTGGAGAAGAGACAATCAGTTTTCCACTGCTAAGTTATTTTGCCAGTGCACAACATTTATCATTTGCTTTAATTATTTTAGCCATCCAGATTGAGAAAAACCAGGAAGCTGAGAGGACACGTTAGCCACGGCCATGGCCGTATTGGTGAGTAGTAATTGCAGGCTCAAGTCTCTTAGTGTGTGTTCAAAATACTAGGTAACACTTTCTTCTGTCTCTTTAGGCAAACATAGGAAGCATCCTGGTGGTCGTGGCAATGCTGGTGGTATGCACCATCACAGAATCAACTTTGATAAATAGTATGTATTGTACTAAATGTGTTTTGATCCATAATGTTACTCTAATTGTGATCTTGCACCAACTGTAGTGCCTATTATGGAGTCTTGGTACCAAAAGGACCTCTGCAAAGTTGGGCTGGGGGAGGAGGCCAGTGAAAAATACTACCGTAAATTAAGTTTTTTGAAATTAACAATTCTGGCAGGATCTGGACATCTTCAACTGTTCTCTTGACGTAATGGAAGATAATGCTAGGACCTTTTTCATCAAGTGAGGAAATTCAAGTTCTGGCATATAAATATTCCAGCATATTCTGTTTTTATTTCTAGTATACAAGGTTGTGTGTGATTGCTTATATCCTTTTTTACGAGATATCGAGGCTAGAGTCACACCCTGACATTCCCAGTTGTTCTGGTGTGCTATAGCTCTCGAAGAATGAATACTAACTTTATTCACTGGCTGTTGCTCCTTGTAGCTCAGTCAGCCACCAGATTAGTGACATTGTATAAAGTGGTATGTAACTTTTGCAACTTTATTTTGTCATCAGGCTCTGTATAACTGCATTGGAAAATGGCCTTCAATTGTTTGCTTAAAACCATGTGATAAGTGCATTGCAGCCCTGTGTAAATGGCTGCGTTAATTTGTCCCTGCTGACTGGTGGTCAGCTGAAACTAGACAAATGCCTTAAGCTTGCTTGTCCCCATTATTATGGCATTCTCTTCAAAACTGCTTGACCTTGCTAACTCCATGCAGTCAGAAGCCTAAACAACCCATCTGATTATTCCTTGTTCTCTTCGTTCTGCAGCACCTAGACTCTCCTGCTTCTCTTTGTTGTTTGTAAGTCAGTTTTAGAAAGCTATGTACAGGAAACTTTCGTTTATCCGGAGGTTAAATGTCCAGAAAGCTTTATCTACCGGCAAAATTCAGGAGTCGGTTTAGATAAATTTTCTTTTCGTTGCTTCTTTTCTCCAGTCCTGGCTCTGCAAGCGTCTCTGTAGCTAAGCAACAGCTTCAGCTAGACGCTTGCAAGCTGCGCCAACTGTTTTGAAGCTGTTGCTAAGCAACAGGGTTTGTTGCTTCATACGGAGCTCTGAGCTCCGTATATGTTTTAACATTAGCGCTGGTTTCTACGGCAGTTTTGATCTAACGGCACCAGCTCGGTGCCGGATACCAGAAAAGTTTCCTGTACTGTAAATGCAGAAGTTGACATCCAAATTGTTTTTAACTAATTTTGTCCATTTTATGATTTATTTTCCTGATTAGTGGGGGTTTGGATACTTTCTCTTGCTAAACCTGTGAACACTACTCTTAAGTCACCCCATTGACTGTACAGTGTCACCAATTGTTCAAGTCACTTTTCTTGCTCTTCTGCAAAATATGCCTTGCTACTTTACTGTAGTTGCTAGTACATTAGTATGTTGAACACCATTTAAATTGAGGTATCTTCTGCAGCACCAGATTCTCCCCAGTCTGAGTTGCTGATTTCTAAATCTTTCAAATTGGAAGAGTGGAGCTCCTTGATGAACAATGCAAATTATGTCAAGTAGGATTGAGTGTTGCATTTAAAATATGCCAAACCTAACTTCAGAGCGAGAATATATTTTGTGGCTGAGCACGAACTTGGGCTTTGGTTGTCTGTGACCTTGTGTGGTTTGCTTAGGTAGATAGCACATGCAATTAAATCCATGTTTTACAAAGGCAAGACATCTCTATGGCTCATTATTTTTTTAAATGGCTAGTTTCCATTTACAACTATTTTTGTTTTTATATTGCACCTTAATGCAAGTTTAGAGAAGGATTTCTAGATGGGGGCAAGCATGCTCTGTCACTGATTAATGTGCTCCACTTCAATCTAGAGTTGGAAAAGCAGGAATGTGGAGGTGGTTGAAAATAAAGGCACTAGGTTGCAGAGGGATGTTGAAATCATTGTGTTGGAGGTCAGTAAAGAATGCAAGTGTCTACGTTCTAGACCAGCTAGAGCTTGGAATGGTGTGGAGATATCCCAAGTTTTTGGAGCAGAGCCAGATCTGTGGGCCACATGATTTAGTAATGAGTAGCAGTAATCTAGCAACTTTCTAATTTGCAATGCAGAATTATACAAACTGGCATATGTAAATCCCACATGAACAAACATCCAGTCCCTGTAAACACATTCAAACCTTGCATGTGGAAAAAATGACAGGCTTTCTGTAACATTCTTTCTCCCCCCCCCCGCTCCCTGTTGATTTGTTCCTCCACTCGGTCACTACTGTGATCTCTGCTGCTGGTGCCTGTCGCCTCTCTACGCCAATCTCAAGTGATGACTAGGAGCTTTTTGAATCTGAAGGGCTGGCAGATGCTGCTGCTCTTTTTTGTGTCCATCCACTAATTGGGGAGCAGTCTTTTCCAATTTGCCAGGCTTGGGAGCTCTTACACAGACTCGGAGCATTATGGTTACACATGCACAAAGAAGAAGCCGGCTTTGGCTTCTTGGGTCATAGAGCTTGTGGGTTACTTCGTAGGTGTCCTGTACTAATGCTTGAAAGGTCATTGAACCTGAGACTGGATAGTTTTTGGGACTTTGTTGTTTTGTCTTTATTCAAAAGAAGTGGAAGTGCTATGGAAGTAATCCTCCAGTAAACTTAGTTTTGTAATTCATACAAAGTGCTGATTTTTTTTTTTTGGTGCCTCCATTCCTACATGTACAGCACATGAAATCTTGGCTAAAGGAGTGTGTATACCCTCCATTCTAGCACGTATCTGTGGAGAAAATGGGCATAGTGTTCATGGATTTAAAAGATTCTTAAATGGTATCCATCTGATCCCTAAAATCAACAGCATCTTGTTTTTAAAGATAGTGACATGAAGGTTATAGAGGGCCAATTGCTACCCATGGAATTATCCTTAACATGTCACTATCCTCTGGTGAGACGGTGTAAGAAAATGCTATATTGCCAATACCTACAGGCTAAATTTTAAATTCATGATTATCCTAAGGTGATGCAGCACACTTATTGTTTGGCCTGTTGGTGTAGTAAATCATGTGTTTGAATTCCTACAGAGTTCTGATTTCTGTTGTGGCGAAATTAGTAGAAATTGGAAGCTTTTTCCATGTGTGGGGAGAGAAAATGAAGGAAGTCACCCCAGAATGTGCTTGTGTGCTGATTTTTGGTATGTGAAGGGAGAGCTAAGGAAGTGAAGTAATAGGCTGCCCCCATTAAACATAGGAATTAAGGAATAAATTCCTGTTGCACACTTTGAGGTGACTGCAATGATAGCATTGCATGCCACTATAAACTTGAAACTTGTAAGACAACATTAAGAAATGTGGAAAGCTAGTTCTCCCTGAATTTTCCTTAAATGCTGAGTTGCATTGGATTGAGTTCTAGTCCATGTTTGTAGTTTACTTTGTTTCATGTTCAATAGGTTTGTTTGAGTTTCTAAACCATTGTTTTTCAGTCACCCAGGTTACTTTGGAAAAGTTGGTATGAGACATTACCATCTAAAAAAGAACCAGTTGTTCTGCCCGACAATAAATTTGGATAAGCTGTGGACGCTGGTCAGTGAACAGACCAGACTAAACTATGCCAAGAAACCTGAAGGACCAGCACCTGTTATTGATGTTGTGCATGCTGTAAGTGTTAAGTGTTACCTCATGGGAGTTTCAAATATTGTTTTTCTGGGGATAGTCTACAAGTAGGATGTGTTGGATTAAAGTGAGAAACAACTGATGCCTTGCACATGATAATTGTAGCCAAGTACAACAGACTCCAGAACAACATTTCTCGTGCCAGTGCTGGCCTTTTTAAAAATGGTTAGATTGCAGCTGAACAGGAGTTGGTAAATCATATGGCAATCTCATACCATTACTCCCAGTTGATCTGGAAGAAACTGAAGGTAGTACAAGCCAAATTTATTCAACCTGGCATCATAATTTAACACTTTAAGCCCTGTTAGAATTTTACAAATCTGCATTGTACATCTTCCAAAGCCAATATATCTTTACTGTGGTTTGATGCTCTAAATTGAACATGATGCTTGGATGGGGTCTGACCAAGGCTCTGTACAACTGAAGCATCATTTCCTCACATGAATTCCAACCACCCCACCATACGATAAAGTCCAACATTCCTTTAGTCTTTTTGAATACTATTCGTACCTGTGCACTAGCTTTGTGATTTGCATGCATGGACAAATCTTGTTGCTCCTCCACAGTTCCTAGTTTCTCCATTAAGAAAATAGTCTGATTTTTGTCTTTCTCGGACACAGTGCATAACCTCACACTTTCCCCACATCAACTCTGTTTTGCCCATTCACTGCAACTTCCTGCTCCTATCTGCATGACTTCCTGTGCTCCAAACTTGGTGTTAAATGCAAACTTGGATATACAACTCTTTATTCCTTCATTCAAGTCATTTTATATATGGTGACGAGCAGAGACCCCAGTACAGATCCTTGGACATCACTTGTCACATCTGCCAAGCAGTGAATAAACCCTTTATCCATACTTTCTCCTACCTCTTAACCATGTGACATGGGCCAGTAATAGTTGCCTCCAATTCCATGTGTTTTCATTTTTGACAATCTCTTGTGCTAATCACCTTATCAAATACTTTATGGAAGCCCATGTAGAGAAAATCTATAGGCACTCCTCTCTCCACCATGCTAATGGCCACCAAAAAAAAATCAACCAGATTAGAGATGACCTATCCATTACAAATCTATACTCAGTCTTTGATAAGCTGATATTTGTCCACAGTTGATATTAAACTGACAGGTCTGCAGTTACCTGGTTTCTCTTTCCTTCATGTAAATAGTGACATTGCAGTTTTCCAAAAAAAAAGCACTAGCTGCAAGGAGGAAAGCAAATAAGGAAGTGTGTGTGGAAATTGTGGGTCTCCACTTGAGCAATGCTCCTGCAAAGGCATTTTTTAATGTATGGCAAAGGGCATTAGTTAGCTATGTAAAATCATTTGTTGCAGTAGAGTTTAATACTCAATTCTTGAGCATCGAGGCTAGAGTCACGCCCTTACATTTTCTGTTGTCTTGGTGTGCTATAGTTTTCGAAGAGTAACTGCTGATCTTATTCACTGACTAGCTTTTTATAGCCCAGTCGGTGTCACTATCAGTGACATTGCTTCATTTAAGTGGTAGTGAATTTTATATACCATAGTGTGGTGGTGAATGAACCCCCACCCAAGTCCATTGCAGCAAGCATCAATGGCTCCAGAGTTTTTTTTCTCCATTACTATATCCAGGATTCCTTTAGATATTGATCAATCTTTGTAGAACTTCTGCTATTGGTCCTAAATTTGCTGTTTACTAGTTTGAACTGATGTCCCTTTGTTCTAAGTGTTCAATTTAGCTTATTTTACAGATTTTACTTTTTCTGTAGTTAACTCTGCTACCTCCAAGATGTCCTCGGGTGCCTCCTTTCGCAGCCAAGTTTTTCCATTGCCTTTAAAACAATGGGGATCAAGAATCTGACCAGAAGACTGCAGAGATTTTCCTCTGACTTGTATTTTATTGTTTTGGCTATGTAGTTCAACATTCCATTGGCCCTGTTGCTGCTCTGGTATGTTAGCAGTGCAATGTTGTTTCTGCTAAGATTCCAAGGTCTCTTTCAATTTTGTCCTTGGCTATTTTGACAGTTTGTGGAGTACATGCTGCATTTTTTTTTGTACCATACTTTGCATTTCTGCATTAAATTCAATCTGCCCAATTGCTTTCTGTAAATTTTGAGCTGCCTATTATAATTTCAGTTCACCGTCTGTTGTGGTATATCAATTTGCATTGAGGTTTCTGAATCCAAATTATTCTAAATTAGAAAGAGTGACACCTTTTAATTTGTTCTCTGGATGTGGACAACATTAGCAAAGCTACATCTATACCACATTCCTAGTTGACTTGTGAAGTTGGTGGTACACCATCTTAAACTGCTGTGGTCCTTGTGCTGATGGTGCCAGGTAGGAAATTTCAGGATTTTGACCCAGTAGTGATGAGGGAATGGTAGTATATGACCATGTTGAGATGGTGTATGCCCTGGAGAAGACGGTGTTCCCAAGATCTTGTTGCTGTGGGGTATTGTCAGAATATGCTTGGTAAGTTGCTGCAGTGCACCTTGTAGACAGTAGTACATGTAGTGTGCCAGGGGTGGATATAGAGTCCAGGAATGTTGGCCAAGCAGACTTCTCTGTCCTGGATGGTTGAGCTTTTTGTGGTGGTGCAACTGTACTCATCTTGGTGAATGGTGAGTACTTTATCACACTCCTGACTTGAGCTGTGTAGATGGTAGAAATGTTTTGAGGGATCAGGAGATGAGCTGGTTGTCAACATAACTAGACTCTGCCCTATTGTTGTAGCCAGTGTTGATGTGTCTGGCCCAGGTTAGTTTCTGGTGACCCCCATGATGTTTGTAAAGGGCTTGACAGATGTGCAAATGGAAGGTATGGGGTTTAGATAATCGATTCCATTATTTTGCATAGAATCGAAGACTAATAGATCTGAGTATCACAGCCTGTTTTCATTTTATTAGTACCATCCCAGTGGTTCCCTTATTAATACTTCACAAATTATCTTCTTGGTCTCTTGGCACTCTGCGTTCAATAACATCTATCCCTGGAGATGATTTGTTTAGAGTCCTTTACGCTGGGAAGTCAATCTAATTTGTATCCATCATTTTTTGTCGGTTTGCTCTGTTTGGGGAGGTTACGTTTACTTGGGCAAAGTAAGTATTCTGAATAATCACTATCTTATGCCCTGTTTTAGGCCTGTTTGCATCTTTTGTGGTTCTTTGCCTTTTGCTGCTAAAAACTGAAGCAATTTTTCTTCTAACTCTGATCACTTTTTGATAATCCCAATAAATGTGAGTGTTGGTATTTGGCTTTTCTGACTTCAATAACCTAGCCCTCCCCAAAGAGATCAGCGAAGCAGCTACCAACCTACAGAATCTCCCAACAAATATTAGCTTCTAATTGACCTCTGGATCGACTCCAGGCTACTTCAATGTAGTGCCTGCGCAGTGGCCTTTGATGGGCCAGGTTAATGTCAGCTCTGCTCCAGACTTGAGCAAAGCTGTGGGAAACCACCTGCTATTTTTCTAATTCCCCATCTTTTAAAACCATGTAATTGGTGTAACTACTTTTTCCAGGTTCTTGCCAATGAAGTGAGGCCTTTCTAACTGATTTGTGATGCTCTGTTTTTCCCTTGTTTTTTTAAACATTGGCAACAAAGGCACTGAAACTGGCCCTTTTGTGTGGCAGACACAATGGCTTCTGAAAACCTTTTGGCTCCCTCCATTGCCATCCAAATATGGCACCTACCAGATAACAATTTATAGATTTGTGCAGGAATTGATTTTGATCTTGCAGTTTCTTGTTCAAGTTCAGGCTTCTTCATGACCTGTTAGAAATCTGAGAAAAGGCTTTAATATGATTTTAGGTGTTAGAATCACATTTGTATACACAACTTTTTTTATTTTTAGGAGCAGTTGATTTCCACATCATGCAATAAACTTGATGTCTTGTACTGTTTTTTAAAATACAATCAGATTTGGTGTTCAAAAATCCAGTTTTGGCTTCAAATATTCTATTTTTTTAAGCCATTGGTTTAGTCTTTGAATCCTTGTGCTTGTTTTTCTCCTTTTAGGGTTACTATAAAGTTCTGGGTAAAGGAAGACTGCCCAAACAGCCAGTCATTGTCAAGGCCAAGTTCTTCAGTAGGAAAGCTGAAGAGAAAATCAAGGAAGTTGGTGGAGCCTGTGTATTGATGGCATAAATTTTATGACTGGGTGTAAGAATAAAATACTGTCACTTTTAACTGCGCAATTACTTTCTTTAAAGTTCAAAGGATATTGAAGTGGAGTGAGCCTATTCCTCTTGTTGGTAACTTAATCTTTTGAGGGAATTCTGCTGAATTAATGTTGCCTCTATTTGGGATAATCCAGCATGGGTGTGGCTGTTTCCTGAAATGTCTTAGTACTTTCTAGAAACTTCCCTACAAAAACCAGTCTGCCAAAAGATTGAGTATTTTCACTTGTATGTTCATGTGCAAGTTAGCCAAAGCTTCCATATGGAATGTATTAATGTTATGGTCAGTGGGGGGGAGGGAAGGAGAGGAAGTGAGAGAGAAGAAAAAGTAGGTGAACTGACTGGGATGGCAATACAAAATGCTGGTTGAGGTATTTGCAGTTGCAAGATTTTCTCCTTGTACATGGATATCAGTTCCTGTCTCATCCAGACACAGTCTAGTCATTTACAGCACTAACTTAACCCATTCTCTTTCCCCTCATGCTCCACCTAGGACACTCAAGCCCCAAGTGATGGTGGTAACAGCCTTGTTAGTCCCAGCTACTTGCTATGCTGCATTGTAGTTGAGACCCAGCTATATCTACATCAGCCAGTATTAGCTCAGTGCTCTGGCTATGATTTGGATAGGAAAGGAACCAAGTGAGGATGGTCCCACTCCACTACACAACAGTGGAGAGGTGTTGAAGGTGACAGGCTGCAGATACATCAAGAAGGATGAGGGATAGTAGACCATGGGCGTCAGTCATTTGTGGCTTTGACTTGGGCTGTTTCCGTGCTGCGGCAGTTGTAGAAACCTGATTGGAGATTAAAACATTCAGTTGCAGGAAAGCTTGTCACGGATTTGGAAGGTGACAATTTGTTCAAGGACTTGAGAGGAAAGGGCAGTTGGAAATGAGACATAGGAACAGGAGTAGGCCATTTAGCCCCCTTGAGTTTGTTCTGCCATTCAATGGGATCCTGGCTGATTGTGACATCATTCAATATACTACCTGCCTTTGCCTTGTATCCCTTTATATCTTTGGTTAATAAAAATCTTATTTGTCTACAATTTTTAAAATTAATAAGTGACCTGGCATCAACTGTTGTTTGCCCAAGAGTGCCAAACTTCTACCATCGTGTGTGTGTATAGAAGTGTTTCCTAACTTTTCACTCCTGAAAGATCTGGCTCTAATTTTGGGTTATAGCCCCTAGTGCTAGACTCTCCAACCAGCAGAAATAGTTCAAAAGAAAAATACTGCAGATGCTAGAAATCTGAAATAAAAACAAAATGCTGGAAATACTTGGCACATCAGGCAGCATCTGTGGAGAGAAACAGTTAATGCTTCAGCTTGATGAGGTCATTGACCTGAAATGTGAACTATTTCTGCAGATGCTGCCTGACCTAAGTGTCTCTGGCATTTTCTGTTCCTACAGCAGAAATAGAGTAGAGAAACTCGTTCTCCATAATAGCTTAAACTTTGATGAAATCACCCCTTGACCTAAATTCCAGGGAATACAACCTTGGTTTGTAATCTCATAATTTAACCCCTTGGAGTCCAGGCATCATTCTGGTAAATCAACTCTGTCCAGGGCCAATATATCCTTTGTAAGGTGTGCCTAGACTGAACACAGTACTCCAGGTGTGGTCTATCTTGGGCATTGTATAGCTATAGCATAATGTCTACCTTTTAAAATTCAGCCCATGGGATTATAGTTTGCAAGGATGGGTCAAAGATGAGTCTGCTAAGGAGAGGTTAGTTTGGAAAAGGAGAGGGACACTACTTGAGGGAATCATCAGATGGCATAAGGAGCAGGAAAGAAAGTTGGGCAGCCAGCAGTTTACTGGGAATGGAAAACAAAGCAGGAGCTGGGTCATAAGAACATAAGCAGGAGTAGGCCATATGGCCCCTTGAGCCCACTCTGCCATTCAGTAAGATCGTGGCTGATCCTCAATGCCACTTTTCTGCCTGATCCCTATATCCTGGACAATGGGCATGAGGGGAAAGTGTGGGGAAGTTTGACTTGGTAAGCAAAGGAAGGTGTAGGGTGTCTCCTCCACACCCCTTTGCTGTAAGGTGCCTTGTTTCCACTTTTCCCCACAGGTGACATTAGTAATGCACTATGTAGGAACGACAGTGTAAAAAGTTGATTTCTAACTTTGCGATGCAGTGGTTCTTTAACTCACTGCAACCCTGTGGAACATTCCATTTTTAAGGAGTTACAGAAAGCTGGCATTTCACATGCATGTTGTCTTGGCTGGATTTTCAGGTTTTGGGTGTTTAAACAATACATATCAGGGGACCCATATGTTAAGGAGCCACCTGGAACTTGTTAATCACTATCTTCCTATTACCTGCAGTATTTCCTCCTCACTAATGGTGTGCCTCTTTTATATCTGAGCGTGATAAACTATTTAAGGACTCCTACTAGCTATCTCCTGCTTACTAGTTGAACACACAACCTATGAGTCAGAGGTTGTGGGTTCAAGTCCCACTCCAGAGAGTACAAAAATCTAGGCTGACACTGCAGTACTGCACTGTCAGATGAGACTTTAAACTGAGGCCCCGTCTGCTCTCAAGTGGACATAAAAGATCCAATGGCACTATTTTGAGGAGCAGGGGAGTTCTCCCTGGTGTCCTAGCCAATATTTATCCCTCAACCAACATCACTAAACAGATTATCTGGTCATTATCACATTTTACAACAGTGACTCCACTTCAAAAGTACTTAATTGGCTGTAAAGTGCTTTGGGATGTCCGGTGGTCATATATAAATGCAAGTCTTTTAGTTCTCCCCACCCCTGCTGACTCAACCCACCTATCAGTATCCACCCCTGTGGCTGCCACTGCAGTTGTCCCTCTGCAAGTGCCTTCTGTGTACTTCCTGACCTATCCCCTGTCTCCTTCACCATCTTGGATCCCCAGAAAAACAAATTAACTTTATATAATCAGTACTTCTATGCAGGCAAAAATGGCAGAAGATAGCCAGCAAAAGAAGCTGCAGCATCAGAACTTCCTGCTCCTTAGGCCTCAGATGCCTGGTATCCTGCTGAAGTTCTTGCCTCCCCCTCCCTGATAGCTGCTGATGCCAGGTTTCAGCACAGGAAAGTTTGGAATCATGGGAAAGTGAGTGTGAATACACTGAAGCAGCATGATGCCTTGAAATATTTTTTTAAATCACACTTCAAAAGCCTTTAGGTTTTGGGTAGATAAGGATGTGCGCCTGTAACCCAAAGAGCCAGACGAAAGCAGGATAGGCTTACAGATTTTTTTAATTTAAAAAAATTGAATTAAACTCAATTTCACAGGGGAGAGATGATCTTTAGTGCTAAATAGTTTATAAAATGATGATCCTACCAAGTATTGAAATTAAGCTGTAAAACAATGAGAAAATTAAGTCATAAACTGAAATAAAAACTTACCTGAGGATAAGTCTGGATGGATGGAGAGTCTGAATTTTTCCTGAAAAGAACTGAACATGTAGATTGACTGAGCAGAAACCCACCAGGAGTCAAGTTATATAGTTAAAATGCAACAAGTCTGCATAGGCAAAGCCCCCAAAAAATTGGGCAGACAAATTTATAATAGGAAAGCATTTGCAAAAAAATTGACCGTGGCTCTAGGTAGCGCACTCTGCTCTGAATCTTGTGGGTTCAAGTCTCACTCCAAGGACTTAAGCACAAAAATCTAGGGCTGACACTCCAGTGCAGGACTGAGGGAGTGCTGTACTGTTAGAGGAGCTGTCTTTTGGATGAGACTAAACCGAGGCCCCATCTGTTCTCAGGTGGACGTGAAAGATCTGATGGCACTATATCGAAGAAGAGCAGGGGAGTTATCCCTGGTGTCCTAGCCAATATTTACCCCTCAATCAACATCTGGTCATTATCATATTGCTGTTTGTGGGAGGTTGCTGTGTGCAAATTGGCTGTCGTGTTTCCTACCTTGCAACAGTGACTACACTTCAAAAGCACTTCATTGGCTATAAAGTGCTTTGGGATGTCCTGAGGTCACGAACGACAAGTTTTTAATATATTACATTAAAATATATAAAGCACAATTTTTTCACATACTGTTGCATTCTATGATGTGGAGGAATTAGTAATTAAGAATTTAATATTTATTTTACCAACAAAGCAAACATCAGAACGCAAGTCCTGCCCTGTCTGGTATTAACGTAATCCTAATGGCAGGCTACAGTGATTCAGAAAATCTTTTCTATGGGAGCAAAGAGATTTGTAGAGTTGATCTGAAATATTTTTTTATTACCAAACTTAACAATTGTCTACAGACAATAATGTCAGAGTTTCATGATTGGGCTATTCTAAGGCCTTATGATACACTGAAATCAAATCTTGGGCAAGTCAAAACTTCCCAAGTTCAACACTAGCAAAAATGAAGCCATCCCATTGACCCTATACACCTCCAGCACTGAATCCATCGACCTGGGCTGCTGGTTCAGGCTGAGGTCAGTCGTGCATAACCTCAATATTCTGTTCAACTAGGTCATTAGTGTAGTGTATGTACCTTTAAGAGCCCCTGTGTACTGTAATACCGGTAGTGACCACTCGGGTATATAAGCCTGTATAGCGTCTTGTATCTTTTAGTTCAGCCCTGACCTTCGACTAGTAAAGACCTGTTAAAGTTATTCTTGTGGTCTGTGTGCAGTGATTCATATTAACCATAACTGGAACACACAGACTTAACAGTGGCGACGAGTACGATGTTACCCTGCGGCAGAGACATATCCAAGGCAGTTTAACGGGCGTCGAGAAGAGGCATCCGCCCTCATCATCCTGCTGAGAAAAGACTCGGGTCTGAAGAGCAAGGAAGAATCCTGACACGAAGCCTTCCATCAGCAACAGACAGTGATCATCCCTTCTATCACGGTGGTGGGTAAGCCGATCAGCGACGAGCAGCAAGTCGGCCACGTTGGCTGTGAAGTAGGGGAGGAAAAAAAACGGAGGATATAAGGGCGGAGAACTCGACCACGGCCGGGGAAAAGAGCCGGACAGAAGTCGGGGCCAGAGGCGCTGAGACTGGGGCAGCGTAAGGCACGGGAGCCGCGGTGAATGCAAACGCAGCCGGTGTAAAAGACCGGGCTGCAAGCGGGCTGGGAGACGCAACAGCGTCGAGAGAGAGCTCGACCGCGACCGGTGAAAAAGGCCGGGCAGCTACCGAGGCCGCGAGGCGCAGCGACCGGGACAGCGTAAGGCGCGGGAGAAAAAAAAAAAAAAAAAACCACGGAGAACTCAGCCGCAACCGGGGGAAAGGACCGGACTGCAAGAGGGGCTGGGAGGCACGATTTGAGAACCGCTGGGGAGGACGAACGCAGCAATACGGCAATCGCCATTACAGCCAGCGGGGGAGAAAGGCAAACTCGGGAAGCCGCCATTTTCGTAGGCGGGGGAAGAAGACAAGCGCGGGAAACCGCCATTTTAAAAAAAAATTAAAGAAAAATTTCTTTTTGTTTCTCAAGAAGATTGCGAGGATGCCTAAGCGTGGTAACATCAACGATTTCGATCCCGATGTTGAAGATTGGGCCACGTATGTAGAACGCATAGAGATTTATTGTAAGGCAAATAAAATATCCGATGAAGATAAAGCACTAACCTTACTAAACTCAATGGGTGCGAAGACATACGGGCTATTGAAGCATCTTCTATCACCAGCTAAACCAGCGGATCAGGCTTTCGCTAATATTGTTGCTGTCCTGAGAAATCATTTGAACCCCACACCGCTGATGTTAGCGGAACGATTTAAATTTTATGCGAGAACGCAACTGAAAGAGGAAAGCAACGCGGAGTATTTGAACTGCGTAAGCTAGCGAAATACTGTCAGTTTGGGGAAAGACTGACCGAGGCACTGAGAGACAAATTCGTGTGGATTGTCGAAAGAAGGAACACAAAAGCGGCTGCTTGAAGAGAATGATCTTACACTTGATAAGGCTGTCACTATTGCAGCATCGCACGAAGCCGCAGCGAGAGGCACTGCGGAAATGCAGCTGAAGGCAGCGGTACTTGGCGTAGATCAAATGGCTTTGGGTACAGCGAAATGTTATCGTTGTGGAAAGACGACACACAATCAGAACCAATGTTGGTTTAAAAACCAAGAATGTAGAAAATGTGGCAAGCTTGGTCACATAGCTAAAGTATGCCGGTCAGGAAAGAAGACCAGCAACAAAAAGTCACCGCAGGAAAAGTGCAGAAAGGTACATAAGGTGGCTGAGAAGGGTTCGGATGAACAGAATTCGGATTCAGACTCCCAACAGCAAGGAACTGGGTAGTCTGAGAATTCACAATGTGAGTAAGGAAGCTGACCTACAAACTATCTGGGTCACACTGCAGATAGCAGGAGTCCAAGTGAAGATGGAATTGGACACCGGATCGGCGTTGACGGTCATGAATAAGCAAGATTACAAAAGGTTATTCACACATATTCCCCTACGGGATACGGAGATAGTATTGCAGACATACACTGGGCAAAGAGTATACCCCATCGGAAAGATAAAAGTCAAGGTGATACACAAGGGCAAAGAACACCAAGGAATGGACTTATATGTACTACCTGAGGGAGGTCCACCACTTCTGGGACGGGAGTGAATCAGGAAAATAAATATGGACTGGCACTCCCTAAAAGCAATAACGGTAGATTCCGGAAAAAAAGATGTCAAACCTGAACAATTGTACAGAATATTGGATGAGGCTAAAGAGGTGTTCCAACAGGGACTGGGAACACTGAGAGGAATTAAGGCAAAAATCAAGATTGCAGAACATGCAAACCCAAAATTTTTCAAAGCCAGACCGGTACCTTATGCGATACGACCTGCTGTGGAAGCTGAGCTGGAAGGGCTAGAACGTTCAGGAGTACTGTCTAAGGTGGACTGGAGTGAGTGGGCCACGCCCATTGTTCCCGTCATGAAGCGTTCATCGAGTAACAAGCCAGGGGAACCGGGGAAGGTCCGCATCTGTGGAGACTTCAAGATCACAGTTAATCCGGTGCTTCACACGGTGCAATATCCGCTTCCGCGGATTGAGGATATCTTTGCTTCATTGGCTGGCGGGAAACACCACCAAGATAGACCTGGCGCAAGCGTACTTACAGATGGAAGTTGAGGAAGAGTCGCGCCAGTATCTCACAATCAACACGCACAGAGGCTTGTATCGATATAATAGACTGGTTTTTGGAGTGGCTTCGGCGCCAGCAATTTGGCAGAGGGCCATGGAGCAGGTATTACAGGGAATTCCAAGCACTCAATGTTACTTGGACGATATCCTGATTACAGGAGATGACGATGAGGAACACTTTGCAAATTTGAAACTGGTGCTCACCAGATTGAAGGAATATAGACTTCGAGTTAATCGCCAGAAATGTGAGTTCTTTCAGAAACGGATCTCGTACTGTGGTCATGTCATTGACCAGGAGGGGCTGCACAAGTCACCTGACAAGATCGAAGCTGTTGTGAAGGCTCCCGCTCCGGAAAATGTATCCCAGTTGAGGTCGTTCCTAGGGTTGATTAACTATTACCATAAGTTTCTGCCAAATCTATCCACCGTGCTGCACCCGCTGAATGCTCTTTTGCAGAAAGAAGTACCATGGAAGTGGAGCGAGGACTGTAAGAAGGCCTTTCACAAAAGCAAGGCGTTGATCACCTCAGAGGAAGTGTTGGCTCACTTCAACCCAACGCTACCTATTCGTTTAGCTTGTGATGCTTCTCCTTATGGTATTGGAGCAGTACTCTCACACAAGTTGCCAAATGGCTTGGAAAGGCCAGTCGCATTTGCATCCAGATCATTGACCTCCGCTGAGCGCAACTATGCTCAGATAGATAGGGAGGCTCTCAGCCCTGTGTGGGGAGTAAAGAAGTTTAATCATTACCTGCAGGGCCAGAAGTTTACACTGCTGACAGACCACCAGCCGTTGGTATCCATATTCAACCCTAAAAAGGGTGTTCCCATTATGACAGCGCAAAGGCTACAGAGGTGGTCCCTTTTCCTAGGGGCACACCAATATGACATAGAATACAAAGGATCAAAACAGCATGGGAATGCTGACGGTTTATCGCGCCTACCGTTGCCAACGGTAGAAGAGGCGCCTACAGTGGACCCAGTGGAGATGTTCCACTCAACCATAATGGAATGTCTACCAGTAACAAATTCTACCATTGAAAAGGAAACGAGAAATGACCCGACTCTCTCACGAGTCTACGATTTAACGGTGAAGGGATGGCCAGCACATGGTGAACCACTGTTGCCAGCATTCTCGCAAAGAAGAGAACAGCTGTCAGTGTGCCGAGGAACCTTGGTGTGTGGATCCAGAGTGGTGATTCCACCCAAACTCCAGTATAAAGTGCTAAAGGAGCTTCACGAGGGGCATCTGGGTGGAGTGAAAATGAAGAACCTAGCCAGAGCGTTTGTGTGGTGGCCAGGTATCGATGGAGACATCGAAGAAATGACCAAGAGCTGTCTAGGATGCCAGAAGGTCCAAAACGCCCCACCACAAGCCCCTCTACATCCATGGGAGTGGCCCTCATCTCCATGGCAAAGGGTACATATCGACTTTGCTGGTCCATTTATGGACTCAATGTTCTTAATCGCGGTGGATGCACACTCCAAGTGTCCGGAGGTAATAAAGATGTCCTCCACCACCACGGAAAAAACCATCACAGTATTAAGGACCATATTTGCCAGGAATGGGCTGCCGGAACAGATCTGTTCTGATAATGGACCGCAATTTGTGTCCGAAGAATTCAGGAAGTTCTTAAAAAAAACAATGGGGTTAAGCACTACACGTCCGCCCCATACCATCCCGCCACCAATGGATTAGCTGAAAGGTTTGTCCAGACCTTCAAGAAGGCCATAAAGGCCATGGGTAATGAAGACATAAATCTACAACATAAGGTAGATAACTTCTTGTTTGCGTACAGGAATGCAACACGTGGTTACAAACCAAACTCCCGCCATGATGTTTTTCAATAGAAGACTAAGATGCCGGCTGGATTTGATCAAGCCAAACATCAGAAGGGACGTAGAGAACCGGCAATTTCAAGGCATGAATGAAAGGCCAACTAGAACCTTCCAGATAGGTCAACAAGTTTTGGCCCGGGACTACCGTACCGAGAAATGGCAGCCTGGAACTATTTGCACACGACTAGGACCGCTGATGTATACCGTGGACATTGGTGAAAGCATAATAAGGCACCATGCTGACCAGATCATAGAGTCATCCGAAAAGGGACAACCTACACCACAACTCTATACGCCTAATGATGAAGCAGAGATACCCATAGTATCTACCTCCGATCCGGTGATACTGGAACCAGATGAACCCGACGCTGGCATTCAAGCCGAATCGGCCTTGCCAAAAGAACCTACTACACCACCGAAAACTACTACACCACCAAGGCGTTATCCGGACCGAGTCAGGAAGCCTCCAGAGAGACTGACTTATAATTGATTAACTGCAGCAAATGTGTAGATTATTGTTCTTGTAAACATGTTAATTAATGATTACTTAAAATGTTATGTACTAATTATCTAAAAGGGGAGGAATTGTAGTGTATGTACCTTTAAGAGCCCCTGTGTACTGTAATACCGGTAGTGACCACTCGGGTATATAAGCCTGTATAGCGTCTTGTATCTTTTAGTTCAGCCCTGACCTTCGACTAGTAAAGACCTGTTAAAGTTATTCTTGTGGTCTGTGTGCAGTGATTCATATTAACCATAACTGGAACACACAGACTTAACAATTAGTGACCTGGATATCAAAATTAAATGTAAGCTTGTCAAATTTGCTAACTGCACCAAAATAGTAACAATGGAAGGGTCAGAGATAAAATCAAAAGATTTCCAGAGTGATTTAGATAGCTGTGAAATTGTCCAAATTCCTAATAAGCATTCCTACCACACAAAGCCCTGGACCAGAGTACGAATTTATAAAGCCTACCTTTAGTATATAATGAGTAGGATTGGATTGAGCAGAGGGAGACTTAGAATGTGGCCTGGGAGTGATGGTTGACCTATCATTTTCAATGTGGGCAATGAGATAAAAGAATTAAAGATGCAAACTGAATGCTGGAAAGTAAGGCACAGTAGAAGAGTACAAACCTCCAGAGATTATGCTGCAAGCTGACAATGCATTTGGCTATTTATGAAATACCATTTTGACTATGAGAATTTAAAGACATTCCCTTAACATCAGTAAGTGTTGAATCAATGTTTCAATTAAGCAACTGGTTAGATCTAACTGGAGTCAATTAACTTGCAAGTTATATCTTGGAACAGGTGTTGAGCTGCTGAATGTTACCATATTGTTTGTATCATTCAGTGCAGGATTATCGGGAACCCTACCAGTTTAATCAACAAGTAACATAAGTGAGTTCTTTCTCTCTCCACGGATGCTGCCTGGCCTGCTGAGTATTTCCAGTTGTTATTTCTCATTTAAAATAGTGTTCAGTACTGGTTTATACACCACAAAAAAAAAACTTGGAGAGAGTGAACAGAATAGGAAAAACACTGATCCTGATTGCAAAGGGATGAACTGCAAAGAAAGATCAGAGAAGCTTAAGTTCCATGATCTAGAAAAAAGTAAAAGGGTAGTCACAGGAAGGGTGGAGCCATTTAGGGACCAAAAAGGAGATCTTGTAGAAGCAGAGGGCATAGCTGAGGTACTAAATGAGTACTTTGCATCTGTCTTCACTAGAGAAGAAGATGCTATCAATGTCACAGTAAAGGAGAATGTAGTAGTGATAGTGGATCGGGTAAAAATAAAGAGGTACTTAAAAGGTTGGCAGTACTCAAAGTAGAAAAGTCACCCAGTCTGATGGGATCCATCCTAGGTTACTGAAAGAAGTAAGGGTGGAAATTGCAGAGGTTCTGACCACAATCTTCCAGTCCTCAGATATGGGGGAGGTGCCAGAGGACTTTAGTATTGCAAATGTTACGCCCCTGTTCAAAAAAGGGGAGAGGTGTAAACCTGTCAGCTTAACATCGGTGGTGGGGAAACTTTTAGAGATAATATTTTGGGACAAAATTAATTAGCACTTCGAAAATGACAGCCAGCGCAAGTGACTAACTTGATTGAGTTCTTCGATGAAGTAACGAAGAGGGTTGATGTGGGTAGTACAGTTAATGTTGTGTGGAGGACGAATTCTTGGAATGCATGTGAGATGGTTTCCTGGATCAGTATGTTGAGGAACCAACCAGGGAACAGGCTATTCTGGATCTGATACTGTAATGAGAAAGGACTAATCAATAATCTTGTGGGAAAGGGGCCTTTAGGGACAAGTGACCATAATATGATTGAATTTTACATTAAGTTTGAGAGTGATGTAGTCCAATCTGAAACTAAGGTCTTCAATCTAAACAAAGGAAACTACAAGGGTATGAGGGACAAGTTGGCCATGATAGATTGGGAGACTACACTAAAAGGTATGAAGGTGGACATACAATGGCTAACATTCAAGGAAATAATGCATAATTTGCAACAAACATATATTCCTCTAGGGCATAAAAACCCAAAAGGAAAAGTGATCCAACCATGGCTAACAAAAGAAATTAAAGCTAGTATTAAGTCAAAGGAGGAAGCTTATAAAGTTGCCAGAAAAAGCGGTCAGCCTGAGGATTGGGATCTTTTTAGAAATCAGCAAAAGGGGACCAAGAAATTGATAAAGAAAGGGAAATGGAATATGAGCACAAACTAGCGAAAAATCTAAAAACAGATTGTAAAAGCTTCTATAGGTATGTGAAAAGGAAAAGACTAGCGAAGATAAATGTAGGTCCTTTACAGTCAGAGACGGGAGAATTTATAATGGGGAATGAGGAAATGGCAGGGAAATTACAGGAGACTGGTTTATCCGGAGGTTGTATGTCCGGAAACCTCGATCTACCGGCAGAAATCAGGAGCTGTTCTGTTAGGTTGTTTTTCTTCTCGTGGCTTTTTTTTTCCCAACAGTTAGGCTTTGGAAAGTCTCTCTCAAGCTGTTGCTAAGCTACAGAGACGCTTCCAAGGTACGGGCCGACTGTTTGAAGCTGTTGCTGAGCAACAGTGTTTGTTGTCAGATATGGAGATGAAAATCTCGGTGTGCTTCAACATTAACTTTGTATGTCCGGCAGTTTTGATAGATCGGCAACAGCTCGGTCCCGTCGGTGCCAGATATAACAAAGTTTCCTGTAAATACTTTGTGTCTGACTTCACGGAGGAAGACACAAAAAAACTCCCAGAAATACGAGAAAACCAAGGGTGTGGCGAGAATGCGGAACGTAAAGAAATTATTATTAGTAAAAAAAAACAGCACTGGCAAAATTAATGGGACTAAAAGTCAATAAATCCCAAGGACCGGATGACTTACATCCTAGGGTTTTGAAAGAGGTGGCCATTGGGACGCATTGGTTGTCATCTTCCAAAATTCTATAGATTCTGGAACGGTTGCGGCAGATTGGAGGATAGCAAATGTAACCCCGCTATTTAAGAAAGGAGGGAGAGAGAAAACAGAACTACAGACCTGATAGCCTCACATCAGTAGTTGGGAAAATGCTGGAATCTATTATAAAGGATGCAATAACTGGGCACTTAGAAACTAATAAGATTGGGCAGAGTCAACATGGATTTATGAAAGGGAAATCCTGTTTGACAAACCTATTGGAGTTCTTTGAGGATGTAAGTAGTGGAATAAACAAAGGAACCGGTAGATATGGTATATCTGGATTTTCAGAAGGCCTTTGATAAGGTCCCACACAAGAGGTTGGTGAACAAAATTAGGGCACATGGAATTGGCGGTAATATACTAGCATGGATTGAGAATTGGTTAACAGACAGAAAACAAAGAGTAGGGATAAACGTGTCTTTTCTAGGATGGCAGGCTATGACTAGTGGGGTACCGACAAGGATCGGTGCTTGGGCCCCAGCTATTCACAATCTACAGGAAACTTTGGTTTATCCGGAGGTTGTATGCCCGGAAACCTCGATCTAACGGCAGAAATCAGAAGCCGTTCTGGTTTGGTTTTTTTTCTTCTAGCATTTTTTTAACAGGCTCTGGAAAGCGTCTCTGTAGCTTAGCAACAGCTTCAGAGACGCTTCCAAGGTACGGGCCGAGTGTTTACAAGCTGTTGCTAAGCAACAGTGTTTGTTGTCAGATATGGAGATGAAAACCTCCTATCCTTCAACATTAGCGCTGGTCTATCCGGAAGTTTTGATAGATCGGCAGCAGCTCGGTCCCGCCGGTGCCAGATATCAGAACTTTTCCTGTATATCAATGGTTTGGATGAGGGGACTAAATGTAACATTTCCAAATTTGCTGATGATACAAAGCTAGGTGGCAGTGTCAGTTGTGAAGAGGCTTCAAGGGGATCTCGACAGGCTCAGTGAGTGGGCGAGAACATGGCAGATGGAATATAATGTGGATAAATGTGAAGTTATCCACTTTGGTAGAAAAAACAGAAAGGCAGAGTATTTCCTAAAATGGTGAAAGATTGGGGAATGCAGATGCTCAAAGGGACCTGGGTGTCCTTGTACATGAGTCACTGAAAGTGAATGTGCAGGTACAGCAAGCCATTAGGAAGGCAAATGGTATGCTGGCCTTCATTACAAGAAGATTTGAGTACAGGGGTAAAGAAGTCTTACTTCCAATTATATAGGGCCTTGGTGAGACCACATCTGGAATACTGTGTACAATTTTGGTCTCCTTACCTAAGGAAGGATATACTTGCCATAGAGGGAGTGCAACGAAGATTCACGAGATTGATTCCTGGGATGGCGGGACTGTCGTATGAGAAGAGATTGAGTAAACTAGGCCTGTATTCTCTTGAATTCAGAAGAATGAGAGGCGATCTCATTGAAGCATACAAAATTATTACAGGGCTTGATAGGGTGGATGCTGGGAGAATGTTTCCCTTGGCTGGGGAGTCTAGAACCAGGGGCCACAGCCAGGGTAGGCCATTCAGGATTAAGATTAGAAGAAATTTCTTCACACAGAGGGTGGTGAATCTTTGGAATTCTCTACCCCAGAGGGCTGTGGAGGCTCAGTCGTTGGGTATATTCAAAACAGAAGTCAATAGATTTCTGACTAGTAAGGGCATCAAGGGATATGGCGATAGGGCCGGTGAATGGAGTTGAGGCAGAAGATCAGCCATGATCTCATTGACTGGTGGAGCAGGCTCGAAGGGCAGAATGGCCTACTCCTCCTATTTCTTACGGACTTTCAAAAGGCGTTTGATAAAGTAACACATAATAGATTTGTTAGTAAAATTAAAGCCCACGGGATTAAAGGGACTGTGGCAGTGTGGATATAAAATTGGCTAAGGGACAGAAAGCAAAGAGTAGTTTGTTTTTCAGACAGGAGGGAAGTATACATTTGTGTTCCCCAGGGGTCAGTATTGGAACCACTGCTCTTTTTTGATATATATTAATGACCTGGACTTGAGTATATAGGGCATAATTTCAACCATTGCAGATGACACAAAACTTGGAAATGTAATAAACAATGAGGAGGATAGTAACAGACTTCAGGAGGACATAGACAGACTGGTGAAATGGGCAGATGCAATTTAACGCAGAGAAGTGTGAAGTGATACATTTTGGTAGGAAGAATGAGGAGGGGCAGCATAAGCTAAATGGTACAATTTTAAAGAAAAAGAGAGACCTGGGGGTGTATGTACACAAATCTTTGAAGGTGGCAGGACAAGTTGAGAAGGCTGTTTAAAAACTTTATAAATAAAGGCATGAAGTACAAAAGCAAAGGAGTTATACTAAACATTTATAAATCACTGGTTAGGTCTCAGCTGGAGAATTGCATTCAAGTCTGGGCACCACATCTTACAATCATAGAAATTGATGGCACAGAAGGAGACCATTCAGCCCATCGTGTCTGTGCTGGCCAAAAAAGAGCTATCCAACCTCATTCCGCTTTCCAGCTCTTGGTCCGTAGCCCTGTCGGTTACGGCACATGCACATCCAAGCACCCTTTAAATGTGATGCGGGTTTCTACCTCTACCACTCTTTCAGGCAGTGAGTTCCAGATCCCCACCACCCTCTGGGTGAAGAAAGTTCTCCTCAACTCCCCTCTAATCCTTCTACCAATTACTTTAAATATATGTCCCCTGGTTATTGACGTCTCTCCTAAGGGAAATACAGGAAACTTTGGTTTATCCAGAGGTTATATGTCCGGAATACTCGATCTAACGGCAAAAATCAGGAGCTGTTTTCTATACGTTTTTTTAGTTCTCGTTGCTTTTTTTCCCCCAGTCAGGCACTGCAAGGTCTGTAGCTATAGCAACAGCTTCAGCTAGAGATGTTTGCAGCTGCAGCTGACTGTTTAGAAGCTGTTGCTAAGCAACAGTGTTTGTTGTCAGATATGGAGATGAAAACCTCCGTATGCTTCAACATTAACTTTGTATGTCCGGCAGTTTTGATAGATCGGCAACAGCTCGGTCCCGTCGGTGCCGGATATCACAAAGTTTCCTGTAGGTCCTTCCTATCCACTCTATCTAGGCCCTTCATAATTTTATACATTCAATCAAATCTCCGCACAGCCTCCTCTGTTCCAAAGAAAACAAACCCTGCCTATCCAATCTTTCCTCAGCTAAAATTCTCCAGTCCTGACAACATTTCGATAAATCTCTGTACCCTCTCTAGTGCAATCACATCTTTTCTGTAATGTGATGACCAGAATACCCAGCCTCTGACCTGCTCTTGTTGCCACAGTGTTTATGTGGCTGGGCCAGTTAAGTTTCTGGTCAATGGTGACCGCCCCAGGATGTTGATGGTGGGGGATTCGACGATGGTAATGCCGTTGAATGTCAAGGGGCGGTGGTTAGGCGCTTGCTTGTTGGAGATAGTCATTTCCTGGCACTTGTGTGGCACAAATGTTAATTGCCACTTATCAGCCCAAGCCTGAATGTCATCCAGGTCTTGCTGCATGCGGGCATGGACTGCTTCATTATCTGAGGAGTTGCAAATGGAACTGAACACTGTGCAATCATCAGCGAACATCTCTACTTCTGACCGTATGATGGAGGGAAGGTCTTTGATGCAGCAGCTGAAGATGAATGGGCCTAGGGTGCTGTCGTGAGGAACTCCTGCAGCAATGTCCTCGGGCTGAGATAAGTGGCCTCCAACAACCACAACCATTTCCTTTGTGTTAGGTATGACTCCAGCCAGTGGAGACTTTTTTGCCCGGATTCCCATTGACTTCAATTTTACTGGGGCTCCTTGATGCCACACTCGGTCAAATGCTGAATGGCCTTCTGTGCTTTTTCATTCTATCATTCTAAGTATGTTAGGGGATGGATCTAATTGACGTTTGCAGTGTACCAAATGGTGTAGCAAGGTAAACTGAATATTATTTCAAATTAAGTTTGGGATACAAAACCAGAAAGTAAAAATTTAATTCGTGTAAAATAAGTTTTAAAAGCAATATTAGTGCTGAGTGATTAATGTTTGGAACAATCTCCTTGGTGGGGTAGTAAAACCAAAAACATTATCGATGTTGAAAAAGATGCTGGCCCCAATGGGAGAGTTAGGGTAAGAAGTAAGAGCAGGAGTAGGCCATACGGCCCCCCGAGGCTGCTCTGTCATTCAATAAGATCATGGCTGATCATCGACCTCAACTCCACTTTCCCGCCCGATCTCCATATCCCTGATTCCCCTAGAGTCCAAAACTCTATCTATCTCAGCCTTGAATATACTCAAAGACTCAGCATTCACAGCCCTCTGGGGCAGAGAATTCCAAAGATTCACAACCCTCTGAGTGAAGAAATTCCTTCTCATCTCAGCCTTATCCTGAGACTATGCCCCCTAGTTCTAGACACTCCAGCCAGGGGAAACAACCTCTCAGCATCTACCCTGTCAATCCCCTTCAGAATCTTGTATGTTTCAATGAGATCACCTCTCATTCTTCTAAACTCCAGAGAGTATAGGCCCATTCTACACAATCTCTCATCATAGGACAGCCTTCTCATCCCAGGAATCAATCTAGTGAACCTTCGGTGCACCGCCTCCAAGGCAAGTATATCCTTCCTTAGATAAGGAGACCAAAACTCTGCACAGTACTCCAGGTGTGGTCTCACCAAGGCCCTGTACATTTGCAGTAAGACTTCCTTACTCTTATGCTCCAACCCCCTTGCAATAAAGGCCAACATGCCATTTGCCTTCCTTATTGCTTGCTGTACCTGCATGCTAGCTTTCTGTGTTTCTTGCACGAGGACACCCAAATCTCTCTGAACACCAACATTTGAAAGTTACTCACCATTTAAAAAATATTCTGTTTTACTATTCTTCCTACCAAAGTGAATAACCTCACATTTCCCTACATTATACTCCATCTGCCACCTTACTGCCCACTCACTTAAGTCTATCTATATTCCTCCTCACAGCTTACTGTCCCACCTAGCTTTATATCATCAGCAAACTTGGATACATCACACTCGGTCCCTTCATCTAGGTCATTAATACAAATTGTAAATAGCTGAGGCCCCAACACTGATCCTTGCGGCACCCCGCCAGTTACAGCCTGCCAACCTGAAAAAGATCTGTTTATCCCTACTCTCTGTTTTACTAGAAGGATGAACTTCAATGGGCTGACTGGTCTTCTCTAGTCTTTGATGTGCTTCTGATCCTGAGCTGAACTTTCTAGCTCCTACCTGGTTGCAGGAAATAGTGGGCCTCTGGAACAGGCTCCCGAATTGTGCGTTGGATGCCGATTTCCTGAAATCCTTCAGGCGAGAGCTCCACCTGTTTCTGGCTGGGGTGAAGATCACCTCATATAAAAGGTAGGTACTGCATAGAATTATCAGGGCCAGCTAGTTTTGAATACCGTAGCTAAGAAAATGAACTTTAACTCGTGGACTTAGTTCCCTCTTCATTATTTTTGCATAACTGAGGAACAAAGGAAATTGTTCCTTAAAGTCATGCCTTGCCTTGATAGTGCCTTTCAGTCCACCTTGCAAAACGACAAGAGAACGTATATGGCAGCACATGCGATATTTCAATAGTTGGTATATAGAGCAAAGGTTCCCTGTTACAATCTCAGGGTTATGCAATCATCTAATTATTGGGCAGAAAAAGATACACCTTCAGTCTCGCGGCATGCAAGTTCTGCTTATGGGAGTGACCGGTGATGTTGATCCCAAGCAATATATTCTGACAATGGCCCTTCCCTCTGGAACTCTATTCCAAATGTCTGTTAAAAGCCCATCTTTACCAAGTTTTTGGTATCTCCTGTCCAAAATTCCTTTACTTCCTGCTCAGGGTCAACCTCTCCCTCTTGAAAGTGATCTGAGATGTCATTTTATGTGAGGATTACTATATAAATGTAAGTTGCTGTTCCCAATGAATAACCATTATCATCAGCTTTCTCTGGCCTCTAGGTGGGGCAGTCCACCACAAGGAAAAACTGACTTGTAAAAAAAAATGCAAATGTGGAAATCTGAAATTAAAACAGAAAATATTGAAAATACACAGGTTGTCAGCATCTTCATGTGCACTCCTTGCACTGTCCTTGTATAAGTAATGGTTCTGTTGGCTTTAGCTTAGGGAATTTTTTTAGAACACTATTTTTTATGCATTTGAGAAACCAAGATGAAGGACCAAGCTCATAGTAGATTCCACCAAACATGAAAAAGTAGTAGAGAAGATGAGGTAAATCAGGAAATTGTGATTAAGTGCTCCGTTTAGGTTTATAAAAGCCTGCAGATTATAGGAGGAAGGGCAGAGAGAGGGAGGGAAGGGGTTCCACAGTTTAGAAGTGCTGGGAGAGGGAAGATGTCTGCGATGAGTCTTGATTTCAATACAATAATATTTACAATGCTTTCAAACAGATCCTGCAATTTTGATTATATTCCCAACAGATATACAACCACTACCAAATGTGTTTTATTTTTTTAAAAAGCAGTACATGGAAATGTGACGAGGCCTACCCAGTCATGCTCTGTGAGAACGGCAGAGTAGTAAAGGCTTCTGCACAGTTCTCATTACACTCAGCTACGGCAGTGCATTAGATACAGAAAGGAGCCAGTGTTTCATTCACCAACCTCTTCTATGGCAGCTTATGCATTTTCAAGCAACATCAAAAAAGGTACCAAATATTTTCAGTGTAACTTTATCACATTTTGTTGGCAAAATGCAGAAAGGAAGAACAAAAGAGATACCATCTGAACTCTACAGCTATAGCACGAGTAAAACTGATACTTCATCGTTTTTCATATAGTTCAGCAACAGATATTTCCCAGTTGATAGGATCGCACGCATTCTCCATAATCACACCAGCAAAATAATCAAATCATTAATAAACGATAACATCAATGTTTCCCCGCTCCCCCCCCCCCCGCCACCCAAACAATACGTCTTCTGCACATGCTTAGTTGGACCATTCATGCTCCAAGTCATAAGTCACTCTGGCATCACAAAAACCTGTTACAGTCAACTCTTTACAGATATTCAGTACAATGACTGCTAAATCCAGACAATAAAATACCAATAAACACATAGTAAATATATTTACAATATACAATCCAATCTGCACCAAAGATGAACATGGTTAAGTGTACTTGTTGCAGCTTCAGATTCTTCTCCGATACTGTTATAATTCAGTCTTTGAATAAAGATGAAGATTTTGTGAAGATGAAAAAGGTATAATCCATTTTTTCCAAAATATAAATGGGTTTTACAAAGTTCTTGTGCAAGGTCCAGTGGTCCTTGTGACAACAACAAATACAGTACGAATACAACTAACTCTTCTTGTGGAGGAATTTCATTTTATTTCCTGCAAGAAATGTTGAGTTTCATTAGTGTGGTTATACAGAAAAAATAAATTCCAGACGTTCCTCAAAACAAAGGCCGCATTTGTGGGATCTTACTGGGGATTTCAGTTTTTATACCTGTTTTTGTTACAAGGACGATAAAGAACTTGTTCAGATTAATGCTTATGTTGTCCTATAAGATGCATCATTCCCTGACCATAAGGGTAGGCAGATGACCTGTTCCCAGTCCTCTTTATAACCTGTGGTTGGGAGTTGCATGGGATTCCCTTGGTTTGGGTTGCTTTTCTGATATCCCTTCCTGCCTTGAGAAAGTGTCTAATTTTTACTTGGTGCCCACCTACCCCTCCTCCTGGATACCTTCATAGAATCAAATGATACAGCAAAGAAGGCGGCCATTTGGCCCATTATTCCTGTGCCAGCTCTTTGAAGGATTAGTCCCATTCTCCCTCCCCCCTTAGCGCTGCAAATTTTTCCCTTTCAAGTATTTATCCAATTCCCTTTTTGAAAGTTATTACCGAACCCGCTTCTAACACCCTTTCAGGTAGTGCATTCCAGATCATAATACAGGAAACTTTCTGGTATCTGGCACGGACGGGACTGACGTGGTGCCGGTTCATCAACAATTCCGGATAACCGAACGCTATAGTAAAAGATACGGACCTTAGAGCTCTGTATAAAGCAACAAACCCTGTTGCTTAGCAACAGCTTCAGAACAACATCCACAAGTTGCAAGCGTCTCTGTAGCTTAGCAACAGCTGCAGCCAAACCCTTGCCTTCCTCCATTTGTTGCTGTGCAAGTAATAAAAGTTACCTTAACCGACTCCTGAATTTTGCCGGTTAACCGACATTTCCAGTTATTTAGGGGCCGGTTAATTGAAAGTTTCCTGTAACCCACTGTTTTTTTTAAAATTCCCATCTCGCCTTTGGTCGTTTTGCCAATTACCTTAAAACTGTGTCCTCTGGTTACCAACCCTTCTGCCACTGGAAAAAGTTTTTCCTTATTTACTCTTATCAAAACCCTTAATTATTTTGAACACCTCTATCAAATCTCCACTTAACCTTCTCTGCTCTAAGAAGAACAACCCCAGCTTCTCCAATCTCTCCACATAACTGAAGTTCCTCATCTCTGGTACCATTCTAGTGAATCTCCTCTGCACCCTCTCCAAGGCCTTGACATCCTTCCTAAAGCATGGAGCCCAGAATTGGGCACAATACTCCAGCTCGGGCCTAACCAGTGATTTATAAATGTTTAGCATAACTTCCTTGCATTTGTGCTCTATGTCCCTGTTTATAAAACCAAGGATCCCATATGCTTTTTCTAACAGCCTTCTCAATTTATCCTGCCACCTTCAAAGATTTGTGTACATACTCCCTCCAGTCTCTCTTTTACAATTTAGTTTATATTGTCTCTCCTCATTCTTCCTAGCAAAATGTATCACTTCACACTTCTCTGTGTTAAATTGCATCTGCCATGTGTCTGCCCAATTCATCAGTCTGTTTTTGTCCTCATGAAGTCTGTTACTATCCGCCTCACTTTTTACTACATTTCTGAGTTTTATGTCATCTACAAACTTTGAAATTATGCCCTGTATACCCAAGTCCAGGTCATTAAGATATATCAAAAAGAGCAGTGGCCCAAATACCGACCCCTGGGGAACACCACTGTGTACATCCCTCCAGTCTGAAAAACAACCATTCACCACTACTTTCTGCTTTCTGTCTCTTAGCCAATTTTGTATCCGTACAGCCATTGTCCCCTTAATCGCATGGGCTTTAATTTTAATAACAAGTCTATTATGTGGTACTTTATCAAATGCCTTTTTAAAGTCCATATACTGTACACATCATCTACCCTCTCTGTTACTTCATCAAAGAACACAATCAAGTTAGTCAACACAATTTGCCTTTAACAAATCCGTGCTGGTTGTCATTTATAAACCCATATTTTTCCCAGTGACAATTTGATGTTTATGCCAATTTTCTTGTACTACAACCTTGGTCCATTATTTTCATTTTTATCATAGAATAGAGTAATAAAAAAATTACAAGCTCCACCCATTTGTACCTGAATTTTGCATTTCAGGTCCTACTACCAGCTTAGGACCCCCCCCCTGATTTGAATATATATGGAGCTTATCGCCTGTTTCAGGTGGGTGCCCCAGACGAGTAAAAGTCACCTGAGCCAATATAATATCCAGTGTGCTTCCAACGCAGTTCGGGCATGGCAGCTCACAATCCAAAATTTGGAGATCTAACACCAATTTTACAGCAGAAAAATGGGAGCTGGTTATACGCCAGCCCTGTATCCTAATGTAAACTATTCTCTCGGCAGTTCTGAAATCTTGTGCAAATGTACACTCACCAAGACCTTTTAGAAATTTGTTCACTCCACTCTGTTCTGTGTCTGGCAACTCCTCCAAATATTGTTCAACTCTCTGCTCAAATAGACCTAAGGGGAAGAAAATAAAACACCACTAAATGAGGCCTTAAAAGCAGTTCCAATTTAATGAATGTTTTCTATCAACCGCTAAAATAGAGCTCAAAGCTATTAGAAAATTAAGTTAGTGATGTACACA
Source organism: Somniosus microcephalus (assembly GCF_052327205.1). NCBI lineage: Eukaryota > Metazoa > Chordata > Chondrichthyes > Squaliformes > Somniosidae > Somniosus > Somniosus microcephalus. The sequence goes on from NC_141001.1 coordinate 67,404,901, forward strand.
GTGTAGCACGGTTCCTAATGAGAGATTAATTGATCTAAATTACCAGTAAGTTTAGCATGAGATTCACCATATTTCAGTCTGCCATCCCTGAGTGACTATAATTACTGCAAAAATAATTAATCTCATGACATTTGGAGACTCAAAGATCTTAGAAATCAATGTTTAGCGTCATAGATCTATATCTCCCTCACGGGTTTAGTGGGGAGAATTGTTTATATCTTCAATTGGTGGACTCTAGCAAGCTTTCCTGGTGATAGTAAGTTCACCAAAAGCACAAACCTGCAAAGTTCATTGTCCAAAAATTGTAGAGAAAGCCATATCTGAGGAGTCCTACTGAATGGTAGCATACTGGCAAAAATATTTTAACCACTTCTTGATGGGCATATTGCTGTCACCAACTTTACAATTCAGTGGCCAAGATTTCCTCTGTACGCTTATAACTAAATTGTGAACTCTTTTATTTAAAAAAAAACCACATTTAAAAAAATATTTTGCTACAAATTGTGCAGAGGAAATCTTCCCAATGTTTGCATTTTGTTTACTGGAGCAAATATTGAAACTACCTAGTAAGTGAAATGGCAGAGGTTGAAACTGTCCCAAGTCTTTTGCTGCAGAGCATGTCTGTCTTGAGTGCGGTCATTGCAGGCTGGGTGGCCTTACTCAGCTGCCAGCAGCTACAAATGGCAAGGTTTAGTTTTACAAGCATTTCAACAGAAAATGGAGCCACCAGGTTTTAAATATTTCCAGCCAAATAAGATATGCCTGAGGGTGAACTCTGCTCACCATTAGCAGCAATGAGACCAAGCCTATGTCTGCTATAGCCAGCTTGTCACATGGCCAGGTCACTGGAACCTGGTGAGGACAAAGTCAGACACAGTAAGGTTAAAGCGGTGGCACTTACATTGTGCTAGGGAGGTATTTTCAGAGAGGGCACAAGAAAAAGCTTCACCTGCAACAAAATGGAAGGTTCATCCTCTCAATAACCTATTTGGCACATGACTTAGGTGTCTGAAAGCACTTAGTCTGAGACTTAAGGATACTGGCAATTCTTCACGTCCAATTACATCATCCTTATGGCAAAATGAAGAATTCAGTGTTCAAGACAATCAGGAAGAAAACGATTTCTGATCTCTGTCATGAATAATCAATATTAATTTAAAGCTTCATTTAAGAACTGTTTAAAGTTTAAATTCAGAAAGGTTTAGAATTGATCATTGCATATCCTGGTTTGTTTTATGCTTAATTGTGAATTGTGTTTTGATGTAACTACATGTTGATTTGATATTGCTGGTATGAGTTGTAACATGCTGGAACTATTAACAACTTCCTTTGCTATGGTTGTTCTAGTCTCTGAAGTGGTGTAAGCATTTTTCTTTTGTCTGACCGTCTGTAAAGTGACTTTGCAATCTTAACCCAGTTCATAGTGGGTTTGAGCTGACAATTGGCAATCTCCCTTAAATGGCCATGAGGACTTCCGAATGTGAAAAATGCCACCCCTCCCCTTCCCCCTCCCCCCGACCCCCATAGGGCCATCCCAGAAATATTGGTGCTGGTTCAGGTCCTAGTTTTCAACTGTTCCAGCAAATTCGCATTGGAATGGCTGTGGATTTTTGGTCTCAAGTAGTTGAGGGAACCTTTCCTTCTAGACATCTGTATTCAAATCTGTATGATTGTTGTATGTCAATCACCCTCTTGTTTTCTGAGATCAAGGAATGCAAAGATGGATGTTCCTTACCCTTTTCCTGTGGAACAATTAGTTCCCTAGGGGCAAAGGTGAGGAAAAAGAGGCATTAAAAAATTGGTTTGCTGGGTCTCGGCCCCTTCTATATTTCCCCAGGCTTTCCAGGGTTCTTGTTGAGGGTGGAGCTGGGACTGCACCTGCAGTAGATGCAGGTCCATTAGAGACATTCAAATAGGCGAGATGTGACATTCCCAGCCTTTGTCCTCATTTTCTGTTACGACCCCAGTGCAAGGATGCCCAAGAAACATGGAGCTGTCGCCTGCCCCTGAGCCCCGCCAACAGGCGTTCCGCAGGGGTCGTGAAGACAGGCCGAAGAATGGACATCGTGGGGCAGGTTTTGCGGTGGGTATGACGGCGTACTCTGAGAGTATGGTGTCATACCGCATTTGAAACATACCTCAAGTTCGGGATTTCCGCATGCGCTTGCCCTAAATCCCGAACTTGCGATCTGTCAAGGTACGCCTTGGCAGATGATCTGCACTGATGGGGAAATACTAATTGCTGGTGCAGAGTTGGGCTAATTGCCCACCAACTGCCCAGCAATTACATCCGAATATTTTATGTTTAGTAAAAGCAGGCGCAGGAGCCTGTTTCACTGTGGAAGGAACCCATTTGAGTGCGTCTGAAAGGATTGTTAACCATTCTGGTATCACTTCACAATAAAATACATGTACCTTGTGGCAACATTTAAAAAAATATAAAATATGACAATATTTAAAAATATCAATGTTTTCTGCACTCCAATTGTATGATTCTTAGTATAAAATATAAATAACGTAACATTTAATACACTTCCCAAGTGATAGAAATTGTGTTGCTTGTATGTGTTTACCAAGGGAAGAGTGAGTGAGGTGACCTGACAACAGCAGGTTAAATGGTACGCTAATTAACCAGTGTTTATGTTCTGGGTTACGTGATGATACAAGGGAAAAGAAAAGAACCATGAACTTAAGTTTTCATGCACACATCCGTGCCCCTAACCCTGATCTTCAATATGCAAAGTGTCTGTTAAGTGATGATGTGTGTGGTCCATTGCGTCTGAACCTTAACCAGGGAGTTATCAGTCCACAGTTACTACCCAGCACCGTAATACCTGGAGAATCTGGTCTGGCTTAAATCTCTTGCAAAGGAAGGCTTGTGATAGAGTGGAGACTGCCTGGCAGGACCGTGAGCACAAACTAAAAGCCAGTGGAATTGGCAGCACAAACCAGCTAATAGAAGGTTGAACAGCTAAACAATTTATTTCACTTTAGTAAACAGCCAAAGGACGAGAATCTTTCCATTGACCTCAAATTATCTTTTTAACCTTCAAGTGGAAAACAGATGCCAAATTATTGTTGGTATTTTGTTATATAATTTTAACAAAATGCTCATATATTAAATAAGTCCAAGTACCAGTTTAATTAAAAGTTTTTAAAATGCAATTTCAGTGGAAGAGACTGAAAGAAGTTTCTGTGGGCATGACTTCCCTTACACATAGGCTGTACGCTGCGCTCCTGGCCTCCCTGATGTAATAGGCTGCTCACAACTCTGCAGCGCCGAAGAGCAAGTCTACGTGTGGGGCCTCGCATAAGGTAAGTTCGTATTCTTTTCGTAGGTCGGCAGCGTACTCCGTAGCTACGCCGCCGACCGCAATTTTTGGGCCAGTGTGCCTCACTTCCTGCTCCTTTTGCTTGTGCTGGGCTCTTCCATGGGGGGAACCTGGGCTTGAGTGCCCATGGGCCATGAAAATGGCCTAGAATAGGAAATTGCGACACTCCCATGCCTGGACACGAGCAATACACTTCAGGCTGTGGTGGGGGCAGGAAATTTGCCCCATAATCTTAAAGGTTATTCCTGCTCAACAGTTTTATTTGTATCACTCTACCACAGCTCATGTGCAACTGGTCTCGTGGAGCTCTGCAGGCCAATGCAAGTACACATGTAGAAGACTTACAGACATGAGTCCAGGTTCAGTAGAGTTGTCGCAGTGTTGTGTCTTTTGTTATTTTTCTACCTGAAGTGGGAGTATGAGTTAAAAAGTTTTGTAAAAATAATGGAACCTGCTGTACTGCCTCTTGTTACTGTTTATCTATTACTTTTAATAAACCCCTTCCTTGGTTTATAGTCTAAGCCTTGGTCTGATGGAGTGTTATTCTTATGCTATCCGATGTCTAGGAGATCATGAGAGGGATTGTTTCATGTGTAGTAAGCTAAATGCAATAACAAAGATTTCTGTTCAACCCCTGGGCAACATTACAGTACCAGATACTGTGCCCATGAGGTTTGGTCCACAGGGAGCGAGGACTTCCCCATGGGAATGGTCCATTGTGCTGATTTTTTGGAAAACGATGGTTAGTGCCTCAACTAACTCCTCTCCAACATCCTTCTGGGATAAGCATCATTTAGGTCTAGTGAACTTTCTACTTCCAGGCCATTAACATTTTTAACACTGTTTCCTTTGGAACATTTATCTCCAGTAGTGCTTCTTCCAAGTACAAGATGGTCCTTTTCATCTCATCTTTAACTATCCCTTTACTTCTTCTGTGCTTATATAAAGCTTGTACTATTTGCTTTTGCATTGACCACCAGTCTTTTATTCAAAATTCTTCCTTGTATTGCTAATTATTTTTTTAAACTTCCCTTCTGTATTATATTTCTCAGTTTTCTTCTGTATTATTCCTCCGATATTTATCAATCGCATAATTTGGGAGCTTAAATTTGGATCTTGCTGTGCTGTACCTGACAATGAGTTTGGGGGGGAAGGATTTGTATTTCATTCCTCGGCATTGACATCTCTCAGCTTGTGTGTGGGGGAAGCGAACAAGCAAAACAAAAATAGCTAAACAATGGTGTAGAGATAATGATAAATTATAGCTGATGAATGATGTAGTTTACACAGAAGTAAACAATTTGAGAGTTTTAATGCTTGTGGGGCACTACAGAGAAGCAGAAGATGAATGGTGTAACAAGTAGTGAAAAATCAGGGCCATAGCTTAACACTAAAAGCAATTGTCCGTGTGAGGACAATAAAGCTCTGTTCCATTTGGCAGCTTTCGCATGGTGGTATTTGTCCTGGAGTACCAGAGGAGGAATAATTGCATATGTTGGAAGCTAAAGCGATCACTCCCTCCCTCTTAAAGCTCCCATCATTCCACTTCAATTGGAACAAGGCTGCTCCAATGTCCCATTCTATCATAGTCAGTTGGTCTGTACTTTGTGATTTTTGTAATCTTAAAATTACTGCATTAATTTTAAAAGTTCAAGTGCTGTCCAACCTTGTGTAACACGAATGACCTGTCCATGTATTATTACCACCTTCTTACAGTGTGGCACTTGAACGCTTTGCCTCTTCTAACAAGAGAGCTGCCCCATCCGACAATTAGTTTTTGTACCAATAATTAGCATCAATTGGGTGCATTGTGGCATTAACTGAGTTTTGTGACAGGCAAAATGTTCTTAAATTGCACTCTTTTAAATGGCTCGGGTCAATCTGTCACCAGTCATTGGCTCTATTATCAGGTCTATATTATTGCGTTCTTTGTTATTTTGCTTCTGATTTTTTAAGTCTTTACAATTATGTGTCTGTTTTGCTCCCAGAACAGGACATCCCTGGATATGTCAAAATAAAAGCCAGCTGGTTATACTGTACTGGTTACTGCACAGTGATACCATCTCCACTCTCTCGATATAAACCATATGCTGCTCAAATCACTGGCTTTTTCTTTGAAGGATCAAAGATAAGCATTAAGCTGCACACAATCGTCTGGTAGACTTTTATTGTGTTTATTATATCATTGCATGGTGTGTGCGGCACTTTCAGGGAAGTAATCAGGCTTGAAATTCCTCTTTTAACAAAACTGGGGAGAATGCCTGTTTTTTACAGTAATTAACTACAGACAAAATCGTAGGAATGTGCAGGTTTAACGGGTATGATTTTAAAATGTGCTTTTGTTAGTGGGTTATTAATTATGGAAAAATGTAGAATTTCTCCTGCATCCCCAAAATTCTTGTTTAACTTGGATAGTCCCACTATTTCTTATTTTTCATCCCACCCTTTCCTAGATCCTCTCATTTCATAAATAGTGCATTATTCATTTCGCTGTGTTCATTATGTATTTTTATCACATCCATTCTCTCATAATGGCCCAGATATTCCGACCCCTACGGGTGGGTACACGCTATGTACCCACCCGTAGGGACACCGGAAATGCCGGTTTCAGGCATGCACAGCACATGCGCTGAAAACCGGCATTTCTGATCTGTCAAGAATGGTCTTGACAGATCCTCTGGCTGCCCAGGAGAAGGGCCTCTGCGGGCGGAGAGTTCTGCTTTTTGGAGACCCTCTGCCCGCAGAAAACCCTTACAATTCTTATACCTGGTAAAAGCGTAAGGCCTGCTTTTACCAGGATAAGAGTTGAAAAAAAGTTTTAAAATATTTTTTTCCACTGATTTATCATTTAAAAATACTTCAAAAAAGGTAAGTTTATTTTTAGCCCTGTAAAAAACTTTAAATTATTATTTTCAAAAAAATACATTTTTGTTTAAATTAATTTATTGTAATTTCAAGTAATTTTAAAAATGTGATTAAAAAAAAAATTATTTAAAGTTTTACTATGTTTTTGGGGTGATCTCCATTCATATATTTGACAGGTCTTTCTGTCAAGTGTATGAAGGGAAATTCCCTTCTGTGATTGGCTCCCCATGGCCCACATGATCCCAGGGACGCTGCGAACTACATGCGCCCCTGGGATACGTGGGCCCTGCACATTTCAAGTTTGGAGAGGCCCAGGAGCGGAAGCGTGTGCGTCCCGGGAACCCTCGGGTAAGGGCGTAGATTTTTCCAGATCGCAGGCCTCCGCCCGCAGGAGGCCTGCGATCGGAAAATACGGGCTAATATCTGTAATGGTGTGACCACAACAACAACTTGCACTCATAACATAGCAAAACATCCCATATAGAGGAGGGAATGAATATCCACCAAGAGGTGAGAAGGTGACTGTTGATGTGGTCAAAGAGATAGGCTTTAAGGTGGCTTTTGAAGAAGGAAGGTGGGGTTGATGGGTGTGCAGCACTTGCGTGATAAGATGCAAGCAAAGGATTTTTGGATGAGTTGGAGTTTGTACAGGATAGAGCTACACAAAAGATAACCCCATCTCATCAAGAATGAAGAAGTCCAAGTTTGCAGTAATGGTGTAATGTGTTATAGAAACACACCTGGAACAGTTCTTAGGTAGATGGATACAAAGAGGTACATGTTGCCCAGTGGGGATGGCTATGCAAAATGGTACATTAATAAGGTAATTAGAATAGTATGACCCATGGAAAGGAAAGTTCAGTAGACTATTCTTTGAGACCTCAACTAGTAGAAAGATAGATAGGCAGTTTTTTTATGCACTTGGAATGCAATAATGTGTAATGATGGATGTTCGAAATTTTAGTACATTTAAACTGTGAAAATCAGCTATCAATACAACAGATTTTAGTCTTCCAAACTTGGGTTGTGTCCAGTAAAACTATTTTGAACTGTATATACTGGGGTGAATTACTGGTGGTTACAGACCTGTCACTGAGGGTAGGAGCAATTTGAGCTGATGAATTAAGAATATGGACATATTAAAGCACATCGCATTTAGTACTAAACTTCCAAAGTGTATTGGCACCAGAACACTAAAAAAAAAAGAGACAATCTGGAATGTGTAAATTGTGAAGTGTACTGTGGTGATATTAGTGTAGGGCTAAAGACTGTGCCCTTAGCTGCTTCAGCTCTACCTTTTGCCCTGCACTTTCGCAGTTCTCTGTCCTGTATGAATCCAGCAAACATCTGCGACTCCATGAAGACCTCTAGAAACCGTCGGATACTCTTGGAAGCCACTGACTTGCGGAAAGCTTCTCTTTGGAATATTCGTTCATTCCTCTCATTTTGGGTCAGAAATAAAGAATAATGGCCAATAGTTTCCACAAAGAAGCGAATGAAGGCTTCTGAGACCAGATTGTTCAGTGTGTTGCACTCTGGGGGGGAAAGAGATAAAGGAAAATTTCATTATCGAGGTTTTTTAGGCTTAGCTTTTCACCCCTTTTCTGTAATTCTATTCCCTTTCCTGTTTGCAACACGGGCGGATCCCACAACACTGGTGATAGCAGACAAGCAGTTGTTTAAAAGTCGTGAGTTACAACTTTCATTTCTGGCTGTCAGGCATTCCCCAATGCCTGGAGAAGATCTGTCTAGGTGAAAGAGTGGAAAACAGTCTAATTATGGCCAGAATAAATATGTCCATGCCAAACATCAGTGTTTTGGGGGCCTGACAAGATCAGCACAGACTGGTCCCCTCTTCCACCCTTCCAAGTTCTGCTCCTCCCTGAATCTGGCTGTGGAAACACAGGTCCAGGTCCTTCTCTCCTTTTGGTGTCACTGCCAGTGCTACCAGCAGGGATTGAGGCCTCTGTGCACTGTTAGGAGTTCTTGCTTACAGTATATAGGGGTCACAATCCTGTCATTTGCCCTGATAACAGCATTGAGAGGAGAGAGGCAACCACTCCAGACTTGAAAGAGCAATAATGGAGTGGGGTAATCGGATGGGATTGAAACAGAGGGAATGGGTGGCGATGAAGGGGAGAGAAACGGATGACATTGAGGGAAGGGGAAAACGGATGGTAATGAAGATAAGAAGGAAGGGGCAGAAGCTGGAAACGATGCTTTGCGGGAGGAGAGAAGCTTGGAGTGGCACGTTGGGTGGAGGAGGATGGACAGTGTAGCATTTACTAAGAAGGAGGGAGAATGTCGGCTTGAATTAGTGGGAGATGCAGAAGAGTGCCAGCATGCAGACGGGGTGGAGGAAATCGTCCAAGTTTGAACTGAGGAAGTGGAAAAGGAGCACCAACTTAACTGGGTTGTAGGGAGAGAAGAGTGGCAAGTTGTGGGGGGAAAGTGGGGGGGGGGGGGGGGGGGGGGTTGAGAGGTAGAAGAGTGCCAGTATGAACTGGGGGAGTTGGAGAAGAGAGATCTGTGACAGGGTGGGGAGTTGGATGGAGTAGTGTCTCTGTTAACTGGGTCCAGACGGGGAGGACTTGATGTGCGAGAGTGACTGTTGAGGTAACCTTTGGGTAAATGATGGACTGGTTGGTGTGCCGAAAATACTACTGTCACTTTGTTTTTATTTTCTATAGATTAAACATCTATCAATTAGGAAGAACAAATGCACTAAAGTTAAACCAGAATGCATCATCAAATTTGTGCCTTCAGCATTTGTATTTCTCCTTTCATGTTTCTTTTCCTCCAGTACAAGTGATGGCCTTAAATTCCATGGGGATTTATCAGTTCCCCGCTATGACATCTGTGGGGGGGGGGGGGGGGGTGGTGCTCTGCTGGAGTCATGGTGGGAGAATGGTGGAAGCCCTACAGAATTTCAGGGCCACTGTGTGTAAAAACTACTTTAATTTACAAAGGCATTGTAACAATTTGTTCTTGTGTGTTAGGGCTGTTCTTGAGTTTGCAGCTTTTTGGGGCTGTTAGTTTTTATGAAACTCTTGGCCAGCTTCTTGGTTAGCAAAATGCAGCCAGCAGTACCAGAGACAGCTGTTGACATCATTGCTCAGGCACTGCTTCATGGAAAGGCACATAGGAAAACCAATTCTTAGGCTCATGAGGTGGGTCCAGGCTCCTTTGGAGGCAGGAGTGCTATGCTGTTTATTTCAGTGTACTGTCAGCAATAGCAGTACTGAAAGGTAAACGCAGTATGAGCGTAACAACTAAATTAATCTCATTGCCAAATGCTCATGTATATAAGAGTAAAAACATTATTACTTATTAATAAACTTGTCGGGGCAGAGTTTTGCTTACCCCCTCCAAATATTTGAATTTTGCTTCAAGATGGATTTTCGACATGAATGTGGTGCTTATCCATACTTCATCGAAACACTTCCGCACATCAAAGGGAATTAAGTTTGGAAGGAAATTACTTTTTAAAAATTGTCGTAAAGAAACATTTGAACAAATTCCTCACCATCGTCTGATTCACTGTCTGAATCCTGATTGACTAGTTCGTTCTTTTGCTCTAGAGCCTGCTCCAGAGCGGCCTGCAGTTTCCGTGGCAACAGTGAGTCCTCATCATCCATCTAAATAATCACAAATTAAATAGAACACACATTTCATCCACCCTGCTGTCCCCTTCACAATTTATCAAATAAAAGCTGCACTGCCTGCTTAATTTCTGTTTAAAGCTTTTGAGTGGCTCCTTTAAGGAGTACTGCCTTCATGCAAAAGTGTCTAGAAAACTAATTGTTTCTTTTACATATGATGTACTAATATAATTTTAAGTTGTGACAAAAAATAAGTAGTGCTCTTCTTCAAATACAAAAAGATTACTAAACATCTGTCTGGAAGACCATGCTTCTGTAGGAGATAGAGAACACATTTTTAAAGTTCCTGTTTGTTAAACTACACAATAACAACATTTTGGCACCAAAAAAAAACTCCAGTGTTATGACTAAATGCTCCTCATATAATGGTTTTAATGTATACTTCTAAGCCTGATCTTAACTCTCTTTCTAATAAATAAAATTATTGTATGGAGAGCCCCCTACCCCCCACATATGTGTGGCATGGATGCCAGGCAACTGGTGCCGGAGAGGGGAACACTCTGTCAGAGTTTGAACTGCTTATTTCATTTACTTTAAAGATTAATGTGTGTCTTTAATCAAAAGATCTTAATGGTTTGTTTGCTTAATGTAATTTGCAAGAATATTCCTTTTGATCTGAAAGAACTGTTTTGTCTCATTGTGAAGAGTTGTAAGTATTCTTATCTCTCACAAGATAATTTGGATGGTTGACACTGTATTTATAACATCTGGTCTCCAACTTTTGTTCAAAGCCTTATTGAATTTTTTTGAGAACAGCTGCATCAAAAAGATTTAACAGATGTTTAGACACCTAATGGGCAAAAGCAGGGAATGGCAGGTGAGTCCTCTCAAAAGTGGTTGATTGAACCCGACTGAAGGCAAATGAAGGTTTGAACAGGAGGGGACAAAAAGATGTTGGGGGAGAAATTCCCCATGAGGGCCATTTGGGGCGCTAAGTCAAAAATATTTGAAAAGTTAGCGCCATTTGAGAAATTCCCATTTTTTGCTCCAAGAGGGAAGTGGAACACTAAACCAAGCGCTCCACCTGCCTCTTGGAGAGCAAGAAGCAGGGAATGTTCCGACCCAGGGCGATGTGCTCAGCAGCAGCATGTGTGGCGCTGCCACGTTGCAGGGGCTCTTGCCTCAATTAAAGGGAAGGGCTCTCCGCTACGAGCTCTGCATTTTTTTGGCATCTGCTGGAGCATCGGGGTGTGGGAGTGCCGCACTCAAGCTGAGTGCCAGGCTGACCGATCGCGGCACTCAGCCCGCGTTCAGTGCTCAGAATTATTTTTTTTAAATTGGCGACTTTTTTCATGTTGGCCAGCCACCACGCCTTTGAATGGCGCCCCGCGAGCGGCCGGCCTCACTGTTCGCGACCCCTGCAGCAGTCGGTAACATCGCCTGGTGCTGTTGCGGGGCACGAGGGAGAATTTCTCTCCCAGGGAGCTGCGCCCGGAGATGATGTCATGATCTTCAGGCGCAGAAGATCAGGACAACACCCGGTAGCGCCGCCGCTAACCTCCCGTGGAATTTCGCAGGATGCGCAGTTATCGCCTGGGGTGGGGGGGGGGGCAAAAAGCTATTTGCGTCCCGTTAGCGCCTCCCACCAGAGGAGCAAACAAGGGGAATTTTGCCCCTGTGAGTTTGCTGTCAAAAACAGAATTTTGTTCATTATTTAACAAGACTACTTGAACTCGATCTGGAAGGAACATACAAAAATGTTGGACAGGAAAAGACCAGCTGTTCCATCTAACGTGTCCCATACAATCCAACACTCGCTACCCACCGGAGCCATGGAATCTCCTTGGAGATGTGAAAAACCAGATTAAAAACCCAAGACCAATAGGAAAAATCTGGTAAATTCCTCTCTGGTCCCTCAGGTGATCAAAACAACTTCAGGGGACCACACTGACTATCACCTGTACAAACATACAAAACTGTTGGACAGGAAAATACCAACTGGTCCATCTAGCCTGTCTCATATCATTGTAATGAACTGTAACTGACCCATTCTGGACTTTTGCACTGTATTTCTGTAAATAATACTAATAAGGGTGATTTCCTGAATCTGTACCAGATCTAATGCACTTGATCACCTAAGCAAATAAAATATCTGAAAACTGGGCAGCTCAAAGCTGCAAAGGAAACCATCCAATGTTCTTCCATTAATTTAAATGGAGAAACATTGGTTAGGTTCCTTTACAGAGGTGCATTCCAACCTGCCCAAATTTCCAATATTCACTGTGTCCAGGAAATCCAGTGCACTAGGGGGCAGACCCTGGAAAATCTCTCCTTTTAGTATTTGCTAATTGTTGTACTTCAATTTGCTATGTGTAAATAAAATTATTTGTGACTTTAGTCTGTATGTCTCCAATCTCTAGTAATGTTGCAGTTCAGAGAGTTGGGTTAGCATAGCATGGGACTACTTTGAATCCAGTAAACTGATTACTGCAAATGGGGTCATTGCTAGCTGTGAGGCAAAAATCTCTGAGAACAGAGTATAGCGAAGGTACAGGTTCCAGATCGCAGCAGATAAAAGTCAATTTACAGAAAATACTATTAGACATCAGAGAGAAATACCTGAAAATGTAATACCGGCCAAGAACCATTGGAATGGGGAGATGGGCATTACCAATTACATGTCGTAAGCAGCACCACCTTTAAGTGCCTTCCTGTGGAATGGAGTAACTAGGATCAAGGGCTAAACAGTTCCCTGTTCCCTCTGTCCTACTTCCCCCTGCTTAATTCGTGCTCAGCCACCCACATTGTCCACTGCACATTTTCTCCTCCTTTATCCACTCCTCTTGCCATTACTATACTTATTTCATGCATGAAGACCACTGCTGCTTCATTGATCTCATATTGTTCCAATTCTTGACCACCCAATTTCTCCTTCTCACTCCCAATATAATAATTACCAATGTCATCAAAACTTCCTATCCACTAGCTTGTTCCTCACATACTCCAAAACCTCAGTCATCATTTCTTTCTCACAAACCTGCTCTCAGCCCCTTCACCCTCCCAACTACTGTCCCATCTCTATCCTTCCATTTCTCGCAAAATTTCTAGAATGCCTAATTTTCTCTCAGCTGCGTTCTGGCTTTTAGTTGTTTGAATCCCTCCAATTAGGCTTCCACCATGCACAGCACCAAAGCTGCACTAACCTGGGAATCAGGGGGAAAACTTTCTGCTGGCTGGTGTCATACCTAGCACAAAGGAAGGTGGTTGTGGTTGTTGGAGGCCAATCCTCTCAGCCCCAGAACATCGCTACAGGAGTTCCTCAGGGCAGTCTCCTAAGCCCAACTATCTTCAGCTGCTTCATCAATGATCATGCCCTCTCCACCCATCATGGGGTCAGAGTGGGGATGTTCGCTGATGATTGCACAGTGTTCAGTTCCATTCACAACTCCTCAGATAATGAAGCAGTCCGTGCCCGCATGCAGCAAGACCTGGACGACATTCAGGCTTGGGCTGATAAGTGGCAAGTAACATTCGCGCCACACAAGTGCCAGGCAATGACTATCTCCAACAAGCGAGAGTCTAACCACCACCCCTTGACATTCAACGGCATTACCATCGCCAAATTTCCCCACCATCAACATCCTGGGGGGGTCACCATTGACCAGAAACTTAACTGAACCAGCCACATAAATACTGCAGCTACAAGAGCAGGTCAGAGGCTGGGTATTCTGCGGTGAGTGTCTCACCTCCTGACTCCCCAAATCCTTTCCACCATCTACAAGGCACAAGTCGGAAGTGTGCTGAAATACTCTCCACTTGCCTGGATGAGTGCAGCACCAACAACACTCAAGAAGCTCGACACCATCCAGGACAAAGCAGCCCGCTTGATTGGCACCCCATCCACCACCTTAAACATTCACTCCCTCCACCACCGGCGCACCATGGCTGCAGTGAGTACCATCTACAAGATGCACTGCAGCAAATCGCCAAGGCTTCTTTGACAGCACCTCCCAAACCCGCGACCTCTACCACCTAGAAGGACAAGGGCAGCAGGCGCATGGGAACACCATCACCTCCAAGTTCTCCTCCAAGTCATACACCATCCTGACTTGGAAATACATCGCCGTTCTTTCATCGTTGCTGGGTCAAAATCCTGCAACTCCTTCCATAACAGCACTGTGGGAGTACTTTCGCCTCATGGACTGCAGCAGTTCAAGAAGGCAGCTCACCAATAGCTTCTAAAGGGCAATTCAGGATGGGCAATAAATGCTGCCTTGCCAGCGACGCCCACATCCCAGGAATGGATTTTTAAAAATCAGTCACCAAGCGACTGCAACCAAGTCATTGTCTCTCCTTATTCTCCACTGCCAAAAATGCCATCTTTCTCAAAATCGCTCCTATATATCCTGCTCCATGAGAACAACTAGTTCTACTCTGATCAACTACACTTGGCCTTACTGTGAAGGAATAAGCCATATTTCAGAAAAATACACCATCCTATGATTTCTGACATTAATACATGAGAAACTGGGTTTAAAAATCTAAAAAACCTCAGAGACACAGACTGTAAACAGAAATACAGGCTTCTGAGATAAAGATCAGTTGTTTAACAAAGTTGTAAACATACAAGCTTTGAAATGGGAATTAGTTAAATATACTAAAACAATGACCCTATTGAAATGGCAGTTTGGTGATTCCAGAGGGTCTGGAGTTTGGGAAAAATGCAATGAAAAGACCCAAGTGAAGTGTTGGAAACCAACACGTTGAACAGAAACACAAACATTAAAAGGGGCATGTGCCTTTGAAAAGATGACATCAAGTAAAAGAAACACCTGCTGGTCAAATAGTTTTATGTTAAACTTGGAAGACAGGAAACATAAGATTAAATATGCAACCAATTGAGATAGCTAGAAAACAAGTAAACACTCAGTCAAAGTGTCTTTAATTTATACATAGTAAATATGATACTAACAAGAACACTTTGAAGATTTGACTTCAATAGATACACCAAGCAATTACATTGTGTTTGTATTGAACTTGGAGCAGTTAGGAGACTCAAAGTCTGTTAAACCAGCTAAAAGTGATATTAAGAATTGAATGGAAAATCTTTGATAAGAATGGCATCAAACAGAAACCATTGCTGTTATATTGTTTTTATGATGGTTTTTGAAACACCTAAAGGTAGAGACATAATTATGCATGCAGCAGTTGAATTGACAGTAAGAATAGAAAGCATTCAACAGAGAGAATGAATAAGACAATTAGCTTACATCAGCAGAGAACTTCAAAGAATAAACCACTGCAAAAAGGATATAAAAGATAGACCTTTTCAAACAGAAAGTCAGAAGTCGCTGAACAGGCCAAGCGTTTCTCAACTTTACAGGCACCATCTGTAAGTTTTTAACTTTGAGTCTCGGGGATCAAACGGTACTATAATTTGATTTTGGTGGATGTTCTGGATTTAGAGATAAGTACGAAATGTAGAAATGTAACGAAGTAAAGATTTGAGAATAAGGATCTCTGAGAAATAAGAAATGTAAACTATTTGTATTTTGAATTGTTAATGTTGCGACTGACTCAACAGCTGTTAAATGAATGTCAGCTCTTAAATAAAACTATATATTTTTAGAATTGACTCAAAGAGTATTTCTGTATAAACTCGTAAACCATATTTCTGTACACTCTTTTGTAAGGAGTTGCAGAATTCTGGGGGGTATTCCGGACCATCATAATATCCGGAAGGTTACAGTCTAGTTAAACTTACTAAAAGTGCTATCTGGAGGATGGTAACATCTTCAGTCGTTCCTTTCCTTTAGGGAGAGATAGCCTGAACCTTTAGACCCATTTAAGCATCTTATAGAATTCGGCTATCTCTAACTTTAGTTGAAGGTGAACGTCTGGGGAATATGCCTGATCTGGGGTAGCCCGGAAAGGGCTAGGACTTGTAATTTGGTTAACTCTAGGTTTCTGTCTGTGGCTTCCTCCTCCATTATTTAGATGGTACTCCTTGGCAATGTTATCCAAAATAATGGGGGTAGCTTTCACATTTAAGCTGTTGACAGCCAGCTGTACCTCATCACCTCCTCCATCAATCTCATGGCTGTTATCACCACTACCAATTCCCTAGCTAACATTAAGGTCCAGATGATCTAAAACTTTCTGCACCTTAACATTGACAAAATTATAGCCATCCTCTTTGGCTCCCACAAAAACATAAGAATTAGGAGCAGGAGTAGGCCATACGGCCCCTCGAGCCTGCTCCGCCATTCAATAAGATCATGGCTGATCTTCGACCTCAACTCCACTTCCCCGCCCGATCCCTTGATTCCCCTAGAGTCCAAAAATCTATTTAGCTCAGTCTTGAATATACTCAAAGACTCAGCATCCACAGTCCTTTGGGGTAGAGAATTCCAAAGATTCACAACCCTCTGATTGAAGAAATTCCTCCTCATCTCAGTCTTAAAAGGCCAACCCCTTATCCTGAGACTAGTTGTAGACTCTCCAGCCAGGAGAAACAATCTCTCAGTATCTATCCTGTTAATCCCCCTCAGGATATTATGGGGGAGAAATTCGGTGGGTTAACGCCTCCTGTTGGCGCTAACGGGGCGCTAACGACTTACCACCCAGGCGCGGCGAGATGAACGACTCCCGTGAACTTCGGTGAGAGGTTTGCAGCAGCGGTAAGACTTTGCGCCATGATCTCCTTCGCCCAGAGATCGTGACATCATGCGCATCATCCCAGCAGCACCCTGGTCCCGAACCTCAGTTCCACCCCCTGAAGCATCGCTGGGCAATGACACCGACAGCTGTAGGGGGCGTTAATAGGGAGGCCGGGCACTTTGGGGGCAAAAGTTAAAGGGGAGGTTGCCGAGGTAAGTACCTAAATCTCTGAAATGTTTCTGTTCAATTTTTTTTACTTCTGGGCCGCGATCGCTCAGCCCAGCACACTGCTGCAGTGCATCGGGCTGATCTGGCCGGATCATGGCTGCCGTCGGGGACCAGCTAACTGGTTCCAATGCAGAGCCTGCAGCGATGGCCCTTCCCTTTAACGGAGGGAAGAAGCCTCAGAACGCGGCGGCACTGCACAGCCCATTGTGCAGCGCTGTACACCTACCGCCCCGCCTGCGTCCTTTAGTGCTCCAGGAAGGAAGTGGAGAGCTTGATTTAGCGCTCCACTTCCTTCCTGGAGCGCTAAAACTCAATGTTTTAAAAGCTGAGAATCATTAGTGCCTGGCACTAAGTTTCCCAGCTTTCAAAAGTTACCGCCCCAAATGGGGCGATACTGAATTTCTTCCCCTATATGTTTGAATGAGATCACCTCTCATTCCTCTAAACTCCAGAGAGTATCGGCCCAATCTAATCAATCTCTCCTCATAGGACAACCCTTTCATCCCAGGAATCAACCTAGCAAAACCTGCACACCTCTGGCCTTGACTCCATCTTCCTCCCTGGCTGCCACCTTCGACTAAGCCTAAAAGTGTGGAACCTTTGTTCAACTTTGAGCCCAGCTTCCTCCTTCCCAACAAACAATCTGTCACCAATTTAATTTTCTTGTACCTTTCCAACATTGCCCGCCTCCATCCTCACCTCTTTCCCCCTTTGCAGCCCTGATCTATACTTTTCTCACCTTACAACTGAACTTCCCCATCACCTCTTGCTGGCCTCCTTCCTTCTATCGTCCATAAGCTACATCAGCAGGAATGCTGCAGCTTATGTCCTCACCTACACTTGGGTCTACATCCACATTTATACCATTGTCTCAGCACTGAGAACATTGCCAGTATCACCTTTTGGTCAGGCAGTAGGGGGTGTGCAAGAGCAGTCTCAGTGGCAACGTTCCCTTACTTTGTTTTCTTTCCCCTCCCCCATTTGGCTCCTTTCCGTAATGATACAGCCCAGATTGAAACCCAGGAGAATGTGGGAATGAACCAGCATTCCACTGCTCCTTGCCACTGCGGACCAGTACTCCAGTGTGCCAGCCAATCACACTGCCCCACATGTATGTTTTTAATAGGAAATCTGTAACAAACAAACAGTCCTTACTGGTAATGTTGCAATCCCAGTTATTAACACACGAGTATTGCACATGCAGGGATATTTCTATTATGAGTCTTACCTGTCGGAGGAAGCGATCGGTTCCTAGATCAACCATTAGTGCCTGACAGAAAGAATTTTATGGAATAAATTATCAGTTAAAAATCAGCAGACTCTTTAACTAAAAATGTTGTGCGTAACCCCCACACAAGGTTAAATACTTGGCCTTGACTTCCTGCAAAAATGAAGCCTGCCAAGCCCAGCTCCTCAGGAAAAGCTAATATGGTACTACTCCCAGCCTTGGAATTCAGAACAAATAAGCAGCTCATTCAAGGACTGTACTTTAATGGATGTCACAGCTTGAGGGCGGACATTTTCACAAAAGCACTAAGTTCTTCCGGGAAGAGTGATGTTAAAATAAGGGCATTGGCTTTTTAGCACATCTTTAACAATCCCTGATGAATTAATTGCACTGCTTCTTTAAAACTGCTTCAGCAGTAGCAAAGCTCTGAATTTTAACTGACACTGTTTCCTAACGTGTGTGCAAAACGCCAGTTCCACAGTCGGACTTGCCACATATGGGAGAATTTTCAAGTCAGAGTCATGATTACACAGATCCTACCTGTGTTTCCTGTATGTGCATGTCAATATAAAGTTAAAAGAAGTAGTCCTGTGAGACTTTAAATGGACAGAAAAATGTGGGCAGTGTGCCCATGATTTCCTGATGTGCAGCTGGCAAGGCTCCCTGCCAATAGCATGCATTTGTATAATTGGCCCTTTGGTGTACAGTTTAAATTTCCGAATTGCCCAATCAAAAACCGTTCTATCGAGTCACAAACTGTCTTGATGGCAATCATAATAATTCACAATTACCCCCATTTGTTATGATTGATTTAATCTCTTCGTACCATCCTCTGGTTGGCTTGCCATCACACAATCCTCTTTAGACAGTAGGGTGGGACAATTTGACCTGCGGGTCTTCCCATGATCATTAGTCTGTAAATAAACTATATAAAGTGTTCCTGTAGAATGACGTTGGCTATATCGCTCTGTATTTTTGTGATAACCAGATTAAAATATTTTTTAAAGTGCATCTTTGATGTCTAAGCGAGGGGAAAGAATTCAGAAGATTTGTATGTCATTATTGTCTTGTTGCCAAGTGCAAACTGTGTGATGATTTTGGACCTTCAGGACCTTTATGGGACAACTGCAATGGATGTTATCCATGAAATTAAAAAACAGTCCTTCAAACGAGTATCCAGAACAGCACACATTGTTTTTTTTGCACTTCAAAATCAATTCCAAGGTAATAGAAGTTATGGGAATTTACAGTAGGCTCAGCTAGGACAGACCTCATCTCATCCATGAAATCCACCTCCTGCTCCCTTGACCACATTCCTATTTAACTGTTGGCCATTCAACTTCCCTTCCTGGCTGCAATGCTAGCTGATATTGTAAATGACTCCCTCTTCTCAGGCACTTCGGTTCTCCTTTTCAAAACCACTGTCATCTCGCCCTCTTCAGAAACCCCACCCTTGACCTCTCTGCCTATGCAAGCTATTGTCCTGCCTCCAACCTCATTTTCTTCTCAAGTCCTTGTCACCTCCCAGATTTTTGGGCATCTATCCCTCAACACAGATTGAATCTCTGCAGCTTTTGACATGGTCAACTACGCCATCCTCCTCTAACAACTCTCATTAGCTGTCCAGCTCAGTGGGACTGCTGTTGGTTGGTTCTACTCTTGCTATCCGATTGTAGCCAAAGCATCTCTATCAATGGCAATTCTTACCATCCATCCTTGGTCCCCTCCTTTACCTCATCTACATGTTGCCCCTTGGTGACATCATCTGCCGACGTGGGAGCAGCTTCCACATGTACGCTGATAACACCAAGCTTTATCTCTCCACTACCTCTGGTGACCCATTTATTCCCACTGTTTTCAGATTACTTGTCTGGCATCCAGTCTTGAAATGAGCCCCAACTTTCTCCAGCTTTACAATTGGAAAACCAAAGCTGTTGACTTTGACATCTGTCACAAACATTCATACCCTCACCACTGACCAATGTTCCCTCTTATTTTTATTTTTCCTTTGCGCTGTCCCTTTAACTGGCTGCATGGCGACTCAAATTTTTGTGCATGCGCAATTTCTTCCATATAAAAGCTGGTGAGCAGCCTGCGCGGAACCTCCAGGACACTGTGCGGCCACGCAGCTTAGTGGGAACGTTGCCATTGACCCCAAACCCTCCCTGACGTAAGAAAACTCACTAAGCACTTGGTTGAGTATAAAACAAGGCTTTAATCAGCTGTTTCACAACCATGTGATTCTAGTTACATCACTAGTTCCTGGTTAGAAAAATGTCCTGGGCAAGCTGGGCCCACGCCCGAGTATTTATACTCCTTGGACGGCGCCACCAGCTGGCCACCCAGTGTTATTTCATGAGTCATTTTTTCATGAATAAGATTCATGACAGTCCCTAGCTATTGTTTTAGGCTCAACCAGACTGGTCACAATCTCAGCATCTAATTCAACCCTGATTGTGATTCCACCCATTTCCTCTGCATCACAAAGACTACCAACTTCCATTTCCATAACATCACCCAACTCCATCCCTACACTTCAGTCCACCCTCCATAAACATAACTTCATCCAAAACTCTGCTGCCCATTTCCTATCCTGCACTAAGTCCATCACCCCTGTCCTCACTGATTCTATATTGGCTTCCAGACATCCAATGCCTCAAATTTTAAATTCTCATCTTTGTGTTTAAATCCCTTCATGGTCTTGCCCCTCCCTATCTCTGTAATGCCCTTCCCCGAACTCTCCATTCCTCTGACTCTGTCTTCTGGTGCATCCCCCCTCCCCACTCTTTACCCTTCCTACAGCAGCCTGGGCCCCATTCCCTGGAAACTTCTTCCTAAATCCCTCTGTCTCTCCATCTCTTTCTCCTCCTTTAAGACCCTCTTTTTGGATCAACCCTCCTACTATTCCCTATTTAGCCTTGCATCCTTTTTTTCTTATACCTCCTATGAAGTGCCTTGAACCATTTTGCTATGTAAAAGATACTATATAAGTGCAAGTTGTTGTTTTCTATTTACTATGTATGTCTTACCTAACTATGTATCACCTTAGCACTCAAACACATCTTGGTTTGCCTGGATTACTTCTGAAACTACATTGCAAGTAAAGAAAGAACTTGCATTCATATAGCATCTTGTGCGACCTCAGGATGTCCCAAAGCACTTCACAGCCAATGATGTACGTTTGACGTTTGTTTAGTCACTGTTGCAATGTAGGGAAATGCAGTAAGACAGTGAGATTAATGTTTCATATATTTCAAATCAAAAATTTGAGATAAGCGGCACATCTTTTTTCATAGAGCCCAACAGATAGGAAATTTACCTCCTTAAAATAGGGAAGCCTCTCTGTGGCCTTACCTCTTCCACTGGAAGTTCCTTTAGTTTGGGAAGTGAGCTGGAGAGCAGGCCCACTAGGAAGGGCGTTGGACAGCAGACAATGTCGATCATGGAGGATGGCAGTACTGGTATGAAGGTGTGCTGCCAGGAGAATGGGTACAGCAGAGCCACCACAGCATGGGCACAGTTGGACAAAGTGCTGTGTAAACATATCACAAGCAATAGTTAATTCTGCTGTTCAGTGCTAATAATTATGTTCCTAAAATCCTGTCTGACTTACAAAAGAAGTTATGATAATCCTGGGCTAAGGAAATTTTACATATCGGAAAATGTGTCGAGTCTGTTAAATGTACCAACACATCAAGAAGTTTAGTTGATGCCCCAAATGAAAGAGTGCACCTTGGGAATTTTGTCAGGCATTTCAACCACAAGATGTACTGTATGGTAAAATACCTCATTAGCCTGGTCCTTACATATGTTTTATATATAGATGGAGTTAGTTGGTGATGCAAGGCTTTTGTTTTCTTTTTGGCTGGTTGGTGGTTATAATTTTTTTTTCAGTAGCACACATGGTGAGCAGTAATGACAGGAGGATCCTAGGAACCAATCATGTGACTTTAACTAATCTGAATTATTGTATCATGTGATCTGAATTGAAGTATTAACAGTTTTACTTCACTGTAGCTTACTGTATACACACATTACAGATGAGTACTAGTTGGAGCAAACTGTTGAATATAATAATTTGTGACCACACAGAGATGACCTTGAATGACCTTCCACTTGGGTATGACCAGGGCTGACCGCAGTCCATTGAGCAATGAACATACTGCCAGATTGAACCACTGGAAATGTTGGGCCAAAGTTAGTAATTCAAGTAAAGGCTTGGCTGAGAACTCTGTTTTAGTTTCTGGATTGGATTTGTTTAAAAACTTGGACCTGAGTTGCAAGACTAAAAATTTAACGTTCCTAGTGCATTGCATTATTCAGTTAGTTGATTCCTTTTTCTGACTTTTTATACACACACATGATCAAACTCTTTTCTGGCCGTGTGAATCTGGATTTAAATTGCCATCACAATTTGCATTTATTTGCACAATCAACATTGCCCATTACTTTTTGGCCAATCAGGTATTGCTAACTGGTGGCATCTTAACCAAACATAGCTATTAACAAACCCAATCATGTGCAACACATTGAACTTTAAACTATTTGGTTTAGCAAGAGGGTGTCCCAACAGCTAGGCTATTATATTGGAACCTTAATGAGGAGACTGAAGGTCAAATGCCAGACTTGAACAGCATTAGTACCAGGGGCTCTGCATTGGCATAGCTTCACCAGTGTCTCACCAAGTAATAACAAGGCAGGGAAACTTAGCCAGAAGGTTTCCCTTCAGACCACCAAATTTCACCCCTGCACTTTGAAGCTTGGGTTAAGCAAGGAATGGTGATGAGACAATCTGCTAAACTGCACAGACTGGAAATTCTTAGCCTCACTGCCAATGAGTATAAAAATACAAACTGAATACAGATATAATGAGTGAAGAAAATACACTGCAGAAAACAATAACAGTCAAAAGAAACAGTACATTTTTAAGTGTTTATCTCCATTTAAAAAAATCTTAAGGAAAACAACACCATCCTAGTTATTTTAATGAGCACTCCTGGAATAACAAAAACAATTTGGGAGGTCCAGCTGTTTTAAACTCCAAGAATCTGAAAGCATTTTACTTCAATCAATGAGGGCATTTTTGACAGCCTTGTTTTATTCATTATTGATGATCAAACAACTAAAATTATGAGGTTGAAAAAAAGGTTAGTTTTCACAATAACGATGCATCCAAAACAATCACCATTAATGAGTAATTCATGAGAAAACATGATTGCAGACTTTTTTCAATTGAATGAATTGATCAGCAAAAGCAAGCTTTAAATTTAATTTCAATAAACAGAATTCACCAATATAATATTGGTTTTCCCATATGCACAATAATCTACAAAGAATTAAATGTGACAATACCTCCACTTAACATGCCAATTCACTATGGAGCAGTAATAAATGAAACATAGAAACATAGAAAAATAGGAGCAGGAGCAGGCCATTCGGCCCTTTGCGCCTGCTCCGCCATTCAATATGATCATGGCTGATCCTCTATCTCAATACCATATTCCTGCTCTCTCCCCATACCCCTTGACGCCTTTTGCGTCTAGAAATCTATCTATCTTCTTCTTAAATATATTCAGTGACTTGACCTCCACAGCCTTCTGTGGTAGAGATTCTTATGTTCTTATGTAATTCCACAGGTTCAGCAAATAGAATGCTTAATTATACTGCTTGGTCAGTTGAGTGCAAGTCAGAAAATGTTATGCTATTTCTGTACAGTGTCCTGTCAGACAGCACTTCGAGTACAGTGTTCGGTTTTGGTCGCCAGGGCATGAAAGAAACATTCAAGCAATGGAGATGGTGCAGAGAAGAGTCATGAGGCTGATCCCTAGTGTCAAAGCATTGAGCTATTATGAAGGACTGGAGAAATTGGGCCTCTTTAATATTGAAAGGTGACAGAAAGAGGACTTTATAGTATACATGATATTAAATGGCCATAGATAAGGTTAATTGAGAGGAGTACTTCAAATTATGTCAGGATACTAGAACAAGAGGGCTTAGGTTAAAACTGATGAAAGGAAAACTTAGGATTGATTTTGGGAAGAACATCTTCATGCAAACAGGTCTGCTGGATTGGGTGATGTAGGCAAAAAACTTAGACTCAATCAAAAACCAGTTAGATGACATGACTGGTAGCTATGATGGGCCAAACAGCCTCCCTCATCTGTATTTACCTTGTGATCGTGAGCTACCCAGAGGTTCTTGAAAGTTGATCTTACATTTACTGTTCTGCCAAGCCACCAGGTGGCAACATTCACTAGTCCTCTGCTAGCATTTTAGTTAATACAGTCCTGTACAAATTTCTAACCCTGTAATTAGCATATAGTTCTTGATAAAGTTCTAAAAACTTTTACAAAAAATTCACAGCTTAACAGGAATTAATTAATTAATACCCCTTTATTATATTAACTTTGGGAGCCATACAAAAATGGGTTTAAAAATTTGGTAAGGGGTTGCTTTTTATAGGTTATCTGCTAGTAATTGAGCCCTGAATAATCTATATCAGAGAACCTAATACAGGGGATAATTAATTTGGGCTCTGTAGTACTGAAAAATCTAGGAATAAATTCTGATGACACCCAACTATACTTTAACCAGTTCTAGCGACCTCACAATCACCTCAGTGCTGTATTATTGCCTGGCTGACATCAAGTCAGGAATGAGTCAAGAATTCATCCAACTGAAGGCCAAAGCCCTTGCTACTGACTCCATCCCCCTCCCCAGAAACTCAATCAGGCTGAGTCAGACTGAAACCTTAGCGTCCTGCTTGACTCAGAGCAGAGCTTCATATCCAGATTCCTTTCTATCACCAAGACCCCTGAAACAGTGTCTGCCTCCACCCCACTTCAATCCAATTGCTGCTAAGTCAAAACCCATACTTTTGATTTGCTTACAAATAACAATAACTACTGATTGTAAAATGCATTGGGATGTCCTAGTGATG
Source organism: Somniosus microcephalus (assembly GCF_052327205.1). NCBI lineage: Eukaryota > Metazoa > Chordata > Chondrichthyes > Squaliformes > Somniosidae > Somniosus > Somniosus microcephalus. The sequence goes on from NC_141001.1 coordinate 67,429,756, forward strand.
TCGTAAAATACTATATAAATGCAAAACCGTCTCAGAACACATCTTTTGACCAAGCTTTCAGTCACCTCTCCATCTGTGCCTTGACACCCATTCCTTCATCTATTTTATTTATGTTTTCTCCCCCACCCCCCATAAAGTTGCTTGGGATGTTTTCTACAATATATGCGCTACATAACTACAAGTTCTTATTCTTGTCATCAAAGATCAGGCCATATTATAGCCTTTTAGAGGATGTCTACTGTATTAACAGCATGGTTCATAGTCAGTGACCTTGTTTATTTTTAACCCACCATGGAAAGAGTTATGAACTGTTACACCATTGATGTTTTCTTTAACTGATGTGGGTGTGAACAAGAAGTACACCCACTTCTTCTCAAGTCAATTTCTTGAATGTTTCTGTCCACTGTTGCATCAATAGCCCAGATTTTGCGGTTGTAATGACAGCAAAACTGTTAGCGTTCGCTGTCATTACTCTGTGAAACTGACAGCAACTCTGGCATCCGCAAATGCGCAATTAAACGCGGATATCCAGAAGTTGCTGTCAGTGATTTCCTCCTCCTCCACATGATACACTGTTAAGCCCCGCAGACAGCAATCTTTAGAAACCACTGTTAAAAACCCCATAAAAAGTTAACCCTTGTTAAATCAGGTGTAACTCGGTTTTTAACGCCGTACTAAGTCATAACTACTGCTGAACAACCTCTCTGGTCCTGAAAAACTAATTTTATATTTGTAGAATGTCAATTTTTTCCACTATGATAAAAATTCCATAGGTTTTTAATACAATAATTTTTTTTTAAAGTTTGTTTATGATATTTCAGCTTCTACCTTAATCCCATACGTATGTCCCAATCTTTATTTCACTCTCTGTAAAATTTGTAAAAAGTGAAGGACAATCAATGCATTTTACTTCCTGGTTTGCTGACTTTGAGAATTCTTCAATGTGATTGGCTGCTTAGCCTGCTTGATGACATCACTGTTTCTGGACGCCGGAGATCCTCTAGAGTTGGCGCCAGAATCAAACTACTGGCAGAAAAGGTGAAATTGACATCACAGAGATCGCTAGATTTTTGTAGGGAGTTTTCTTCTAGGTCAGCGGCAAGCGCCATCACTTCGCCGCTGACCGCAAAATCTGGGCCAATGTATCTGCAGGTGAATTTAATGTGCCCTACTCTCCAAACAGGAGCTGGGTTTCCTTGTGTAGTTATTGCCATAGACTTACTTGTGCTGTGAGATGAGGATAAAATCTGACACAATGGGAAAACTTACTGTAGCACCAACTTAAATGTTGTGCACGATAAGCCTTGTACAGAAAATGATGGCATACTCAGTCCCACTCATTCATTAGAGCCTCTGCAAGAATCTGCTCATTCTTGGAACTCCTGGCCTCTAGAATTTCATTAGTAAAGTTAGTGAATGTGGTCAGACTGGAAATCCTGGTGGTGATCTAATGTAATTGATATAATGCCATAGGCTAACACTTTCTAACCAGAGCTGTGGTTAACCACATATAACAGATAGCATATATTGAAGATAGGACATTTCATTAGAGCCAGAATCATAGCTTATATTTTTATGACAATCTCTCTATCTTGAAACAAAAATCCAGCGTGTGATTGAGTGATGTAACTCAAAAGTTGCAGTTATACTTTTGACACTAACACTCTTGTCAGTTTAAAAATAAAAGCAATCAGATATTCTTGTCAATTACAAGCATTTTGTATTATGTTACAGAGAGAAACAAAAGTGGGATCATCGACATCAATGCTTTAAGGCATGTGTGACCAATATTGTGATGACTCATTGCACCACTAATTGTGTCACTGCACACTGCTCTGGTTTAGTAATTGTAATAAGTTATCTTCTGAAGCAATTTATATAGTCAAATTTAAGACTCCTTAGCAAGGTTGGTATTACAAATGGCATCAGAGCACATGGAATAAGGAAGGGTGGAAAATCAGCCAGGTTTTCTGTTGCTGATGGCTGTTCAGTGCACAAGGTTAGAAAGTGCTTATGCAGGAGTACTGAAGGAGGGCAGGATTTGGCTCAACTGTGATGTCCCTATAGTTGAATAGCCTGAAAACACTCACTTAAGATCTGTACATGAAAATGGCCTCATGGGTAAGATACTAACAGACTGTTATCTCCTATGTAGCCATACCCGAGCATAATACAATGCCTTTGGAAGAAAACGTGACAGAAATACTAAGTCAATTACAGTCTTAGAAAAGATACATTCAATTCAAGTGTGTTTATGTAATTTCTTATTAAACATAAATCCTCCTTATAAACTGATTTGTTACAAGCCTCTTGTTATACCGCTCTCTCCCCCACCCTTTCATAACACTCCTTGGGGGAAAAATTAGGTTGGTTTGCGCCTCCCGTTAGCACCTTAAGAGGGCGCTAATGGGGCGCAAAGCAACTAGCGCCCGGTGCGGCGATGTTTGCGCCGCTCGCGAAATTAATCAGACATTTTGCGGCGGCACTAAACACTACCGCCACGATCTCCTGCGCCTGCAGATCGTGACGTCAGTCAAGCGTGCAACGACCCGGTAGCGCCCCGGACCTGATATTGAGTGGCGCCCCCGCCTTACTGCCTGCCGCTAGCAACGACAGTTTGAAGGGAGTGTTTTGCAGTCGGGAAGGGACTGGGGGAGCGCTATTTAAAGGCGACCGCTTCCTGCCTTTTTTTTCGGCGACATTTTTGCACCATGCATTCTGAGTGAGAGAGAGAGACTTCTGGAGATATTCAATGCTGTGTTGAGGAGTTTTGGGTACCGAGCAGCACTTCGCAGGTTCATTTTGATTTGATCTTCCTTGCATCAATTTAGAAGAGACTATGGGGGCTACACTCTGACATCTTTCCCTGGGTCTCTCCATTGTTCTTTCCAGCAGATTTGATGTACAGGTCTCTCCAGGCCGAGATTCAAGGCTGCAATGAGCAAGGTGTGAATGGAGAGCAAGATCGACCCTCCCCTTTAAGAACTGGCCAGCGCCAGTGTGTCTATGTTCCATTGCTGACTGATATCACATGAGCTTCACCATCGCTCTGAGGTAGCGCCTCGCTCCTCGGCGTTAGCACCTTAAGACAGGTGTGTAGTGCCTGATTTAGTGCTCCAATCACCTCCAGGGACGATAGACGCCAAGCTTGCAGTCGGAGGCGATAATTAGCACCAGGCACTAAACTTTGTGCCCGGCCGATAATTGCATCCCAAGTGGGGCGATACCGAATTTCTCCCCCATTATCTTTTCTGTAACATGAGAACAAGAAAGCATTCATTCAGCCAAGGACAGTTTTTAAATTAAACATTTAATAAATCTTCAATTTTTTTGAGCTCAGTAAATTCTATTTAGTCATTTAATTTCACTGTTAGTGGTCGGCACGGCAAAATGGGATTTCTATGGGAACCGTCATACAGCTATGAGTATTGCCATCGCAAACAAAGAATCAAGTTGTTTTAATGCTGCCACATGACTGCATTACAGCATGCAATTCTGAGGCTGTTTTTGAATTTTTCTTTTGCTTTAAAAATTATACCTTGAGTAACTAATTATATTAATTCCAGCAGGATTAACTATTTTGCTGCAAATTATGCCAGTTTCTGTGGAAATTATGCACACATTTTGGGTGTCAGGTCCCTACAGTTTAACCATCAGTGTTCCTCATTATCATCTTTTTAAGTGGTCCGCATAATAGAGTTAAGAGTGTAACATTTGCATATTGAATTATCATTGGCCCGCAGGCATCTGTAAGGAATACCTATTATATTCACATGTGATCATATGCTGAGTTGTCATTGGCCTGCAGACATCTGTAAGGACTACTATTGTTTTGAAGACCCAGGCTAGGGGTCCTAATGCCATGCTTTTCCCCACTGGTGCTGCTATGAGTAAGATCACAGACCTAATGCTTAATAAAAGAGTTAAACTGTAATACTCCGCTGTCCTGCAATTTATTATTTTTATACAAAGTGTGTAAAACAAGACATGGTGTCAGAATAGGGATTGTAAATGGACATCGTTGGAGCTCCCTTGCCTCGAATGGATTGGGAATCTTTGAACTTAGCTGGAGAATGGCGCAAGTTCAAGCAACACGTGGAGTTGATGTTCTCGGGTCCACTGAAAAGCAAAGGGGAGGAAGAAAGATGCAGCTACCTACTCCTGTGGATCGGAGAAAAAGGGAAAGACATTCTTAACACATGGTCTCTCACCGCGGATGAAGCAAAGGTACTGAAAAGTTATTTTGACCGTTTTGAATCATATGTGATGCCCAAGACAAATACGATATTCGCTAGGTACAAGTTTCAGGAGAAAGTACAAGGAGCTAGTGAGTTGTTTGAACAGTTCGTGACTGAGTTAAAACTGCTGGTAAAAGACTGTGAATATGCAGATAAAGATGAGATGGTCAGAGACCACATCGTGTTTGGAATACATTCAGCTAAAGTGAGAGAGAAACTTTTGAATGTTGGGTCCGGGCTAACGCTGGACAAAGCTATGGACATAGCTAGATCGCATGAGATAGCCCAAGCACAGTTGAAAACCATAACCGGTGCCACGAGCAGCTCGCGTGAACAGACAGTTCACGCAGTTAATAGACACACACCAAAGAAAACCGCCCAGAGAGCGTGTTTCAGAACAGAAAGAACAGAGAGAGTTCTAAAAATGAGCAACACAGACATAAAACGCTTCAAAAACTGTGGATATTGTGGAAACAAGGTGCATGGGGAAAAGGAGCACTGCCCTGCCAAAGGAAGGCAATGTGCTAAATGTGGTAAACAGAACCACTTTCCTAAAGTTTGCAGGACTGTTTTTGTAATGGCAGTACACACAGTGAGTGACAGCCAAATGCCAGATAGAGAGCCAAATGCAGAGGAACTGTTTATTGATTCTGTGTCACAGAAAAAACAGATTTCAGAGACTGAGCAAGCCTTTGCAGATATTGAGATAGGTAAACAGGGCACAGAGCTTAAGTTTAAACTAGACACTGGAGCTCAGGTTAATGTAATTCCTCTGAGTGAGTATCACAGCTTGAAGGATGAGTGTGAGCTACAGCCCACCTCATGCAGACTGACCAGCTATGGGGGTGAGCAGCTCATTGTAAAAGGCACATGCGTGATGAAATGCAAGTACAAAGAAAGCGACATGATGTTGGACTTTTACATTGTTGACACTCAAGCACCTCCAGTGCTAAGTCTAAAGGCATGTTTAGACATAGACCTCGTCAAGCTAGTGCTATCATTGACAGCACCAGTTGAGAAGCAGACAGTCATGGAGGAGTTTGCTGACGTTTTCAAAGGAATCGGACTATTCCCAGGTGAATGCACTATTCACCTTGACCCAGCAGCAACCCCTGTGGTATGCCCACTGAGAAGGATACCCCTTGCTCTACGTAGTCACCTGAAGGAGGATCTGCAGAGCATGGAGAATACAGAAATCATCGTCCAGGAAACAGAACCGACAAGAGTGGGTCAACGCGTTAGTAGTGGTTGAGAAACCACGTACAGGCAAGCTCAGAGTCTGTCTCGACCCCAGTACCCTCTACCAATGCTAGATGACATCACACCCAAGCTAGTGGGAGCACGTTACTTCAGTGTAATGGACGCACGATCAGGATACTGGACTATCAAGCTCACGGAAGAGTCATCTAAGCTAACAATGTTCAACACACCATTTGGATGCTACCGATTTCTGCGTTTACCATTTGGTCTTATCTCAGCTCAGGATGAATTCCAGCAGAAGATCGACGAAACCTATGAAGGCCTCGACGGAGTAGTTGCAATCATAGATGACATCCTCATCTATGGCAGGAATAGAGAGGAACATGACAGGAACCTCCGTGCGATGCTACAAAGATCACGGGAGAAAGGTATCCGGCTCAACCCCGAGAAAAGCATAATCGGATCCACCGAGATCAGTTATTTCGGGCATCGCCTCTCAACTGATGGCATTAAGCCGGATCCAAAGAAAATCTCCACCATCAAGAAGATGGAGCCGCCGAAGAACCGCGCAGAGCTAGAGACAGTACTAGGCATGGTTAACTACTTAGCCAAGTTTGCCCCGAGCCTCTCCGAAATCAACGCACCCATTGCTCAAACAATCCAATGAGTTCCTGTGGGACAAACAACATGACACAGCATTTCAGAAAATGAAAGACCTAATCACCAGAGAACCAGGACCAGTTCTTGCCTACTTCGACCCCAACAAAGAGCTCAGACTACAAGTGGACACGTCAAAGTACGGACTAGGCGCAGTATTACTGCAAGAAGGAAAGCCCATCGGCTACGCTTCCAGATCTCTCACAGACATTGAAATCAACTATGCTCAAATCGAGAAAGAGCTATATGCAATTCTGTTTGGATGTAAGTGTTTCCACCAGTACGTCTATGGCCGACAAGTCATTGTGAAATCTGACCACAAGCCCCTCGAGTCAATCATGAGGAAACCACTAGCCGCAGCCCCACCAAGGCTACAGAGAATGATCCTTCAGCTACAGAAGTACGACTTCACAATCATTCACCGTCCAGGCAAAGACATTCCTGTCGCAGACATGCGCTCCAGAAAGTCTCTTAGCTACCAGGACAGCAGCCTCAGTGAAGGCATGGATGTGCAGGTGCACATGGTGTATAACAGCTTACCTGTGAGTGACTCAAAACTGAAGGAGATCCGAGCAGGAACAGAGAGATGCACAACTCACACTGCTGAGCAAATTCATACATGAAGGATGGCCTGAGGAAAGGAGGAAATGCCCTCAGAGCATATCTGAATTCTGGAACCACAGAGACGAACTGTCACAAATCAACAGAATCGTCTTCAAAGGGGAGAACATCATCATTCCTACCAGTCTCAGAGAAGAGATGTTGACAAAAATTCATGCTGGACATATGGGCATGGAAAAATGCAAACAAACAGCACGTGGCATTATGTTTTGGCCCGGAATGTGCAAACACATTGAGGACATTGTCGGAAAATGTTCCATTTGTCTAGAACGCCACCCATCAAATGTCAAAGAGCCCATGATACCTCACCGTATCCCAGACAGGCCCTGGCAGGACGCGGCAACGGATCTGTTCACATGGAACAACGAGGACTACATAGTGACTGTTGATTATTACAGCAGATTTTTTGAACTGGACAAGCTTCACAGCACCACATCTGCAGCTGTGATCCACAAGCTAAAGGCAGCCTTTGCCGGGCATGGCATGATAGAGGCTTTAGTCTCAGACAATGGCCCCCAATACAAATCAAAAGAGTTCGAGTCATTTGCCAAGGCATGGGGTTTCACACATGTCACATCAAGCCCACATTACCCTCAAAGTAATGGCCTTGCTGAAAAAACTGTCCAGATTGCAAAAACACTCATGGACAAAGCCAAAGCGGACAAAAGAGACCCCGACATCAGTCTCCTTGAATACCGCAACACTCCGGTTGACAACTTCAAGTCACCAGCACAGCTGTTGATGAGCCGCAGACTTCACTCAATCCTTACAAGCACCAACCAGCAGCTGCAGCCAGAGGTCGTCAGCTGCAAGCAAGTGCATGTAAAACGTGTACAGAGACAGCAACACCAAAAGAGATACTATGACAGGTCAACTAGACTACTGACGCCGCTGCACAATGGAGAATCCGTCAGAATCCAGGAGCATGACTACTGGAAGCCAGCAGTCGTCATCCAGCCAGCTGACACTGAGCGATCGTATCACGTCTGCACCCCAGAAGGACAGGTGTACCGCTGCAATCGCAGGCACCTCCTGAACACCAAGGAACAACACCGTCATTCCGACGAGAGGATCAGTTCAACAGAGTGTGATGAACAGAGCAATACACAAAACACATCATACTTACCTGAACCTAAACCTGAACCTGAATTGTTGACCGATTCAGGAGCATGCTCAGTTTCATACCACACAAGGTCGGGATGAAAGGTCAAGCCTAGAGTTATCCTTGACTTGTGAACTGTCAAAGGGTGTAGGCGGATCGCTGCCCTAAAAAAAAACTGTACATCATTATTGAAACGTTGAGATGTTTTCAGTGCTAGTTAAATGCTGAGTTTACTTATATGTTTATGCTACCGAGAACATTATGTAGAAGAAAGGTTTAAAAGTAATGCATAACATCTTTCTTTTAAAAGAAAGGGGATGTAACATTTGCATATTGAATTATCATTGGCCCGCAGGCATCTGTAAGGAATACCTATTATATTCACATGTGATCACATGCTGAGTTGTCATTGGCCTGCAGGCATCTGTAAGGACTACTATTGTTTTGAAGACCCAGGCTAGGGGTCCTAATGCCATGCTTTTCCCCACTGGTGCTGCTATGAGTAAGATCACAGACCTAATGCTTAATAAAAGAGTTAAACTGTAATACTCCGTTGTCCTGCAATTTATTATTTTTATACAAAGTGTGTAAAACAAAACAAAGAGGTTGACGTCAACGAACAATAAATTAGCAAAGAAAAAATTATCTGGAATGTGTAATACAGAAAAGACAAAAAAGATGCACAGAATAGCACGTGTGTTATAAAGAAAGGGACATTCTGCTCAAAAAATGCACTGCTGTATAATAGATTAAGTCATAGTCACAGGAACCTGCTACTTAACTTTCTGAGTAGGATATCAAATTATTGTGTACAATTCTATCTGATTGTGTCGTTTAAATAAAATATGTTCCAAGCTATGTCAACCCATTCGTAGTGAGGCGGGTGTAAGTGCATGATAACGGTTGTCGATCACTGTATTGCATTGGGGTGTTCTACTTTACAACTTGTTAGAACTCCTGTGCCTTTTAATGTGCTCACCACCAAAGTGGTTAAATAACCAAGATGCAGAGAACATGACCGTAGCCAAAGAGGTCTGCTGGAAGGGTTGGGATTTTATATTCCCCCTGATGGACTGTGTTCCTTATACACCATTCACTAACTATTATTGTGATTGTAACATACTCAACAAGTAAAGTGGGGAATATAGAATGGCTAGGTTATTGGCTATGGCATTTAGAAGTACATGATTTTTCAGACATTAAGGGTTAAAGGCCTCTAAATGAGAATAAATTCTAGGGCTGATTCCACAGGAATGTGTCAGGAGAGCAGGTACACAGCTGGCAGACAAGGAGTGCTGAATTGCGAGAGCAGGGCCTGAACCAACTGCTTTCTGGCCTGCAGTTCCCTGCTCTTCTATTATTAGTGAGCTACAGTGCTTGTACACATTTCCTGCATGAGCCTCATTCTGGCCCCAGATTTCATGCAAACGTATTTAAAAGCACACCAAGCACATTCCTGTGTTAGTTATGCCAAGTTCTGTTTTTCCTTTGTGCATTCACTTGGATTGGGAGCAAGGAAAGCTCCATAGGTGCAGAAACTCTCAACAGTCTTTGGAAGTGTTTCTTTTTTGTATAATGTTTACTATATAGCATTTTTGTCAAATGACTTTTCTATATTTCAGAAATCTTTATTATTATATTTTTTTTTGGGGGGGGGGGGGAGTGGCCATTTTTGCACCCCTTAATGTGTTTGTTTTTAAAACAACTCAAATATAGTATTTCATAGTTGAGGTGGTATAAGATGAAAGAAGGTACACAGGGGGATCAGCAGACCCCAGACCATTTATGAGATCTTGGCACGTGTACCTGCCAATGACCTGCTGGACAGCTGATCCTGCCACCCAGGGCCATGTGATTTTCCGCTGCTTCCCTCTGACTTCCCTGGTGGAACAAGTGGGATTTTAATGAGGCTGGGAAGTTAAAATACCAGATACCAGGAGAAGATTTGGGGAGATGGGGCTGGAGAGTGGTGGCCAGCAGTAACCTGCATTTTTAATGTTGAGCTGGGAGGAGCAGGAGTGCCCCTCCTGGCTCTACACTCAGGTGAGTAATTTTTTTTGCGGCTGTAACTATTTGCAACACCAAATTTCTAATGGTTCCCGTTGGAGGACAAGACCAGATTTTTGATTGGTCCCCTTGGAGAACAAGGCACACCCAACAGTTTGTCTGGAATTTGTCTGGATTAGATCCTGCCTGCCTGAGTAATCAAGATCTTTACAACGTGTAATTTGATCCATTAATTGTGACAGCCAGGCTCAAGAGCTCACAGTGCTAACACTACCGCTTTCAAAAGACAGACCGGGCTCAAACTCTTGGGTTAGGACCTTCTACACCACCCCACCCCACCTGCCACATGTTCCTGAGCTTCTCCCCCCCAACAAGTTCCTGACCGTCTCCCCCCAACAAGTTCCTGACCTTCTCCCCCCAACAAGTTCCTGACCGTCTCTCCCCAACAAGTTCCTGACCGTCTCCCCCCAACAAGTTCCTGACCGTCTCCCCCCAACAAGTTCCTGACCGTCTCCCCCCAACAAGTTCCTGACCTCCCCCCAACAAGTTCCTGACCGTCTCCCCCCAACAAGTTCCTGACCGTCTCCCCCCAACAAGTTCCTGACCTTCTCCCCCCAACAAGTTCCTGACCTTCTCCCCCCAACAAGTTCCTGACCTTCTCCCCCCAACAAGTTCCTGACCTTCTCCCCCCAACAAGTTCCTGACCTTCTCCCCCCAACAAGTTCCTGACCTTCTCCCCCCCAACAAGTTCCTGACCTTCTCCCCCCAACAAGTTCCTGACTTTCTCCCCCCCAACAAGTTCCTGACCTTCTCCCCCCAACAAGTTCCTGACCGTCTCCCCCCAACAAGTTCCTGACCGTCTCCCCCCAACAAGTTCCTGACCTTCTCCCCCCAACAAGTTCCTGACCTTCTCCCCCCCAGCAAGTTCCTGACCTTCTCCCCCCAACAAGTTCCTGACCGTCTCCCCCCAACAAGTTCCTGACCTTCTCCCCCCAACAAGTTCCTGACCTTCTCCCCCCAACAAGTTCCTGCCCTTCTCCCCCCAACAAGTTCCTGACCGTCTCCCCCCAACAAGTTCCTGACCTTCTCCCCCCAACAAGTTCCTGACCGTCTCTCCCCAACAAGTTCCTGACCTTCTCCCCCCAACAAGTTCCTGACCTTCTCCCCCCAACAAGTTCCTGACCTTCTCCCCCCAACAAGTTCCTGACCTTCTCCCCCAACAAGTTCCTGACCTTCTCCCCCCAACAAGTTCCTGACCTTCTCCCCCCAACAAGTTCCTGACCTTCTCCCCCCAACAAGTTCCTGACCTTCTCCCCCAACAAGTTCCTGACCTTCTCCCCCCAACAAGTTCCTGACCTTCTCCCCCCAACAAGTTCCTGACCGTCTCCCCCCAACAAGTTCCCGATCTTCTCCCCCCAACAAGTTCCTGACCTTCTCCCCCAACAAGTTCCTGACCTTCTCCCCCAACAAGTTCCTGACCGTCTCCCCCCAACAAGTTCCTGACCTTCTCCCCCAACAAGTTCCTGACCTTCTCCCCCAACAAGTTCCTGACCTTCTCCCCCCAACAAGTTCCTGACCTTCTCCCCCAACAAGTTCCTGACCGTCTCCCCCCAACAAGTTCCTGACCTTCTCCCCCAACAAGTTCCTGACCTTCTCCCCCCAACAAGTTCCCGATCTTCTCCCCCCAACAAGTTCCTGACCTTCTCCCCCAACAAGTTCCTGACCTTCTCCCCCCAACAAGTTCCTGACCTTCTCCCCCAACAAGTTCCTGACCTTCTCCCCCCAACAAGTTCCTGACCTTCTCCCCCCAACAAGTTCCTGACCTTCTCCCCCCAACAAGTTCCTGACCTTCTCCCCCCAACAAGTTCCTGACCATCTCCCCCCAACAAGTTCCTGACCTTCTCCCCCCAACAAGTTCCTGACCTTCTCCCCCCAAAAAGTTCCTGACCTTCTCCCCCAAAAAGTTCCTGACCTTCTCCCCCCAAAAAGTTCCTGACCTTCTCCCCCCAACAAGTTCCTGACCTTCTCCCCCCAACAAGTTCCTGACCTTCTCCCCCCAACAAGTTCCTGACCTTCTCCCCCCAACAAGTTCCTGACCTTCTCCCCCCCAACAAGTTCCTGACCTTCTCCCCCCAACAAGTTCCTGACCGTCTCTCCCCAACAAGTTCCTGACCTTCTCCCCCCAACAAGTTCCTGACCTTCTCCCCCCAACAAGTTCCTGACCTTCTCCCCCCAACAAGTTCCTGACCTTCTCCCCCCAACAAGTTCCTGACCTTCTCCCCCCAACAAGTTCCCGACCTTCTCCCCCCAACAAGTTCCCGATCTTCTCCCCCCAACAAGTTCCTGACCTTCTCCCCCCAACAAGTTCCTGACCTTCTCCCCCCAACAAGTTCCTGACCGTCTCTCCCCAACAAGTTCCTGACCTTCTCCCCCCAACAAGTTCCCGATCTTCTCCCCTCAACAAGTTCCTGACCTTCTTCCCCCCAACAAGTTCCTGACCTTCTCCCCCCAACAGGTTCCTGACCTTCTCCCTCCCTGAGCTGGGCCCACAGCTGGTGAATGGGCTCCAGGCTCGGAGTTTGTACTGGGCCTAGAGAAAACATAGGCGCATGTGTGGTTGGAATGACAGGTGTGCATGCGCGTCTCCGGTGTGAGGCAGGACTGTCTTTCGGCTCTGCCCCCATACTGTGCGCTTGCACAGAATGACTCAAATTTGTTTGTGCAAATAATCACACTGAATTTTAACCTACTGTTTTATTGGCAGCCTCTAGCAGCCACTTTAAAGACTGCTTGTTCAGCTGATTTTCGCCTATGAAACTGTCCATGGCATGGACAGCGTTGGCATACACAATGGTCCTAATGCCAGTTTTAGGCAAAAGTCCTGGGCAAGCACAGGGCGTCCTAACCAATATGGTATGTGACACATACCCGGCGTGGAATGAGTGCGCACACGCGTATTGGACCCTTCAGTGCCCATTTTCCATTTGGGCTGCTGTGTGACCCAATTTCTAGTCCCAGTGTGCAGCTTTAAGACTAACAGGTATAATTGCTGTGTGTCCCATGGTCAGTTAGAGTCAGTTAGCGCTCCGAAAAAATTAGCGCCACTCCGCCTGAAATTCAGTTGTAGCGCCCCAAGTAGGAGGCGGGGTGCTGCTGGAAGCACTCCACCTCCTTCCTAGGGCGCTACAACTGAATATCGCGGTGCTACATGCAACAGCGCCACACGCGCCGGCACGTAGCACCGTGGTATTGCAGGCCTCCCTCCCCCTGATTAAAGGGGAGGGGCCTAGTGCTGTGTGCACCGGGGCCCTGCTAGAACACCGGAGAGAGGGGTGCCGGCAAAAGAGCCCGGCACTCAAGAGGAGTGCCGGGCTGAGCAATCGCTGCCAGCACCCCAAAGAAAAAAGGGGAAGGGGGCAGGTGCTGGCAGTCAGCCCCAAAAAAATGGCCGCTCGACACCTGCCCCTTTTACTAGCGCCGCCGCAGCTGCCCCCTGACCCTGTCAGACATATCATCTGGCGATAGGTCAGGGGGCGCAACCCAAGTCTGTGGCCGGGGTGTGAGCGGGACACTGCTAACGGTGATGACGTCATCGCCGGCGGTGCGGCGCAGCGGTGCGCTACCAGCTACCGCCACCGGTAACCTCCTGCTGAATTTCACGGGCGGCGTTAGCGGCGCCACACCCAGGCACATGGGGATTTGCGTCCCGTTAGTGCCCCCCGGGGGGCGCTAACAAGAGGCGCAAATCAACCGAATTTTCCGCCTAAGTGTCAAACCTGAGAACACTGGGGTGGGGGTTGGGTGCTGGGTAGCACTGAAGGGGAGAAGGAAATAAGCAGAAGCTGAGAGTGGCACCTTTATATAGTGGGGAAGGACGATGGCACCATCAAGTCATAGGGAATGGAGATTGAGTGACATCAATAACCGGGGGAGGGAAGAGTATCAGCTATAACTGAGAAAATTGGCAGGAGAAAACAGTACTAGTTTGAATGGGGTTGGTTGGCGGGGTGGCAGGGAGGGGGGGACATGTTGAAGATCAGTAGCAGCTTAGAGGGGTGAAGAATGCCATGTTGAATTGAGGGAAATCAGAGCCAATATGAAAGGGAAAGAGTGGCCTGGAATTTCCCGCGAGGGCGTATTTGGGAAGTTACGCCTGGTTGAATGCAGATTCTGAAGGTGTCAAATAATGCTGAATTTCCTGTGGGCCTAATTAGAATATGCTGGAGTGTAAAAAAGCAGATGGACTTAAGTGCAACGAAGAAATGCCCTCTAGCATTGCTTCGACTTGTCAAATCTTTTTATGAGCGATATGTCAACAGTTGATATTTTCTACTTTAAGAAAGAAAGGTTGCAATTACTTATTGTGGGCTGCACCTGTTTGACAATTAAAACATAATGGCCTAGAATTTGCTCAGAAACTGTTAGCAACTTCTGGTGTCCGCACATACGCATTTAAACGTGGAAATCCTGAAGTTGCCCTGCTCCTCCACTGGGTGCACTGTTACAGTCTTTGCAGATGCAATCATCACAGAATCAGTGATTTGACGTGAACTTCAACTTTTTGCGCACTATTCTTGCTGTTAAAAACCATTGAAAAAGTTAAGCCTTGCTGAATGAGGTGTAACTGAGTTTTTAACAGTGTAGTAAGTCATAATTACTGCTGAGCAACTTCTCTGGCCCTGAAAAACTAATTTTATATTTGTGTAGTGTCATTCCCTCCATTCCATGATAATAATTCCATAGATTTTTTAAATAATAATTAATTTTTCTTAACATTTGCTTATGCTATTTCAGCTTCTGCCTTAATCCCATGTGTATGTCCCAATCTTTATTTCACTTTCGGTAAAATTATTAAAAGTGAATGATAAAACCTGCTTGTTACTTCCTGGTTTGCTGTCTGTGAGAATTCTTCAATGTAATTGGTTGCTTAGCCTGCTTGTTGACATCACTTTTGCTGGACATGGAAATCCCCTATAGATGGCACCAGAATGAAATTAACGTTGGAAAAAGTGGAAGTGAAGAGCCCGTTAAAAGTTTGTGGGCAGTTTTCTTCGAGGTCAGCGGTGAGCGCCATCACTTCATAAAATCCGGGCCAAAAAATGTCCGTATAAATTTATCATCAGATGTGCGACCTAATGGTTGCAGAACCATTCTGGGAATATGGTAATAAACCTTGGTGACCAGTGGCTAGTGTCCCAGAATGCTCATTTCAAAGCCCGCAGACAGCGTCAAAGAGATTTTTCACCCTTTGCTGTGGGATTCAGGGCAAATCAAAGTCTAGTTGCGATACAAAATTTTGGAGTGGGGGATAGGAAGAGTCCATTATCTATGAAAGAAAACTAACTGTTCTATCAGTATGACAATTCCTGCTTCATTCCATTACCAAAATGATTTTATTTTCTCTCAGCACACACCTGAATACCATCAATTTTATATTGTCGTATTGTTAATCAGTTGAAACAAAAAATGTACAATATTTGCCCCATATATGTGCAATAAGTTCAGGAAAGTTGTCTTTAAAATCTCCATTTATGTCTTCATTAAGAATACAGAAATGGCTGATATGAAGCGACGATTGTCTAGAATTCCTGCTAATGTCGAGTTTTTAGAGTTTTAATCATCTCTTTTCAGTTTGTCTCCTTGCTCTTCTGTACACTGATTAATTTTTAATTCAGCTTCAAAGTGATCATTGACTATCAAAAGCAGACACCTGGCTGCTCTGGTAATATATATGCTTAACGATCACATTCAAATGAACCGCATGTTAAACGGGATATATTGGTGTCTTAAGTGTGAAGACGCACATTTACCCGCTTTAAATAATTTTTAAACATTACCCCATGAATTTATTTTTCAGAACATTTAAAGAAATGTACTTTACATAGTTTTCAGGAAACCTGACTCTCTGTGGTAATAACCGTGTGAATTCCATTGCATTTGCCAATCTCTTTGAAGGGAGCATAAATCCAAAGGATGTCTGTGCACTGAAAGTTTTGGGGGCAAGTTTACAACAGTTCTGAACCTGCATAAATGAAGGAAATTTGAGGTTTCATTCTTTCGGATAGGGGTTTGGGGTAGACTATGCTAATGAACAGCGGAGGGTCTGGGCAAAGGTTTCGGTGAACCAGCGCGAAAGATTGAGGCAATTCAGGCGTAAGAGTGGCCGTAAGTCAGTTACGCCTGAATTTCCGCGATCTTTGGCGCCAGAAATTGGCATGATGCCAAATGGAGGGAGCTAGATGTGGGAGTGTGACTTTTGGATAATTGATGATCTGGTTGGTCTGTTAAAAATGCAAGTGCAACTTTGTTTTTCTTCTTAGATGAAAAATCTACTAATTGTGAAATATAAAATGGTTTCAAATTAACCATGTAAAAATTCAAAGTTTTCTGAGGAGGAGGGATGTTCCCAGACTCCTCCACAAATGCACTACCAAGTTTGTGCCTTCAACATTTGGATTACCCCTTCAGGCTTTCATGCACTTTGTTTTGTTCCCTCCAATACAAGTGAAAAACATGTTGTGTATAACTACTGCTCAAGTTCCAACCATGTATCTACTTGTTTTCACATAACAGGCTAATAGTCTGGGACATTGTTGAGATGTCAGTTGTTTTTTTACCTTATTAACTTTTTGAAGCTGGAGGTCAGCTTTCACTTTAGTTTTAGGTTGGCATGAATGAAGAGCCCTAACAAACACACTGACAAATAAAACTATAGTATTACTTAATTATAATTAAATCAATATCCCTGTAGTGTACTGTTCAGCATACATTTACATGACCTTGGCATCCAGTATTTCAAAGTCATTAAAGCTACTGTTTTTTTAAAGCCACGTCATCTACTTTAATGTTTTGAGTAGGTTTCCATTATGTTTGCTTAATGTATTTATTCAGTGTTCCTCCTGCAATAACAGCAGATGAACTGCAGAGGAAGAGGTTTTTCTTTCATTAACAGATATAATATTCTGAATGCACAAACAGCAGGGCATCACGACTGCGGTGTGTATCGTTATCCTGAGAAACTGCAATAGGATTTCAAATGCTTCTAGAATTCCTGTGCAGGCCTGTCTCTGATGCCTCTCCTTGTTTTTTTCTTACTGCGAGCTTTTTGTGACAGGTTTTCCCCCCCTTTATTGCTTCACAATTTTAAACAAGGAACTGGCCTTGGTCCAGAGATTTTGTTCCAAAAACCTTCTGGCTGAATGAGCTCAAACCAAGCTGGCAATTCCACAATGCACTACTACGTATGTGCTGTGACTTGCAACTGAATAGCAGCACCATTTTACAATCAGAAAGTTTTTTTCCCAACTGTTGACAAAACCCAGCTGCACATCCGCGGGGTGGATGTTTGAAACCCGCAAAATTGTAGCTGTGCTTATATGCCACGTGTAATTGTACTTTGACTTTTTTTAAATTTAAAAGGGCCATTTGTATATGACTCTATTCAATTCAAATCCTAAAAATTGTAATGAGATCAAATTTCAGGTTAGGTTTTGCCATCATTAGTTCTGCTATGAATGATTTTCTTTGGCCACAATGTGTTGCGACACCTTAAACAAATGGGGAAAGATATCCTCTGGTGGGTTTTTTCTAATGAAATCATAAATACTAGAAATATTGACCAGAAGTAACTTTCTCACTTGTATTTATAATCTCTCTATACATAGCAACAAGAGGAAATCTAAAACCAAATAGATTTCTTTGTCCAGTTATCAGGAGCCAAATTTGTTTCAACATTAATTACATTAATACTGCATCAACTTTTATATTGCAGTGAAAGGATATTCGCCATTAATCGTTTCTGGATTGGCTAATTGTATTGAATATTGGATGAGATTTAGTACTTGGTTTGATAGTCATCTGAAGAATATATATAGGGGTGACTTAATAAAACTACTGCGCATGTAGTGCAAGCAAAGCCTGGTGTAGTTACAGTGGTACTTAAAGACTACTGGTATATCATTGAAATTAGAATCTGATCTGACTCAGAGAGGCAGTTTAGGTAATAGAGGGGTAAATCAGAACTAAGGTACCTTGTAGCATAGTATTTCTTGCTGATCGTAATTCAGAAAATGGTAACCAAGTTTTCCTTCCTGATAGTCATAATAAACCTGGTACCCCCTGTCACCTGGGATGGCAGGAATGACGTATGAGGAGAGATTGTGTTGATTGGGCTTATACTCAATGGAGTTTAGAAGATTGAGAGGGGATCTCATCGGAACCTATAAAATTCTGTCAGGCCTGGACAGACTAGATGCAGGAAGGATGTTTCTGATGGCCGGGGAGTCCAGAACCAGGGGTCATAGTCTAAGGATAAGGGGTAAGCCATTTAGGACCGAAATGAGGAGGAATTTCTTCACCCAGAGAGTGGTGAACCTGTGGAATTCTCTGCCACAGAGGGCGGTGGAGGCCAATTCATTAAATATATTCAAGAAAGAGTTGGATATATTTCTTAAGGCTAAAGGGATCAAGGGATATGGGGAGAAGGCAGGGACAGGGTACTGAATTTGGATGATCAGCCATGATCTCACTGAATGGCGGAGCAGGCTCGAATGGCATACTCCTGCTCCTATCTTCTATGTCTATGTTTCTATGTCACTGTGGGAAGCTGCACCCTTATGTGATAGAGTGGTTTTAGTGTCTGTCAGTGGTGGGGGGGTCAAGGCCCTGAGTACAGCAAGTTAAACCAGATGCTGAATTATTATACTTCTGTGTTGCCAAACCAATAGGAAGTTGGGCTTGGTCCCATAACTGCTCGATCTGGGAATTGCTAGTGTTAATAGTTTGTCTATTTAATACCAGTTTGTACTGTATGCAAACAGTCAAATCTACAGACAGCACAGAGTTTAATAGCTGGTTTCTGATGGTCTCTAATATATTTAACCCATCGATTACCGAAACTTTTTCAACTTAGGCATCACATTTCATCTATATCACTTTTACATAATTGAAAGTTTAACAACTTCTGTGTATCCACAATATAGCACCTCTCAAATATAGCGTGTCTCAAAATCATGTCTGCTGGACAAAGAAATTGTGATTGGCACAAATAATCACTGTCTTGTAAGTTAACTATGTTGATTAGTTCATCATGCTCTCTCTCCTCAGTTCACTACCCTCCTATCCCCCCTTAATCTCTCCCTCCATGTAAACTCCCCAACCCATATTCATGGCCACCCCCTCGACCTTGCCATCTCTCGTGGCCTCGCTACTCCCATTGTGTCAATCTCAGATAAGGCCATCACTGACCACTTCCTTGTGTCGCTCTCCACACACATCCCCTCCCCCCTGCTTCCCCAACCCTACGTCCTTCCGTGTCTGCCCCTGGAAAAAACTCTCTCCCAACTCTCTTAAAACTGCACTTATGACATTCCAACTGTCCAGCCTTTGGCCCTCCATTCACCACGACATTTCTGCAGCTACCGATCTGCTCAACCACACCCTTACCACCACCTTTGATGCCCTAGTCCCTATTAAAACAATTACTGTCTCTCACCCTGGCCATTCTCCCTGGTATGGCCCTCATCTTCGCTCCCAAAAGTCCAAGGGATGCAGACTTGAACGGATATGACTGACAACTGGTTTAGCCATTCACCGCCACATCTGGCTGGACCACATAAGGCATCATCGGATCCTGCTCTCGTCTGCCAAAACTACTCACTATTCCTGAACCATTTTGGAATGCAAAGATAACTCCCGGCTTCTATTTTCTACCGCTAACCATCGTCTTAAACCCCTCTCCCCTGTCTCCGCCATCCTCACCTCCAACAACATCTGCGAGGAACTCATGGACTTCTTTGTCTCTAAGATTGAGACCATTCAATCAACTGCCTCTGCCAATTCCCTTCCTTCCCCTGGTCTACCGGACCAAACTTCCCCTATCGTTACCCCCTGCCCTGACCCTGAACTTGCATCTTTCACCAGTTTCTCTCTGATCTCCCCTCAGGACCTCTCCACGCTCATCTTGTCCATGAGACCCACTTTCTGCTCCCTCGACCCTATTCCCATCAAACTGCTGACCACCCAACTTCCTTTTTTGGCTCCCATGTTAGCTGATGTTGTTAACAGTTCTCTCTCCTGAGGTACTGTCCCCACTCCTTCAAATTTGCCGTCATCACTCCTCTCCTCAAAAAGTCAACCCTTGACCCCTCCATCCTTGCAGACTACCGTCCCATCTTCAACCTCCCTTTTCTCTCTAAAGGCCTTGAACATGTTGTCACCTCCCAAATCCGTGCCCATCTTTCTTGGAACTCCATGTTTGAATCCTCCAATCCGGTTTCCGCCCCTGCCACAGTACCGAAATGGCTCTCATCAAGTCACAAATGACATCCTTTGTGGCTGCAACAAAGATAAACTATCCCTCCTCACCCTTCTCGACTTGTCTGCAGCCTTTGACATGGTTGACCACTCCATCCTCCTCCAACGCCTCTCCACCGTCGTCCAGCTGGGTGGGACCGCACTCGCCTGGTTCCACTCTTATCTATCTAATCGTAGCCAGAGAATCAACTGCAATGGCTTCTCTTCCCGCTCCCGCATCGTTACCTCTGGTGTCCCCCAAGGATCTATCCTTGGCCCCCTCCTATTTTTCATCTACATGCTACCCCCCTTGGCGACATCATCCGAAAACACAGCGTCAGTTTCCACATGTACACTGACTAAACCAGCTCTACCTCACCACCACTTCTCTCAACCTCTCCAGGGTCTCTAAATTGTCAGACTGCTTGTCCGACATCCAGTACTGGATTGAACAAAAATGTTCTCCAATTAAATATTGGGAAGAACAATGCCATTGTTTTTGGTCTCTGCCACAAACTCCATTCACTAGCCACTGACTCCATCCCTCTCCTTAGCATCTGTCGGAGGCTGAACCACACTGTTCGCAACCTTGGTGTCATATTTGGACCTGAAATGAGCTTCCAATCACACATCCACGGCATAACAAAGACTGCCTTCTTCCACCTCTGTAACATCGGCCGTCTCCGCCCGTGCCTCAGCTCATCCGTTGCTGAAACCCTCATCCATACCTTTGTTACCTCTAGACTTGACTATTCCAACGCACTCCTGGCTGGCCTCCCACATTCCACCCTATATAAACTTGAGGTCATCCAAAACTCTGCTGCCCATGTCCTAACTCGCACCAAATCCCATTCACCCATCACTCCTGTGCTCGCTGACCTACATTGGCTCCCAATTAAGCAACGCTTCGATTTCAAAATTCTCATCCTTGTTTTGAAATCCCTCCATGGCCTCGCCCCTCCTTATCTCTGTAATCTCCTCCAGCCCCACAACCCCCAGAGATAACTGCAATTCTCTAATTCTGCCCTCTTGAGCTTCCCTGGTTATAATCACTCAACCATTGGTGGCTGTGCCTTCTGTTGCTTAGGCCCTAAGCTCTGGAATTCCCTCCCTAAACCTCTCCGCCTCTCTTTCCTCCTTTAAGATGCTTCTTAAAATCTACCTCTTTGACCAAGTTTTTGGTCATCTGCCCTAATTTCTCCTTATGTGGCTTGGTGTCAAATTTTCTGTCTTATAATATTTCTGTGAAGTGCCTTGGGACTACACATTTTACTACGTTAAAGGCGCTATATAAATACAACTTCTTGTTGTTGTTCTCTTGGGGGGGCGGGGGGTGTCATAGCAACTTCACCCTATTCATGATAGCAGTGTCACTGCTTTCTTAAGTAGCTACTGTAGTCAGGACTATGCTCTGCTGTTGCTCCTGCTGAAATTCAAGGAGTCAGTCGGAGGAGCCTGCAGGAGCTGGCCTTAAGTGATTTGGGATCACATCTGTGGCACTTGCTCACCAAAGACCCTGGAAATATCGGTGTAAGATATCTAGCCCAGTGGGGTGGAAGTTACCAGAGATACTGTGGGAGCCTGACCGAATGGCAGAGCAAATTTTGGGCCCGTCTGAAAGAATCATAGAAACTTACAGCACAGAAGGAGGCCATTCGGCCTGTCATGCCTGTGCTGGCTCTTTGAAAGAGCAGTCGTGCTTAGTCCCACATCCCCGCTTTTTATCCATAACTCTAAGTTCCTCATCCTCAAGTATCTGTCCAACTCCCTTTTAAAATTATTTGTGGAATCAGCTTCCACCACATTTTCAGGTAGAGCGTTCCAGATCCTGAAAACACTCTGAGTGAAAAAAATTCTCCTC
The DNA here is from genome assembly GCF_052327205.1 of Somniosus microcephalus. Taxonomy (NCBI): domain Eukaryota; kingdom Metazoa; phylum Chordata; class Chondrichthyes; order Squaliformes; family Somniosidae; genus Somniosus; species Somniosus microcephalus. The sequence continues at coordinate 67,451,735 of NC_141001.1, forward strand.
ATCTCCCCTCTAGGTCTTTTTCCAATGATTTTGAACCTATGACCCTTAGTTATTGACCCACTCGCCAGAGGGAATACTTTCTCCCTGTTTACTCTATCAAAACCTCCCATCATCTTGAAAACCTCTATTAGGGCGCAAATCCCCTAGCGCCCGGGTGCAGCGCTGCTAACACCTCCCGCAAAATTCAGTGGGTGGTTAGCGACGTTAGCCAGTAGTATCCCACTCCACTGGCAATGACGATGTCATCGCCGTGCGCAGCGCCCCGGCCGCAAATTTCCCTTGCGTCCCCTGAATTATCACCGGGCGATGGGACCGACAGGATCAGGGGGTGGTTTTGCAGCGGTGTTAGCGTGCTGCGGCGCTACTTAAAGGGCAGGTGTCGGGCGGCCATTTTTCCCACTGCCAGGACCTGCCCACCTTTAACATTTCTATGCAGGGTGCCGGCCGCGATTGCTCAGCCTATCACTTAAGTGCTGGGCTGCTTCCATGGCACCCCGCTCCCCGGTGGTCCGGCAGGGCGCCGGTGCGCACAGCGCTAGGCCCCTCCCCTTTACTCAGTGGAGGAAGCCTGCAATGATGCGGCGCTACATGCCACTGCGCGTGGCACTGCTGCACGTAGCGCCGTGACATTGAGTAGTAATGCCCCAAGAAGGAGTTGGCATGCTTCCAGTAGTGCGCCACCTCCTTCTTGGGGCGCTACTACTGAATTTACGGGGTAGGGGTGCTACTTTTTTCGGAGCGCTAATACAATAGCGCTCCAAAATTGGCGCCACTCAATTTTCCCCCCATAAAGTTCTAGCATGATCTCTTTGCTTTTATATTCTATTCCTCTATTTATAAACCCAAGTAGCCCATATGCTTTTTTAACCACCTTATCAACTTGCCCTGCCACCTGTAAGGATTTGTGTATGTGGACACCAAGGTCTCTCTGCTCATCTACATTGTTGAAAATCATGTCATTTATCGTATACTGTCTTTCAATATTAGTCCTCCCAAAGTGCATCACTTCACACTTCTCCGCATTGAACTCTATCTGCCATGCTTCCGCCCATTCCGCCATCCTGTCTATGTCATCCTGAAGCCTATAACAGTCTTCAACATGATCTACTACTTTGCCAAGTTTCGTATCATCTGCAAACTTTATAATGCTGCTCCCTACACCCGAGTCTAGGTCATTTATAAAATCTGCAGAGTAATGGACTCAAAACTTGGGAACACGACTCTAAACCATCTCCCAGTCTGAAAAACACCCATCCACTACCACCCTTTGCTTCTTGTCACTGTTCCAATTTTGTATCCATGCCGTCGCTTCTCCCTTAATTCCATGGACTTCTATCTTCTTAGAAGCCTCCTGTGTGGCACTTTGTTGAATGCATTTTGAAAGTCCATATATACAACATCTACTGCACTACCTTGATCAACCTTCTCTGTTACATAATCAAAGAATTCAACTAAGTTAGTCAGACACGATTTACCTTTAACAAATCCATGATTAACCTGTGCTTTTACGAATTCAAAATGCCTCCTTTCAATATTGCCTTTCGAGGTGAACTAAATCACGAAAGGTATATTTTCTACACTATTCTAAGGGCAAAGAGACTCACTCTCTCTGTGTGCCCTCTATATTTCTCTCTCTCCGCCCTCTATCTTTCTCTCTCTCTCTCTCTCTCTGCCCTCTATCTTTCTCTCTCTCTCTGCCCTCTATCTTTCTTTCTCTCTCTCTCTCTGCCCTCTATCTTTCTTTCTCTCTCTCTCTGCCCTCTATCTTTCTCTCTCTCTGCCCTCTATCTTTCTCTCTCTCTCTCTGCCCTCTCGGCAAAATGACCGTCTATTTTAAAAGTCTGAACCACCTTATCTTTGAAAAGTTAAGCTAGAGAAGGTGAGCCCATGTTTTGAGTGCAAGCAAGTTGTGTCTTTTATTATTTTCATAACCCAAGGAGGGCCAGAAATCTATATTCTCACTGTGGAAAAAGTATACTGTTCATTCATTTATTTTATGTAAATAAACCAGCTACTGCCTGTGTTTTGCCTTCTGTAAAGAGAGAAGTGTTCACCATGGTGGAAAATACTGGTTTGCCATCTAATGATTGTGTTAACCAAAATCATACAATGTTTACAAGTGAATGAGGAGAAGAACTTGAAATGTTAAATGAACCGAAGACTAAACTATCCTGGGCAAAACGGCATATATCGTAGGTTGCTAAAGAAGACTAGAGGGAATGTTTGCAGGGAACTGGCCACAGTGAGGAAAAATTTATTGAGTACTGGAGATATTCCACAGGACTTGAAGCAAGGAAACATTATGCCAATATATAAAAAGGGGGAAATATTGGATCCAGCAAACTACAGCCCATTTGCCTCTGGATTTAGGTAAAATAATAGCAAATATATAAAAGGAGTAGGTTGGAGGAGTACCTGCCCAGTAATAGCTTAATAGAAAAAACAACAATTTTCATTTATAGCACCTTTAATTTTGCGTAAAGCAGATGAGGAAAGATTAAAGAAACGTAAACTTTACAATCTACAAGGAAGTTAAGGGGTGACCTGATTGAAGATAAAATGGCACTATTATGGGGGGGGGGGGGAGTGTAAGAGCAGAGGGGGGTGTGCATATTCACAAATCTTTAAAGGTGACAGGGCAAGTTCATAAGGCGGTTAAGAAAGTGAATGGGATAACTGACTTTGCAATACAAAAGCAAGTAAGTCCTGCTAAACCTTTACAAATCTCTGATTAGCCCTCAGCTGGAGTATTGTGTACAATTCTGGGCACCACACTTTAGGAAGAATGCCAAGGCCTTGGAGAGGGTGCGGAGGAGGTTTACCAGGATGGTACCAGGGATGAGGGACTTCAGTTATGTGGAGAGATTGGAGAATTTGGGATTGCTCTCCTTAGAGTAGAGAAGGTTAAGGGGAGATCTAATAAAGGTTTTCAAAATTATGAGAGAGCAAGTAGGAAGAAACGGTTTCCTCTGGTAAGTGGGTCGGTAACCAAAGGTCATTGACTTAAAATAATTGGCAAAAGAACTAGAGGGGAAATTTCTTCACACAGAGGGTTGTTAAAATCTGGAATACATTACCTGAATGGGTGGCGGAGTCAGGTTCCAGAGGAACTTTCAAAAGGCAATTGGACATGTACTTGGAGAACTAATTTGCAGGGTTATGGGGAGAGAGCTGGAGTGTGGGACTAAATTGGCACAAGCACGACCGGTCGAATAGCCTCCATCTGTTCTGCTAGATTTTATGATTTTATGAAGTATGCAAAGTCTTAAATGGCATAGATAAGGTGAGCCTAGGATATTATTTTTAATTCAGGCAAGCACAGTAGAACAAGTGGACAGAAATTAAAATTAGTGGAAAATAAATTTAAATTTTAGAAGAAATGTCTTTACTCAAAAGGATGATAACTGTTTGGTATGACCTACTAGGGAAGGTACTGAAATCAAAGACATTAGGGGAGTTCAAGATGAATTTGGATGTTAGGCTGGGTCCATTAGAGTATTTGAGGGACCAGTTTCATGCCTAAATGAACTTTTCTCATCTTTGACTCTTTCTTATGTTTCTAAATAAATGGCGTTACAAATATTATATCTGAATCCTGTATCTTCAGTATCAGTATGATGTGTAATATTTGATATATAGCTTCAATTAATTTGGATGTTACCTTGATAGATAAACCACTGTTGTGATTGGGTTGCTCTTTAGGTTGTGGTAGCATCAGACACTGCAATCCGTGCATCATTTTTTAATTGTACACTGAAAAATCAATATCCCCATTATTCCCTAGATATTCCATTTTCTGAGTATTATTTCCTGTTCATTATATGATCTGACTCTCTCAATTAATTTATTGCATTGTAATTACCCAGGTATCTATATAACATTTTTGTAACTTTGACTAATGGTTTCCCAGCTCTGCCACAAGTCAGATAAGAAGAAATAGGAGCAGGAGTAGGCCATCCGGCTCTTTGAGCCTGCTTTGCCACACGTAAGTTACCACACTTAGGCCTAGAAATTCATCTCGGGCGGTGGCGCACAACGGGCGGTATTGGATTGGCCGCCCGCTACGCCGCGCCTGATATTCAGGTCCATCGACTGCAGGCGCTGAGTATAACGAATGGCCGATCCGATACCGCTCATTTTGCGCCACCACCCAGGATGAATTTCTAGGCCTTATTCTTCAGCTAGGACTGTCCAGGTAATGGTTTCTCCATCATCAGTGAAGTCTCAGTTTTTTGGGGCATGCTTCTATTTTCACATTTTACTCAGTACTGGTTTCTCTCCCTTCTTCTAACATTTGCATCGTTCTCTCATTCATTCTTTGCTTTGGTGATGCGATGTGTTTACAGCTCCAGGATTTGAACAAGTATTCGCGTGTGGCAGGCTATATAATTGGCTGCTCAGCATGTCAGCATTTCAGCAGCAATGTAGCATTCATGAATGCTACAGAATGCTGTAAGAAACTGAACAACTGAAACTAAAATATCCCCCAAGATCTCAGGGAGTCAATTTTAATCTAGTCTCTAATTTAATGAAGTTCCTGTCAATGTTCGCTCGAAGCTGGTCCGGGACCGACTTTTGCAATGTTAAATTTTGTGCATGCGCGCAACTGTGATGGGCCACGCAGCCCCTTAAAGGAGCCATGCACCCAAAAAAAGATTAGGAGAAACATTGCTTCCTACATTCGCCCATCATTCCTGCGTACCTCACAGTATTTCAGAAGCAGATGGGTAGGTGTCAGTACAAATCCTATAGATTGCCAAAGTTTGTTGTTTTCATGCTCATGTCCTTATTTTTGATGGCATTCAATTTGTGTATAAATTAATCCCCATAGATCTGGAAACATTGGCGCTCACCGCTGACCTCGAAGAAAGCTACCTACAAAGATTTAGCGAGCTCTGTGGTGTCGATTTCCCCTATTCCGACATTGGTTTTAATCTGGCACCATCTATAGGGGATCTGTGGCGTCCAGGAACAGTGAAGTCATCAAGCAGGCTGAGTAGCCAATCAGATTGAAGAATTCTCAGACAGCAAACCAGGAAGTAAAAAGCACTGATTATCATTCACTTTTTAATAATTTTAGAAAGCGCGAAATAAAGATTTGGACATACAGATGGGATTAAGATAAAAGCTGAAATATCATATACTACAAACTTTAAAAAATAAAATAAAAAATAATTTTTATTATTTTAAACATCTATGGCATTTTTATCATGGAATGGAGGGAATGACACCCCACACATATTTAATTAGTTTTTCGGGGCCAAACAAGTTGTTCAGCAGTAATTATGACTTAGTATGCTGTTAATAACTCAGTTACACCTCATTTGAATAGGCTTAACTTTTCAATTGTTTTTACAGTGAGCATAGTGCGTAAAAAGTTGAAGTTCATATCAAATCACTGATCTGCATCTGTGAAAACTGCAACAGCACACCCTGTGAAGGAGAAGGGTATCACTGACAGCAGTTTTCTGATTTCCGTGTTTAACTGCGCATGTGCGGACGCCAGAAGTTGCTGTCAGTTTTACACAGTAATGATGGCAAGTGCTGACAGTTTCGCCATCATTACAACTGCAAATTCCAGGCCAATGTGTTATAAAACAGATTAAAGCGTTAGAACATTTTATAAAAGGTTTATTTCCTCATTGTTTGTTGTTTTTAGTGGCCCGCTGTATCAAGCTCACAATGAAAGAATAGAAGGTGAGAAGACAGTTATTTTCTGTCCCTGTCCATAAGATCAGGCTGAAGCTTCCCCCTCTCTCCCTGTAAGGTAGCCGTCAGCCAACACGCAATACATTGCTAACAGTCTGAATAATATCAGAACTCACTATGCAAAGAACTTCAGCCCTGAATCTATATTCTACCACTTTGGAAAAGAATCCCATCGAAAACAATACTTATTTCTCTTTCATTTTCTGAGTGGCCTGCTGTGCATTTTGTAGCACTTTCTATTTTCCTTCCTGCCACTTTGTGGCATTCTGCCCACAAGCACCAACCAACTAACCACAGCTACTCACTACTTCCAATTATGAAGCATTTCTAAATTCAGAGAACTAAAAATAAATGCACTTCCTACACTTTTGACTTGGACACTGAAATGTTACAGTAATTCTTGACAAGTTACAGAGAAATCTTCAGGGAGAACTTGTTATCAATCATAAACCACTTTAATTAACCCTCATAACCCCTTTAATTAATTATAGTATGGCAAAAGACACAGGTTGGGAAAGAGATTGGAGCGGTCAATCATTGCTGAATAAACTGTTACATTTCAGTTCCAAAGTGAAATATTTCTTTGATGTGTTCCAGATGTTGCTATCCATTTTAATTATTAAATTCAAGGACAAATGAACTATGAGGACAAATTTCTAACATGTTTGACAGAAAAAATGGGGCCTCTACAAATATGGGGAGCAAAAAAACAAACTCTAAGGGGAAATACATACCTTCCGAATGCCGTCATTGGCTGTCAGAAGGCCCTCGTGCCTGTGTTTGTTTAGACTCTGTTCCAAACAATGTACAGATGATATCTACTTCAAAAAAAACTTTCCACCAACCAATCCAAATCTCTGCTTTAGCTCAGTAATGCCACTGAGAGAACATCTGTGAGGTTTCTCGTGACCAAGGACCGGTCTGGGTTATTTAAAGTTGCACTATTTCCACTCTTCCTGTTTAATTAATTTATATATATTTTTTAATGTCTTTAGTACTTTTAATGGAGGATATGGTAGAGTAGTATTTATGTCAGTGGACTAGTAATCCAGTAGACTGGACTAATAATCCAGATAATGTGAGTTCAAATCCCTCCATGGCAGTTTGAGAATTTGAATTCAGTTTGAAAAAAATCAGGAATAAAAAGCTGGCACCAGTAAAAAATGACCATGAAGCTGTTGGATTGTTGTAAAAACCCACCAGTTCACTATGTCCTTTAGGGAGGGAAACCTGCCGTTCTTGCCCGGGCGGGCCTATAGGTGACTCTAGTCCAACATCAACATGGTTGACTTGTGAAGTAATATGCCATATTCAGAAAAATACACAATCCTATGAACAGAATTTTGACTTTATTAAAACATAACAAACTGGGTTTGAAAATCTGGAAGCCTCAACAATCAAAAGTTGTAAACAGCATACAGGCTTTTGAGATAAGTTGTTGACACTGAGACAATAGCCTTATTGAAGTAGAAAGTTAAAGGTTCGAGAAAGTCTGAAGCCTTGGAAAGAACACAATAGCCATACCCAGTTTAAGTATTATAAACCAACACTTTGGAAAGAATCACATAAATTAAAGAAACATATGCCTTTGTAAAAATAACATCAAATGAAACACGGAGACACGAGTCTGTGGTACAACCAGCTGAGGTGATTAAGAATTGCATAGATCATCCTAAGTAAGGTGTTCTAAATGCAAAAGATACAAACAGAAGACCTTCGTAAGAATGACATCAAATAGATGCACAGCCATCACATCATTTTTATGATAAGCTTGAGACACCTACACAGGAGACATAATTCTTAATGCTACAAGCTGATCTAACAGTAAGAATAGAAGGGGTCAACAGAAGAATGACTAGAGATAATTAGCTTACATCAGCAGAAAACTTCAAAGGAAATACCACTGAGAAAGAGTATAAATATAGAACTTTCAAATGGGAAGATAGATTCGCTTGAAGGGGCAAAGCGATTCTCAGGCTTCAGAGGCAAGCTCTGCAAGTCTTCAATTCTTTGTATCTCGGAGATCAAAAAGGTAAATGTATTTGATTTTGGTGGATATCCTGGAATAGACTAAGAAATGTAAAAATGTAACGAAGTTAAGATTTGAGAATAAGGATCTCTGATAATAAGAATTGTAAGTTTTCTGTACTTGGAACTGTTAATGTCGCGATTGAAATACTTACTGAAATTACATGTCAGTTCTTTAATAAATCTATATATTTTTATAATTGTCTGACATAGTACTTCTGTATCAAACTCACAAACTCAATCTCTGTACATTCTTTGGTGAGGAGTTGCAGAATTCTGGGGGAGTTTTCCGGACCCTCATAATATCTGGAAGGTTACAGTCTAGCTAAACTTATTAAAAGTGCTATCTGGAGGACGGTAACATCTTCAGGTCATTCCTTTCCTTTAGGGAGAGATAGTCCGGACCTTTAGACCCAATTAAGCGTCTTTGGGATTCAGCTACCTCTAACTTTGGTTGAAGGTGAACGTCTGGGGAATACACCTGATCCGGGGTAGCCCGAAAGGGGCTAGGACTAGTAATTATCCTTTCAGACTCTTAACTGCCTTCTGAAGTTATCTAGCAAACCACAACCACTCAGTTGAAGCAGGCCCACCATCACCTTCTCAGGCAACTAGGGATGGGCAATAAATGCTGGCCCTGCTAGTGATACCCACATCCCGAGAATGAATTAAAAAAAAAATTGGTGATGCAGTTCAGCGTGCTGGAAGACGCATGTCTGGATTCTCCTCCCAGTAGCAGTGGTCAATTGGGTCAGGACTTTTGTCGGTCCCTCCAACAATGCCAGAGTCCTGACCCTCTCCTTTTGCATTATTCACCACTCAACAGAGTGTCTTTCTCTCTCCCTTTCCCTCCCTCCCTCCCCATGTCTTTCTGCCCTCTCTTTTAAATCTCTTCACCCACTTTCCGAGGTTGGGGTTCATCAGATATGCATGGCAGGTTCCCAGCGGGATTCCTGCTGCCATTGCCCGACCACAAAATCTCAGTGGTGGTGCAGCGGGATTGCCTCTGCAGCACCAGAAGAGGTGACCAGGCAATTAAAGGGGAAGAAATGCCATGTAGATCGGAAGAGGTGTCCTACTAAAAGCCTTCATTGAGACCGGGGTCTTCAGCAGATTGTGCTGGGAGGAGAATGGATGGAGAGGAGGCCACCATAAGGCCCTCTCCCTCCATTACTACTGCTTCCAGGGTCTATGACCACTTTCCCCATGCAGTCCTGGGAAGTGGTAATGACACAGGTAAACAAGAGGAATATCCACTAGAGACCCAAGCTCTATCAACATTTGCATACAGCAAGTGGGGAGGAAGCTGCCATCGGTGATCCCAATGGGGGTGGGGGGAAGGTAATGCAGTGAGGCAGTGGTGGGCCTCACCACCTAAATTTTCCCTTATTCCCTGCCATAATTCCACCCAAATTCAGGTGTGAGTGTAAAGGAAAATCCACTCTCCACAAACTTTGTCTCATCCAAAGCTCTGCTATCTGAATCCTAACCCGTACCAGGTCTCACTCATCCATCACTCCTGTGCTCGCTGACTTACATTGGCAACTGATTCCCCAACACCTTCAATTTAAAATTCTCATTCTCATGTCCAAATCCCTTCATGGCCTTGCCCCTCCCTACCTCTTGAACATCCTACAACCTCCAAGAGCTCGGTATTCCTCCAACTGTGGCCTATTACGCATCTCCCGCTCCCTTCGCCCCACTATTGGTGGCTGCGCCTTCGAAGAGCCATCTAGGCCATAAGCTTGGGAATACCCTCTAACATAAGAAAACTACTAGGCACTTGGTCTGAGTATTAAACAAGGCTTTAATCAACTGTTTTACAACATGGAGATCTAGTTGTGTCCTTCACTAGTTCCTGTTAAAGAATGTCCTGAGCAAGTTGGGCCCATGCCCGAGTATTTATACTCTCCTTGGACAGCGCCACCAGCAGGCCGCCCAGTATTATTTCATAAGTCATTTCCACATGAATGACAAGATTCATGTCACCCTCCTTTAAAATCTTCATCTTTGACCAAGCTTTGAGTCACCATTTCTAATATCTCCTTCTTTGGCTCTGTGTTCATTTTTGTCTGATTTTGCTTCTGTGAAGCACCTTGGGGCATTTTTCTATGTGAAAGGTGCTATATAAATGCAACGTGTTGTTGTTGAGCTGCTCTCCTCTAATTTTTATCCAATTAAAAAGAGAAAAAGCTGAAGAAAGGTTCTGTAAAGTTTGCACACAAACCAGGTGTACTTAGTAGACATATTGTGTTGCCTTTATCATTCTCTGTAGCAGTCTGCAGAAGCCCATTTCCCCAATGTACTGATTATAATTGATGTCATTTAGGGGACTGGAAGTGTTTACTCATACAAACATAGAAACATAGAAGATAGGAGCAGGAGTAGGCCATTCAGCCCCTCGAGCCTGCTCCGCCATTCAATGAGATCATGGCTGATCATCCAAATTCGGTACCCTGTCCCTGCCTTCTCCCCATATCCCTTGATCCCTTTAGCCTTAAGAAATATATCCAACTCCTTCTTGAATATATTTAATGAATTGGCCTCCACTGCCTTCTGTGGTAGAGAATTCCACACATTCACCACTCTCTGGGTGAAGAAATTCCTCCTCATCTCTGTCTTAAATGGCTTACCCCTTATCCTGAGACTGTGACCCCTGGTTCTGGACTCCCCGGCCATCAGGAACATCCTTCCTGCATCCAGTCTGTCCAGTCCTGTTAGAATTTTATAAGTTTCAATGAGATCCCCTCTCATTCTTCTAAACTCCAGCGAGTATAAGCCCAATCGACCCAATCTCTCCTCATACGTCATTCCTGCCATCCCAGGTATCGGTCCGGTGAATCTTCACTGCACTCCCTCCATGGCAAGAACATCCTTCCTCAGATAAGGCGACCAAAACTGCACACAATACTCAAGGTGTGGTCTCACCAAGGCCCTGTACAACTGCAGCAAGACATCCTTGTTCTTGTACTCGAACCCTCTCGCTACGAAGGCCAACATACCATTTGCCTTCGTAACCGCCTGCTGCACCTGCATGCTTACCTTCAGCGACTGGTGCACAAGGACACCCAAGTCTCGTTGCACTTCCCCTTCTCCCAATCTATTGCCGTTCAGATAATAATCTGCCTTCCTGTTTTTGCCACCAAAGTGGATAACCTCGCATTTATTCACATTATACTGCATCTGCCATGCTTCTGACCAATCACCCAACCTGTCCAAATCATACTGGAGTTTCTCTGCATCCTCCTCACAGCACACACGCCCACCCAGCTTTGTGTCGTCTGCAAACTTGGAGATATTACATCTAGTTCCCTCATCTAGATCATTTATATATATTGTGAATAGCTGAGGTCCAAGGTCCGATCCCTGCGGTACCCCATTAGTCACTGCCTGCCACTCGGAAAAAGAGCCGTTTATTCCAACTCTTTGCTTCCTGTCTGCCAACCAGTTCTTTATCCAAGTCAGTAACTTGCCCCCAATCCCATGTGCCTTAACTTTACACGCTAATCTCTTATGCAGGACCTTATCGAAAGCTTTCTGAAAGTCCAAATACACCACATCCACTGGTTCTCCCTTATCTATTCTACCAGTTACATCCTCAAAAAATTCCAGTAGATTAGTCAAGCACAATTTACCTTTTGTAAATCTACGTTGACTTTGTCCGATCCTGTCACTGTTTTCCAAGTGCTCTGCTATTACATCTTTTACAATGGACTCCAGCATTTTCCCCACTACCGATGTCAGGCTTACCGGTCTAGAATTCCCCGTTTTCTCTCTACCACCTTTTTTGAATAGTGGGGTAACATTAGCTACCCTCCAATCATGGGAACTGTTCCAGAGTCTATCGAATTTTGGAAGATGACCAGCAATGCATCTACTATTTCTAGGGCCACTTCCTTAAGTACCCTAGGATGTAGATTATCAGGCCTTGGGCATTTATTGGCCTTCAATCCCGTCAATTTCCCTAACACCATTTCCCTACAAATACTCATGGTCTGGAAACTGTATATTTACAAAAATAGCACTACATATATATTAAATAACACTGCAAAAGAATACAATGTACAGCTGTATAATATGTGGTTCATCAAAATGAGGGATATCATGCTGGTGAATGGAACAGTTTTCCAATTTTGGCACTCAGTATCAGCTTCATACACTCCAGATCAGGCACAGCACAGTGGGATGTACTGCAGTATCTAGGTAGAGAAGGCCTAAGTTTATTTTACTTCAACTCCACTTATACAGCACTAAATGGTGGAATATGAAGTGCAAGACAATTGTGAGAGTGGACAACCATAGTTATACTGTCTCCTTCCACCGATGTTGAATGCTGGAAACAGCTATCCATGTACGTGTAATAGCGTGCATATGATTGTTTATACATGTACATATGCTGCTCTCTAACCTCCAATGCCTGTAAAATTCCTTACATTGGAAATGAAGAGAAAATAGTCTTCCCCTTTCTACTATTAGAAGTGCAAAAGTGGACAGTATTATATTTTAAATGGGTTAACAACTGTGCTAAAATAACTAGATGCTAACGCATTAATCAGTGGCCAAAAATAATGCACAAAGGAAATTTAATCAATTAAATTTTAAAAAGCAAGCTGCGATGCACAGTATCCTTTTGTAAAACTCTGGGGGAGGGAGGGGAAGGAAAGCTCTTTTCTTTAGGTTTGGAATTAAATGTTAATACTGAGATATTTTCAGAGCTCATATTTGGCACTGCTGATTAAGAGTGAATCTGCCAGTAATTGTTTTCACAGACCAAATCATTGAGACTCATGGAAAGGAAACAAAAAGTAATTTCTGTCTGTCCCCTCATGGTGCTAGAATGTGACCTGAGATGGGGCAGACTCCTTCAAACACATGAACTCAATACTACTTTTAGACTTCAGTAGGGGCAGTAACACATATACTGACAACCTCTCATTATCTCTGTGCAATACCACTCTACCCTCATAAACAATTTCAATTTCCTGTTTGGAATGACAGCAACATTGGCTGTGTCTGTGAAATGCCTCACATTCCTTTCCTATCACTTTTAAAGTTTCTCCTTCTGTTGATAAGTGCAGTAAACAAAAACGCAGAACACAATGCTGGGTTTTCCAACATTCTACTTGCATCTAGAGCACAAAAACTGTACCAAACATCACAAGGTTTCCAGTCCATAACATTTGCCTCTCTGTCGTTAAAGGTTTACAGTTTTTTTAATACTTTGATGATGAACAAACTTTGAGTAGATGAGGTTATCGCAGAGACAACATTGCTGGACAAATCATTTTGTTTCTTGTATATGATAAAAGCAAAAAGGAGGAAGGAAGTGAGCTCTAAACACAGGGAGCATAGTACCTACAATAAGACCATGAACTGTTGAAGTAATTTTTAGCTGGGCTGTTAAGGGAGCCTCTGAGCATTTTGTGATGGGCTCTCCCACAAGCGAGATGGGAAATTAGAGGGTTAGTCAGCCTACACTGCTCTTGGCGCATTGCCTGGCTACCAATCACTGATTTGTTTCGGTATAGGTCTCAGAGCAGGTTATTTGCCTGCTCTCTCAATGAATGGTGCGTCAGTGAAGGGGGAACAAAATATTTTACCTTATTCTTTTGTAACAATTTCTTTTAAAAAAAGTAGGCTAGAAACTACAGTTGATGATTTTAGCTGTTTGTAATTTCTCTGCCTCTAATTTTAACGGGGCTATTTTCCATAAACAGGCAATGCCGCCATTGAAATAAGATACAGAGCAATGCCAAATTTATGTTCGTCCACTAATACCATGAAAATAACTGCTAGCTTATAAGTTTTTAAAAAAAAATAACGTTATTGCTTGGAACCATGTCTGTGATGCACTTCCTCCATGAATCCTAGTGGCCCATAGGAATCCATATAAGAAATCAAAATATCATTCCAACCCTGTAGAATGTGCCCATTACCTCAGTTTATCTGCGATGAATATCACCCGTCGCTCAAGCAGTAGAGAAGCAAAGACCCTGATAACTTGACGTATGCTGAGACAACGAAAGAGACATTCAAAATCTACATGCTCCAATCGCGAGTCCATGGGGCGTCGAAGCTCAATAACCTGAAATGGAAAATTCAACTGTCAGACTGCTGAATCAGCCACTAAAGGACTGGGAAAAATAAATGAGGCACAGAGGTGAGACTGTTCATGATGCTTTTGAGGTGACAAAATGTTAGGATCAACAAATAGGTGCAATAGGACTTCACTGGAATATTCCCTAATATATCAAATAACATATGAGCCCAGAAATTGCTGTTGCTGATATTAGTGGATAAATGCTTAATAATCAGGGCTACAGGGAAAAGGGCGGGGGAGTGGGGCTGGCTGAAGTGCTCTTGCAGAGAGCCAGCACGGACTCGATGGGTCGAATGGCCTCCTTCTGTGCTGTAACCATTCTAAGATTGTACGACATTCCTCTGTTCACCATTTTAATACAGGTGTTAAAACCACAAAGAAAAGCCATTCAAACATTTGCTCACTAATATTGCCAATAGTAATTTCTAGGCTGTTATGTTTACATGGGCTGCATTCAGAAACCCAAATCCAATTTTCAGAAGTCCAACACTGAGTTCAAAGAGAACCAGATGGAATAACAATATCTTACATCTTGCTACCTTTAGCATGCTTTAGAAAATACTGTATCAGGTCATAATTACAAATGTACCATAAAAACTAGCAGCTGAACACCAATCCTGCACAACTTTAAAAAAAATTATATTGACTGTCCAATTTGAAAACCTTTGATCCCTCCTTGTTGTCTTATTTGAAATGTCAGCCATTGATTGGTTGCTTGGCTTTACCACAGCTGTGTTCTTTATTTGCTGGTAATCTGCTACAGAAACAATGGCCACGATTTCGCCAACCGTGGCGAGTCCGGTGCGGCCGAAGTAGGTAGCAGCTTCAAACCATGCTCCCGTCTTCGTCCCGCCTCCTCCAAGTGATTTGGCACTAATGGGGCTTGTTAAGCCCGCCCTGTGAGGTTCCCGGCCAATTAAAAGGAAGCGGGTCTGATGACGTCATCTGATGACGCGTCATCAGCCAGTTTCCTTAAAGGGACCGTGTCCACATTGATTTTGACAGTTGATCTGTCAGTGATCTACAGCATTGAGGTGCTGCAAACACTGACAAGCACTGCACAGAGGTGCACGGCTGCACCCAGGCTCTCCCATGACTCCCGACATATGCTTATGGAGGGAGTCATAGCATGCAGGGAGGTTCTCTTCCCTTCCAATGGGTGGAAGAGACCTCCCCAGGACACCAACGCAGCCTGGTTGCACATTGCACAGGAGGGCAAAAGCAGGGCTGTGGTCAGAGGACCAGGCTGCAGTGGCACCAACCTTTCAATGATCTCAGTAGAACATGAAACGTTACTGCCAAGCCACACTCAACCTCATCCTGCTGTGCCACTCATCACATCCCCATCACTCTGCCTTCCCTACCCTACTGCTGCACATCCTTACTCACACGAACTTACCTTGCACCTCTACCCATCCCTCTCTATCTACATTATCGCTTCCCCATCTCACTAGCCATCCCTCACACTCACCCTCATCCTAGTTCAATCATACCAACTAACAACACACAAGGGTAGGCACTTGGGTGTTTTAAGCAATGTTCATGTAAAGTTTCTGTTAATGTGGTGTCAAACATTGAAATCTTTATTTTCAACACTTTGCCTTCTTGGACAGATTTGTGTGCACCTTTGGAAGTGTCTTAGTGAGTTTCAGTGAATGGTGAGACATAACATCCCCCACCCGCACCCCCAATGGTGAAGAGTGTGAAAGGAATGGCTTGGATATTGTAGGGATGCTTTATGGTGCTGGTGTAGGGTGGCGCCAACTTGGCGCATCATGTGGCAGCCAGGGTGTACAGCGTCAAGTGAAGTAAATCTGGCCATGGTGAGGCCATCCCTGGCCTCCCGGCCAGCAATGTGGTTGTGTGCTGATGCCCTGTGTCCTGTGCAGCATCAGGTGATTGCGGAGAAGGTTGGCGTTGTTGTTGGTGCTGCTGGCGTGGCTGGTGATGATGGTGTTGGGGCTGATCATGGAGGGATTCAGAGGACCAAGGTGAGATTTTTTTCAAGGGCACCGATGTTGCTGGAATAGATGGCAGCTGAAGTTGAGATGACAGAAGCGATCTGTCAATGGTGAGAGAGGTTGCTCCAAGGAGGTGACAGTGGATAGAGAGTTTACTCCAAACACTTCCAAACTGCATACAGCTCAAAAGTGTCTTCCAAATCCTGAAGGCTCAAGCTTCTGACATTGGCCGGAATTTTGCCAGTGTGAAATGGTAGCTTTTATACCACCTTTGTAGCTATCACCTATTCACAACAATGGAGAGTCATAGAGAACCCGACACACTTAGCTGACGTGATCCCCGAGTGACGGGAACCTTGTGGAAAAGTTGGAAAAATGGCTAAAAGGTGGTAAAATGCTGTTCAGCTACCTTTAAAGACCCTCTTAACTATCTCAATTGGATGACCCAACGCTTAGTGCCGGGTCTGCAAAGCGGAAGGCACTAAGCGACGAGAAACTGACACGGAGGCGGGTTCAGTGCGGGATCCCGACCCGCTGTCAATCTTTTAGATTTTGACAGCGGACCCACCTCCGAACCCGCCCTCTGAGCACCGGCAAAATTCCGGCCAATGTGTTAATGGTATATTGTTACAGGGGAGCTGAAGGCATATAATGTGATACTCCACATTTTCAGCTTCTAAATCGCTATCATCACAGCATACACACAACACATAGCAGAACATTAATTTTGTAACTATTAATTATAATTACATGATAAGGAATAGCACATGTCTGGCAATGAGTTTAAGGCAGTTACTTGGACTCACGGTTCTACTGCCATTAAACTGTTTCAGCTTTGTTTTCATGGTTTGTGATTAGCAGACAGCTTGATCGAATTACTATCTTGTGACCCACTGCCAGGCCTCAGTTTTCCTAAATTAATCTAATATAACATACTTCTTAGTCAATAGAGAGATCATAAGGAATATTTTCTTCTTTACCGAGTGTCTTGCACTTAAGTAGTAAGTCAATGTTTTGTGTGGCTCTCAAAGATAGTCTTATAGATACAACTCAGTATAGTACATTCAATAAATTCAGTGCTATATACAGGTGTTTGCTCAGTTAGTAGCCCATTGTTGGCTGCCCATAAACCTTTGATCTAATTCTTAATCTTCTCTATTGGACTATATGAGGGGCCCCTTTAGATTTAACTCTTTACACACCTCATTTCCAGCTCCTGGTAGAAAGGTCTTGACTCGTATGGTCCTTCCTGGTGCAGGGAAGGGCGACTCCATCAGACTCCTCATGAATGGATAGACTAGGGCAGCAGAAATTCCACGCCTCCTCTCCACTTCATCCAGAATCTGATCAGGCACAACATCAGATGTTTAAAAAAATTCAAGAATTTCTTGTACAATTATTTGTTCAGCATAAGAATTCATTCTTTTAATAATCTTGCTTTAGGTATTACCAAACAGATTGAATTGAATTGTGTGAGCACTCAAGAAATATTTTGAGTAAACAATCTGTGCTGGTGAGCTATCGAACCCACTTGCATTTTTCACATTTAGAAGGCTGATGATGGGAAGGGTGAATGTGGCAATTGGCGTTAGAAAACATAATGCTAGCACAACCAGTATATGCATCCAGAAGTATTGGCAGGAATGATTTTAACCGGTATATATAAAAAAGTATATCGCCTGGGATTGTGACCATAGATGTCTGAGGAACAAGCTGACTACTGGTTTTAAAATAAGGTAGGCAGTGGGTACCTATGTACAATCAATATAGAAAGAAAGAAGAAAGACTTGCATTTATATAGCGCCTTTCATGACCACCGACCACATAGGGCAAGTACAATCTATATACAGTCCCACTCAAACTAGTTCAATGGTGTCTCACTTATTAAACGGAAATATCTACTCTTGAAATGGCCACATGAAGCAGGTCACGGGAAAAAAAATGATTTTGTTCCTTAAATATTGGTAGGCTTTGGATTGGTACAGAAATGCAAGTAAAGTGTACAAGCCTCTTTTATGGTTTTCCTTGAGTTTCCTTTTAAATTAAATTGGACAAAATTCCAAACTAACAACCAGCTTAATTTGTATAGACCTAAACATTCCAGTTTAAAATTCCATTTGATACCAGCAGGGGCGGACTGGCTCCCTGCAAAAGTTGAGGGATTCTTCGGAATTCCCACGCACGCCAATAATACAACACCATGAAACCATTCACTAAGGCGCTCGAGTAATCTTTCAATTTCTCTTGTAACCAGTCTGCCCCGGGAACCAGTAAAGAGCAATTCAGATCAGTTAATTGCCTCAATATCATTAGATATGTACAGATAAGGAAGGCCATTTGGCCCATCCTAGTTCATCCATCCAGAAAGACCTTAAAGTTCCTCCCCTACCCTCACTGCGGTATCCAATTGTTTCTTAAATGATTTCGAGTTTTCACCTAAACTACTGTATCTGGAGATTCATTCCAATGTGTTGATCGCTCTTTGCGTGAAGAACCTCCTAATATCAGTCCAAATTTGCATTTTACTAGTTTGAACCTGTGTCACCTTGTCCTAGTCTCACAATTTAGTTGAAAGTAATTATCTGGATTATAAGTAATTATCATATGTTTTTTACATATGAGTCACTACCTTATGCATCTCTATAATACATTTTTCCAGTTTTTGCTCATAACTCAGACCTCTAAAACTCGGGATCCTTGTGGCTCCTCTCTGGACTGTTCCAGTGCTTGAATGTTTCGCCGGTGCCTGGTTAACCAATTGGAATTTAGAGCAGCGTGGCAGATAGCCATGGCCATATTTAGTGTCTTGGCTTTCTGAATATTACTAAAGACTAAAATCATATAATATCTCAAGTGTCAAATTCCTCAGCAAAGTTTGTCAGCATTTGGCAAATGAAAGAAAGAAAAAAATGAAGCCATTTCATTTTGTATAAGTCAGACAGGGAGTTGAAGGCCATTGAGGAGGTTGTGTAGATGGGAGCAGGAAGTTACAAAGGAACATTGACAGATTAAGTGAGTAGGCAAAACTGTGGCAAATGAAGTTCAATGTGGGGAAGTGTGAGATCATCCACTTTGGATCCAAGAAAGACAAATCAGAATATTTTCTTAATGGCGAGAGACTAGGAACTGTGGAGAAGCAAAGGGATTTGGGTGTCCAGGTACAGAAATCACTGAAAGCTATTGCACAGATATGAAAACTAGAGGAGCCAATACGTTACTGGATGTATAGTTTAGGCCACCAAATGGTGATAAGGTGATAGAGGAGAAAATTTGCAGGCAAATTACAGAAAGGCACAAGAAC